>NC_000079.6:5122500-5850000 GCF_000001635.26 Mus musculus
GAAACAGACTCAAGACCCTTAGTTCATTAGAGATAGAAAATGGTACTAACAGAGTTTTTTGTGTGTGTGTGTGTGTGTGTGTGTGTGTGTGTGTGTGTGTGTGTGTGTGTGTTTACTATTTGATTTGGGAGGGGTGTTTTGTGGTTTTTATGATTTTTGTTTGATTGTTTGTCTGTTTTATTTTTGCTTTTGTTGTTGTTGCTGTTGTTTGTTTGTTTGTTGAGTCAGAATAAGAAGTTGGTGGAAACATCCTGGGAAGCCTTCAGTATAAATAAATTTCCTCACCGCTGTCAAAAGACTTCTGATGAAACTGATTTAAGGAAGGAGAGATTTATTTTGACTTATGGTTCTAGAAGACTGGTGTGAGAGTCGTGTTGTCAGGAGGCTGAAGCAGCTGTTCACATTCATCCACAGTCAGGAAGCAGACCCCACTGAATGCCTGTGTTCTCTTTACTTCCTCCATATTTTCCCACCCGGGCACTGCCCTGGAAATCTTTAAGGCAACCTTTTCCTGAGTCTTGAATTCTTCTTTAGCTGATGATTCTTCCGTGTTTCCAAAAAGTAAATGACACCCATTGACAAAAGGCTCTGTGCCTTCAAATGAGGGGAGGGAAATGAGTGGGTTTTTCAGACAGAATCCTGGAATCTCTGCTCTGATGCCAAATATTCAAAAGATGTTATAAATGTCAATGAGTGTTGATAAATACTTTGAACTTGACGCTGATTCTCACATACAGAATAAAGGTTTCCTCTAGTTCTCTGAAGCATAGGACATGTAGAGCCCTCTAGTAAGGAATCATAAAGAGGGCACAACTAAGGGTTTAGATGAAGGAAACAGAAGTAGGAAATGACATAAATATATTACCATCTGTGGTGGTTTGAAAATGCTTGGCCCAGGGAGTGGCACCATTAGTAGGTATGGACTTGTTGGAGGAAGTGTGTCACTGTAGGGATGGGCTTAGAGACGCCAATCCTAGCCACATGGAAGCCAGTCTTCTCCTGGCTGCCTTCTGATCAAGATGTAGAAATATTGTCTCCTCCAGCACCATGTTTATCTGGGTGTTGCCATGCTTCCTGCCTTGATGATAATGGACTGAATCTCTGAACCTATAAGCTGGACCCAATTGAGTGTTATCCTTTATAGGGTTGCCTTGATCATAGTTTCTCTTCACAGCAGTGGAGACACTAACTAAGACACCATCTAAAATTTGTAAGAAAGGAATACTTTAATGACTGTGTACTCCTGTAATCACAAGAAATTAATAAATGAATTTATGTGATCCCTTAAATATTTAGAACCTTTGATCCTAACATCTAGTTCTTACTTTAAGGTACTAACATTCTACTGACTGATAAGGAATCTGTCATCAGTGAAGAGGAGCAATTGAAAAATACAATGAAATCCAAGAAGCACTAATTTCTGTTCTCTGAGAAAACAACACATTTTTATTGTTTCTTCCTGTGTAGGTTATGTGCATACCGTGTCTATTTTTAACAAGGAATGGTAAGACAAAATCTGGCTCTGTAGCTCAGGCTAGCCTGGAGCTCACTATGTAGTCAGGCACAATGAGGCAGTCTTGTCTTACCCTGCTGAGGTCTGGGATACCAGATTTTAAAATACCCAATCTTTAGCTGTGTTTCTGGGCCATGGCATTTATATTAAACATTGCTAATACTATAATTTATCTCTATATGATATTTTTAAACATATATTTCTAAAAAACATTCATCAAAAATTGGCTTCCTGAACAAAAGAATGCTTGTATCTACTAACCCTGGGATGAGGGAAGGCCTGAAGCTGGCCAGCAGTGGTTACTTCAAAAGCTAAGCAACATTGAAGATGAGGAAGGCAGTGGACATCAGGGTAGACAGGACAGCTGCTGGCACAACTTCATGAAGTATATAGTCATATTTGTGTAGCCTAGGCTCAAGAATTTCTTCGTACATCTGTCATTTTCAAAAATAGAAAATGATATTTAAAGTATTTCTATATTTACTATGATATCTTCAAATTTCCAAAAGTCATTTCTAGTCTTAAATTATTCCAGTTAACAAAAACTAGAAGAAAAAAATATCTACTGCTCATTTAGCTTTCTTATAAAAACTCAGAAAATTAATGTTAATAAGATATTGTTCAATAATTAAAAGAAAAATTCAAATTTTGTAATTGTGTATTATTCTTTATTCTCTTCTAACAACTGACCCTTGGCACCTTCCATTTTGTCCTCCTGTGCTTCCAATGTTTTCAATGAGATCCAGGAGCAGGGTATCCATCTTCATTTATATCCATCTTTAATTGTAATCTGGGTCCTTATTTGTCCTGTACTAGCCATTTTTTGTATTGTCCTGATGGCTCTTTCTGATTAAAATTAAGTTATTCATGTCTGGGTGAGAGAATAATATTGTTCTCCATTTGAGTCCATGTGACTATGAGGTAAGCTGTGTCAATATTTCTCATCATTGGTGATGTCAATTTTGAATAAAGTTTTGTATTTTACCTTGGTATTGATGTCTTTTGTAAAAAGATATTTGAAGATTATAGAAGGTTCCATTCTAATCAAGATTTTGACCAGTCATTATAGAACCTTTAAATACACTTGCCTAAAATGTATTTGATTGTTTTGTTTGAAAATATGATTTTCTATTTTCATCAATATTTTTCCATTTATATGATGGAGTTATAGTATATATACATGATACACTTCTCATAATATATTTATATCCATAAAATCCCACAGGTATTTGCCATTTTCATAGACAATAATTTATTTTTATTAATTTTTATGCTCAAATTATTTCACATTTTCCTCTCATTTCTAAATATTTTTGCCCAATTTTTATTATGTGTTCTTTAGAACAGTCCATTATATTCCTTCTCAAATTTGCTAATTTTATGGAGCCAATAAATGTCTGCAAATCATGATGGAACACATGCATCATTGGGTATTATAATAAACCCATCTTTCCTGCACCTATAAATAGATTTTCAAATGTAAATGTGCTATGAATAAATAATTACACACGGCTCCTATATTTCAAAGCATTTTGAGCCTTGCTTCTTTGTCTGTAAAACATTATCTTAAAAAAAAAAAGCAAAAGGAAAAGGAAAAGCATTAGGAAGGACACTTGATGGACTGGAATATTAAACAGAAAAGTATTTCATATGGGTCACCACTTTTTTTTTCTATAGGAAAAAGTAATTTTTACCCCTTTTATTGCATTTTTATTACATATTTTCTTCAATTACATTTCCAATGCTATCCCAAAAGTCCCCCCTCCCCCCCCAACTCCCCTCCCCCCCCCATTCCCATTTTTTGGCCCTGGCGTTCCCCTGTACTGCATGTACTGGGGCATATAAAGTTTGCCTAACCAATGGGCCTCTCTTTCCAGTGATGGCCGACTACGTCATCTTTTGATACATATGCAGCTAGAGTCAAGAGCTCTAGGGTACTGGTTAGTTCATAATGTTGTTCCACCTATAGGGTTGCAGATCTCTTTAGCTCCTTGGATACTTTCTCTAGCTCCTCCATTGGAGGCCCTGTGATCCATCCAATAGTTGACTATGAGCATCCACTTCTGTGTTTGCTAGGTCCTGGCCTAGTCTCACAAGGGACAGATATATCACCGTCCTTGCAACAAAGGCTTGCTAGTGTATGCAATGGTGTCATCGTTTGGAGGCTAATTATAGGATGGATCCCTGGATATGGCAGTCTCTAGATGGACCATCCTTTTCTCTCAGCTCCAACCTTTGTCTTTGTAACTCCTTCCATGGGTGATTCTTTCCAATTCTAAGAAGGAGCAAAGTGTCCACACTTTGGTCTTCGTTCTTCTTCAGTTTCATGTGTTTTGCATCTTGTACCTGATATCCGCTATACTAAGTTTCTGGGTTAATATCCACTTATCAGTGAGTACATTTCATTTGAGTTCTTTTGTGATTGGGTTACTTCACTCAGGATGATGCCCTCCAGGTCCAACCATTAGCCTAGGAATGTCATAAATTCATTCTTTTTAATACCTGAGTAGTACTCCATTGTGTAAATGTACAAAATTTTTTGTATCCATTCCTCTCTTGAGGGACATCTGGGTTTTTTCCAGCTTCTGGCTATTATAAATAAGGATGCTATGAACATAGTGGAGCATGTGTCCTTCTTACCAGTTGGGACATCTTCTGAATATATGCCCAGGAGAGGTATTGCGGGATCCTCCTGTAGTACTATGTCCAATATTCTGAGGAACCACCAGACTGATTTCCAGAGTGGTTGTACAAGCTTGCAATCCCACCAACAATGGAGGAGTGTTCCTCTTTCTCCACATCCTCGCCAGCACCTGCTGTCACCTGAATTTTTGATCTTAGCCATTCTGACTGGTGTGAGGTGGAATCTCAGGGTTGTTTTGATTTGCATTTCTCTGATGATTAAGGATGTTGAACATTTATCCAGGTGTTTCTCAGCCTTTCGGTATTCCTCAGGTGAGAATTCTTTGTTCAGTTCAGAGCCCCATCTTTTAAGGGGGTTATTTGATTTTCTGGAGTCCACCCTCTTGAGTTCTTTATATATATTGGATATTAGTCCCCTATCTGATTTAAGATAGGTAAAAGTCCTTTCCCAATCTGTTGGTGGTCTTTTTGTCTTATTGACGGTGTCTTTTGCCTTGCAGAAGCTTTGCAGTTTCATGAGGTCCCATTTGTCAATCCTCGATCTTACAGCACAAGCCATTGCTGTTCTGTTCAGGAATTTTTTCCCTGTGCCCATATCTTCAAGACTTTTCCCCACTTTCTCCTCTATAAGTTTCAGTGTCTCTGGTTTTATGTAAAGTTCCTTGATCCACTTAGATTTGACCTTAGTACAAGGAGAGAGGAATGGGTCGATTCGCATTCTTCTACATGGTAACAACCAGTTGTGCCTGCACCATTTGTTGTAAATGCTGTCTTTTTTCCACTGGATGGTTTTAGCTCCCTTGTCGAAGATCAAGTGACCAAAGGTGTGTGGGTTCATTTCTGGGTCTTCAATTCTATTCCATTGGTCTACTTGTCTGTCAGTATACCAGTACCATGTAGTTTTTATCACAATTGCTCTGTAGTAAAGCTTTAGATCAGGCATGGTGATTCCACCAGAGGTACTTTTATCCTTGAGAAGAACTTTTGCTATCTTGGGTTTTTTGTTATTCCAGATGAATTTGCAGATTGCTCTTTCTAATTCGTTGAAGAATTGAGTTGGAATTTTGATGGGGATTGCATTGAATCTGTAGATTGCTTTTGGCAAGATAGCCATTTTTACAATGTTGATCCTGCCAATCCATGAGCATGGGAGATCTTTCCATCTTCTGAGATCTTCCTTAATTTCTTTCTTCACGGACTTGAAATTTTTATCATACAGATATTTCACTTCCTTAGTTAGAGTCACTCCAAGATATTTTATATTATTTGTGACTATTGAGAAGGGTGTTGTTTCCCTAATTTCTTTCTCAGCCTGTTTATTCTTTGTGTAGAGAAAGGCCATTGACTTGTTTGAGTTTATTTTATATCCAGCTACTTCACCGAAGCTGTTTATCAGGTTTAGGAGTTCTCTGGTGGAATTTTTAGGGTCACTTATATATACTATCATATCAATGCAAAAAGTGATATTTTGACTTCATCTTTTCCAATTTGTATCCCCTTGATCTCCTTTTGTTGTCAAATTGCTCTAGCTAGGACTTCAAGTACTATGTTGAAGAGGTAGGGAGAAAGTAGGCAGCCTTGTCTAGTCCCTGATTTTAGTGGGATTGCTTCCAGCTTCTCACCATTTACTTTGATGTTGGCTACTGGTTTGCTGTAGATTGCTTTTATCAGGTTTGGGTATGAGCCTCGAATTCCTGATCTTTCCAAGACTTTTATCATGAATGGGTGTTGGATCTTGTCAAATGCTTTCTCCACATCTAACGAGATGATCATGTGCTTTTTGTCTTTGAGTTTGTTTATATAATGGATTACATTGATGGATTCTCGTATATTAAACCATCCCTGCATCCCTGGAATAAAACCTACTTGGTCAGGATGGATGATTGCTTTAATGTGGTCTTGGATTCGGTTAGCGAGAATTTTATTGAGGATTTTTGCATTGATATTCATAAGGGAAATTGGTCAGAAGTTCTCTATCTTTGTTGGATCTTTCTGTGGTTTAGGTATCAGAGTAATTGTGGCTTCATAAAATGAGTTTGGTAGAGTTCCCTCTACTTCTATTTTGTGGAATAGTTTGTGCAGAACTGGGATTAGATTTTCTTTGAAGGTCTGGTAGAACTGCACTAAACCCATCTGGTCCTGGGCTTTTTTTGGCTGGGAGACTATTAATGATTGCTTCTATTTCCTTAGGGGATATGGAACTGTTTAGATCGTTAACTTGATCCTGATTTAACTTTGGTACCTGGTATTTGTCTAGAAATTTGTCCATTTTGTCCAGGTTTTCCAGTTTTGTTGAGTATAGCCTTTTGTAGAAGGATCTGATGGTGTTTTGGATTTCTTCAGGATCTGTTGTTATGTCTCCCTTTTCATTTCTGATTTTGTTAATTAGGACATTGTCCCATTGCCCTCTAGTGAGTCTAGCTAAGGGTTTATCTATCTTGTTGATTTTCTCAAAGAACCAACTCCTCGTTTGGTTAATTCTTTGAACAGGTCTTCTTGTTTCCACTTGGTTGATTTCACCCCTGAGTTTGATTATTTCCTGCCGTCTACTCCTCTTGGGTGAGTTTGCTTCCTTTTTTTCTAGAGCTTTTAGATGTGTTGTCAAGCTGCTAGTATGTGCTCTCTCCTGTTTCTTCTAGGAAGCAATTAGAGCTATGAGTTTCCCTCTTAGAAATGCTTTCATTGTGTCCCATAGGTTTGGGTATGTTGTGGCTTCATTTTCATTAAACTCTAAAAAGTCTTTAATTTCTTTCTTTATTCCTTCCTTGACCAAGGTATCATTGAGAGGAGTGTTGTTCAGTTTCCACGTGAACGTTGGCTTTCCATTGTTTATGTTGTTATTGAAGATCAGCCTTAGGCCATGGTGGTCTGATAGGATACATGGGACAATTTCAATATTTTTGAATCTGTTGAGGCCTGTTTTGTGACCAATTATATGGTCAATTTTGGAGAAGGTCCCATGAGGTGCTGAGAAGAAGGTATATCCTTTTGTTTTAGGATAAAATGTTCTGTAGATATCTGTCAGATCCATTTGTTTCATAACTTCTCTTAGTTTCACTGTGTCCCTGTTTAGTTTCTGTTTCCACGATCTGTCCATTGATGAAAGTGGTGTGTTGAAGTCTCCCACTATTATTGTGTGAGGTGCAATGTGTGCTTTGAGCTTACTAAAGTGTCTTTAATGAATGTGGCTGCCCTTGCATTTGGAGCATAGATATTCACAATTGAGAGTTTCTCTTGGAGGATTTTACTTTTGATGAGTATGAAGTGTCCCTCCTTGTCTTTTTTGATAACTTTGAGTTGGAAGTCGGTTTTATCCGATATTAGAATGGCTACTCCAGCTTGTTTCTTCAGACCATTTGCTTGGAAAATTGTTTTCCAGCCTTTCACTCTGAGGTAGTGTCTGTCTTTTTCCCTGAGATGGGTTTCCTGTAAGCAGCAGAATGTTGGGTGCTGTTTGGGTAGCCAGTCTGTTAGTCTATGTCTTTTTATTGGGGAATTGAGTCCATTGATATTAAGAGATATTAAGAAAAAGTAATTGTTGCTTCCTTTTATTTTTGTTGTTACAGTTGACATTCTGTTTTTGTGGCTGTCTTCTTTTTGGTTTGTTGAGGGATTACTTTCTTGCTTTTTCTAGGGTGTGGTTTCCATCCTTGTATTGCTTCTTTTCTGTTATTATCCTTTGAAGGGCTGGATTCGTGGAAAGATAATGTGTGAATTTGGTTTTGTCGTGGAATACTTTGGTTTCTCCATCTATGGTAATTGAGAGTTTGGCCGGGTATAGTAGCCTGGGCTGGCATTTGTGTTCTCTTAGTGTCTGTATAACATCTGTCCAGGCTCTTCTGGCTTTCATAGTCTCTGGTGAAAAGTCTGGTGTAATTCTGATAGGCCTGCCTTTATATGTTACTTGACCTTTCTCCCTTTCTGCTTTTAATATTCTATCTTTATTTAGTGCATTCATTGTTCTGATTATTATGTGTTGGGAGGAATTTCTTTTCTGGTCCAGTCTATTTGGAGTTCTGTAGGCTTCTTTTATGTTAATGGGCATGTCATTCTTTAGGTTTGGGAAGTTTTCTTCTATAATTTTGTTGAAGATATTTGCTGGCCCTTTAAGTTGAAAATCTTCATTCTTATCCACTCCTATTATCCGTAGGTTTGGTCTTCTCATTGTGTCCTGGATTTCCTGGATTTTTTGAGTTAGGATCTTTTTGCGTTTTGTATTATCTTTGATTGTTGTGCCAATGTTCTCTATGGAATCTTCTGCACCTGATATTCTCTCTTCCATCTCTTGTATTCTGTTGCTGATGCTCGCATGTATGGTTCCAGATTTCTTTCCTAGGGTTTCTATCTCCAGCGTTGCCTTGCTTTGGGTTTTCTTTATTGTGTCTACTTCCCTTTTTAGGTCTAGTATGGTTTTGTTCATTTCCATCACCTGTTTGGATGTGTTTTCCTGTTTTTCTATAGGGACTTCTACTTGTTTGGTTGTGTTTTCCTATTTTTCTTTAAGGACTTGTAACTCTTTAGCAGTGTTCTCCTGTATTTCTTTAAGTGAGTTATTAAAGTTCTTCTTGATGTCCTCTACCATCATCATGAGATATGCTTTTAAATCCGGGTCTAGCTTTCGGTTGTGTTGGGGTGCCCAGGACTAGGTGGCTTGGGAGTGCTGTGTTCTGATGATGGTGAGTGGTCTTGATTTCTGTTAGTAGGATTCTTACGTTTGCCTTTCGCTATCTGGTATTCTCTGGAGCTATGCAGGATACACTCGGCCGGGTCCTGGAACCAAGATGTCTGTGCAGGGTACACTCGGCAGGGTCCCGGAACTAAGATGTCTGCTGCCAATGCTCAGGCAAAGCGCTCCCATGCCAGGCAGGTCCTATCCTTTGGCCGGGAAAATGGTCACCTGCCTGTGCAGGATACACTCTGCGGGATCCCGGAACTGAGATGTCTGCTGCCGATGCTCAGGCAAAGCACTCCCGTGCCGGGCAGATCCCAATTCTCAGAATTCTTAAGATCGCGTGGCTGGTGTTGTGGGTATCTGGCGGTAGTCAGCCGACTCTGCGCCCTAGCTACCCCGGTGCTGCTCGGACCGAAAGGGGCTTGTGCCCCTACTCAGACCGGGTTTTCTGCTTTCCTAACTAATGCAGTCTTAGGTCCCACGTGATTGGATTGGAGCAGATGCTGTGTTCCACTCACCAGAAGTCTTAAGATCGCTTGGCGGGTGTTGTGGGTAGCTGGAGGTAGTCAGACGACTGTGCACCCTAGCTACCCCGGTGCTGCTCGGACCAGAAGGGCCTTTTATTGCATTTTTATATGATATGTTTTAATCATGATTCTCTTTTCCCATTTTCCCCCCATATCCTCCCACCTTGCTGTCCATCTAACTTTATGTCCTTTCTCTCTCTTCCAAAACAAAACAAAACAAAACAACATAAAATGGACAAGTTTCTAGAAAGATACCAGGTACCAAAGTTAAATCAGGATCAGGTTAATAATCTAAGCAGTCCTATATCCCCTAAAGAAATAGAAGCAGTCATTACTAGTCTCCCAACCAAAAAAAGCCCAGGACCAGATGGGTTTAGTGCAGATTTCTATCAGTCCTTCAAAGATCTAATCCCAGTTCTTCACAAACCATTCCAAAAAATAGAAGGAGAAGGTACTCTACCCAACTAATACTATGAAGCCACAATTACTCTGATACCTAAACCACAGAAAGACCCAACAAAGATAGAGAACTTCTGACCAATTTCCCTTATGAATATCAATGCAAAAATCCTCAATAAAATTCTCGCTAACCGAATCCAAGAACACATCAAAACAATCATCCATCCTGACCAAGTCGGTTTCATTCCAAGGATGCAGGGATGGTTTAATATACGGAAATCCATCAATGTAACCCACTATATAAACAAACTCAAAGACAAAAACCACATGATCATCTCATTAGATGTGGAGAAAGCATTTGACAAAATCCAACACCCATTCATGATAAAAATCTTGGAAAGATCAGGAATTCAAGGCCCATAGTTAAACATGATAAAAGCAATCTACAGCAAACCAGTAGCCAACATCAAAGTAAATGGTGAGAAGCTGGAAGCAATCCCACTAAAATCAGAGACTAGACAAGTCTGTCAACTCTCTCCCTACCTATTCAACATTGTTCTTGAAATCCTCGTCAGAGCAATTCGACAACAAAAAATAAAGGGGATACAAATTGGAAAGGAAGAAGTCAAAATATCACTTTTTGCAGATGATATGATAGTATATATAAGTGACCCTAAAAATTCCACCAGAGAACTCCTGAACCCAATAAACAGCTTCAATGAAGTAGCTGGATATAAAATTAACTCAAACAAGTCAATGGCCTTCCTGTACACAAAGGATAAACAGGCTGAGAAAGAAATTAGGGAAACAACACCCTTCTCAATAGTCACAGATAATATAAAATACCTTGGCATGACTCTAACTAAGGAAGTGAAAGATATGTATGATAAGAACTTCAAGTCTCTGAAGAAAGAAATTAAAGAAGATCTCAGAAGATGGAAATATCTCCCATGCTCATGATTGGCAGGATCAATATAGTAAAAATGGCTATCTTGCCAAAAGCAATCTACAGACTCAATGCAATCCCCATCAAAATTCCAACTCAATTCTTCAACGAATTAGAAAGGGCAATCTGTAAATTCATCTGGAATAACAAAAAACCTAGGATAGCAAAAACTCTGCTCAAGAATAAAAAAAACCTCTGATGGAATCACCATCCCTGACCTAAAGCTGTACTACAGAGCAACTGTGATAAAAACTGCATGGTACTGGTATAGCGACAGACAAGTAGACCAATGGAATAGAAATGAACCCACAAACCTATGGTCAATTGATCTTTGTCAAGGGACCAAAAACCATCCAGTGGGGGGAAAAAAAAAAAAAGACAGCATTTTCAACAAATGGTGCTGGCACAGCTAGCAATTATCATGTAGAAGAATGTGAATTGATCCATTTCTATCTCCTTGTACTCAGGTCAAATCTAACTGGATTAAGGAACTCCACATAAAACCAGAGATACTGAAACTTATAGAGGAGAAAGTAGGGAAAAGCCTCCAAGATTTGGGCACGGGGAAAAAAATTCCTGAATAGAACAGCAATGGCTTGTGCTGTAAGATGGAGAATTGACAAATGGGACCTCATAAAATTGCAAAGCTTCGGCAAGGCAAAAGACAGTGTCAATAAGACAAAAAAGGCCACCAAAAGATTGGGAAAGGATCTTTACCTATCCTAAATCAGATAGGGGACTAATATCCAATATATATAAAGAACTCACCCGAGTAATACCGAATGGCTGAGAAGCACCTGAAAAAAATGTTCAACATCCTTAATCATCAGGGAAATGCAAATTAAAACAACGCTGATATTCCACCTCACACCAGTCAGAATGGCTAAGATAAAAAATTCAGGTGACAGCAGATGCTGTGAAGGATGTGGAGAAAGAGGAACACTCCATTGTTGGTGGGATTACAAGCTTGTACAATCACTCTGGAAATCAGTCTGGTGGTTCATCAGAAAATTGGACATAGTACTACTGGAGGATCCTTCAATACCTCTCCTGGGCATATATCCAGATGATGTCCCAACTCGTAAGAGAGACACATGCTCCACTATGTTCATAGCAGCCTTATTTATAATAGCCAGAAGCTGGAATGAACCCAGATGCCCCTCAACAGAGGAATGGATACAGAAAATGTGGTACATTTACACAATGGAGTACTACTCAGCTATTAAAAAGAATGAATTTATGAAATTCCTAGGCAAATGGATGGACCTGGAGGGCATCATCCTGAGTGAGGTAACCCAATCACAAAAGAACTCACACAATATGTACTCACTGATAAGTGGATATTAGCCCAGAAACTTAGAATACCCAAGATATAAGATACAATTTGCAAAACACATGAAAGTCAAGAAGAATGAAGATCAAAGTGTGGACACTTTGCCCCTTCTTAGAATTGGGAACAAAACACCCATGGAAGGAGTTACAGAGACAAAATTTGGAGCTGTGACAAAAGTATGGACCATCTTGTGATTGCCATATCCAGGGATCCATTCCATAATCATCCTCCAAATGCTGACACCATTGCATACACTAGCAAGATTTTGCTGAAAGGACCCAGATATAGCTGTCTCTTGTGAGACTATGCCAGGGCTTAGCAATCACAGAAATGGATGCTCACAATCAGCTATTAGATGGATCACAGAGCCCCCAATGGAGGAGCTAGAGAAAGTACCCAAGGAGCTAAAGGGGTCTGCAACCCTATAGGTAGAACAACAATATAAACTAACGAGAACCCCCTGTAGCACGTGTCTCTAGCTGCATATGTATCAGAACATGGCTTAGTCGGCCATCAGTGGAAAGAGAGGCCCATTGGTCATGCAAACTTTGTATGCCTCAGTATAGGGGAATGCCAGGGCCAAGAAGTGGGAGTGGGTGGATGGAGGAAATAGTGGGGGAGCGTGTGGGGGACTTTTGGAATAGCATTGGAAATGTAAATGAAATAAATACCTAATTTAAAAAGAGAGAGAAAAAAACCAAAACAACAACAAAAACAAAAACACCTAAAAACCCTCAAACAAATCCCAGGAAATACACTGCCCCAAATCACCCACAAAGCCCACAAAATTAGAAACCAAAATATACAGACAAAAGACCTGATACCCATTTTCCAACCCCCCAAAAATACCTGAACAAAGAAAAGTGAGAAAAAAGTCCACAAAAACCTTTGGGTTCCTTTATTGTTGACTGTCTATCTACTCCTGGGCATGGGCCTTACCCTGAAGTGTGGTCAATATACCCAGTTAGACACCAATGAGGAAAAGTCTTTTTATATTTTACCAGCAAGTATCAATTGCAAACAACTCTGTGGTTAGGGGTGAGAGAGCCTGTGTCCACTTTTCCATTCATGCTATCTTTGATTAAAATCAGTAAACCAGTAATGTAATGAGTCTCACTTCACAGAATAAAACACACACATCTGTTTTAACATTTGTACAGTAAAAAACAAAACAAAACAAAACAGTAATCCTAATTATTTTTAAAACCCAAATGATCTTGATTGATATCTTACCTGGAAGCAAATAATCTATGGCCTGTATATGTTTCTCTTTAGTTGTTTGTGGATTACTACCCTCCTCTATTTCTCTATGTGGAAACAACATACCTGGGTTCCTCTGGCCATTGTAATAAGAGGAATTATTGACAACCACACATGCATCACTCTCTGACTAAGAACTCCCTGTGTTTGTTTTTGACAAATTACTATCAGTTACTACACAGGCAATTTATGGTGGTGACAAGAACTAACCTAGAAGGATATGGTTTAAGGTTTATAGAGCAAACTCAGCCAATGTTGATCCTGACTAATAAATCAACATTTAAACCTCCATATCAAATCCTAATTAATTCGGCTTTTCCTCTCTCATATTAATTTAGTGTCATTCTAAGTCCGTAGGGGAGACTTCTTGCAGCTTGAAGCAGAAACAGTCTTGTGCCTTGCTGTGGACTTTTATTAATTGCAGTAAATTCAGTGGTTTTGGACAACCAAATTTGGAAAAGAAAGATGGGCCTGGAAGAGAATTTTTCCCCTTGGCAAGTAGGATCACAATAAATCCTTTTGAAAGTAATAGAAGTAATTTTTACATCTATTTTAATGCTCAGATGGTTTCACAGTTCACTTGCTAAGTACCCTTACAATCCAAAATCCAGAATTCAGAATAAAAGTTCTTTCAAAATTCAGATAAAATATATATTAAAAAGTAAGTTAGAGTTATTATAGAATATTGTCATCTAGTGACAAAACAAAGGCACATTTGTACTTGCTTTACTTTCAGACAGGGCTAAAAGTACCCAAAATGTGAGATTCTGGTGGCCAACTGGATCTTCTATATGTAGATGATTGTGCTTGTTGTGAGCATCTTTAAATGATCTTATATAAGCCACAAGATGGAGTCTTTGTTAATGAGATTAAAAAGAAGAAGAAGAAGAAAAGAAAATCCTGGGTGCTGTACAAGCTTGCTGATCACTCATTTACATGAATGTAGGTTCCTTGACCATTTATAATACATAGCTATGCAGAGAGTGTGGAAGCAGAGTTTCCACTGTTTTCTTCCATGTTATGTTATGAACTAATGAAATATGTTAATGTTAAAAGGAAACAATATCTTGAAATGGTAAGTCAGCTCCAAATTCCTCTAGGAGTCTACAGTACTGTGGCCTCTGTGACTCTTTTACCAAAGTCATATTTTATTCAGGACCAGATGCTGCAAGGAAAACCTAAAGGGACCAAGCTAAAAGAAAATTTTCTCCCAGGAGAAATGATGTTTTCTTAAAGTCTTGCAAAGAGATAGCTATGGGTCTCTGTCTTTCTAAACACTGGCTTTTGGTTATGGCTATCATCATCCTCATGATCATCATCATGATCATTACTTTCTGAGCTTTCTCCATGATTTCAGAATTTTAGGAGTTCCCTAAACCTGTAATATTTCATGATATACTTAGAAAGGACACCTTCTTCTGGTTTAGTCAAGACTTGGGGTAATACTTCTCAGGGTATATTTTTCAAGTGTAAAATAAGTCAGAAATATGCTGTTCCTGACCATGGGTCAAGGAGATTTATCCTTGAATGTGAAACTACCTAAGGCTTGTTCAGCTTATAGGAACCTGGAATTCCTTGAGACTGTTAAAGAAGAATAGAAGATTTAGAAGTTGTGTGCCTGAACTAAATGCTGTAAAGAATACAGGTGTTTTGGGAAATTTTATTATTTTAACATCACTGGTCAGGCAGTAAGCTGGAGGAAGTAGCAGTAAAGCTAAGTAAGTAAGTCATATTGAGTAATAAAATGTTACGATTATGAGCAGGAAACAAAGAACACTTCAGCATACCAGGCTTGGTTTGTGTAAAGCTTAAAGACTGATAAACAATTATACTAAAGCTGAAGGCCGGTTTCCCAGAGATCTTCAAACACAAGCTGCTGAAGACGACTGTACACATTCACTCAGTTAGAAACGCGGACTTGAAAACTTAGATGCTTAAGTGAATCAATGTTAGAAACTTTCACAAAGGCCAAAGAAAACATAAAGCGTAAACCTTCCTTTCCTTTAGAGTATATTTTGCATTGTTGAACTTGCAGTTCCCCCCTTATTGTGACTTCATTTCCCCCTTAATTGCTGCTTTATTTGTGACCCAGAATTTACACAAAATGTTACATGTTGCTTACATGTGTTGCAATGTCTAAACAACCACAGACATTTGTAGGTAGCTTAGCATTTATGTCCATATGGTATTCCTAGAATTATACATGTCAAACATGTGTTGTGTGGTATGTGGTGTGGTGTGTGTGTATGTGTGTGTATGTGTGTGTGTGTGTGTGTGTGTGTGTGTATGCTAAGGGAGTTCTCTCGAAATTCTAAATTTATTAAGAAACTATTACCATTTTCAACAATTGTGGTTCATATTAATAAAATTCTCTCAAGGGAAAAATTCAGCTGAAAAGGTCTCTGTCTCATGTATTTAAGCTGCATTTAAAGAGTGACAGGAAACACACAGTATGAACAGGTCTAGCCTATTTTCAATGCTTTTGTTGCACTTAGCACTAAGTGCCTCACAATGGAGATCTTTATGCTTCCAATATTGCTTTTATGAGGACGTAGGAGGATTGCAGTTAGTGTGCTGGTTCCATTGTGTCTATACCCACCAAGGAAGAGTCCAATACATATAGTTCTGGATCTCTTATGAAGACTAAAAAACCATGGATATCCACATGATTGTAGAGAAAATGGCTTAAAAACTTAACTATTCTTTTTAATACATTATAAAATTTTATTTTTGAGATTATACTGCAATGTCTAAACACCCATAGACATTGGTACATGGCTTAGTATTTATTTCCTTCTGGAATTCCTATGAATGTGTGTGTGTGTGTGTGTGTGTGTGTGTGTGTGTGTGTGTGTGTGTGTGTAAATAAAAGCGAATTTATAAATACATAAGTAAATATGATTAAATTATCAAATATTTCTTTAACATACATATTCTATTCTTGTTTAGAAATATGTAACACTAGCCCTAAATACCTGTAATCGTATTCTGCTTTGAGCTCAGGGGATGAAGACAATCACCAGCAAGCCTGGCAACCGGGTATGATGCTTGAGAACAACATGGTGTAAGGAGAGAATCAACTCCCAAAAGTAATCCTTGCGACTGCCACACAAATCCTATAGCACACGGACACTCTGACTTGTATACGACTAACACACACGTGTGCAAGCCCTTGGCATTCATGTGCATACAACACATACATGCTAACAATATACACAACCAAATGCATACAATACATATATGCAAGTAATACGCACACAAATGCATGCATACAATACACACATAGAACACATACATGCGGACAATATACACACACAAATGCATATGACACATACATCCAAACAATACACATACACAAATGCATGCATACAACATACACACATGTATTCAGCACACATGCAAACAACACACACACAAATGTATGCAGATTGCACACATGCATAAAATACACACACATGCATACAGCAGACACATACATGCACACAACACATATTAAAACATGTAAAACATTAAAATAAAATATCTTAAAGAATCTGCAATATATTTTCCATCTTCAAATCACCCTGTGTCTTTGTGTCTCAATTCCCAAAACTGTTATCCCCAAACTACTCTAAATGTACAAGAATATTTCTAATTTTAGAATTTTAGAAAACATTAAAATAAAATATCTTAAAGAATCTGCAATATATTTTCCATCTTCAAATCACCCTGTGTCTCTGTGTCTCAATTCCCAAAACTGTTATCCCCAAACTACTCTAAATGTACAAGAATATTTCTAATTTTAGAATTTTAGTTTATGTTTGGGGTGCTAAGATCAAACCCAGGCTACAAATCATTCCACTATTAGTAGGTATCCAGGATACTTTAGGATTTGGTTGAAGTAAATCAAGTATTAATTTTTTATTAAGTATAAAATTGTTGAATAGTTGCTGCCTTCCAGTCTTTTGTTTTTTAATTTTTCTTTGAGAAACAATGAGAGTTAAGCTTTGTTAGTTTGTTTGGCTGAACATATGTTAAACCTTCAGAGAAACTTCCAAATCACTCATTGTCTAGTAGTGTCTCAGGTCCTTATTGGCATTAAGCAATAAGTCTCTTTTTAATATTAGAATTCTATTATGTTTGAATATTTGGGTTCAGGTATTCAACATTTCTTCCAATCCCAGAATTTGAATTGGATTCTATTTTATTTTTATTTGTAAATATGTGTTATATCAAGCTTCTTCCTACAATCTTAGAAATGGCAACTAAGTGCTTTGACTGCTGAGCTGAGACCAAAGTGTACATTATAAGTGATTCTCCTTTCTATGTGTTTGCTATTTGATTTAATTTTATTATTAAATATTTTCTTGATTTGCATTTCAAATGTCGTCCCTTTCTTAATTTCCCTCCAAAAGCCCCTATTTCCTCCCCCACCCCCCTGTTCATCAACCCACCCACTCCCATTCCTTGCCCTGGCATTCCCTATACTGGGGCATAGAACCTTCACAGGACCAAGGGCTTCTCCCCCACTGATGACCGACTAGGCCATCCTCTGCCACATAGGCAGCTAGAGCCATTAGTACCACCATTTGTTTTCTTTGATTGGTGGTTTAGTCCCAGGGAGCTCTGGGAGTACTGGTTAGTTCATATTGTTGTTCTTCCTATGGGGCTGCAAACCCCTTCAGCTCCTAGGGTACTTTCTCTAGTTCCTTCACTCGGGACAAGGTGTTTCAACCAATGAATGGCTGTGAGCATCCACGTCTGTATTTGTCAGGCACTGGCAAAGCGTCTCAGGAGACAGCTATATCAGGCTCCTGTCAGCAAGCTCTTGTTGGCATCCACAATAGTGCCTGGGTTTGGTGGATGAATATGTGATGGATCCCCAGGTGGGGCAGTCTTTGGATGGTCGATCCTTCAGACTCTGTTCCACACTTTGTCTCTGTAACTCCTTCCATTGATAATTTGTCCCCCTTTCTAAGAAGGAGCGAAGTATCCATACTTTTGTTTTCCTTATTCTTGAATTTCATGTGATTTTTTTAATTGGATCTTGGGTATTCCGAGCTTCTGGGCTAATATCCACTTATCAGTGAGTGCATATCAGGTGTGTTCTTTTGTGATTGGGTTACCTCACTCAGGAAGATATTCTTTAGATTCATCAATTTGCCTAAGAATTTCATAAATTCATTGTTATTAATAGCTGAGTAGTACTCCATTGTGTAAATGTACTACATTTTCTGTATCAATTCCTCTGTTGAGGGACATCTGGTTTCTTTCCAGCTTCTGGCTATTATAAGTAAGGCTGCTGTGAACATAGTGGATCATGTGTCCTTCTTACCTGTTGGACCATCTTCTAAGTATATGCCCAGGAATGGTATTGCTAGGTTCTCAGGTAAATAGTTAGAAAAGGAATTTTATTGCATTAGTTCAGATCAAGTCTTTAGACAAGATGGTTTTAGCTTATTCTTAACCTACAACATCATTAGACATAGGGTTTCTGTGTGCCTGGAGGGTTTCCTTTCCTGCCTATTTCTATATGAGAGCTTGCACTCTTTTTTTTTTCATTTTTTATTAGGTATTTAGCTCATTTACATTTCCAATGCTATACCAAAAGTCCCCCATATCCACCCACCCCCACTCCCCAGCCCCCCCACTCCCCCTTTTTGGCCCTGGTGTTCCCCTGTACTGGGGCATATAAAGTTTGCAAGTCCAATGGGCCTCTCTTTCCAGTGATGGCCGACTAGGCCATCTTTTGATATATATGCAGCTAGAGTCAAGAGCTCAGGGGTACTGGTTAGTTCATAATGTTGTTCCACCTATAGGGTTGCAGATCCCTTTAGCTCCTTGGCTACTTTCTCTAGCTCCTCCATTGGGAGCCCTATGATCCATCCATTAGCTGACTGTGAGCATCCACTTCTGTGTTTGCTGGGCCCCGGCATAGTCTCACAAGAGACAGCTACATCTGCGTCCTTTCAATAAAATCTTGCTAGTGTATGCAATGGTGTCAGCGTTTGGAGGATGATTATGGGGTGGATCCCTGGCTATGGCAGTCTCTACATGGTCCATCCTTTCATCTCAGCTCCAAACTCCGTCTCTGTAACTCCTTCCATGGGTGTTTTGTTCCCAAATCTAAGGAGGGGCATAGTGTCCACACTTCAGTCTTCATTCTCCTTGAGTTTCATGTGTTTAGCAAATTATATCTTATATCTTGGGTATCCTAGGTTTGGGGCTAATATCCACTTATCAGTGAATACATATTGTGTGAGTTTCTTTGTGAATGTGTTACCTCACTCAGGATGATGCCCTCCAGGTCCATCCATTTGGCTAGGAATTTCATAAATTCATTCTTTTTAATAGCTGAGTAGTACTCCATTGTGTAGATGTACCACATTTTCTGTATCCATTCCTCTGTTGAGGGGCATCTAGGTTCTTTCCAGCTTCTGGCTATTATAAATAAGGCTGCTATGAACATAGTGGAGCATGTGTCCTTCTTACCTGTTGGGGCATCTTCTGGATATATGCCCAGGAGAGGTATTGCTGGATCCTCCGGTAGTACTATGTCCAGTTTTCTGAGGAACCGCCAGACTGATTTCCAGAGTGGTTGTACAAGCCTGCACTCCCACCAACAATGGAGGAGTGTTCCTCTTTCTCCACATCCTCGCCAGCATCTGCTGTCACCTGAATTTTTGATCTTAGCCATTCTGACTGGTGTGAGGTGGAATCTCAGGGTTGTTTTGATTTGCATTTCCCTGATGATTAAGGATGTTGAACATTTTTTCAAGTGCTTCTCTGCCATTCGGTATTCCTCAGGTGAGAATTCTTTGTTCAGTTCTGAGCCCCATTTTTTAATGGGGTTATTTGATTTTCTGAAGTCCACCTTCTTGAGTTCTTTATATATGTTGGATATTAGTCCCCTATCTGATTTAGGATAGGTAAAGATCCTTTCCCAATCTGTTGGTGGTCTTTTTGTCTTATTGACGGTGTCTTTTGCCTTGCAGAAACTTTGGAGTTTCATTAGGTCCCATTTGTCGATTCTCGATCTTACAGCACAAGCCATTGCTGTTCTGTTCAGGAATTTTTCCCCTGTGCCCATATCTTCAAGGCTTTTCCCCACTTTCTCCTCTATAAGTTTCAGTGTCTCTGGTTTTATGTGAAGTTCCTTGATCCACTTAGATTTGACCTTAGTACAAGGAGATAAGTATGGATCGATTCGCATTCTTCTACACGATAACAACCAGTTGTGCCAGCACCAATTGTTGAAAATGCTGTCTTTCTTCCACTGGATGGTTTTAGCTCCCTTGTCGAAGATCAAGTGACCATAGGTGTGTGGGTTCATTTCTGGATCTTCAATTCTATTCCATTGGTCTACTTGTCTGTCTCTATACCAGTACCATGCAGTTTTTATCACAATTGCTCTGTAGTAAAGCTTTAGGTCTGGCATGGTGATTCCGCCAGAAGTTCTTTTATCCTTGAGAAGACTTTTTGCTATCCTAGGTTTTTTTTTATTCCAGACAAATTTGCAAATTGCTCCTTCCAATTCGTTGAAGAATTGAGTTGGAATTTTGATGGGGATTGCATTGAATCTGTAGATTGCTTATGGCAAGATAGCCATTTTTACAATGTTGATCCTGCCAATCCATGAGCATGGGAGATCTTTCCATCTTCTGAGATCTTCTTTAATTTCTTTCTTCAGAGATTTGAAGTTTTTATCATACAGATCTTTCACCTCCTTAGTTAGAGTCACGCCAAGATATTTTATATTATTTGTGACTATTGAGAAGGGTGTTGTTTCCCTAATTTCTTTCTCAGCCTGTTTATTCTTTGTATAGAGAAAGGCCATTGACTTGTTTGAGTTTATTTTATATCCAGCTACTTCACCGAAGCTGTTTATCAGGTTTAGGAGTTCTCTGGTAGAATTTTTAGGGTCACTTATATATACTATCATATCATCTGCAAAAAGTGATATTTTGACTTCCTCTTTTCCAATTTGTATCCCCTTGATCTCCTTTTGTTGTCGAATTGCTCTGGCTAATACTTCAAGTACTATGTTGAAAAGGTAGGGAGAAAGTGGGCAGCCTTGTCTAGTCCCTGATTTTAGTGGGATTGCTTCCAGCTTCTCTCCATTTACTTTGATGTTGGCTACTGGTTTGCTGTAGATTGCTTTTATCATGTTTAGGTATGGGCCTTGAATTCCTGATCTTTCCAAAACTTTTATCATGAATGGGTGTTGGATCTTGTCAAATGCTTTTTCTGCATCTAACGAGATGATCATGTGGTTTTTGTCTTTGAGTTTGTTTATATAATGGATTACATTGATGGATTTTCGTATATTAAACCATCCCTGCATCCCTGGAATAAAACCTACTTGGTCAGGATGGATGATTGCTTTAATGTGTTCTTGGATTCGGTTAGCGAGAATTTTATTGAGGATTTTTGCATCGATATTCATAAGAGAAATTGGTCTGAAGTTCTCTATCTTTGTTGGATCTTTCTGTGGTTTAGGTATCAGAGTAATAGTGGCTTCATAAAATGAGTTGGGTAGAGTACCTTCTACTTCTATTTTGTGAAATAGTTTGTGCAGAATTGGAATTAGATCTTCTTTGAAGGTCTGATAGAACTCTGCACTAAAACCATCTGGTCCTGGGCTTTTTTTGGTTGGGAGACTATTAATAACTGCTTCTATTTCTTTAGGTGATATGGGACTGTTTAGATGGTCAACTTGATCCTGATTCAACTTTGGTACCTGGTATCTGTCCAGAAATTTGTCCATTTCGTCCAGGTTTTCCAGTTTTGTTGAGTATAGCCTTTTGTAGAAGGATCTGATGGTGTTTTGGATTTCTTCAGGATCTGTTGTTATGTCTCCCTTTTCATTTCTGATTTTGTTAATTAGGATTTTGTCCCTGTGCCCTTTAGTGAGTCTAGCTAAGGGTTTATCTATCTTGTTGATTTTCTCAAAGAACCAACTCCTCGTTTGGTTAATTCTTTGAATAGTTCTTCTTGTTTCCACTTGGTTGATTTCACCCCTGAGTTTGATTATTTCCTGCCGTCTACTCCTCTTGGGTGAATTTGCTTCCTTTTTTTCTAGGGCTTTTAGATGTGTTGTCAAGCTGCTAGTATGTGCTGTCTCCCGTTTCTTCTTGGAGGCACTCAGCGCTATGAGTTTCCCTCTTAGAAATGCTTTCATTGTGTCCCATAGGTTTGGGTACGTTGTGGCTTCATTTTCATTAAACTCTAAAAAGTCTTTAATTTCTTTCTTTATTTTTTCCTTGACCAAGGTATCATTGAGAAGAGTGTTATTCAGTTTCCACGTGAATGTTGGCTTTCCATTGTTTATGTTGTTATTGAAGATCAGCCTTAGGCCATGGTGGTCTGATAGGATACATGGGACAATTTCAATATTTTTGAATCTATTGAGGCCTGTTTTGTGACCAATTATATGGTCAATTTTGGAGAAGGTCCCATGAGATGCTGAGAAGAAGGTATATCCTTTTGTTTTAGGATAAAATATTCTGTAGATATCTGTCAGGTCCATTTGTTTCATAACTTCTGTTAGTTTCACTGTGTCCCTGTTTAGTTTCTGTTTCCACGATCTGTCCTTTGAAGAAAGTGGTGTGTTGAAGTCTCCCACTATTATTGTGTGAGGTGCAATGTATGCTTTGAGCTTTACTAAAGTGTCTCTAATGAATGTGGCTGCCCTTGCATTTGGTGCATAGATATTCAGAATTGAGAGCTCCTCTTGGAGGATTTTACCTTTGATGAGTATGAAGTGTCCCTCCTTGTCTTTTTTGATAACTTTGGTTTGGAAGTCGATTTTATCCGATATTAAAATGGCTACTCCAGCTTGTTTCTTCAGTCCATTTGCTTGGAAAATTGTTTTCCAGCCTTTCACTCTGAGGTAGTGTCTGTCTTTGTCCCTGAGATGGGTTTCCTGTAAGCAGCAGAATGTTGGGTCCTGTTTGTGTAGCCAGTCTGTTAGTCTATGTCTTTTTATTGGGGAATTGAGTCCATTGATATTAAGAGATATTAAGGAAAAGTAATTGTTGCTTCCTTTTATTTTTGTTGTTACAGTTGGCATTCTGTTCTTGTGGCTGTCTTCTTTTTGGTTTATTGAATGATTACTTTCTTGGTTGTTCTAGGACGTGATTTCCGTCCTTGTATTGCTTCTTTTCTGTTATTATCCTTTGAAGGGCTGGATTCGTGGAAAGATATTGTGTGAATTTGTTTTTGTCGTGGAATACTTTGGTTTCTCCATCTATGGTAATTGAGAGTTTGGCCGGGTATAGTAGCCTGGGCTGGCATTTGTGTTCTCTTAGTGTCTGTATAACATCTGTCCAGGCTCTTCTGGCTTTCATAGTCTCTGGTGAAAAGTCTGGTGTAATTATGATAGGCCTTCCTTTATATGTTACTTGACCTTTCTCCCTTACTGCTTTTAATATTCTATCTTTATTTAGTGCATTTGTTGTTCTGATTATTATGTGTCGGGAGGAATTTCTTTTCTGGTCCAGTCTATTTGGAGTTCTGTAGGCTTCTTGTATGATCATGGGCATCTCTTTTTTTATGTTTGGGAAGTTTTCTTCTATTATTTTGTTGAAGATATTAGCTGGCCCTTTAAGTTGAAAATCTTCATTCTCATCAATTCCTATTATCCGTAGGTTTGGTCTTCTCATTGTGTCCTGCATTACCTGGATGTTTTGAGTTAGGATCCTTTTGCATTTTGTATTTTCTTTGACTGTTGTGTCGATATTCTCTATGGAATCTTCTGCACCTGAGATTCTCTCTTCTATTTCTTGTATTCTGTTGCTGATGCTCGCATCTATGGTTCCAGATCTCTTTCCTAGGGTTTCTATCGCCAGCGTTGCCACGCTTTGTGTTTTCTTTATTGTGTCTACTTCCCCTTTTAGTTCTAGTATGGTTTTGTTCATTTCCATCACCTGTTTGGATGTGTTTTCCTGTTTTTCTTTAATGATTTCTACCTGTTTGGCTGTGTTTTCCTGCTTTTCTTTAAGGGCCTGTAACTCTTTAGCAGTGCTCTCCTGTAATTATTTAAGTGACTTATGAAAGTCCTTCTTGATGTCCTCTATCATCATCATGAGAAATGTTTTTAAATCTGGGTCTAGATTTTCGGTTGTGTTGGGGTGCCCAGGACTAGGTGGGGTGGGAGTGCTGCGTTCTGATGATGGTGAGTGGTCTTGATTTCTGTTAGTAGGATTCTTACGTTTGCCTTTCGCCATCTGGTAATCTCTGAAACTAGCTGTTTTAGTTGTCACTGTTAAGAGCTTGTTCTTCAGGTGATTCTGTTAGCCTCTATAAGCAGACCTGGAGGGTGGCACTCTCCTTAGTTTCAGTGGGCAGAGTATTCTCTGCAGGCAAGCTCTCTTCTTGCAGGGCAGGTACCCAGATATCTGGTGTTCGAACCAGACTCCTGGCAGAAGTTGTGTTCCACTCACTAGAGGTCTTAGGATCTCGTGTGGAATCCTGTGTGGGCCCTTGCGGGTGTCAGGCGACTCTGCTGGCAAGGTAGCCCGGGGCTCGAGTGGAGCGGAAGGGGTTTGTGCCCCAGATCAGGCCCGGGTAGCCTGCTTCCCTATGTACTGCAGTCTCAGGTTCCGCGTGATTGGATTGGGGCAGGCGCTGTGTTCCACTCACCAGAGGTCTTAGGATCCCGTGGGGAGTCCCGTGTGGGCCCTTGCGTGTGTTGGGCAAGACTCTGCTCGAGAGCTTGCACTCTTTAGCATGCATATTTTCCTAGCTCTACTCTTCAAATTTTCTTTTTTTCTTCTTTTTTTCTTAGATATTTTCTTTATTTACATATCAAATGTTATCCCCTTTCCTAGTCCCCCTCCCCTCACTGAAAATCCCCTATCTCCTCCTCCCCCCTCTCCTTGCTCCCCAACCCACCGACTACAATTCCTGGTCCTGGCATTCCCCTATACTGAGCCATAGAGCCTTCACAAGACCAAGGGCCGCTTCTCCCATTGATGACCAACTAGGTCATCCTTTGCTACATATATAGCTAGAGCCACAAGTTTCATCATGTGTTTTCTTTGATTGATGGTATAGTTCCAAGGAACTCTGGGAGGACTGGTTAGTTCATTTTGATGTTCCTCCTATGGGGCTTCAGTCCCCTTCAGCTCCCTGGTTATTTTCTCTGGCTCCTTCATTGGGGACCTTGTGCTCTGTCCAATGGATGTCTGTGAGCATTCACTTCTGTATTTGCCAGATACTGGCAGAGCCTTGCAGGAGAAAGTTATATCAAGCTCCTATCAGCAGGCTCTTGCTGGCATCTACCTAGTGTCTGGGTTTCATGATTGTTTATGGGGTGGATCCCCAAATGGGGCAGTCTCTTGATGGTCATTCCTTCAGGCTCTGCTCTGAACCTGTCTCTGTAATGCCATTCATGGGTATTTTGTTCACCATTCTAAGAAGGAACGAAGTATCCACACTTTGGTCTTCCTTCTTCTGGAGTTTCATGTGTTTTGCAAATTGTATCTTGGGTATTCTAAGTTTCTGGGCTAATATCCACTTATCAGTGAGTGCATGTCCTCTGTATTCTTTTGTGATTGGGTTACAAATTTTCTTAGTGAGAAAGCTTGAGGGTCTTTCCCATGGCACCAGACCATCAGTGTGCACCAAATTCAATGTGCACTGGCTTAAGCAAAGTGCAAAACATTTATAGACCCTGGTCTCCATTCATTTTCAGACAATGTGAATAACCACCGGAATCTTTCCACTTCTGCCTGCCCTCCACTGTTGCTTCCTTTATTATGTCTAAAGTTTTAAGGGTTTTTTTGTTTTTGTTTTTGTTTTGTGATAGGATCTGCTAGGAGACACATTTGTTACACTTAGAAGTCAAAATCTGCCTATGTTGTAGCTCACAATGTCACAGTGGTATGCTATCTTTGCAGGGTGCAATTTCTTTTAATTTTTTTCCATCTTTTATTGAAAATAGCTTTTTTTGTTTTTTGTTTTTTTTTTCTAAAGGAGTGCAAGACATCTATCCAGGCCCTCTGGATTTAGAGTCTCTGTTGAGAAGTCAGTTATAATTCACATAGGTCTGCCTTTATATCTTACTTGATCATTTTCCTTTGTAGCTTTTATTATTATTTCTTTGTTCTGTACACTTAATGCCAGGAGGATTTTCTCTTCTTGTCCAACCTAGTGTTCTTTAAGTTTCTTGTATGTTTATTGGCATCACATTCTTTAGGTTGGGGAAAATTTTCTACAATTTTGTTGAAAATCTGGACTCCTAATAAAAGAACCTAGTGGGGAAACCCCCACTCAATTCTCGTTCGGCATGCACCCAAGAATCATGAACAGATGACTACCTTGATGTAAAAGCATGAGGTAATTTAATGACGGAGCTCTGGGCCGACACATATCTCCCGCAGGAGACAGAGGTGTCGACCACATGTTGGAGCCATAATGGCGGAGCTCCGGTTCGAAACCTATCTCACACAGGAGACAGTGGTTTCGACCACGAGGCTTGGAAGCTAGGGGCTTTTATAGAAAAGGGGTGGAGCTGGGGGAGGAATTGGCACAGTTTCACATGATTGGTCCATTTAAACATCAACAGACTGTCAGAAGGGCAGGAGATAGGGAGGCACTAGGCCAGTCAGGACATGTAATGACGGGCCTGCCCGGGCATGTCTTGGCCTCTTCTGCTATGTTCTCAGCCCCAGGTTTCAAAGCTCACAAACAACTCTTTGGGCTATTTGACATAAATTACATGAATCACATGTCTCAAGTTTTATTTCCTTTCACTAACTACTGGAGCACTGGTTGTCTCTTATTCTGTTGCTTGGGCTTGGATCCCTTTTCCTTAACTGAGGTATGCCTGGTCTAGACTTAATAGGAGAAGATGCACCTAGTCCAACAGCAACTTGATATGGCAAGGCAGATTGATATCCATGGGAAGCCTTCACTTCTCTGAGAAAATAGGCAGGGGGAAGAGGGGAGGGAGGCTTGGAAGGAGAAGATGGAAAGGAAGCTGCAATCAGGATGTAAAGTAAATAAATAAATAAAAATTACAAACAGCTTTTTTTTTCATATAATATATCCTTAGACCTCCCAGTTTCTTCCCACAGCACTCCCCCTGTCCCCCCGCAACCTGGATCCACACACACTTTCTATTGCCTCAGACCCTTTTTGGGTCTCCTATCTGCATGGACAGGGTCTCTGGTTGCAGGTGGAAAAGGAGTCGGCGAATGACAAACAGAAGGGAAACACGAGATTGTGTAGGATCTGAATGTAATTTGTCAAATCAAACATCATACTTTTTATACAGAAGAAAATAGGGAAGTTGGGTGACACACTGACAAAGTACAAAGAGGTTACTGGATTCTTGCACAAAACAGAGGAATGCAAACATGGAAGGACTGGCAGGAACCAACTGGGATAAAATTCAATGTTAACAACTGGGATCAAAAACAGCTCCACCTAAGGTCCACTTAATCTTAGGAGCCACAGTCAAGGGCTTCATGCCCTTGCCATAGTTCCTATTCTAGTATATTGTATAGTCCACCTACCCCCTAGGCCATTGTAAATACTTGTATATGGGTGTAACTCAGCTATCTATAGTTCTAAGTATTTACTCTGGTTCCTTCTTAGACCACAAACTTCCTTCTTCCTAGAGAATGGTAAATTCCTGTGTAGAGCAGTGACTTAGCTATCCATGCCCAAGGTCAGATCAAGGACTGCCTAGAATCTAACTTAGCTATATGTCGAAAAATCAATCCTTAGGAGCACTTGTAATAAAGCAATATTAATGGAAAGCACACAGATCCATTTAACAACTAAAGCAAGGACATTGGAGTATTCTTTATACAGGATGCCACGATTCCAGGAGACTAAGTTTCCGTGAACTTTTAGCCTTGGGACAGCGCCCAGGTTTTCGGGACCTATCGCGCTTGTCACTACTGGAGTGGATGTAACATTCTATCTCTCATTACAAGTCAGATTTCTTTAAAATAATAATAAAAGAACAAAAAAATATAATAAGATGAAATACGCTAACACATTGGAATAGGACAAAACAAACAGAAGAAGAAGAGCCCAGGAGAAGGCAAAAGAAACAAAGACCCAGTTGTTTTTACAGACTACATTTTCTTAATTCAAGTACAGAAAATTTTTTTGTATTAATGCTTATAATGCTCTATTTCCTTATCTATAAAATTGATATTTTCTCTATAAAAGTGAGTGTTTTAACTTTAGCAGAATTATAATTACTCTCAATTGATTTTCTGTGATGTGATTATTAATCATAATTTTTACTAGTGATAAGAGGAGAAGATCAATTTGAACATCCTAATTTCAATATTGTGATTTTATTTCAGCTTGGTTACAATATAGAAAAACTACTATGAAATTCTACATAGAAACCCATAACTTTTAATTTTAATTTATATCCGGAACTCACATGATAAAATAGATTCAACAAGATTCAGTTGTTACCAATTAAACATTTTGTAATGTACCTTCAGCTAAATTGGGCTATTAAACCCACAAACTTTTTTTTTTTTTTTTTTTTTGAGCAACTTAACTATTCTCGAGAAACTCAATTAAGTTTCTGAAACAAAGCATGCAAAGCATGTAATCAGAGTCCATTCCTCTCTGGTATATGTATCGTACATATTAAGTATGCTTGCAATGTTTAGTTTTATTTTAATTGAAATCATCTTTAGTCTTCACACTTTATGAATAAAATTCTTTTCTTCTTCTTCTTCTTCTTCTTCTTCTTCTTCTTCTTCTTCTTCTTCTTCTTCTCCTTCTCCTTCTCCTTCTCCTTCTCCTTCTCCTTCTCCTTCTCCTTCTCCTTCTCCTTCTCCTTCTCCTTCTCCTTCTCCTTCTCCTTCTCCTTCTCCTTCTCCTTCTCCTTCTCCTTCTCCTTCTCCTTCTCCTTCTCCTTCTCCTTCTCCTTCTCCTTCTCCTCCTCCTCCTCCTCCTCCTCCTCCTCCTCCTCCTTCTTCTTCTTTCTTTTCCAGACAGAGTTTCTCTGTATAGCCCTGGCTGTCCTGGAACTCACTCTGTAGACCAGGCTGGCCTCAAACTCAGAAATCCACTTGTCTCGGCCTCACAGGTGCTGGGATTAAGGTGTGTAACACCACTACGTTTTAAACATTTAGGAATTGCATTCAGACCTATTTTATTTAGTTGTGTAATGAAACTTAAAGCTGTGTAAGTATAAATCCTAAGATATATTTTAAAAATTAGACTATAGATTGTATTATACCTTCTTTTCTTTTTTAAAAACATTTTTATTCTGTATAAGACAATATAAAAGGTGGATGAAGGAGCTAAACATGTAACAGTTGAGAAATAAAATTAATTAACAAAATCTTGAAAGGATAATGCTCACTATGTTACACAGATGGAACAAAAACTATAGTCACAAGCGAATTTCACATTAAATATTCATTATACCTTTCTGAAAATCCTTTTAAATGCATTTTTCCATTGGCAGATATAAGGAATCTGAAATTTAAATTTCCTATTGTCACTTCCATTTTTTTATTGAATATTATCTTTATTTACCTTTCAAATGTAAATACATTTCCTGGTTTCCCCTCTGAAAAACACCCTCCCCCTATCCACTCACCCCTCCAACTGCTCACCAACCCACCTATACCTACTTCCTTGCCCTGGCATTCCCCCACACTGGGGCATAGAGCCTTCATAGGACAAAGGACCTCTCCTCCCATTGATGTCCCACTAGGCCATCCTCTGCTGCATAGGCAGATGGAGCCATGAGTCCCAACATGTGTGCTCTTTGGTTGGTGGTTTAGTCCCTGGGAGCTCTGGGGGTACTGGCTAGTTCATATTGTTGTTCCTCCTAGGGGGCTGCAAACCCCTTCAGCTCCTTGGTTCTTTCTCTAGCTCCTTCACTGGGGATCCTATGCTCAGTCCAATGGATGGCTGTGAGCATCCACGTCTGTATTTTTGAGGCACTGGAAGAGCCTCAAAGGAGAGAGTTATATCAGGCTCCTGCCAGCAAGCGCTTGTTGGCTTTTACAATAGTGTCTGGGTTTGGTGATTGTAAATAGGATGGATCCTCAGGTGAGTGAGTCTCTAGATGATCATTTCTTCAGTTTCTACTCCACACTTTGTCTCTGTAACTCCTTCCATGGGTGTTTGGTTCCCCCCTTCTAAGATGGATAGAAGTATCCACACTATGGTCTTCCTTCTTCTTGAGTTTCATGTGGTTTGTGAATTGCATCTTGGGTATTCTGAGCTTCTGGGCTTCTGAGCCAATATCCATTTATCAGTGAGTACATACCATGTGTGTTCTTTTGTGAATGGGTTACCTCACTCAGGATAATATACTCAAGATCCATTCATTTGCCTATGAATTTCTTAAATTCATTGTATTTTTTAATAAGATATTTTCTTTATTTACATTTCAAATGTTATCCCCTTTCCTAGTTTCATCTCTGAAAATCCCCATCCTCTCCCTCTCCCCCTGCCCCAACACACCCACTCCAGCTTCCTGGCATTGGCATTCCCCTACATTGGGGCATAGAACCTTCACAAGACCAATGGCCTCTCCTCCCACTGATGACTGACTAGGCCATCCTCTGCTACATGTGCAGCTAGAGACATGAGTCCCACCATGTGTTTTCTTTAATTGGTGGTTTGGCCTCAGGGAGCTCTGATTAGTTCATATTGTTGTTACTCCTATAGGGCTGAAAACCCCTTGATTATTTTTAATAGCTGTGTAGTACTCCATTGCATAAATATATCACATTTTCTGTATCCATTACTTTCCTGAGGGACATCTGGGTTCTTTCCAGATAGCTTTTTGCTATTATAAATAAGGCTGCTATAAACATAGTGGAGCATGTGTCCTTATTACAAGTTGGAGCATCTTCTGGGTAATGCCCAGGAGTGGTATTTCTGGGTCCTTAGGTAGTACTATGTGCAATTTTCTGAGGAACTGCCAAAGTGATTTCCAGAGTGGTTGTACCGGCTTGCAATCCCACTAGCAATGGAGAAGTGTTCCTCTTTCTCGATATCCTCGCCAGCATCTGCTGTTACCTGAGTTTTTGATCTTAGCCATTCTGACTGGTGTGAGGTGGAATCTCAGGGTTGTTTTGATTTGCATATCCCTGATTACTAAGGATGTTGAACATTTTTTCAGGTGCTTCTCAACCATTTTGGTATTCCTCAGTTGAGAATTCTTTGTTTAGCTCTGTACCCCATTTTTAATAGGGCAATTTGTTTCTTTGGAGTCCAACTTCTTGAGTTCTTTGTATATATTGGATATTAGCCCCCTATCAGATGTAGGATTGGTGAAGATCTTTTCCAATCTGTTGGCTGAATTTTTGTCCTATTAACAGTGTCCTTTGCCTTACAGAAGCTTTGCAATTTTATGAGGTCCCATTTGTTGATTCTTGATATTACAGCTCAAGCCACTGGTGTTCTATTTAGAAATTTTTCCCCTGTGCCCATATGTTCGAGGCTCTTCCCCACTTTCTCTTCTATAAGTTTCAAGAGCCTTAAACATATGTGCACAGGGGAAAAATCATTTTATATTTCTTGAAAGTGGGTTCCCTGTCTTGTTCATCCCCCATTCTGAAATGTTTTTCAAGTGTGGCAAATGCCTGATGCTAATTCTTCTGTAGAAATCTCTCAAACATTTCTAGAAAAAGAAAAGTTATGTAGCTTTCCTGCTATGAATAGGGATAACTTTTAGGTAAACTGAGTGGTTAACACAGACCCATTGTATCTTTTTTTTTTTTTTTTTTTTTGGTGTTCGAGACAGGGTTTCTCTGTGTAGTCCTGGCTGTCCTGGACCTCACTGTGTAGATCAGGCTGGCCTTGAACTGAGAAATTCACCTGCCTCTGCTTCCCAAGTGCTGGGATTAAAGGCATGTGCCACCACTGCATGGCCCATTGTATATATTAACTAATACCCCAACAATTAATCTTATGTAATGAAATGTAAGTTAAAGAATTACTTCAATATGTCTCACTTAACATAAAAATTTTGATAGCCATGTATACAATATTGTTGGTAGTTGAAAATATTAAAACTCTAAATGAAAACTGCAACAGATATGTCATTAAATAACTCAACATTTAAGAAGTAAAATATCATTTACTGGGTATCTCATTGTATGTTCATCCCATGTGCATTGCCCCCTTACTCTTCCATCTGTATTTCTCTTTCCAGTTTAGTTATTAAAAAAAAAAAAAAAAAAAAAGATGTGACAATGAGTTTTATGTTAACAGGTTCAAAGGGCATTGCGATGTTTGGTCAAGATTTTTATTGTTGTTGTTGTCGTTGAATGTTTTATTACCCTGTATGATGGTTTGTATATGCTTGGCCCAGGGAATGGCACTATTAGGAGGTGTGTCCTTGTTGAAGTGGGTGTGTCACTTTGGGGCTTGGACTTTAATACCGTAGTCCTAACTGCCTGGATGCCAGTCTTCTCCTAGCTGGCTTCTGGACAAAAGGTAGAACTCTCAGCTCCTCCAGCCCCATAAGTAGATGTTGCCATGCTCCCACCTTGATGAAAATGGACTGAACCTCTGAACCTGTAAGCAAGCCCCAGTTAAATGTCCTTTATAAGAGTTGGCTTGGTCATGTTGTCTGTTTACAACAGTAAAACCCTAATTAATACACCCTGTGTATGTAAAAATATGAAATAACAATTTGATTTTGGTTTTGCATGTGATTGGACATTTTATTCCCCCTCAAAGTCAGGCTTTGGAATACATTGCCTTCCTTTGCCTGTGCAAGCATGAAGCGTTCATGTGTGATACCATTGATGTTCTGTCTTTAGTTATAAAAAGGAGAATTTATAAAAATGCAACAAAAGAATTCTTTGAAATGCATTTCCATCATCTCTATCAGAGAGGTAGAATCAATGCCTCAGTTAAAAAATCTCTATTCAAATAGTGTTTGCAAAGAGACACAGCCTAACTTTCCCTGGGGCTTCTCCGTAGGTTCTGGTGGATATGCTGTGATGGTTTTGGAGCTAAAGCCTGAGAAACGAGTTGAACTTTATGAACTTTAATCTGATGCCAGGGACTTAAGATTACTGGGAAATTGCCACTGCTTTGTGCTAAGTAGAGTTTCCCAAACCTGGTCTAAGACATACTTAGTTTATAAAAGTATAAGCTTCAAAACAATATTTTCCTAAAAATGTGTTTTATAAATTCGGCATGTTTCTTCAGTATGTGGAAAAAACATTAATTCTGCTTTCAGATCTCTATGACTCTGACCACACACATGTGGAAGTTTTATTTGTAGCTCATTCTACCATTAAGATATGGAATATTTAATTCTATCAGCATTAATATTTCGAAGAAAAATCTAGTCTCTCTTACAATTATGTTTCAGGTTAAATAATAAGAAAGTCTACAAACCATAATATTAAAACTGTGGAGATAAAGAATGTATTTGTTCAGGTGTGTACATGGAGACTAATTGAAAGTGGAATTTATTATATTAGTTCTGTGCTTCAGCATCACAATGTCATGATTAATATGTGAGGTTCAGCCCTCATATCTGTAAATAATGGCCAAAAGTTACATAAAATGGAGCTGGTGAATATCAGATTATACCTCAAATTTTTGTTCTTGAAGCACTTCCAAAGCAGGATTAACATTATTCATATTGTTAAAAATGTTACTGAATAGCCACAGTTCTACCTCAAGTGACCTCACATCTGCATTTAACCACATCACATTCTTTGTGTTTTAATCTTTTCATTAGGATGATAGGCATTCTGAAATGCAGAACGCTTCATTCCATGGATTTTCACAATGGGCAGATCCAATGTTAAAGATAATATATGCAGTGTTAAATTTCCATGACAATCTGTGTTTCCAGCAGTCACTTACTTAATTACCAACTTACAGATAACTGGGTATTATAACATTTGAATAAAAAAGCCAATTGGTAGAAAGGTATTCCAATCTTCTTCCCATTCCAAGGGGAATGGATAAAAAGTAGAGTGAGATAACCTTTCTCTAAACAGAAGTCCTGGTCATTTCCACACACAAACCCTGAGCCCCAATCCCTCCTCTCACCTATAAGGTCACATTCTCTCTCTTACTATTTTTCATTTCCTGGGCTCCTGAACCAAGCACACTAAGAGTCATTATCTGTTCATCATTGTGAGTTATCTACAATGAAAGACTCTTAAGTCCCTTTGGAACCCATCCCCAGACCTGTAGCTTAATTTAGCTGGTTCAATTAGTGCAGACAGGTTAGCAGAAGAGCACAGAGAACTCAAATCCGAAGATGCCAGGGCCTCCCGAAACTTATTATTTTTAAAGTGCCTTACTGACAGTTTTTCAAAACATTTGGAGAGGAAATTGAATATTTGAAGAATACTGTAACCTCAGTGACATTGTGCTGACCCAAATTCTGGTGATTTCTGCTTTCATGAGCATAACCATAAGGATGGAATAGACAGAAAATTCCACATTACTTGATAATGTTGAATACTTAAAAATTTTCTCCTTCATGTCTGGCTTGAATTATGTGAGAGACATGTAAGTGCCTGTAACCCATTTGATACCACTACCAATTATTTCCAGTATCTAAAATGATGGTGGAGATTAATGTCTTCTTAACATTCTACAGGATAGTAGGATCCATACACAGTCATACATTTTATAAGCATTATTTAATGTGACTTTGATTGTTTCCCAATGGGGAAGATTGTATGAAGACAAGATGCCTTGCCTTTAATGACTTTTAATAAATTTTTTCAGTTAGCATGCAAAGTACAGGGTTTCACAATGGCAAAATTTTCATTTCTATGGGCTTTATAGATCTTCTTATTGGGTGCTCATCTGACCTCTGTGGTATCCCCCATTGTCCCTCTATCTGTGCCCTTTCCTTTCCACAAATAGTTCATTTTTCTGAATTCAAGTCACATATATTGTATTATTTTCTCCTGTTCTCTTGGTCTTCCTTCCCTTTCACATCTCTCCTTTTCTTTCCTGAAAATGTCAAAGGTCCATTGTTTGTGCATAAATTAAGCTCTCTGTATCTATGTACAACATTCATTTTGTCTCTTCAACTGTTGGTGGACATCTAACTGGTTCTATATCTTAACTATTATGAAATATGCAGACACTAATTTTGAACAATGACATATGTTTCTTCTGGAATATCTGAGTATCCAGAAAAATAAAATTAGAACTGGAAATAATAAGTTTTGAAACTAAAAATAGAAGATAATGAAAGAGGGGAGGACAGAGAGAAACAGAAGAGTCAGAGAGAGAGAGAGAGAGAGAGAGAGAGAGAAGAGAGAGGGGGTGCATGTATGTGCATATAAATTTTCTATATTATATAATATATGATTATATATGATCTATGACATGTGGTACATGGTATATGAAACATGGTACATTACAGCTAAAATCAGAATATTATATATATATATATATATATATATATATACACACATGTATTTTTTAATATGGAGGAACTCAAGGAAAAGAGAAGAAATGAAAATGTGCTTAAGAATTCAAAAGTGCTCTTATCAAATGACTCATTTCAGATCACTTGATCAGTTGCCTTATAAGAATGAACCTGGTTTGCAAGCTGTACACGAGGGGCCTGACTGAGATGTTAATATTTCCTTCAGTTTTCTACACACAGCAAGATGCATATTCTTGCCTTCCTTGCTTTATAGAGGTAAACAGGTGTGATGATCAGCTTTAACCGTGAACTCAACATGATTTGAACTCATCCTAATAGACAGATCTCCGTCAGTATCTGTGTAAAGTGTAACTCAGGAGAGAAGAGTCACCATGAGTGCAGGCAACAGCATCCTACAGGCTGGGGATTTGGAGTGAATAAAATTAAAGAAGAAAGTTGAGCACCAGAATCAGTCTCTCTTTGCTTCCTGATTACAGATATGAACAACCACCTCCCATTTCTGCCTTCTTGCCTGACATACTGTTGTTGTCTGCCCTGATCTACAAGGTAAAATAAATCCCTTCTTCTGTAAGTTGTTTTTATCTATTATATCATAGCAATGTAAAGGTAACCAGTACCATGTTTGCATTCTTGTCACAGTAAACAGTATTATTGCCTCGTGCTCTGGACACTGATTTTTTTCCCCACAAATCCTCTCTTTTCCCATTTAAAAATCAAATGAAAGACTATGAAGGTAGAGGAGAGAAGAGCCTTACTCTAGTGGGATTCTGGGCTCTGCAGAATCACACAAACAACGTTTTGGAGACAGATATATTCAAACAGATTGAGACTTGCCCTGCGTGAAGTCTTTCTCACCATGTCATCTAGAGTCTGACCATTATAAGAAAAGCAGGGTGATGTGTCTTAATGGTCTCCAGACACATTTGCCATACTCAATAACCAAATTTCATAAGTACATCTTGCTAATGTTTTAGTTTTATATGAACAGAGCCTTCATCACTAAGGGGCATAACTGGTGGGATAGCAAGATGTATCTGATCAGTGGGTACATGGCTTGCCACCAAGCCTGATGATTTGAGTTGATCCTAGGATCCACATGAAGGAAGGAAGAGACAACTGCCACAACCTAAACTATCATCTCCATGTGTGTTATGTGATATTCATAACCCTCATGAACTCACATAACCCAACACACACACACGCACACGCACACACACACACGTAAGTAAGTAAAAGACATGTAATGAAAATATTTTGATTTTTTCTTGAAGTTAAATATAATTACATAACTTTCTTCTTTCCTTTTCACTCAAACCCCTCCCATGCACACTTTTTCTTTTCCTCACTCTCAATATCCAGGTGATTTTAATGTGGGAGGAAGGTATCTTGGCCATAAGTAATTACACATTGTGTGAAGTTACCTACTGGCGTACTGAGTATATCAATCCCATTTTTTAAACTGTGGAACTTTCCATCAGTGCTTTAAAGGACAAAGAGCTAAAATCAGAAGGCAGCCCTAGTCCATTAGATGTTTGAAACCATATTTCAATATATTCAGGAAAAATTGAAATGCCATCATAATCTATTAAATTCCAAGCTACAAGAGTAAAACAAACCCTCTGTTGACCTCCTCAATTATAAACAAATATTCCTAATCTTCTTGGAAAAGCTAGAAAAACAAACAAACAAACAAAACAAAAACAGAAACACAAACGGTTTCTCCAAAGCCTGTGCCAGCACTACAGCTCCCCACAGATTTCCATAATCTCAACCATTGTGGTGATCCCATGTGATGGTAAATTGCAGTATTCTCAGCAGGATAATTGTGCCTTACTGCTGTTATGGTTATTAATACAGTTACCACTGAAAATTCTACAAGTCTATCTTCACAATATTCCCTGGAAGGCATAGCCATGATGACTTTTATTAACACCATTTTACTGATAAAGTAACAGAGGAAAGGAATGCAAAGGCATTTACCAGCACAACACTGTGAATCTAAAGCCAAGTTAGCTTCAGAATCCAAAGTACTTCAATGCATGTGCACTCAGGCAAATGATTCATGGTCATTGTGTGCACTGTTGGAAAGAATCCCTGTTGCACAGAAATATTTTCTCCAAGGTCAAGTAAAAAAGAACTTAATGGCCTTGGTAATTGAGGTAGATTGAAAAGATTTTAAATTATGACTCTCGTTCTTATTTGCTCTTTGTCTGGGAATGCCCTGAAATTTTAGCTAGGATTCAGAGACAGCTATTGTGAGCTTATTTCTGTGTCGTTATCATTGTAAATATTTAAGCATACTAATTAAAATTTGTTTAAGGGAAGGAACCATTCATTGTTCAGACGGTACAGGACACTCAATGCCCCATATCTCAAAGCTGTGTTTAAATACAATGCATACAAAGCTAAAGCCGGTCTCCTTAACCTTCCTTACAAGAGAATTTATGGTCTATTCACAAATAACTTGCTTGATGCATGCTCCTGACACACATTAACATATTCTTTAACTATGCTTGCGTAACCAGCTCCTTATTAAATTAAGTACCTAAAACTTTCCTCTTTTGATATATTCAATTATGCTTTATTCCATCTGCTTGGGAGAACTACATCTTCATATTAATCTATATTTCAGAAACCAGTTTCATCTTTATTTTTAAAAATATATTTTTAAAGATTTAATCTGACTATGAATACTTTCTAGTAACTTCTTCCAATTTCTTCCCACCTCCTCTCAAACCAAGTCTACATCCTTCCTTGTTCTCTCTGATTAGAAAAACAAAAGAAAACAAAAACAAAACACGAAACAAGCATCTAAAGATTAAAAGACAAAATAAAAACAAATAAACATGATCATGACAAAACAAATGAGTGAAAAAGTAAAGATTCAAAGAAAATTTATACACAAACACACAAACATACATACACACCAAACAAACAAATAAAACACATAAAGATAAAAACATCCATACAATGGCAATGAAAGAATTTTATAAAATCAAAATTGAATCCATAATATATAATCAAAAGACCTATGGGGTAAGAGAGAAGTTAAAAAAATACCCAGACAAAGCCTCCCTAATGCAACCGATGGCCAGTTTTGTTTTGGCCATCTACTGCTGTGCATGAGGCTTAGCTTTGCCAGTGTACAAAGTGAGACTCTGCTGGAGAAAACTAATTCTTTATTTGTGAGTAGTTTCAATTAGAGATAGCTTCTGGTTTAGGGATGGCTACTTCCATTCTCAGTGTTGAGACCCATGAGGGATAGATCTTTGCAAGCCTTATGTATGCTGCCATAATCTCTGTGAGTTCATATGCATATTCATCCTGATGTGTTTAGAAGCCCTGGTTTGGTTTTGCCTTTTCTTTTACAGTCTTATGCCTCCTCTTCCACAGGTGTCTCCAAGCCATGACTGAGAGGATGGAATAGATGAAGATATTCCAATTAGAACTGAATGTTTCAAGATCTTTGTCTCTCTGACTTTCTCTCTCTTTGTCTGGCTCTGTATTTGTCTCTCTGTCTCGGTCTGTCTCTGTCTGTTTCTCTCTCTCTCACTCCCTCACTCTGCATATTGTCTATCTGTGAGTCTCTTTATTATTTCCATTTACTGCAATAGGATGCTTATCTGATAATGGCTGAACTATGAGTTCTCTCTATGAGTATAGTAGAATGTCATTAAGATTCGGGTTGTTGTTACGTTAATTTAGCAGGACAGTAGTATTTGATTTTCTCTTCCATCCCTGACCTAACTCGTTTCACTTCCTTGGATGCCCAAAGAGGGTCACAGATGAGTAACATCTCAGGAGATGATCAATCAGACATTGTTGCTTATTCCCACCATTGCACTATTGTATCTTATGTGCAGCTCACCATTGTAGACATAAGGGTTGTTAGCACTGTTGGTATTTGTGTTTCTTCTTTGATAGCATGAAAAGTACCTTTCAGTACCATAAACACTGGTCATGAGGGGTGCTTTAGTTAGGCACCACATCAGCTTCTCAATTTTCAATAAGTTGTATAGGCATTACCTTTAGCAACAGGGTCTTACCATGTGTTTGTAGAGAAGAGACAAATAAGTTTGACAAGAGTTTGGGCTCTTTAGGGGTTCCAATGGTACCATTTTCATCAACAACTTGATTATAAATGCAAATTCTCAACCTGTGTATAATGGGAGGAAAAGAACCTTGAAAACATAAATATATGCTATCACACCTTTGTGACCATGTAGATTGTACATATTATTCAAAACAAAATTATATCTACTTCATCAGAAAAATGTCATGAAGATAAGTAAAACTAAGTGAACATGAGCAATAGGTGAACACTATAAGTAGTGCAATGTTTTCTCTTCCATGAAATTTTAGAAAAGAGAGTATGAGACTATGTTCTAAGAGCTTGCAAGTCATTGACAAATATTAGTTAAAGACAGAATAAAGTTAAATAACCCTGCAAAGGTAATCAAGAATCTCAAGAGAAATGTAAGTACATTCAGGCATGCATCTCACATGTGCATTGCAGCATCTGCCTTTTGCATAGATGCTAGAGAATTGCTCCTGACCTAATTTTCTCAGCTCTTTACGTAATGAGCAAGCACTTCAGTCCCAGAAGAGTCTGTTTCTTAAATTTAACACCTGAAAAGAATTAAAATACCAATCACACCAATGAGGTAATATAACCGTGATATGGTTTCCATTGTTACCATTCTAGTCAGCACTTGACCCATAGAAATAAAAAATTAACAAGTACGGCATAACAACTTTTTCCTCAGCTAGTCAGGCTTTGTCCCAACATATTGAAATTTAATACCTTCTGCATTTTAGGTACCTGATGATTTTTGAAACCCCACACTCACTTTGACACTCAAATTTGAGATGAAAAGACCAGATAGTCACAAAGTGGAATCTTTAGATGATAAATACTGAACATTATTTGAAAAATTACTAGAAATTTAACTTTCTGATATATCACAAAATGAGTTCAATAAAAAAAATGAATCAGGACCATACATTCATTCTATTTTGGTTAATTTTTACATCATAATATAATTACATTCTTTCTTATTTCTCTCCTAACCTTTTCATAAACCCCTTCTTTGTCTTTAAAATTCATATATTCCTAAATACAACCTTCTCAGTCTGTATAATGTTACTTACATATATGTTACCTACTTACACATATCTTTGAACATTAGTATTAATAATTAGTGTTTTACCCCTTGGGGAAGACTATTTCTCATACTCTCATTACTCCTGAGTTCCATTAAATCTCTGTGTTCAATTCAGAACTCTTAGGCTTTTTTCCCTACCCACATTTGTGAATCTATTGTTGTTGTCCTATTTAGCTCATGTTTAGGCATTCTTGCTAGTGAGACTTTATGTCTACAACTTCTGACATTACTAGATGACACATCTCACAGTGAACTCCCTAATCTGCCTTTTACAGTCTTTCCAAACCCTCTTCTGCATTGTTCTCTGAGTCTACGATGAGGGAGTGATTTATAGATATATCTATTGAGACATAGCTCAACATCTCTGCATTTTGGTTGATTATAGTTCTCTGAAGTTGTCTCCATCTCTTGCAAAAAGTTATAAGGACAAATGTTTAGAGTTGACTTGGGTTCAATCTTCAGCACTGGCAAAAGTTATGCGTTGGGGATGCTTCTTGCATTTGCTTACTGCTTAAGTTTCAAGTTGTAATTTGCTAGAAATAGAGACTCTCAGGTCCTACCTCACATCCTCTGAGTCTGGATTTGTACTCTTAATAACATCTTCAAATGAATTAAATGCACATTAAACACCTCACAGCACATGTTCATTAATGTTCTCCTGGGGACATAAAATCTCTCACCATGATGCAGAAATGAACATTGATCTGGGAAAAGCCTTCTGAATTGTCAATCGCTCTAGTCCATAATCACTGTAGAATAGAAATATAATCAGGAACCAGGAAATAAGGCAAATTAAACTTAAGATATTTCAAGTACAGGGGTTCTCAGTTTTGGGTGTCATGGTAACAGAGTCTGATACTGATACAAGAGTTGATCAAACGGAGCAAAGAATACAAATCAAGTAGATGATGCCAAGCAGAGAGGCACATAAAACGATGCTACAATCCTGAACATGCAGCCAGCCTTTTCCCTTACCTTTTGTGAGCACATAACTCACATTTTCACTTCAGTTTGCCTAGGTATCTTTGTTTTGTTGTTTGCTTTGTCGTACATTTTATTGTATAATTTCTCTACTCATTTGTAAATTGATTGTATTTTATTTTTCTCTAGCAATAAGCCCATGGTTGTGGAGGTTACTCTGGTAGTAAAATGTTTGACACACAGCATGTGAATTAGCCTTTAATCCCGAGGCCCACTTAAAAATGTTAGGCAATCCAGAGACAGAAAATCTCTGGGGGCTCATTAGCTGTACTGGCTAGTTTTATGCCAACTTGACACAAACTAAAATCATGTGGAAGAGAGAACTTTAACTGAGAAAAATGCCTCAGCCAGACTGGCTTGTGGGCAAGGCTATAGTGCAATTTCTTGATCGATCACTAATGTAGGAGGGCCAAGCTCAATGTCAGCATTGCCACCACTGGGCTAAGGGTATTGAATGATATAAGAAAGCAGGCTGAACAAGCCAGGAGAACAATCCAGTAAGCAGAGCTCCCTGGCTGTGTTAGTAATTTACTGCTATCATGACCAAGGCAACACTTATAAGGCCAACATTTAATTGAGGCTGGCTTACAGGTCCAGAGGTTCAGTCCATTATCTTCAGGGTGGAACATAGCAACATCCAGGCAGGCATGGTGTAGGAAGAGATGAGTTCTACATCTTCATTGAAGCCTCCTAACAAAATACTGGCTTCCAGGCAGCTAGGGTGAGGGTCTTAAAGCTCACACTCACAGTGACACACCTACTCAAAAAATACCACACCTATTCCAACAGGGCCACATCTTCTAATAGTGCCATTCCCTGGGCCAAGCATATACAAATCATAACACTGGCCATTGCATCAGTTCTTGTGTCCCATTACTTGACTTTACTCAGTTACAGACAGTGATATGAAACTGTAAGCTGAAATAACCCCCTTTTCTAACCACTTTGCTTTTGATCATGGTCTTTTATCACAGCTATAGAAACTCAAACCAAGAAAGAGGCCAGACAACCTAATCTAAATGGGTAACTGCAGAACACTGAAACTGTCACAAGAGCAAAATTCCTAAAAAATGGCATCCAAGTTTGTCTTCTTCACTATCTATACTTGTGTGGACACAAACACACACACACACACACACACACTCTCTCTCTCTCTCTCTCTCTCTCTCTCTCTCTCTCTCTCTCTCTCTCTCTCACGTGCACATACACACATACCTGCAAACAGTTTTTGTTGTTTTTGTTTTGATTTATTTTCTGAGACAGAGTTTCTCTGTGTAGCCCTGGCTGTCCTAGAATTCTCTTTATAGAGCAGGCTGAGCCCAAACTCACAGAGATTCACATGTCTCTGCTTTCTGAGTGCAGGAAATACAGGCATGTGTCATCACACCCACCCCCATACACAGGTTTTTCCATACACAGGTTTTTTTGTTTGTTTGTTATTTTGTTTTGTTTTGTTTTGTTTTGTTTTTCGAGACAGGGTTTCTCTGTATAGCCCTGGCTGTCCTGGAACTCATCTTGTAGACCAGGCTGGCCTCAAACTCAGAAATCCACCAGCCTCTGCCTCCTGAGTGCTGGGATTAAAGGTGTGCGCCACCATGCCCAGCCCATACACAGATTTTAAGAAGAAAAATAACATACAAATTATCTTTTCAGATAAATATGAGTTAATAAGATTAAATTTTAAGATTTTACTCTTTTATAATAATAATTTTACTTTTCTAAAACTGCTAAGGTGTTTTGTGCAATTCACAGTTGCAAATACATAATTTCAGATCGAATAAAGAAAAATAGATTTGAGAGCACTTACAGACATTATTTACAATTATCAGAGAATAAACAGCATTTCACCAAATTGTTGCTGTGCAGTAACCATACCAGGACAAGACTGAGTATTAATCATACAGAGATGCTTAAGCTGTATTTATTGACCACAAAGATACACTAGTCTCAAGGGAAAATTGCCAAATCTTTCTTCAAATGGCCTTCACATATAGGTGCCGTATATGTGTGTGTGTGTGTGTGTGTGTGTGTGTGTCTGTCTGTCTGTCTGTCTGTCTGTCCATGCATGTATGTGTCTATGTGTATACATATCACAATCTTGTAGTACGCATTTGTATGTACATGGGTGTATGCCATCCAATGAACTTATCAAGGCCACAGTTTTGAAAATCTCTGGTCTTTCCATCTCAACAGCCAACTGCCAATAACTCCTTAGCCAACAGGATACTAAAACAAACTCAGATGTTCACAAAGTGGAGATTTCCACAACTAAAAACTCTATAACCTAATATCAGAAAGAACATTTTAAGAATTTTGTGTGTGTGTGTTTACTGGACAAATGAGTTATTTTTAAAAATAGGGCATGGACTTACAGGAGCTTGGGGAGGTCAGGCAGGAAGTAGTGGTGAAAATGATTTAAATGTCTTGTTTAAGAATCTCAAAAAGTAAATAAAAATATATTTTAAAGATACCATTGGCTAAAGATTAGCAAGATGATGCAGTTTTAAAAGTCTCCCACATTCTTTGGCATACAGTTAGGCTAGATAATTAATGGCTATTTCCTTAACTGAGGTAATGGCTGTGAATCTGCACTGATGCCAGGAATCTGCCAGGTTCTCGCAATAAAAAAGGAAATGTTGCTGCTTTTCTGCTTGGTAAAAGAAACAGTAATCATTGCAAACAATTCACTGTCCATAGTGACCCACAGAGCAGCCAGAAAGACATCACAGGAAGGAGATGTTCCTAAAGAAGAGAGAACTTTTCATTTTTAAAAAGTAAACAAGAAGGATACGTTAATGGAACCATGGAAAGGGGAAGGCTCAGAGAAATGGAAGCTGTGATCATAGAGAAATGATCAGTGGTTGTCAAAAATATGTGACATGGTCTCCTAAATCATTGATAGCTGATGAATCATTGACAGTTACATCACGCTCCCCTTCCCACATCTCACTAATGGAAGGGTGGGATTGGCTTTCCATTATGTGACAAAACCATAAAAGTGTATCAAGCTAAAGGAGGAAAGATTCTGGCTCACTCTCTGAGATTTCAGTTCATTGACACTAGTTCCAAATATGAAGTAAAATTAATATTCTTTCCATCGAGAATTAAGTAACAATAAAGGAGTATTGTAATTAATTATGTGAGCACAAACAGACAAATTTCTTGACTCATAAGAGTTATCAAATTTCAAATAGAAGTATATGATACAGCTGGCTCCATCTGTAAGAGTCACATTCAACAGTTACTATATTAGCTATTTTTTATTATTGTTGTAGTGAAACACTTGACAAATCACCATAGGGAAGAAAGAGATAATTTTTACGTCAGTCTGAGAAAACAGCCCACCACTGTGGAGAAAACATGTTGATGAGAATGGATCTGGATATAAGGGCAGGAGAATGAGGAAGCTGGTCGTGTGACTACAGTCAAGCAACAGAAACATGAATGTTGAATATTGATGCTCAATGTGGTGGTTTGAATATGCTTGATCCCAAACAAAGTGTCACTATTAGGTGTGGCTTTCTTGGAGTAGGGGTGTGGTATTGTTGGAGGAAGTGTGTCATTGTGGGTGTGGCTTTAACACCCTCATCCTAGCTACTTGGAAACCAGTCTTCTTGTATCTCTCTTTGGATGAAGATGTAGAACTCTCAGCTCCTCCAGCATGACATCTGCCTGGACACTGCCATGCTCCTGTCTTGATGATAATGGAAGTGAGTCTCTAAACCTGTAAGCAAGCCTCAGCTAAATGTTTTCCTTATAAGACTTGACTTGGTCATGTCTGTTCATAGCAGGAAAACCCTAATTAAGACATTTAGTTTATCTTTCTTGGGTTTTTTGTTTGTTTATGTGTTTTGTTTCATTTTTCTCACATTCACTTTATATATCCTACCCACAGGATAACACAGCTCTCATTCATGGTAGACTTCTCTCCTCAGTTAAAGCTCTCTGGAATCACACTCATAGACATAACCATAGTTGTATCTCCTAAGTGATTTCACATCCAGTCTACTTAACTGTGAAGACTAGCCAGTCGTCCACAAAAGACCTCTCTGGTCCTCAATATTAAATTCCTACACCTTGTCCTTTGAAGAATAAAATAATTCTTCCTCAAATGACATAAATTCTATTGCACTTTGTATGACTAACATTACCTCAGTATAAAAACAAAGACTTGGCAAGAAGAGAAAATTAATTCAGAAATTTTAAAATATGCATTAACAAATTTAATCCAACATATAGGAAAACTGTATATTAAAGCCAAATAGTATATATTTCATGTATACAAAGCAGCCTAAATAATTGAAAGGAAATCAATAAATTGCACAATATTAAATGACTAAATAATCAAATCATATGTCATTTATTGTAATAAAAATGACAAAATATTCATTAAAGCAAAACAGGAAACTCATTGGCAAAGAAAATCCACTGAGACATTTATGTTCTTCTTCTTGATTAATGTTTCCATTATTTACTAATTTATTTATATGAAAATAATATTGGCCGTTTCAAGATTTGAGTAGTGATACAAGCCCATACACTATTACTGTTTACCTTTTTCAAAATTACTAATATATAATTGTATTTCTTTTTCATATTATATGTGGCATCATCTATAGCTTGCTTTCAAATGCCAAAATTTCAAATCCTATTGTTTTTATAGTTGAAATACTATACACCTATGTTTTCAAGACCACTGAAAATAAGCAAATGTTCTATTTCCATTTTGTTGATAAAGAAGAGAAGCTTTTAAACAGAGAATAGTTTATTCAAGATAAACTGAAATAGAACATTTAATGTCGTACTACTTGATTACAAGTCTAGTGTACAAGGATAGCTCCAATTACTTTAATTATATTCGTAATTAAATTTATGAATAACGTTTTGAAGGAATCTGACCCTGTTCTTAAAATATGAGGATAGGAACTTTCTTTTAGGAGCAAATGTGCTTAATATAGTAAAGCTCAATAGTAGTCGCTGGGAAATGAGGACTGTTCGCAACGCCAGGAGTACCCACAATAACTGCGTCAGAAGCCTGGGCCCATTGGAAATTCTGCAGCAGGTGCTGGTCAAGTGGGGAGCTTTTCTGTGTCTCTCATACCTACTCTCAGCACCAACCTGGACAATGATGCAAAATAAGCAAGTCATGTAAGATTTTTTCCCAACAAAATAATACAAAAGAAAGTATTCAAAACAATTAATCTTGGTAATATAATCAGTATAAAATCTACCACAGCTTTTAATGTGTGTGAGGAGAGATGAGGCTATTATAACTTCACAGTAAAAAGTGCACTACTCCAAATGTGTCTAGGCATGAGAATTTAAATGAGAAAATATTTACAACTTTACTTTAGCCAAAGTCACAGCTTTGTGAACGCAAATTCATGTTTAATCACTTGTTTTCATATGTAGGATATTCCTCTTCAGGAGAGATTTAAAGATATATTAACTCTCACTCTCCCCAACAAGGAATGGTCAGGAAAAATTCCAAGTGCCATTGATTCTCAATGTAACCTCCTTCTTTCACTGTTCCATGAGTGATACTTATAATGGGAAAGGATATTCTCCAAATACCCTGAAAGATAATGAGACTATGACCCATCCACTAATGCTCCATTCTCAGAGACAGTAAAAAAGCTCATGCTGAATATAAGATGTAGAGAAAAGAGCACAGAATGGAAATATTAGGGGACTAGCTAGCTTTAGATTAGCACACGTCAAAGTATACAGGCATGCTATTCATCCATGTCCCATTTAGCTTACTCAACTACAAGATTAATGGCATGCATAAAGCAGGAAATATGCAAAGCTGTAAGATAGAAAATACACATGAATGTTCTGTTGCTGTGCATTATTTCTTGTGAGCATTCACTTAACTGCACACATTACAGGGAATGTGCTTCATACCTCTTTTGCTTGTATTCGATCAGTTACTACATTGAATAAAATGTTCACATTTTACTTTGAGCCAGAATGTCCCAACAACACAATAGTGGTTATTTTCCAGGGCTCCTTCCCTCCCCAAGCATTCTCCTTTCATGTGGCATCCCCTTCTCTTTTCCGAATTTGTTTTGTTTTCCTCTTCTGGTTGTCTATATCATAGTCTACATAAAATTATACAAGCCCTTATTAATATACACACAAACATTAGAAGTTAGGATCCAAATTTGATAGAAAACAAGATATTTTTGTCTGTCTGAGATTGGGTCATTCACTCATATAATACTTTTAAGTTTTATACGTTTTCCTTTTTATATGCACATAAACAAAATTCCATTATGTTGATTTGTCACATTTTCATAATCTGTTCTGTTGGTGGACATTTGAGTTGGTTCTATTCCATTAATATTGCTTAGTTCTGTTAATCCATGCAACTGTTTGCAATACAATGATCAAGAGAAACTTAGTTGAGAGCATTAAATGAATTCAACTTACACATAAGAGAAAATGCTCTCTCTGGAAATCATGATGGTTCATCTCTATTCTGTTCATGTTTTCATGTGTTTCAATATGAAGAGTACCAGCCATGACCCTGCAGGCATGGGATATAGCTTGGAGAATTTAAAAGTAGAAGATATAGAGATGAATGCTCAGGTAAGCCAACTCTACTAGACCAAGCCCCTAAAGGAAAATTTATTCAGGTCTGAGAAATGGGATTTCACTCAGTTATAGGACTCATGTACAGTAAGTAGAGCCATAAATCAAAGCCACCTTTTATGCATTGGTAAAGAAGTTGCTTATGAAAAAAGCTGTTGGCCATATGCTGACATCTCTCTCACACCTAGAGGAAGGCAGAGCAGATAGTTAATACCAAGACTCAATGCCAGAATGCAGGGCCTTTTATGAGATCCCAAGGGAGAAACTGGGACTTTCACAGGCAAGAGTCATGAATATAGGGAATGTAAATAAGAGTGAGCAGAACACTATATGACCCACATCATACTCACAGAGAACATTGCCATAGCAGAGTGTTCTTGTGCCTCTGTGGTTATAGTCTACATGGTATACTTTAATGCAAAAATGGGCATTGCAGAAATACAGCAGAATGTTCTATCAGATAACAAATATATGTTTGTATTTAAATAATGTGCATCACGAGGCTCATAAGGAACGTATTTTTTTTTTTTTCCATTTTTTATTAGGTATTTCGCTCATTTACATTTGCAATGCTATACCAAAAGTCCCCCATAGCCACCCACCCCCTCTCCCCTACCCACCCACTCCCCTTTTATGGCCCTGGCGTTCCCCTGTACTGGGGCATATAAAGTTTGCGTGTCCAATGGGCCTCTCTTTCCAGTGATGGCCGACTAGGCCATCTTTTGATGCATATGCAGCTAGAGATAAGAGCTCCGGGGTACTGGTTAGTTCATAATGTTGTTCCACCTATAGGGTTGCAGATCCCTTTAGCTTCTTTGGTACTTTCTCTAGCTCCTTCATTGGGGGCCATGTGATCCATCCAATAGCCGACTGTGAGCATCCACTTCTATGTTTGCTAGGCCCAGGCATACTCTGACAAGAGACAGCTATATCAGGGTCCTTTCAGCATAATCTTGCTAGTGTATGCAATGGTGTCAGCATTTGGAAGCTGATTATGGGATGGATCCCCGGATATGGTAGTGTCTACATGGTCCATCCTTTTATCTCAACTCCAAACTTTGTCTCTGTAACTCCTTCCAAGGGTGTTTTGCTCCCACTTCTAAGGAGGGGCATAGTGTTCACACTTCAGTCTTCATTTTTCTTGAGTTTCATGTGTTTAGGAAATTGTATCTTATATCTTGGGTATCTTAGGTTTTGGGCTAATATCCACTTATCAGTGAGTACATATTGTGTGAGTTCCTTTGTGAATGTGTTACCTCACTCAGGATGATGCCCTCCAGGTCCATCCATTTGGCCAGGAATTTCATAAATTCATTCTTTTTAATAGCTGAGTAGTACTCCATTGTGTAGATGTACCACATCTTCTGTATCCATTCCTCTGTTGAGGGGCATCTGGGTTCCTTCCAGCTTCTGGCTATTATAAATAAGGCTGCTATGAACATAGTGGAGCATGTGTCCTTCTTACCAGTTGGGGCATCTTCTGGATATATGCCCAGGAGAGGTATTGCTGGATCCTCCGGTAGTACTATATCCAGTTTTCTGAGGAACCGCCAGACTGATCTCCAGAGTGGTTGTACAAGCCTGCAATCCCACCAACAATGGAGGAGTGTTCCTCTTTCTCCACATCCACGCCAGCATCTGCTGTCACCTGAATTTTTGATCTTAGCCATTCTGACTGGTGTGAGGTGGAATCTCAGGGTTGTTTTGATTTGCATTTCCCTGATGATTAAGGATGTTGAGCATTTTTTCAGGTGCTTCTCTGCCATTCGGTATTCCTCAGGTGAGAATTCTTTGTTCAGTTCTGAGCCCCATTTTTTAATGGGGTTATTTGATTTTCTGAAGTCCACCTTCTTGAGTTCTTTATATATGTTGGATATTAGTCCCCTATCTGATTTAGGATAGGTAAAGATCCTTTCCCAATCTGTTGGTGGTCTTTTTGTCCTATTGACGGTGTCTTTTGCCTTGCAGAAACTTTGGAGTTTCATTAGGTCCCATTTGTCAATTCTCGATCTTACAGAGCAAGCCATTGCTGTTCTGTTCAGGAATCTTTCCCCTGTACCCATATCTTCAAGGCTTTTCCCCACTTTCTCCTCTATAAGTTTCAGTGTCTCTGGTTTTATGTGAAGTTCCTTGATCCACTTAGATTTGACCTTAGTACAAGGAGATAAGTATGGATCGATTCGCATTCTTCTACATGATAACAACCAGTTGTGCCAGCACCAATTGTTGAAAATGCTGTCTTTCTTCCACTGGATGGTTTTAGCTCCCTTGTCGAAGATCAAGTGACCATAGGTGTGTGGGTTCATTTCTGGGTCTTCAATTCTATTCCATTGGTCTACTTGTCTGTCTCTATACCAGTACCATGCAGTTTTTATCACAATTGCCCTGTAGTAAAGCTTTAGGTCAGGCATGGTGATTCCACCAGAGGTTCTTTTATCCTTGAGAAGAGTTTTTGCTATCCTAGGTTTTTTGTTATTCCAGATGAATTTGCAAATTGCTCCTTCTAATTCGTTGAAGAATTGAGTTGGAATTTTGATGGGGATTGCATTGAATCTGTAAATTGCTTTTGGCAAGATAGCCATTTTTACAATGTTGATCCTGCCAATCCATGAGCATGGGAGATCTTTCCATCTTCTGAGATCTTCTTTAATTTCTTTCTTCAGAGACTTGAAGTTTTTATCATACAGATCTTTTACTTCCTTAGTTAGAGTCACGCCAAGATATTTTATATTATTTGTGACTATTGAGAACGGTGTTGTTTCCCTAATTTCTTTCTCAGCCTGTTTATTCTTTGTGTAGAGAAAGGCCATTGACTTGTTTGAGTTAATTTTATATCCAGCTACTTCACCAAAGCTGTTTATCAGGTTTAGGAGTTCTCTGGTGGAATTTTTAGGGTCACTTATATATACTATCATATCATCTGCAAAAAGTGATATTTTGACTTCCTCTTTTCCAATTTGTATCCCCTTGATCTCCTTTTGTTGTCGAATTGCTCTGGCTAATACTTCAAGTACTATGTTGAAAAGGTAGGGAGAAAGTGGGCAGCCTTGTCTAGTCCCTGATTTTAGTGGGATTGCTTCCAGCTTCTCTCCATTTACTTTGATGTTGGCTACTGGTTTGCTGTAGATTGCTTTTATCATGTTTAGGTATGGGCCTTGAATTCCTGATCTTTCCAAAACTTTTATCATGAATGGGTGTTGGATCTTGTCAAATGCTTTTTCTGCATCTAACGAGATGATCATGTGGTTTTTGTCTTTGAGTTTGTTTATATAATGGATTACATTGATGGATTTTCGTATATTAAACCATCCCTGCATCCCTGGAATAAAACCTACTTGGTCAGGATGGATGATTTCTTTAATGTGTTCTTGGATTCGGTTAGCGAGAATTTTATTAAGGATTTTTGCATCGATATTCATAAGAGAAATTGGTCTGAAGTTCTCTATCTTTGTTGGATCTTTCTGTGGTTTAGGTATCAGAGTAATAGTGGCTTCATAAAATGAGTTGGGTAGAGTACCTTCTACTTCTATCTTGTGAAATAGTTTGTGCAGAACTGGAATTAGATCTTCTTTGAAGGTCTGATAGAACTCTGCACTAAACCCATCTGGTCCTGGGCTTTTTTTGGTTGGGAGACTATTAATAACTGCTTCTATTTCTTTAGGGGATATGGGACTGTTTAGAAGGTCAACTTGATCCTGATTCAACTTTGGTACCTGGTATCTGTCCAGAAATTTGTCCATTTCGTCCGGGTTTTCCAGTTTTGTTGAGTATAAGCTTTTGTAGAAGGATCTGATGGTGTTTTGGATTTCTTCAGGATCTGTTGTTATGTCTCCCTTTTCATTTCTGATTTTGTTGATTAGGATTTTGTCCCTTTGCCCTCTAGTGAGTCTAGCTAAGGGTTTATCTATCTTGTTGATTTTCTCAAAGAACCAACTCCTCGTTTGGTTAATTCTTTGAATAGTTCTTCTTGTTTCCACTTGGTTAATTTCACCCCTGAGTTTGATTATTTCCTGCCGTCTACTCCTCTTGGGTGAATTTGCTTCCTTTTTTTCTAGAGCTTTTAGATGTGTTGTCAAGCTGCTAGTATGTGCTCTCTCCCGTTTCTTCTTGGAGGTACTCAGAGCTATGAGTTTCCCTCTTAGAAATGCTTTCATTGTGTCCCAAAGGTTTGGGTACGTTGTGGCTTCATTTTCATTAAACTCTAAAAAGTCTTTAATTTCTTTCTTTATTCCTTCCTTGACCAAGGTATCATTGAGAAGAGTGTTGTTCAGTTTCCACGTGAATGTTGGCTTTCCATTCTTAATGTTGTTATTGAAGATCAGTCTTAGGCCATGGTGGTCTGATAGGATACATGGGACAATTTCAATATTTTTGTATCTGTTGAGGCTTATTTTGTGACCAATTATATGGTCAATTTTGGAGCAGGTCCCGTGAGGTGCTGAGAAGAAGGTATATCCTTTTGTTTTAGGATTAAATATTCTGTAGATATCTGTCAGGTCCATTTGTTTCATAACTTCTGTTAGTTTCACTGTGTCCCTGTTTAGTTTCTGTTTCCACGATCTGTCCATTGATGAAAGTGGTGTGTTGAGGTCTCCCACTATTATTGTGTGAGGTGCAATGTGTGCTTTGAGCTTTACTAAAGTGTCTTTAATGAATGTGGGTGCCCTTGCATTTGGAGCGTAGATATTCAGAATTGAGAGTTCCTCTTGGAGGATTTTACCTTTGATGAGTATGAAGTGTCCCTCCTTGTCTTTTTTGATAACTTTGGGTTGGAAGTCGATTTTATCCGATATTAGAATGGCTACTCCAGCCTGTTTCTTCAGACCATTTGCTTGGAAAATTGTTTTCCAGCCTTTCACTCTGAGGTAGTGTCTGTCTTTTTCCCTGAGATGGGTTTCCTGTAAGCAGCAGAATGTTGGGTCCTGTTTGTGTAGCCAGTCTGTTAGTCTATGTCTTTTTATTGGGGAATTGAGTCCATTGATATTAAGAGATATTAAGGAAAGGTAATTGTTGCTTCCTGTTATTTTTGTTGTTAAAGTTGGCATTCTGTTCTTGTGGTTGTCTTCTTTTAGGTTTGTTGATGGATTATCTTCTTGTTTTTTCTAGGGCGTGGTTCCCGTCCTTGTATTGTTTTTTTTCTGTTATTATCCTTTGAAGGGCTGGATTCGTGGAGAGATAATGGGTGAATTTAGGTTTGTCGTGGAATACTTTGGTTTCTCCATCTATGGTAATTGAGAGTTTGGCTGGGTATAGTAGCCTGGGCTGGCATTTATGTTCTCTTAGTGTCTGTATAACATCTGACCAGGCTCTTCTGGCTTTCATAGTCTCTGGTGAAAAATCTGGTGTAATTCTGATAGGCTTGCCTTTATATGTTACTTGACCTTTTTCCCTTACTGCTTTTAGTATTCTATCTTTATTTAGTGCATTTGGTGTTCTGATTATTATGTGTCGGGAGGAATTTCTTTTCTGGTCCAGTCTATTTGGAGTTCTGTAGGCTTCTTGTATGTTCATGGGCATCTCTTTCTTTAGATTTGGGAAGTTTTCTTCAATAATTTTGTTGAAGATGTTTGCTGGTCCTTTGAGTTGAAAATCTTCATTCTCATCCACTCCTATTATCCGTAGGTTTGGTCTTCTCATTGTGTCCTGGATTTCCTGGATGTTTTGAGTTAGGATCTTTTTGCATTTTCCATTTTCTTTGATTGTTGTGCCGATGTTCTCTATGGAGTCTTCTGCACCTGAGATTCTCTCTTCCATCTCTTGTATTCTGTTGCTGATGCTGGCATCTATGGTTCCAGATTTCTTTCCTAGGGTTTCTATCTCCAGCGTCGCCTCACTTTGGGTTTTCTTTATTGTGTCTACTTCCCTTTTTAGGTCTAGTATGGTTTTGTTCATTTCCATCACCTGTTTGGATGTGTTTTCCTGTTTTTCTATAAGGACTTCTACCTGTTTGGTTGTGTTTTCCTGTTTTTCTTTAAGGACTTGTAACTCTTTAGCAGTGTTTTCCTGTTTTTCTTTAAGGACTTGTAACTCTTTAGCAGTGTTCTCCTGTATTTCTTTAAGTGAGTTGTTGAATTCCTTCTTTATGTCCTCTACCATCATCATGAGATATGCTTTTAAATCCAGGTCTACCTTTTCAGGTGTGTTAGGGTGTCCTGGATTGGGCGAAATGGGCGTTCTGGGTTCTGATGATGGTGAGTGGTCCTGGCTTCTGTTAGTAGGATTCTTACGTTTACCTTTCGCCATCTGGCAATCTCTGGAGTTAGTTGTTATAGTTGTCTTTGTTAAAAGATTGTTCCTCTGTTGATTTTGTTACCCTCTATCAGCAGGCGTGGGAGACAAGCTCTCTTCTCTGAGTTTCAGTGGTCAGAGCAGTCTCTGTAGGCAAGCTCTCCTCTCTCAGGGAAGGTGTACAGTTATCTGGTGTTTGGACCTCCTCCTGGCTGAAGGTGAAGGCCCAAAACAGGATCTTTCCCAGAAGCTGTGTTGCTTTGGCCAGGAAGGTGGCCAGTTGTCTGGAGTCGAAGATGTCGCAGCCTCAGAAGCTCTGTGGCTCTTGCCGGGAAGGTGGCTGGTTGTCTGGAGCTGAGGATGGTGCCGCCCCAGAATCTCTGCGACTCTCTCGCCCGTCCCAGAAACGGCTGGCACTCTGTATTCCACACGGTCACCCGTGCAGCCTGCCCTCCGCGGAGTCCCGGAGCCAAGAAGGCTCCCGCCGGCGCCTGTGCCACAAACCTCTCAGGCCAGGCAGACCCCGTGCTCTCACCAGGAAGGTGGCCGGCTGTCTGGAGCTAAAGATGGCGCCGCCCAGAAGCTCTGCGACTCTCTCGCCCGTCCCAGAAACAGCTGGCACTCTGTATTCCACACGGTCACCCGTGCAGCCTGCCCTCCGCGGAGTCCCGGAGCCAAGAAGGCTCCCGCCGGCGCCTGTGCCACAAACCTCTCAGGCCAGGCAGACCCCCGTGCTCTCACCAGGAAGGTGGCCGGCTGTCTGGAGCTGAAGATGGCGCCGCCCAGAAGCTCTGCGACTCTCTCGCCCGTCCCAGAAACAGCTGGCACTCTGTATTCCACACGGTCACCCGTGCAGCCTGCCCTCCGCGGAGTCCCGGAGCCAAGAAGGCTCCCGCCGGCGCCTGTGCCACAAACCTCTCAGGCCAGGCAGACCCCCGTGCTCTCACCAGGAAGGTGGCCGGCTGTCTGGAGCTGAAGATGGCGCCGCCCAGAAGCTCTGCGACTCTCTCGCCCGTCCCAGAAACAGCTGGCACTCTGTATTCCACACAGTCACCCGTGCAGCCTGCCCTCCGCGGAGTCCCGGAGCCAAGAAGGCTCCCTCCGGCGCCTGTGCCACAAACCTCTCAGGCCAGGCAGACCCCGTGCTCTCACCAGGAAGGTGGCCGGCTGTCTGGAGCTAAAGATGGCGCCGCCCAGAAGCTCTGCGACTCTCTCGCCCGTCCCAGAAACAGCTGGCACTCTGTATTCCACACGGTCACCCGTGCAGCCTGCCCTCCGCGGAGTCCCGGAGCCAAGAAGGCTCCCGCCGGCGCCTGTGCCACAAACCTCTCAGGCCAGGCAGACCCCCGTGCTCTCTCATAAGGAACGTATTTTAAGAAGCTAGATTCACAGCCATACTAAGTCCATCAGAGTCTCCTCATCCAGGAAAAAGATTTATTAACCTTCTCCCCTGTTGTCTGTACTCTACCAATATTGACTTAAGGCACATATGTACGTTTATTTGTTATAGTGAAATATTCTGAGTCAGTCTCCCTTTACCCTAGAATTATAATTATATGCAATTTTTCTTCTTATGACATTTTCTGGAAAATGAATTGTGAGAGATGAAAACATCAGGCATTGCCTACATCTGACTTTGAATGCTAGGTGCTAAACTAGTATCACAGATTTTTGTATCATGCTGAACTGTCCCATAGACAAAGAAATATGTAAAAAATATTAGAGTTTCTCCTTAAATAGACTCTTCCAAATATATTCATGCCAGACATCTTGCACATACAATAAAAAAAAAAAAGAATTAACAGATATCTTTCTAAGCACTTGGTTTAATTTTTATCTTCTAAAATTTTAATTCTGCTATGGAGTGGTATTAGAAATATAACCAGCGATTTCCAAATTGCATCAGAAGATGTCTGAGAATCATAGCATTTACCCCCATGAAGTTCTCAGATTTCCCTTCCATGTAAGAATTCTGAGAGCAAAGGAAATCATTGCTCTCCCCCAGCATGCCCTTTCATTGTGTGGGGCTTCCAGCAGGGCCTAAGGAGGAGAAGCCAGGCTTCAGGTTGGTTTAGAATTCAGTGACAGTTTGATTGTGGGCTCAGCCTTTTCTGCTGTTATTGGAATGTGAGTTGCACGCTGAATTAATGAGCAAAAATGAAAAAAAAAAAGGTGAATAGAGCGTGGAGCCGGCTTCACTTATTTCTATCTCTGGTCTTTTTTTATCACCATATTTAATGTTGTACTTTGATAAAAAATATTTACCATACATACATGTGTACACACTCAAGAGTCCATGTGTGTGTGTGTGTGTGTGTGTGTGTGTGTGTTATCATAAGGTAACTGTGTGGAACAATGTAAAACACCGGGATCCAATTACTATCCATAAATGCATTAAGGTGTATTCTATAGAAACCTTTCCTGATAAAACCTTTTTTTTTCTCACATCCATTAAATCCCACCACACTCCTCATTCTTGCTACTCATCCTTTGCCTCTCAATAAACTGTGGGGAATGTTTTCCATTTATTGCTGTAAGTTAGTGCTATTTATATTTTAGAAATGCCAGATTCATTTACAGGTCACTTGAGACCCAGTGGCAAGAATGAATTACTCTGAAATTTCTGTCTTTCTCCTGACAGGTCCGCCTGAAAAGCATCTAGCCTGGAGCTGAATTCATTGTTATTTCACTATCTGTGCAAGAGACAGTTTTACAAATTTCTAACATACGGCACAAAATGATATCCAACAGAAACTTATTTTTCTTTTCTCTCTCTCTCTTTTTTTAAATTCCTGGCTATGACCAAATTAGTAAACTCTGGCATATTTTGAATTGCTGAATGTACCTCTGTATGTCTCTAAAATTTAATCCTGTAATTATTGCTCTGGAGAAAAAAAGATATTAAAGTTGATTGCCCAACACATTTCTTGTGATTTCCTTTTGTCCTAAAAATGAAATGATGAAATAACTCAGACATTAGCATTTAGTGTATGCTGGAGTTTGCAATGTCTATGTCAAAATAATGGTTTGTGCATTGTAATAACCAGTGACAATATATGTGTGGATACTGTAGAGGATCTAAAATTATGTGGAATCATAGTTGGGGCAAACATTGTGTGGAGTGTGAGGTAGGGAAAGGTGACTACACATTTTCCAGTCTGGATATTTCACCCTTGTATCCATATTTGCTATATCTATTTTGGTATTCACTGTGTGTCTATTTTCTTTTATTGCCTTTATCACCAACCTTATATCTTCTTTAAAGGTGTCCTCTACGTGTATCTAGTTCATCCTTATTGATTTCTTCCTTGCCTAGTGTGGCTTACATTTTTCTCTTTCTGTGTAAACCTGGTAATCTTTTATCCTGGATGCTGTCAGTAATATATAGTAGACACTATAATTGGTATGTGCCTCTAAAGAAAATTAAACACTACCTCCTTTGAGATCGACAAGCGCTGAAATATCTCTTTAATAATTTTGGGCTTCACTTTGCTGCTTTGAGCTTCAGTGTACAATCCTCAAAGCACTGAGGGATTCAGGGAGAGGAAAGATCACAATTTGGACCGAATCTCAATTGGTCTCCATTGTCTTGTAACTCCCATAATCACATTCCACTCTTTTGGAGCACACTGCATTCAGTTCTCTGATTCTTTAACTAGAATAATTTTCCTAGAAGTATAGACCTCACAATGATTAAATTGTGACAAATTAAGAGACCTGAACAGATCACTGACAAGTCAGGTGCTGTATTGAAATCTGGCAAACATTTTAAACTCTCAAAAGCCTTCTCTCAAATCTGGAGATTTAACTAGGTAGGTATGAGTACTTTTAGTGTAACATGAAGACCTGAGTTAAAATTCTCAGCAACCATGTGAAAAGCCAAAGCATGGCCACCAGCAACTAGAACCCTAGCTCCATCCAAGTAGAGATGGGAGGATCACTGGGGTCTGGAACTGCAAGCCCAGATCCAAGAATCATGAAGAAAGTGACAGAGCCAGATGTCTTCTTTCCTCCTCTGCACTTACATGTGCATAAAACTATACACATCTTGCATTCACACATGAACAACACACACATGCATACACACACACACACACACACACACACACTTAAATTAAAAAAAAAACACAGAATATTCTCTTAAGCACTACTAGAGGAGTATTTTTATGAGCATAACACATACACGTTACACACAAATCACACTCAAATGCACACAGGTACACTTGATGAGACAGGTGAGCCTAAGAAATATTAAAATCTGTACTTCCTAGCACTATTCTTTAAAGTTCTGAAATCTTCTGTAGGAAAAGAAAAACACTCTCTGAGGTGGGTCCTCGCAGGAGAGCTCAAAGGCCAAAGACAGAACAGAGCTTCTTGGACAGGGTCCCTATAGGCCTTCATCCTCAGCCAGGAGGCCAAGCTGATCCTCAGTCCTCTGTGCACTTTTTCTGCCAGAGAAGAGTTTGTCTTTGGGGATTGCTCTGACCCCTGGGACTCAGGAGAGAGCTGATCTCCCAGGAGTGCTGACAGAGGCTAACAGATTCACAGGAGGAACAAGCTCAAGCCAAAGATAGCAAGAACATCTAACACCAGAGATTACCAGATGGCAAAAGGCAAATATAAGAATCTTACTAACAGAAACCAAGACCATGTGACATCATCAGAAGCCAGTACTACAATCACAGTGAGTCCTGGATACCCCAACACACCAGAAAAACAAGTTTCATATTTAAAATCATATTTCATAATGCTGGTAGAGGATTTTAAGAAGGACATTAATAACTCACTTAAAGAAATACAGGAGAGCACTGCTAAACAGGTAGCAGTGTTTCCTTAAAGAGGAAACACAAAAATCCGTTAAAGAATTACAAGAGAACACAACCAAACAGGTGAAGGAACTGAACAAAACTACCTGATGTAAAAATGAAAGTAGAAACAATAAAGAAAACCCAAGGGCTAGTGAGATGGCTCAGCAGTTAAGTGCAATGACTGCTCTTCCAAAGGTCCTGAGTTCAGATCCCAGCAACCACATGGTGGCTCACTCTCTGGAGTGTCTAAAGACAGCTACAGTGTACTTACATATAATAAATGAATAAATCTTAAAAAAAAAAAGAAAACCCAAAAGGAGACAAATGGGGAGATAGAAAGCCTAGAAAAGAAATCAGGAGCCATAGATGCAAACATCACCAACAGATACAAAAGATGAAAAAGAGAATCTCAAGTGCAGAATATTCCATAGAAAACATGGACACAACAATCAAAGAAAATGCAAAATGCAAAGAGATCCTAACTCAAAACATCCAGGAAATCCAGCTCACAATGAGAAGACCAAACAAAAGGATAATAGGTATAGATGAAAATGAAGAATTTTTCCCCTTAAAGGGACCTTAAATATCTTCAACAAAATTATAGAAGAAAACTTTCCTAACCTAAAGAAAGAGATACCCATGAACAGACAAGAAGCCTACAGAACTCCAAATAGACTGGAACAGAAAAGAAATTCCTCCTGACAAATTATAATCAGAACAACAAATGCACTAAATATAGATAGACTATTAAAAGCAGTAAGGGAAAAAGGGCAAGTAACATATAAAGGCAGATCTTTGAGAATTATACCAGACTTCTCACAAGAGACTATGAAAGCCAGAAGATTATGGAAAGATGTCATACAGAAACTAAGAGAACACAAATGCTAAGCTACTATACCCAGCAAAATTTTCAATTACCATAGATGAGGAACCAAAGTATTACATGAGAAAAACAAATACACATACACAGTATCTTTCCATGAATCCAGCCCTTCAAAGGATAATAAAGGAAAAACTTTGACACAAGGAGGGAAACCACGCCCTAGTAAAAAGGCATAAATAATCATTCAACTAACCCAAAGGAAGATACACACAAGAACAGACTCCCAAAACTAACAACAAAAATAACAGGTAGCAACAATTTTTTCCTTAATGTCTCTTAAAATCAATGGATTCCATTACCCAATAAAAAGACATAGACTAACAGACTGGCTAAATAAATAGAACCCAACATTTTGCTGCATACAGGAAACCCACCTCAGGGACAAAGACAGACACTATCTCAGAGTAAAAGGCTGGAAAACAATGTTCGAAGCAAATGGTCCCAAAAAACAAGCTGCAGTAAACATTCCAATATTGACTAAAATTAACTCCCATCCCAAACTTATCAAAAAAGACAAGGAGGGGTACTTCAAGTCGTCAAAGTTAAAATCTACCAAGATGAACTCTCTCAATTCTGAACATCTATGCTCCAAATGTAAGGGCATCCACATTGATTAAAGAAACTCTAGTAAAGCTCAAAGCACACATTGCACCACACACACTAATAATGGGAGATTTCAACACCCCACTCTCATCAGTAGACAGACCCTGGAAACAGAAACTAAACAGAGACACAGTGAAACTAACAGAAGTTATGAAACAAATATTTAACAGATATCTATAGAATATTTTATCCTAAAACAAAGTGTTATACCTTCTTCTCAGAACCTCATGGTACTTTCTCCAAAATTGAACATATAATAGGTCACAAAACAGGCCTGAACAGGTACAAAAATATTGAAATAATCCCATGAATCCTATCAGATTACCACAGACTAAGGCTGATCTTCAATAACAACATAAATAATAGAAAGCCAACATTCACGTGGAAGCTGAAAAATACTCTACTCAATAACTTGGGAGAAATAAAAAAAGAAAATAAAGACTTTTTAGAGTTTAATGAAATGAAGCCACACATACCCAAACTTATGGGACACAATGAAAGCAGTCCTAAGAGGAAAAATCATAGCTTTAAGAGCCTCCAAAAGAAACTGGAGAGAACACACACTAGCAATCTGACAGCACACCTAAAAGCTCTAGAACAAAAGGAAGCAAATTCACCCAAGAGGAGTAGATGGCAGGAAATAATCAAACTCAGGGCTGAAATCAATGAAGGAGGAACAACAATATGAACTAGCCAGTACCCCCAGAGCTCATATCTCTAGCTTCATATGTAGCAGAGAATAGTCTAGTCAGCCATTAATGGAAGTAGAGGCCCTTTGTCTTGTGAATATTATATGCCCCAGTATAGGGGAATGCCAGGACCAGGAGGCAAAAGTGGGTACTTTGGGGAGCAGGGGGAGGGGGATGGTTTAGGGGATTTTCAGAGAGGAAACTATGAAAGGAGGCAGTATCTGAAATGTAAATAAAGAAAATATCTAATAATAAAAAATAAAAATACTTCATCACAAACTCTGACTATGTGATACTCAATTCTATTTTACCCAATTTTATAACTAAACGCACCGGAGATAATTGTGTTCTTGAGTTGTAGGAGATGTTAGAGTTCTTTTTCTGGCCTGCTGTGATATCTGGAGCCAGAGAAGGTTGTGGATATTACTAATTAATTGGCTCCATCCTTTGCAGAAGCCATCATAAAAAGGTCTGATTGATTAAATAATACCTTTAGTCAGTAATGAAGAATGGAAGCTATTGTGAAGTTGAATTTTGTTAAAATGAAGCTATTTCACTTTAGTGGCTCTTAAAGGAAATTAGAGCTTCTTGGAAGAGAAACCTTCAGAATTACTTATAACTGCATTACTAGTATTGGTTAAGATGTACAGGTTAGGTTATTGTGGTCTGGATAGATAACAATTTAACTTACAGAAATTAATTATTTATGAGAAAGATTTCTTTATGGGGAAAACTAGAATGCTTAAGAGTACATGAAATGACAGAAAAACTAGCTAATCACTTCCTTGTTTTGGGGTAGAAGTACAGTGAAATCCATGTGAAGTGGGACCTTCTGGATGGCTATACTAATATGCATCACTGAATGATATTCTGCATCAACATATGACCTTGCTTACATACATGACCTTTCTTGCAGCACACCCTCTTATGTCCCTTGTCTGCGTAGGACGGGTCTCTGGGTGCAGATGGGCAAGGAGTCAGCCAATGACAGACAGATCAACATTCGAAATTGTGTAGAATCTGAATGTATTGTCACAAAGTGAACACCAGTCTTATATAATACAGAAAATAAAGGGGGTAGGAAGTCGCAGCAGGCAAAGTACATTGAAGTTACCTGACACAAAGGAATGACTTCAAAAGGACTTACAGGAACCAGGTAAATGTTTACAATAAAGATAAAGCAATCCTGCCTAGGGTCAGCTTAAAGACAGGTAAGGATTTCACACCCTAGTCACAATTAGTGCTACTCCTTTGAGCCTTGTGAAAGCTAGCACCAGGGGGTTCTGCTCTTCTCATGAATAATGCAATACCACAACCCCCATTTCCTAGGCCCTGATAAATTCTTGCGTGAGTGTAACTTTTAAGTATCTGTGGAGAATCTCCATTTGTCAGAAGAATTCACCAACTTGCTTGTAATATGAAATGTAGCCTGCTTTACCTGGCTGTAGTGAAGATCCCTGTCTCAGTGGGATTCCCTAACTTTTACAAGGTAAACCCACCTATTAGCTAGGCCATTGTGTATGGGTGAGACTGGCTACTGCCTCAAGTAAACACTCTGCAGACTAGCCCTGAGCTATTCTAGCTCTGTTCTTTGTAATGCTTAATTAGGTTCACTGTCTCTACTAGAAGTAAATTTGAATGTTACTGAATAGGTAACCTCACTGAATTCCTACTGAATTCCCAGTTGTTTCAAGTGTTTTCTGTGACATTGGAACACACTGGCAAAGGCTTAGCTATGTCAGAATTCAATCTTAAAAGGCACTTATAATGAGGTAATACTAAAAGAGAGCACATGGATCCGTACACTAGACTAATGCAGGGATAGGGTATGAGTATATGGGTTATGAGAACACCAAAGTTCCAGGAGGTGTATTTCCGTGAAACTCTTTGCCTCGTGAGTGCTCCCAGGCCTCTCAGCCTGCCAAGCAAACTTCACTGTAGTGTGTGTAGCACATGCTGACAAACTCTTTGCTTAGAAAAACAGATGTTTTCTGTGCATATTTATACAGAAAGATAAGTAGACAATTTGTACCTGAGAAGCATCATTTATATTTTCTCTTCCTGTTCATTTACAGATAAATGTACACAAGGTTGCACACATAGGTTGCTGGTGTCCTTTTGTAAATTAGAAGTAGGCCCATGATACCAGGCAACTATGATTTATCACTTGCTCAACACACTATCATATTAGTACTAATTGTACACTTTATCCAATCTACCTACCTCTCAAAAAAAATCAACATTCAACAATGGTCTAATTTTCCATTTCACAGAGAATTAAAACAATAAAATATGTCCTCTAGTGAATGAACTTGTTCTCAGTTGTCTAACTCCTCCTTCATCATTGTCTTCCACAACTTCCTGTCTTCCACACAAAGGATGTCTGTGTACATTACAGGTCTGTGTCACAGCTCTTCCCATGACCTTTTTTTTTTCTAGCATCACCTTTATTACTTTCACTCATTCTCTTGACATGATGAACATCCACAAAGAATCAGTTCTTGTTCAGCATGATGACTCACTTCCTGCAACAAGAAGTTGAGGCAAAGAAGTTACAAGTTTGAATTCTATCCTGGGCAACTTAGTATGACTTTGACTTAAAATAAATATTCTATATTAGAAAGCTTAGTACACAGTTATTATGCTTAAAGCCTTGGACATAAACCCCTCATACCATAAAACAAAAGGAGAGATAGAAGAAAGAAAAAGAATCATATTTAATTAGTTTCCTAGATGAGAGACTATCAAATCCAAGGCCATTTGCATACTAAGGAACTATTCTACCACTGACTGCCCCTATTTTGAAGGAAATCTCCCTTCAAACTCCTAGACAGTTCTCAATTTCTTCTCCAGAATCACATTGCCTGAACACTGTTTATTCTCTTTTTTCTTCTCTTTCATGTCATCACAAATCTAGTATACTCTGTCCATTCTTCAGGGGTATTTCTTCTTGGTGCAAAAGGAAGGGGAATTATGCTTGTAAAACAAAGATCAACACACACTGCAGAGCTTCCCATTCTCAGTAGGTCTGCAACAACTCCTAGTGGAGTTTGTCATCAACTTCATAGTGATACCTTGAGGTTAGGCACCATTCTGGGGAATTATCATCACCATTCATGGGACTCCTTATCATATTTGACATATAAAGCAGATTATACAGAAAGAAGTAACCACAAAGTAAGCTTATTTCCATTTGTTCTTCACTTATTTTCTGATCATATCCAAATTAAAATAAAGGAACCTACCTAAAATAAATCAGCACCTACCTCCAGTGTAGACAGGAAAAAACAAACAAACAAACAAACAAAACAAAACAAAAAAAACAAAAAAAAATAACTCAAATTGGGGACAGTCAGATTTTGAATAGAACACTACTGTTTATACATTTTATGTGCCAACATCATCATCGTTCAGTATTTTGAGTATCGGATGTTGTTTATGTGTTGTTTTGTTTTATTGTCAGTCAATCCAAACACTTATTGCTAAACAACAAAAACAACAAAGGAGGTGGCTCAGCGGGGAAAGTGCTTACTGTGGAAGCATGAGAATATGAGTTTGGAATCCTAGCATCTATAGAAAAGACAGACCTGCTGCATATGTATGTATATAACCCTAGTTCTGAGGGGATGGGATAGGTAGATCCCAGGTACTTACTGGCTAATCAGTCTAGGCAAATGCAATAAAATCCAGACCACTCATTGAAAGCCTCTGCTTATCAAACTGAGAGAGAGAATGATGGGGCAAAGCAACCAATGTCAGTGTTGGTCTTTACCCTTCCTTGCATGCATAGGCATATGAAGCCATATTACATGTGAATATGCATGCAACACCACTCACAGATACATACACACATAGACACACACACACTCAGAAAGAGAGAGACAGAGATGGAGAAACAGAGATAGAGAGATAGAGACACTTTTGGACATACTCAAAACACACATGAGCTCAGAATTCCCTTTTGGAGAACCAAAACTATACTGTTGTACTGGCTAGTTTTGTGTCAACTTGACACAGCTGGAGTTATCACAGAAAAAGGAACTTCAGTTGAGGAAATACCTCCATGAGATCCAACTGTAAGGCATTTTCTCAATTAGTGATCAAGGGGGAAAGGCTCCTTGTGGGTGGGACCATCTCTGGCAGTCTTGGTCCTATAAGAGAGCAGGCTGAGCAAGCCAGTGGAAAACAAGCCAGTAAAGAACATTCCTCCATGGCCTCTGCATCAGCTTCTGCTTCCTGACCTGCTTGAGTTCCAGTTCTGACTTCCTTTGGTGATAAACAGCAGTATGGAAGTGTAAGCCAAATAAACCCTTTCCTCCCCAACTTGCTTGTTGGTCATGATGTTTGTGCAGGAATAGAAACCCTGACTAAGACAACTATAAAAGACAATAAAAGGAAAATAAGGAAGTTTGACAAAGTGACCCTGAACAATGTGTTTTGGGGTCCAGCTGTATTTATGCATCCTCTGCTTCCTATTTTCCAGGTTTCCAGATACTATGACTGGGCCAAAACACTTTTCTGAGGATCTTGGCAGTGTGATTTTCTCTACTTTCAGATGAAGACCTTCTACAGTCTTCGTCCTATGGTCTTTAATGAACCAGCTCTCTTTGGTGGTCTTAACTTGTGTGCATACCTTTATTCTGGATGGGCTTATACACATATACTATGTTTCGGGTTAACCAGGAGTATATATTAACATTAGAGAGTGGGAAGGAGTTTCCAGTGTAAATGAAAAACCATTCATTGGCTAGAGTTACATGTTCTGTAAATGCCTCATTTCTATGGAGAGACAATCCAGGAATCCCAGGTACTTGCTGTACAGGTTCTTAAAAGAGTGGTGGCAGGGGGTGGGGGAGTTGAACCCCAATCCAACTCATCTCCTTTTTGCTTCATACTTACCCTTCCACTCTTGCAATTCACCCTCCCCACACCCAAGAAAGGGGAAAAAGAAAAAAGAAAAAACTGGATTTGGGCCTGAGATGTCTCTGAGCTGGTCAGCCCATTGGCTCTGCTCTCATGATCTCCAGAGGACTCAACAGCAAACTCCACAAAGAGGGAAAGCTCTATGCTGCTGCCCAGCTGTGGTACAGTGTCAAGCAGGGATAGTTCTCTTCCTCTCATAAACTCGGGGACAGGTCTTCTCCATCCTGCCTCCACCTTTGTAATCTGCCTCTAGGTTGCAATCTCATTATGAAGCTCTTGTATGTCTCTAGTTCTGCATCTCTTCCTTGTGCCCAAATTCTCATTTCTCTTTCTCTTCCATTTCTCCACCATTTTCTTGTTCCTCTTAATGGTACCCAGGGTCTCTGAGTGTCTGGGGTTATCTCAGAAGTGGTCTCAGAAATGCTATGTCTCACTTCTGCATTATAGACCTGGACAAGTGTCATCTCAGGCATGCCCTGCCCTTGTAGGCCTGCACTGCTTCAGACTGTTCATCTTAGGCTAGCTGCCTGTCAAGGGTCCATGGTCATGGTCTGGTGGTTGTGTGGGGCTCACTCCTTACCAGGCCCATCCAAATGGCACCTTGTAAGGATATCTGTATTAGCATCACTCTTAACCTGGGCCCACATTTCCAGGCTGAGATGTTCTAGTTTCCAGCATGCTCCCTGTCCTGGGAGCCTGCCAATGCCTGCCTATAGCTGTACCTGTGGTTACCTCAGGCTAATTTTTTTTTTCAGAGACTGTTAAGGTACTAATCATTTAGATGTTCAAAGAGCAGAACACTGAGCATTGGCATAGCCTTTCCCCTCTCTGCCACCTCCTGATGCACATGTGATACAGCAGCCACATCCACAACTCCTCTAGGGATAGGGGATGTAGTAGTTATCTTGAACAGATGAAAATTTAGAACATGAGGGAAATAGACGGAATGAAAAGTAACTAGGTGGATATTACAGCCCAAAAAATGAAACAAAATGAAAGAAAAGAAATTGCTGTGATCAATAACGGAAGGCAAAGGGAAGTTCGGTGACTTAAGTAACAATCAACAGAGTTTATTTTAACCATAAGAAAAATGAGCTGGAACTAAAAATTACAGAGACTCTAGGCTTTCAGCACATATACACAAATATCTCTCTCTCTCTCTCTCTCTCTCTCTCTCTCTCTCTCTCTCCTCTCTCTCTCCCTCTTTCTGAGTGTGTGTATGACCTCAGAAATGAAATTTTACTTAATTGTAAAACTATAAACTACTTACAAAAGACTATTTATGTGTGTATATAGCAGGGATTTTTAGGATCATAGTAACTGGAACCAAAAGCCTGATTCACAAATAAAATCCAAATTTATCAAAATTTAAATCTCTTTTTAAAAACTTGCAAGTATGTAATAAAAGAGAAGCTGAGATCCTTTCGGTCTCCATCTGCACCCGTGAACTGAGACTGTTCCACAACCCACTGTTCATGGGTCCCGTCAAGGAGAGATCTGTCCTCCAAGGAGTGTTTTTACTCCTGGGCTTGGAGGTGAGACAACCACTTTCTCTCGAATAACTGTGTGGAGTGGGGCCTGCCAGGAGCACATGGGGCACAAGACCAGTTTTGCAGCTGGGACAGGATTCTTCCAGTCTGCCTTCTGCACCCATGAGCTTAGACTGTTCCAGAGCCCTCTGTACCCGAACTCCATCAGGAGAGAGCTGGTCTCCCAGGAGTGCTGGCACAGGCTTACAGACCCACTGGAGGGACAATCTCCAGCCAGAGATAGCAAAAACATCTAACACCAGAGATAACCAGATGGCAAAAGGCAAATGCAAGTATCTTACCAACAAAAATCAAGATTACTTAGTACAATCAGAACCAAGTTCTCCCACCACAGCAAGTCCTGGATTCCCCCAACACACCAGAAAAACAAGATGTGGATTTAAAACCATATCTCTGGATGCTGATAAAGGATTTTAAGAAGGATATAAATAACTCCCTTAAAGAAATACAGGAGAACACAGCTAAACAGTTAGAAGCCCTTAAAGAGGAAAAAACAAAATTCATTAAAGAATTACAGGAAAACACAAACAAACAGGTGAAGGAATTGAACAAAACCATTCAGGATCTAAAAATAAAAGTAGAACCAATAAAGAAATCACAAAGGGTTACAACTCTGGAGATAGAAAACCCAGGAAAGAAATCAGGAGCCATGGATGCAAGCATTACCCACAGAATACAATAAATAGATGAGATAATCTCAGGTGCAGAAGATTCCATAGCAAACATGTACACAAAAATCAAAGGCAATTCAAAATGCAAAACAATCGTAACTCAAAACATGCAGGAAATTCAGGACACAATGAGAAGACCAAACCTAAGACTATGCCGGGGCCTAGCAAACACAGAAGTGGATGCTCACAGTCAGCTAATGGATAGATCACAGGGCTCCCAATGGAGGAGCTAGAGAAAGTAGCCAAGGAGCTAAAGGGATCTGCAACCCTATAGGTGGAACAACATTATGAACTAACCAGTACCCCGGAGCTCTTGACTCTAGCTGCATATGTATCAAAAGATGGTCTAGTCGGCCATCACTGGAAAGAGAGGCCCATTGGACTTGCAAACTTTATATGCCCCAGTACAGGGGAACGCCAGGGCCAAAAAGGGGGAGTGGGTGGGTAGGGGAGTGGGGGTGTGTGGGTATGGGGGACTTTTGGTATAGCATTGGAAATGTAAATGAGCTAAATACCTAATAAAAAATGGAAAAAAAAAAAAAAAAAGAAAGAGTCAAAAAAAAAAAAAAAAAGAATGAAGATTTTCAACTTAGAGGGCCAGTAAATATCTTCAACAAAATTATAGAAGAAATCTTCCCTAACCTAAAGAAAGAGATGACTATGAACATACAAGAAGCCTACAGAAATCCAAATAGTTTGGATCAGAAAAGAAATTCTTCCTGTCACATAATAATCAAAACAACAAATGCACAAAACAAAGGAACAACATTAAAAGCAGTAAGGGAAAAAGGTCAAGTAATATATACAGGCAGACCTATTAGAACTACATCCGACTTTTTGCCAGAAACTATGAAATCCAGAAGATCTTGGGCACATGAAATACAGACCCTAGGAGAACACCAAGGTTAGCAGAGGCTACTATACCCAGCAAAACTCTCAATAACCATAGATGGAGAAATCAAGGTATTCCATCACAAAAACAAATTTACACAATATCTCTCCACAAATCCAACTCTTCAAAGAAAAATAAATGGAAAACTAAAACACAAGGAGGAAAACTACACCCTAGAAAAACCAAGAAAATAATCTTTTAACAAACCAAAAAGAAGATAACCACAAAAAACATAATTTCCCCCTCTAACAAAAATAACAGGAAGCAACAATCTTCTCTCCTTAATATCTGTTAATATCAATGGACTCAATTCCCCAATAAAAAGGCATAGACTAACAGACTTGATATGTAAACAGAACCCAACATTTAGATGCATACAGGAAACCCACTCAATGACAAAGTCTGATACTACCTCAGAGTAAAAACCTGGAAAATAATTCTCCAAGAAAATGGTCCCAAGAAACAAGCTGGAGTAGCCATTCAAATATTGAATAAAATTAACTTCCAGCCAAAAGTTATCCAAAAAGATAAGGAAGGACACTTCATACACATCAAAGGGAAAATATACCAAGAACTCTCTATTCTGAATATCTATGCTCCACATGCAAGGGTACCTACCCCACATTCATAATAGAAACTTTACTAAAGCTCAAAGTACACATTATTGCACACAATAATAGTGGGAGACTTCAACACTCAACTGTCAGCAATGGACTTATCATGGAAACAGAAACTAAACAAAGATACTGTGAAACTAGAAAAAGTTATGAAACAAATGGATTTAACAGATATCGATAGAATATTTTATCTTAAACAAGAGAATATACCTTTTCCAAAACTGACCATATTATTGATCACAAAACAGGCCTTAATAGTACCTTCTCCAAAACTGACCATATTATTGATCACAAAACAGTCCTTAATAAATAAAAGAAGATTGAAATAATCTCATGCATCCTATTGGATCCCCATGGACTACGGCTGGTCTTCAATAACAACATAAACAATAGAAAGCCCACATAACACGTGGAAGCTGAACAACGCTCTATTCATTGATAACTTGGTCAAGGAAAAAGAAAGAAAGAAATTAAGACTTTTTAGAGTTTAATGAAAATGAAGCCACAACATACCCAAGCTAATGGGACATAATGAAAGCAATCCTAAGAGGGAAACTCATAGCTCTGAGTGCCTCCAAAATGAAACTGGGGCTAGCATACACTAGCAGCTTGACAGCACATCTGAAAGGTCTAGGACAAAATACACCCAAGAGGAGTAGATGGCAGTAAATAATCAAGCTTGGGGCTGAAATTAAACAAAGAGAAACAAAAAGAACTATACAAAGAATCAACCAAACCAGTAGCTGGTTCTTTGAGAAAATCAACAAAATAGATAAACCCTTAGCCAGACTAACTAGAGGGCACAGAGACAGTATAAAAGGGAGACATAACAACAGAATCTGAGGAAATCCAAAACATCCTCAGATCCTACTACAAAAGCCTATACTCAACAAAACTGAAATATCTGGGTGAAATGAACTATTTTTTAGACAGATAACAGGTACCAAAGTTAAATCCGGATCAGATAAACAATCTAAATAATCTTATATCCCCTAAAGAAATAGAAGCAGTCACTAATATTCTCCCAACCAAAACCAGCCCAGGACTAGATGGGTTTAGTTCAGAGTTCTAGCAGTCCTTCAAAGAAAACTCCTCAAACTCTACCGCAAAATAGAAACAGAAAGTACTTTATCCAATTCTTTCTATGAAGTCACAATTACTCTGATACCTAAGCCACACAAAGACCCAACAAAGAAAGACAACTTCAGACCAATTTCCCTTATGAATATTCATGCAAAAATACTCAATAAAATTCTCATAAACTGAATCCAAGAACATGTCAAATATGATCATTCACCATGATCAAGTAGGCTTCACCCCAGGTATGTAGGGATGGTTCAATATATGAAATTCATCAATGTAATCCACTACATAAAAGAAAAAAACCCACATGATCATTTCATTAGATGCTGAAAAATCATTTTACAAAATTCAACATCCCTTCATGTTAAACATCTTGGAAAGATCAGGAATTCTAGACCCATACCTAAACATAGTAAAAGCAATATACAGCCACTTTTTTCTTAATAGCAAGAAACTGAAAGCAAGAAGCAACCTAGATATCCCTCAACTGAAGAATGGATAAACAAAATGTGATACATGTATGCAATGGATTACTACTCAGATGTTTAAAAAAAAGAGACATCATGAAATTACAGGCAAACAGATGAAACTAGAAAATATAATTATGGGTGAGGTAACCCAGACGCCCAAAGACACAGATGCTAAGTACTCACTTATAAGTAGATGATGGTTTATTGGTGTTTTTTTTTTTGGGGGGGGGTGGTTTTGAGACAGGGTTTCTCTGTGTATCCCTGGCTGTCCTGGAACTCACTTTGTAGACGAGGCTGGCCTTGAACTCAGAAATCTGCCTGCCTGCCTCTGCCTCCCAAGTGCTGGGATTAAAGGCGTGTGCCACCACGCCTGGCTGGTTTTGTTTTGTTTTGTTTTGTTTTTATTTGTTCATTTCTTACTTCAATTACAACCTCTGCCTGAGAACCTTCATCTTACTTTTTCAAAAAATTACAGATAATTTTCTAGTGTTTTCCAGATTACGTTCATTGTATTAGTTAGTGAACACTTAATAGGAAGTTTTATGAATTTGCTCTCCAACATTATTGTAGTCTCCCCTCCCCTAGCCTGAAACCTGCTTGCTCGGGGTGGAGCTTCCTGCTCATTTGTTCTGCCACGCCCACTGCTGGAACCTGAGGAGCCACACACGTGCACATTTCTACTGGACCAGAGATTATTTGGCGGGAATCGGGTCCCCTCCCCCTTCCTTCATAACTAGTGTCGCAACAATAAAATTTGAGCTTTGATCAGAATGAAATTGTCTTAGCTCCGTTTTTTCTTCCGCCCCGTCTAGATTCCTCTCTTACAGCTCGAGCGGCCTTCTCAGTCGAACCGTTCACGTTGCGAGCTGCTGGCGGCCGCAACATTTTGGCGCCCGAACAGGGACCTGAAGAATGGCAGAGAGATGCTAAGAGGAACGCTGCATTGGAGCTCCACAGGAAAGGATCTTCGTATCGGACATCAGAGCAACGGACAGGTACACATGCTAGCGCTAGCTTAAAATTTCAGTTTTGTAAAGTGTTGCTGAGGATGCGGTCGGATACGAATTAAGCTTGAATCAGTGCTAACCCAACGCTGGTTCTGCTTGGGTCAGCAGCGTGTTAATCAGAACTAGAAACGGAAACAGGCAGGTTAGCCGCAGCTTTTTAGGAAGCTGCTTAGGTGGAAGAAGAAAGGGTTTAAAGTCATGGATCAGGCGGTTGCCCATAGTTTTCAGGAGTTGTTTCAGGCCAGAGGAGTAAGGCTTGAAGTACAATTAGTAAAAAATTTTTTAGGTAGGATAGATAGCTGTTGCCCATGGTTCAAGGAAGAAAAAACACTAGATTGTGGAACCTGGGAGAAAGTTGGTGAGGCCTTAAAAATCACTCAGGCAGATAATTTTACCCTAGGCCTCTGGGCGCTCGTAAATGATGCAATAAAAGATGCCACTTCGCCAGGGCTAAGTTGCCCCCAGGCGGAGCTTGTGGTATCTCAGGAGGAGTGCCTGTCAGAGAGGGCCTCCTCAGAAAAAGATCTTCTTAACTCAAAAATTGATAAATGTGGAAACTCGGATGAAAAACTGATTTTTAACAAAAATCACTCAGATAGAGGAGCTGCCCATTACCTTAATGAGAATTGGTCCTCTTGTGAATCTCCCGCTCCACCTGTAGTCCCCACTTTGGGAGGTGCCACTCATAGGGACACACGACTAAGCGAGTTAGAGTTTGAGATTAAGCTTCAGAGGCTGACTAATGAGCTTCGGGAACTAAAAAAGATGTCAGAAGCGGAGAAGAGTAACTCTTCTGTAGTTCACCAGGTGCCGCTAGAAAAGGTTGTGAGTCAGGCTCTTGGAAAAGGACAGAATATGTCTAATACGCTAGCCTTTCCGGTGGTCGAGGTAGTTGATCAGCAAGATACTAGGGGCAGACATTACCAGACCTTAGATTTCAAGTTGATAAAAGAGTTAAAGGCGGCTGTTGTGCAATATGGCCCTTCAGCCCCATTCACTCAAGCATTACTGGACACAGTTGTGGAGTCACACTTAACTCCTTTAGATTAAAAGACTCTTTCTAAGGCTACCCTGTCAGGAGGAGATTTTTTGCTTTGGGATTCTGAATGGCGAGACGCCAGTAAGAAAACTGCTGCTTCTAACGCTCAGGCTGGTAATTCAGACTGAGATAGCAACATGCTTTTAGGAGAGGGCCCTTATGAGGGACAGACAAATCAGATTGATTTTCCCGTTGCAGTGTACGCGCAAATTGCGATGGCCGCACGCCGTGCTTGGGGAAGGTTGCCAGTCAAAGGAGAGATTGGTGGAAGTTTAGCTAGCATTCGGCAGAGTTCTGATGAACCATATCAGGATTTTGTGGACAGGCTATTGATTTCAGCTAGTAGAATCCTTGGGAATCCGGACACAGGAAGTCCTTTCGTTATGCAATTGGCTTATGAGAATGCTAATGCAATTTGCCGAGCTGCGATTCAACCGCATAAGGGAACGACAGATTTGGCGGGATATGTCCGCCTTTGCGCAGACATCGGGCCTTCCTGCGAGACCTTGCAGAGAACCCACGCGCAGGCAATGTTCTCAAGGAAACGAGGGAAAAATGTATGCTTTAAGTGTGGAAGTTTAGATCATTTTAGAATTGATTGTCCTCAAAACAAGGGTGCCGAGGTTAGACAAACAGGCCGTGGCCCAGGAATATGTCCCCGGTGTGGGAAGGGCCGCCACTGGGCAAAAGATTGTAAGCATAAAACGAGGGTTTTGAGCCGCCCGGTGCCGGGAAACGAGGAAAGGGGTCAGCCCCAGGCCCCGAGTTACTCAAAAAAGACAGCTTATGGGGCTATAAATCTGCTGCCCAGCCAACAAGATCAGTTCTTGAGCTTGTCAGGTCAAACCCAAAAAATGCAAGACTGGACCTCTGTTCCACTGTCCATGCAGCATTAACCCCAGAAGTGGGAGTCCAAACTCTGCCTACCGGAGTTTTTGGACCACTACCTGTAGGAACCTGTGGTTTTCTCTTAAGACGAAGCAGTTCTATTGTAAAAGGCCTGCAGATTTATCCAGGTGTTATAAGTAATGATTATGAGGGAGAAATTAAAATCATAGCCGCTTGCCCTCGTGGTGCTATAACTATACCCGCTAATCAGAAAATTGCTCAACTTACTTTGATCCCTTTGCGCTGGTCACTATCTAAATTCTTTGAAAATGAAGAAAGACAGAATAACTTTGACTCCTCTGGCGTAAATTGGGTGAAATCTATCACCAGAGACCTAACCTTAAATTGATTCTTGATGAAAAAAGCTTTGAAGGATTAATAGATACCGGGGCCGATGTAACGATTATTAGAGGGCAAGACTGGCCCTCAAACTGGCCCCTGTCTGTTTCCTTGACTCACCTTCAAGAAATTGGTTATGCCAGTAACCCAAAACATAGTTCCAAATTGCTAACCTAGAGAGATGAGGATGGAAAATCAGGAAATATTCAGCCGTATGTTATGCCAAATTTGCCTGTAACCCTGTGGGAAAGAGATCTGTTGTCACAGATGGGCGTTATCCTGTGCAGTTCTAAGGAGATGGTAACTAAACAGACGTTCAGGCAGGGACCCCTGCCTGATCGTAGACTAATAAAGAAGGGACAGAAAATTAAGACTTTTGAGGATCTTAAACCCCATTCTAACGTGAGAGGTTTAAAGTATTTTCAGTAGCGGCCACTGTCTTGCCTGCATCCCACACCGAAAAAATTCAATGGCGTAATGATATTCCGGTGTGGGTAGATCAGTAGTCTTTACCTAAAGAGAAAATAGAGGCCGCTTCTTTGCTAGTGCAGGAGCAGTTAAAAACAGGACATTTGGTGGTCTCACTCTCCCTGGAATACACCCATTTTCATTATCAGGAAGAAATCGGGAAAATGGAGACTGTTGCAAGATTTAAGGAAGGTTAATGAAACCATGGTACTTATGGGAACTTTACAACCGGGACTCCCCTCCCCAGTAGCCATTCCTAAGGGATATTATAAGATTGTTATAGATTTGAAAGATTGTTTCTTTACCATCCCTTTGCATCCAAAGGATTGTAAGAGATTTGCTTTTAGTGTTCCTTCTGTAAATTTCAAGGAACCCATGAAAAGATATCATTGGACAGTTCTCCCGCAGGGCATGGCTAATAGTCCCACCTTATGTCAAAGGTTTGTGGCAAAGGCAATTCAGCCTGTTAGACAACAATGGCCAAATATTTACATCATCCATTTCACAGATGATGTCTTGATGGCGAGAAAAGACCCCCAAGATTTGCTTTTGTGTTATGGAGACTTACGAAAGGCCCTGGCTGATAAGGGATTACAAATTGCTTCTAAAAAGATACAAACTCAAGATCCTTATAATTATTTAGGTTTTAGACTCACTGATCAAGCTGTATTTCCCCAGAAAATTGTTATTCGTAGAGATAACTTAAGGACCTTAAATGATTTTCAAAAATTGTTAGGTGATATAAATTGGCTTCGCCCCTATCTAAAGCTTACTACAGGGGAGTTGAAACCTTTATTTGATATTCTTAAAGGGAGTTCTGATCCCACTTCCCCTAGATCCCTAACCTCAAAAGGATTACTGGCCTTACAGCTAGTAAAAAGGCTATTGAAGAACAGTTTGTCACTTACATAGATTACTCCCTGCCGCTACACCTGTTAATTTTTAATACGACTCATGTGCCTACGGGATTGCTATGGCAAAAATTTCCTATAATGTGGATACATTCGAGGATTTCTCCCAAACGTAATATCTTGCCATATCACGAAGCAGTGGCTCAGATGATTATCACTAAAAGAAGGCAGGCATTGACTTATTTTAAAAAGGAGCCAGATATCATTGTCCAGCCTTACAGCGTGAGTCAGGACACTTGGCTGAAACAGCATAGTACAGATTGGTTGCTTGCGCAATTAGGGTTTAAAGGAACTCTAGATAGCCACTACCCCCAAGATAGGTTAATAAAATTCTTAAATGTACATGATATGATATTTCCTAAGATGACTTCCTTATAGCCTTTAAATAATGCTCTATTGATTTTTACTGATGGCTCCTCTAAAGGGCGAGCTAGATATCTTATTAGTAATCAACAGGTTATCGTAGAGACTCCTGGTCTCTCGGCTCAGCTCGCCGAATTAACAGCAGTACTAAAGGTTTTTCAGTCTGTGCATAAGGCTTTTAATATTTTTACTGACAGTTTATATGTTGCTCAGTCAGTACCCTTATTGAAAACCTGTGGTACGTTTAACTTCAATACGCCGTCAAGATCTTTATTTTCAGAATTACAAAACATCATTCTCGCCCGGAAAAATCCGTTTTATATTGGCCACATACGGTCTCACTCTGGTCTTCCTGGACCTCTGACAGAGGGTAATGATCGCATTGACAGAGCTCTAATAGGAGAAGCCTTAGTTTCAGATCGGGTTGCTTTGGCCCAACGTGATCACAAAAGGTTTCATCTTTCTAGCCATACCCTAAGGCTCCGACATAAGATCACAAAGGAGCAAGCGAGAATGATCGTAAAACAATGTCCTAAATGTATTACTTTATCTCCAGTGCCGCATCTAGGAGTTAATCCTAGAGGCCTTATGCCTAATCATATTTGACAAATGGATATAACCCATTATGCAGAATTTGAAAAACTAAAATATATACATGTTTGCATTGATACTTGTTCAGGATTTCTTTTTGCTTCTCTGCATACAGGAGAAGCTTCAAAAAACGTAATTGATCATTGCCTACAAGCATTTAATGCCATGGGATTGCCTAAACTTATTAAAACAGACAATGGGCCATCTTATTCCAGTAAAAACTTTATTTCATTCTGTAAAGAATTCGGTATTAAACATAAAACTAGAATTCCTTACAACCCCATGGGACAAGAAATAGTTAAACGTGCTCATCGCACCTTAAAGAATTGGCTTTTTAAGACAAAAGAGGGTCAGCTATATCCCCCAAGGTCACCAAAGGCCCACCTTGCCTTCACTTTATTTGTCCTAAATTTCTTGCACACCGATATCAAGGGCCAGTCTGCATCGGATCGCCACTGGCATCCAGTTACTTCTAATTCTTATGCATTGGTAAAATGGAAGGACCCCCTGACTAATGAATGGAAGGGTCCAGATCCAGTTCTAATTTGGGGTAGGGGCTCAGTTTGTGTTTTTTCACGAGATGAAGATGGAGCGCGGTGGCTGCCAGAGAGATTAATTCGTCAGATGAACACAGATTCTGACTCTTCTGGTAAGTATCATTCTAAAGACTAAAATTCCTTTTGTACTTAAAATTCAGCTGAGAGCAACAGCTCTCAAAGCTGTTCTCCAGCTACTCTCTGAGCCAGCTCCTGACAGGAGGCCGGAGACTAGCCTCAGCTTTACAATTTGCATTTAAATAAAGTACCTAGACTTCCCCGAAAGAAGTTCTGCTTTCCTACTTTCTCACTGTCTTTCAAGATTTTGTCTTTCAAGCAGGTAAATCAACATTCTCGAGGCAGACCAGCGGATGTGCATCCCCGCCCCCCTAGAGCACACAGGTGGCAGCTGTTACCCCCAGTCTCAGGACATTTCCAGCACGTGGTTTTCAGTCTAAGTTAAAAATTTAGGTTTACCTAGAGGGCTAAAAGAGTAGATATTTCTATATTAATAAAGATTGGTTTTTATTTTGATAGACAGGCTTAGCCCCTTAGCTGACCTCTGGCTTTTCACCCTTGCTGTTACTGCAAGGTGTCCTTAGCTCAATAGGCTGTGGAAAAAACAGGGATGAGGAGGAACGACTTCCAGCTCCTATTTTAGCCACAAATCGTGGTGTTACTAACGACATAATTCTTGCTTAGGCTTTGCTAATTCTGAGGTTGATAATTCTCCTTTAGGAGCTGCACAGCACTCAGAACTGTGCATACTGGTTTGTGATTGTACAAATTCAGTATGGGCACCACTTGGTGCAGAGATACTTACTGCAAGGGAAGGTCCGGCTTGACCATTTCTGAGTTTCCTGTGAGATAAACCCGGTTTGAAAGAGGTTGGTACCAAATTTTGGTTAAAAATAAAAAATATTTTCCGGCTCTACCTCGCCTCCCCAAAAGGTACCGAGAGCCACATGTGTGGGTTTTACCCACGGGAGGAATCGGGTCCATGTCCACCCAAGCCAAGGTTAAAAGCCCACTCATCTACGGATGAGAAAATCATTTGATCACCTCAGTTAAGCGTTGCCTTATTTAACTTAATTAATAGGGGGGGAGAGAGATTGGAGACGTACTATTGAAAGGGCAAGCCCTTCACTGCCTCCCACCCAAATAAAAGAGCCGGTCGAACGCCTTCTCCCTGTTTCCCACCTATCTTCCAAAAATGCGGAAGAATATCAACTTAGTGTTATTTTCACATCGTTCAGTCAAACTTAGCCAGAGTTCCAACGCCCTACTTAAAATTCAACTAAAAAGTTACCTACCAAGTACTAATTAGCATTATAAAGTCAGAGTCTGCAGCTCCAGGCCTTTCAGTTAGTTGTTTACTAGAAAGGACAGTCTTAAGCCAGATACAGTTTACCATAAGAAAAGTTAAAGAATCCCAGTGAAGCAAGTTTTCTCTTTAGCCCTAGATTCCAGGCAGAACTATTGAGCATAGATAATTTTCCCCCCTCAGGCCAGCTTTTTCTTTTTTTTAATTTTGTTAATAAAAGGGAGGAGATGTAGTCTCCCCTCCCCTAGCCTGAAACCTGCTTGCTCGGGGTGGAGCTTCCTGCTCATTCGTTCTGCCACGCCCACTGCTGGAACCTGAGGAGCCACACACGTGCACCTTTCTACTGGACCAGAGATTATTCGGCGGGAATCGGGTCCCCTCCCCCTTCCTTCATAACTAGTGTCGCAACAATAAAATTTGAGCTTTGATCAGAATGAAATTGTCTTAGCTCCGTTTTTTCTTCCGCCCCGTCTAGATTCCTCTCTTACAGCTCGAGCGGCCTTCTCAGTCGAACCGTTCACATTGCGAGCTGCTGGCGGCTGCAACACATTATAATACTTAAGTTGGTCTCAAGACCTTATGGCTTACTTATTTTAAGACTCTTGATATGGCATCAGGAGTACCAGCTCTAAATTTCAACAGAACCATTCAGATAAGCCAATTTATGAGTTGCTTTGACTGAGCTACTTTTTTATCTGGTCTATGATGATTGGTGTAAAAACTTAAACATGTAAAATTACATACATGTATAAACACACAAATGCACACAAAGCAAAATCTAGATGCCATGGGAAAGATAGGTGGGTTGTATCAGTATAGGTATCTTGATTGTAATAGTGTACCATCATTTTGCATAGCATTAACAATAAATAATACCTCTTACAATTTCATGTCAAGCTACAATTACCTCAAAAAGCTGTTCAGTTAAAAGCAGAAACAATAGGACTGACTAAGCCAAAGTTACTTTTCAGGCCCATGGGAAATGGGGAGACAATTGTTCTGGACTAAGAGAATAGCTAGTAGGGTTTATAGAGAGGTACCTTCCATCAGCTGTAAACAAAGCTTAAACCGAAAGGCTAAGGGCATTACCAAACACTGAATATCAGTAGCTGAGCTTCACTTGGTATGCTGGACACATTTTTCTAATTAAAGAGCCATTTCTTTTGCACAGATGTTTTCAATTTAACAGACCACACTAATGTACAGAATGCTGGAACAGCCTTTCTCATTTTCAGTGACTGCATCTCTTCCCTAAGCCAAAAGAGTTAAATCTGTAGATTTTAGTTTTAATGAGTGTTTTTTTTAATACAAAACACATCCAACAAAAATATAACACATTTTACCAAAAAGTAGCTTTATTTTGAAAACTAATTAGTTTACATAAAACAAAACCTAAAATACACCAAAAACAAAAAACAAAAAAATGAGCAAAACCTATGAAATTAATTAATCAACTTTATAAAGCTAATAAAATTCCGATTCTGTCAATGTCTCTGATTCTATGATTCTGGTAACTTCTGTGTCTTATGACTGGCTCCTGGTAATCCCTGATTGATAACTATTGCGTATCCAATCAAGGAATTCAGAAGACTAGAGAGAAGGAAATAAACTCCACTGGCCATTCTGTTAAATAAAGCTAATGGCTAAGACTGTTTTCATTTTAGTTTAAACATCATTTACTTTTGTCATGTGGGGATAGTGTAACTGGATTATAACTATTTATAAGACAGAAGCTTACATTTTGATCGTACATTTCCAAACCTGTGCAGTTCCTGACCTGACACATGACACAAGACAGTATCTGTCATCTTTATACTCTCTCTTAGTAGAGAACCCCATCTCAGGGTAATGGGTGCTTTTGTGTCTGACTATTTTATCCCATCCTTAGGAAATTGAGGCTTATTTAGTTGGAATTAAAACGTGTTCTCCCAAATTGGGTTATGTTCCCTGATTCTTATATATAACAGTTCATATATGCTTTGTGTTTACAATGGAAACATATTGTTTTGATACTGGAACCCGAAGCAAAGTTAATGAACTATCATAAGCAATGAACCAATGCTGCTTGAACATGACTTTGGGCAGATAATAAGCTCTCACATCTGTTAGACACATAGACATAGTGAAACTTCAATGTGATGAGCTTTAGCTTTTCTGTCAACATACAAGTATCCCAGTTGCATCCCATGCTTTCTGACACTGATTTTTGTGCATCCCTTTCTTTTTATGAAGCTTAGAAACATATAATTTACACCAAAATAAAAACTTATTGAATCTCAGTTCTTTTGTAACTTGTACTTTGCAGCTTATATTACATCATGGTCATTCACATGGATTTATTCCTTATCCTCATAAAATCCTTAGCCTTGACCTGTCTTTGTTATGATCACCACAAGCTTAATTAGGTACAGAAACAAAACAACTTCCAGAAAAAGCTTAAGAATAAACGGCTGTAGCAACCACATGTTGTGGAATCTTTAAATCACTGTACTTTAATGTCAGCCACAGTTACTCATGCCTTTAATCTCAGCAATCAAGAGACCAAGGCAAGAGGGTTGGCATGAGTTCAAGGCCAGTCTAGACTGGAAAAATAAAACCCTATCTCAATAAATGGGAAAATAACCCAAAGCTGAGGAGTTATTGACCAAAGTCAAAAACGACTGGAGAAGGGTAAAGGGTCAGTTTTCCTTAGGGGTGTGGTCCCTGGTAGGCTCCCACACTCCAGTGAATTGTCATGAAACCATACATATATAGGAAGTTCTAACTCAACACAGTGGGTTATTTTAAAAGAGGAGACAGACAGACAGACACACACACACACAGGGAGAGGGAGAGAGGGAGAAAGGGAGAGAGAGAGAGAGAGAACATGCTATTGAGAGAGAGATGAGTGGGGATGGGATATAAGAGACATTGGACAGAAGAGAATGGCATGGATATGGTAGAAATACATTGTACGAATACAAGAAATTCTCAAAGGATAAATTATTAAGCAAAATATAATTTAAAAGAAGGGGAAAATGTTAATGTACTCTAGACTCCATAATATTGTCTGTGTGTATGTTTACAATAACCTTTATATTTTGTAAGACAACAGATGTTAGTGACATGGTTACCACAGTGAGAGGAATGCTAACTTATGGAACAAATTTCAGTAAAAATAGAGTATGTCCTTTGAACTAAAATATAATAATTAATGTGAGAGTATATTTAAAAGATAAACATACCATAACAAAACTCAGACTGGAAAAATCATTCAAGTAATTTTAGATAGCTTTCTTATTACATTTAGATCTATATAGACACTAATAAATAAGGCTAGAATGAGTAGGATACCAGGCAAATTTTTATTAGATATTTTCTTTATTTACATTTCAAATGTTAAATCATTTCCTAGTTCACCCTCCAAAAATCCCGTCCTCTTCCCCTTCCTCTGCTCCCCAACCCACCTACTCCCATTCCTGGTCCTGGCATTCCCCTATATTGGGGAATAGAGCCTTCACAGGACTAAGGGGTCTCCTCCCATTGATGACCGACTAGGCCATCCTCTGCTACATATACTGCTAGAGTCACAAGTTCCACCATGTGTTTTCTTTGGTTGGTGGTAGTTTCAGGGACCTATGGGGGTACTGGATAGTTCATATTGTTGTTCCTCCTGTGGGGCTTCAGACCCTTTCAGCTCCCTGGGTACTTTCTCTAGCTCCTTCAATGTGTTCTGTCCAGTAGATGACTGTAAGCATACACTTCTGTATTTGCCAGGCACTGGCAGAGCCTCACAGGAGACAGCTTATAAAACTCCTGTCAGCAGACTCTTGCTGACATCTGCAATAGTGTCTGGGTTTGGTGGTTGTTTATGGGCTGGATCCCCAAGTGGGACAGTTTGAATGGTCGTTCCTTCAGGCTTTGCTCTGAACTTTGTCTCTGTAACTCCTTCCATAGTTATTTTGTTCCCCCTTCTTAAAAGGATTCTGAGATTCTGGGCTAATATCCACCTGTCAGTGATTGCATATCATGTGTTCTTTTATGACTAGGTTACTTCACTCAGGATGATATCCTCCAAATACATACATTTGTCTAAAAATTTCATAAACCCATTGTTTTTAATAGCTGGGTAGAACTCCATTGTTTAAATGTACCAAATTTTCTGTATCCATTCCTCTGTTGAGGGTCATGTGGGTTCCTTCCAGCCTCTGGTTATTATGAAAAAGGCTGCTATGAACATAGTGGAGCATGCGTCCTTATTACAAGTTGGAGCATCTTCTGGGTATATGCCCAGGAGTGGAATTGCTGAATCTATCCATAGAATTATGTCCAAATTTCTGAGGAACTGCCAAACTGATTTCCAGAGTGGTTGCACCAATTTGCTGTCCCACTAGCAATGGAGGCGTGTTCCTCTTTATCCACATCCCCGCCAGCACCTGCTATCACCTAAGATTTGATCTTAGCCATTCTGATTGGTGTGAGGTGGAATCTCAGGGTTGTTTTGATTTGCATTTCCCTGATGATTAAGGATATTGAACATTTTTTCAGGTGCTTCTCAGCTATTCAGTATTCCTCAGTTCAGAATTCTTTGCTTAGCTATGTGCCCCAATTTTTAAAAGGATTAATTAGTTTTTTGGAGTCCAACTTCTTGAATTCTTTTTATATATATATTGGATATTAGCCCCCTATCGTATTTAGGATTGGTAAAGATCTTTTCCCAATCTGTTGGTTGCCTTTTGGTCTTATTGACAGCGTCTTTTGCCTTACAGGAGCTTTGCAATTTTATGAGGCACCATTTGTCGATTCTTGATCTTACAGCACAAGCCATTGCTGTTCTGTTCAGAAATCTTTCCCCTATGCCCTTATTTTTGAGGCTCTTCCCCACTTTCTCCTCTATAAGTTTCAGTGTCTCTGGTTTTATGTGGAGTTTTTTGATCCACTTAGACCTGAGCTTTGTGCAGGGAGATAAAAATGGATCAATTCACATTTTTCTATATGATAACTGCCAGTTGAGCCAGCACCGTTTGTTGAAGATGCTGTCTTCTTTCCACTGGAGAGTTTTTAGTTCCTTTGTCATAGATCAAGTGACCATAGGTGTTTGGGTTCATTTCTGGGTCTTCAATCTCTATTCTATTGATGTACATGTCTGTCACTGTATCCTTAGTTAGAGGCACACCAAGGTATTTTATATTATTTGAGACTGTCCTGAAGGGTGTTATTTCCCTACTTTCTTTCTCAGCCTGTTTATCCTTTGTGTAGACAAAGGCCATCGATTTATTTGAGTTAATTTTATTTCCAGCTACTGCACTAAAGTTGTTTATCAGGTTTATGAGTTCTCTGGTGGAATTTTCGGGGTCACTTATATATACTATCATATCATCTGCAAATAGTGATATTTTGACTTCTTCCATTCCATTTGTATTTCTTTGATCTCCTTTTGTTGTCTACTTGTTATGGCTAGGACTTCAAATACTATATTGAATAGGTAGGGAGAAAGTGGGCAGCCTTGTCTAGTCCCTGATTTTAGTAGAACTGATTCAAGTGTCTCTCCATTTAGGTTGGTGTTGGCTACTGGTTTGCTGTATATTATGCTTAGGTATGGGCCTTGAATTCCTGATCTTTCCAAGACTTTTATCATGGAGGGATGTTGGACTTTGATGAATGCTTTCTCAGCATCTAATGAGATGATCATATGATTTTGTCTTTGAGTTTGTGTATATAGTGGATTAAGTTGTTGGATTTCCATATACTGAGTGATCCCTGCATCCCTGGGATGAAGCCTACTTGATTATGATGATGATGGTTGATCATTTTGATGTGTTCTTGGATTCCGTTGGCGAGGATTTTATTATTGAGTATTTTTGCATTGTTATTCATAAGGGAAATTGTTCTGAAGTTCTCTTTTTTTGTTGGGTCTTTGTGTGGTTTAGGTATCAGAGTAATTGTGGTATCATAGAATGAATTGGGTAGAGTACCTTCTCTTTCTATTTGATGGAATAAGTTGAGCAGTATTGAAATTAGTTCCTTTTTGAAGGTCTGATAGAACTCTGCACTAATCCTATCTGGTCCTGAGCTTTGTTTGGTTGGAAGACTATTAATGATTGTTTCTATTTCTTTAAGGGATATGGGACTGTTTAGACCTTTAATCTGATCCTGATTTAACTTTAGTATCAGGTATCTGTGAAGAAAATTGTCCATTTCATCCAGGTTTTCCAGTTTTGTTGAATATAGGCTTTTATAGTAAAATCTAATGATTTTTTGGTTTTCCGCAGATTTTGTTTTATATTTCCCTTTTCATTTTGATTTTGTTAATTATGATACTTTCCATGTGCCCTATAGTTATTCTGGCTAGGAAAGTATCTATCTTGTTGATTTTCTCAAAGAATCAGCTCATGGTTTGGTTGATTGTTTGTATAGTTCTTTTTGTTTCCATTTGGTTGATTTCAGCCTTGTGTTTGAATATTTCCTGCCATCTACTCCTCTTGGGTGAATTTGTATCCTTTTATTCTAGAGCTTTTAGGTATGTTGTAAAGTTGCTAGTGTATGCTTGCTCCAGCTTCTTTTTGGCTGCACTCAGAGCTATGAGTTTCCCTTTTAGGACTGCTTTCATAGTTTCCCATAAGTTTGGGTATGTTGTGGCTTCATTTTCATTAAACTCTAAAGAGTCTATAATTTCTTTCTTTATTTTTTCCTTGACCAAGTTATCATTGAGTAGAGTGTTGTTTAGCTTTCACATGTATGTGGGTTTTCTATTATCTATGTTGTTATTGAAGATCAGCATTAGTCCATGATGATCTGGTAGGGTATATGGAATTATTTCAATATTTTTGTGTTTGTTGAGGCCTGTATAATGACCAATTATATAGTCATTTTGGAGATGGTACCACGAGGTGTTGAGAAGAAGGTATATACTTTTGTTTTAGGATGAAATATTCTATAGATATCTGTTAAATCCATTTGTTTGATTACTTCTGTTAGTTTCACTGTGTCTCTGTTTAATTTCTTTTTCCAGGATTTGCCCATTGATGTGAGTGTGGTGTTGAATTCTCCCATTATTATTATTGTGTGAGGTATAATGTGTGCTTTGAGCTTTACTAAAGTTTCTTTAATGAATGTAGCAAACTTTCTTTAATAAATGTGGATGCCTTTGCATTTGGAGCAAAGATGTTCAGAATGGAGAGTTAATCTTGGTAAATTTTACCTTTGATGAGTAAGAAGAGTCCCTCCTTATTTTTTGAGAACTTTAGGTTCAAAATCAATTTTATTCGATATTAGAATGGCTACTCCAGCTTGTTTCTTGGGACCATTTGCTTGGAAAATTGTTTTCCAGACTTATAATCTAAGGTAGTGTCGGTCTTTGTCCCTGAGGTGGGTTTTCTGTATGCAGCAAAATGTTGGGTCCTCTTTAAGTAACCAGTTTGTTAGTCTATGTCTTTTTACTGGGGAGTTGAGTCCATTTATATTAAGAGATGTTAAGGAAAAGTTGTTGTTGCTACCTGTTATTTTTATTGTTAGAGTTGGAAGTCTGTTCATGTGGCTATCTTCTTTAGGTTTGTTTAAACATTACTTTTTTGCTTTTTCTCAAGCTTAGTTTTCCCTCATTGTGCTGAAGTTTTCCCTTTATTGTTCTTTGAAAAGCTGGATTTGTGGAAAGATATTGTGTAAATTTGGTTTTGTTATGGAATACCTTAGTTTCTCCATCTTTAGTTGTGGGAAGCCACATGTGCCGTTGCAGGGTGGCGCTGGCTTCCGCTGGCCACCACGCATACATAGGCAGTAAAGTTTTTTTTTTGCCAAGATGAGGTTTTGAGAACTAACCAAAATTAACCAATCAGATGAGAGACAAGTTAACCAATCAGATGAGAGAGAAGTTAACCAATCAGATGTAGGCATGCAAATGAGGTGGTAAGCATTACCCAAGCACAACCAATCCAGGTGTGAGGCACGCCCCTCCTAGGCCTATATAAGCAGCACCAGTTCTGGGCTTGGGGTCTCTTCTCTGCAATCAAGCTCTCCCAATAAACATGTGCAGAGGATCCTGTTGCAGCGTCGTTCTTGCTGGCGAGTCAGGGCACGCGTAAGATTTAGTAATTGATTGTTTTGTAATTGATTGTTTGTGATATGTATGACATATGCCCAGGATCTTCTGACTTCCATAGTCTCTGAGGAGAAGTCAGGTGTAATTTTGATAGATCTGCCTTTATATGTTACTTGACCTTTTTCCCTTACTGCTTTTAATATTATTTCTTTGTTTTGTCCATTGGGTGTTTTGATTATTATGTGACAGGAGAATTTCTTTTCTGGGTCAAACTATTTGGAGTTCTGTAGACTTCTTGTATGTTCATAGGCATCTCTCTCTTTCTTTAGGTTAGAGAAGTTTTCTTCTATAATTTTGTTGAAGATATGTATTGGCCCTTTAAGTTGGAAATCTTCCTTCTAGTTATACCTATTATCCTTAAGTTTGGTCTTCTCAGTGTGTTCTGAATTTCCTGGATGTTTTGTGTTAGGATCTTTTTGCATTTCACATTTTTCTTGGATTGCTGTGTCAATGTTTTCTGTGGTATCTTCTGCACCTGAGATTGTCTCTTCTATCTCTTATATTCTGTTGGTTATATTTGCATCCTTGGCTTCTGACTTCTTTTCTAGTTTTTCTATTTTCAAAGTGTTCTCCCTTTTTGATTTCTTTACTGTTTCTACTTCGACTTTTAGATCCTGTTTGATTTTGTTCAATTCTTTCACCTGAATGGATGTGTTCTCCTGTATTTCTTTAAGGGAGTTATTTATTTTCTTTTTAAAGTCCTGCATTATCATCATGAGAAGTGACTTTAGATCCATATCTTGCTTTTCTGGTATGATGGTGTATTTAGGACTTGCTAAGGTGGGAGAGTTTGGTTCTGATGATTTGAAGTAACGTTGGTTTCTGTCGCTTCTCTTCTTATGCTTGTCTCCTGCCATCTGATTATCTCAAGTATTTGCTATCCTCAATAGATCTGATTGGAGCCTTTCCTTCCTGTAATCCCAGTTGATTCAGGATTCTTCAGAGTCCAGCTTTCTCTGTGAGCCTGTGAGCCTGTGATCCTGTGATCCCGGGATCCTGTGAACCTGAGATTGTGCATGTGTCAGAGTTCTTGGCAGTCAAGCTTCTTCTGAGACCCTGATATCCTTGTATGACCAAGCTCCTGGTATCCTGTGATCCTGGAATCCTAATATACTACATGTGTTACAGTGCCTGGAAGTGGTGTCTCCTCTGGGGACCATGGAGATGACTTCTCTGTTTGAAACCAAGGCATACAAGTACCGACCAGAAGGGAACCCTAGCCTCTGGTCAGGTAGGGCTCCTGTGTCCTTGCTCCTGCTGTCACAGGCCCCTCACAATTAGTTTGGAACAGATGTTGCATTCCACTCACCAGTGATCCTAACATCCTGGATGTGCTAGGGTGCCTGCAGCATGGAGAGTTCTCTGGGGACTGTGGGACTGTCTGCTGAGCTTTCCCCTAAGGTTGCCCAGAGCTGGCACCGACTGGAAGGGACTAGAACGCCTGGTCTGACACATTTCCTGTGTCCCCATCCCTGCTGGCACAGGCCATCATGATTGGTTTGGAACAGATGTTATGTTCCACTCACCATTGATCCAGGCAAATTTTTAAATTGTGTTTTATATAAGGCTTGAGAGATATTCAAGTTTAATAAATACATTATGAGAAATATTATTTTATATCATTTTCATTGTGTATAAAACATACGATTGTGATTGTCTTAACTCCCTTCTTTCTGAGCTTACTTTTTTCCCAAGCTTAGACATTTCTCACTGCTTTCCTTCTTTGTGTGGTTTTATTTTTTTTAAAATATAACATATTTTTTTCAGCTGCTAAACATTTTTTCCATATGGAAAAGAGTATAAAGAAGGTATGCAAACACTAGTTTAATGTGCAAAAATATAGTCATTCAAATCTTTCTCCTGGGGAGGGATATCGATATATGAACACATTTTATTAACTTGCAAATTCCAAAACTGTCTGATTCAATTATGTAATCCAAGCAGAAGAGTAAAGCTGTGCAATAAATACTGGAGTTTACTAGCTTCTGCTATGGTTCTGCTCATCATAAAAAGGTGCTGGTAATTAGCTTTAAAGCCTCCAGTGTTCTGGGACCTGGCTACTTTGGAGTTGTATTTCATTGATTGTCTGCTCTGTAGTTAGGACTGAATGAATTCTATCTGAATTCTGTTCCCAGCAAGATATTCTGAAGAATTGGACACAGATGCCTGTCTTCTTCATGGTTTTCACCAGACTTAGAGGTGAGGCCAAATATACTTCCTCACTGATCTGGAGATATTGCAAAAGCCACTGTATATTTTATTACAAAGGATCCCTAATGTTCATAATCTCCTGAACATAATCAAATTGTTCACTGCCTGTGTGTATTATAAAAACACTTTAGGTTATTTCAACCTAGTCTCTCTTCTCAAGTTCTTTTTTTAGTGACTATCGATAGACTGAAGTATAAAAAGTATAGATTTTAAAAGCTGAAAATAAAAATCAAGTATTTTGTATTTTAGAGATGAAACAATGGATTTTATTTTTGATTAAAAATATGAAATCTAGTATAATATTTTTTGTCATAAAAAGGCAAATTTCAGGTTGTCATCTAGAAAGATTTTTCTACAGGATACACAAAGCAAAACCTAAAATAATATTTTATGTTGTGGAAAAAACATTTCTATATTTTAATACATTTAACACCCAGGGAAACCCAGACAAGAAAAATAAGCAAATCAAATTCACTTCTCTCATTCACAGGACAGTCCCATGAAACAAGATATTTGTGGTTTGGGGCACTTGGCTGAGAGTATATTTTCACAGGTGTTAAAATGAATATTCACAATGTATCAGACTCAAAGTGTCTACTACTGAATGAGTCATATTCCCCCACTCCTATATTTCCTTTAATTCTTTCATTCCTGTCAAAAACAGTGTAATATCTTGGGACATCACTGCAGGTATCCAGAGATGACTCTATGATCAGCAGCTGAAAGGACACTCACACTCAACAGGATACCAGGATTATAAGAATATGTTACATTTCAAAGTCAGCAAAAAGTTGTGCATATCATTCCATGTGAGACATTTTGTCTGAAAAGCATGTCAAAAATAGAAGGTGAAGGAGGAGGAGGAGGAGGAGGAGGAGGAGGAGGAGGAGGAGGAGGAGAAGAAGAAGAAGAAGAAGAAGAAGAAGAAGAAGAAGAAGAAGAAGAAGAAGAAGAAGAAGAAGAAGAAGAAGAGGAGGAAGAAGAAGAGGAAGAAGAAGAAGAAGAGGAAGAGGAGGAGGAGGAGGAAGAAGAAGAAGAGGAGGAAGAAGAAAGAAATAAAGAAAGAAAAAAGATAGTGCTGTCAAGCTAAGTATCGATGAGAACTAAGAACAGTTTTTCCCTGGCCTCTACCATTGCTAGACACTAACAATCATTTGAAGCTCTTGTCTTTTAGAAACTTACAGCTATGAAAGTTAACACAGAACCACACCCTTATGTGAAATACTGAGATACTGATATATTGAGTCTCCAGACCAGAAATGTGCATCCTAGAAAATGGATGGCTTCACGTAGAAAGGAAAAAAGATAAAGACTGAATAGCTAGGAGAAAACAGAAACCAGTTAGACTGGATATAGATGTTACATAAGACAAAATCAGTAAATCAATTTACCTGTTCTTGAATGTGTTGATTTTAGTGTTTAGGTAAGTCCACTGAAATATTTCAAATGACTCTGTTCATTCTCAGAAGGAGGACAAAATTTTAGGTGTATATGATGCCAAATTTAACACAAACACAATAGAGATGAGGAACAAATTTTATTTTCTTTTTTCAATTACATATTTCCTTTAATTACATTTTAAATGCTATCCCCTTTCCTAGTTTCCTCTCTGAAAATCTACTATCTGCCTCCCCCATTACCCTGCTCCCCAATCCACCCACTCTCTCTTCCTGGCCCTGGCATTCCTGAAGCATAGAATTTTCATAAGACGAAGGGCCTCTCTTTCCACTGATGTCCAATTAGTCCATCTTCTGCTACATACAGAGCTAGAAACACAAGTCCTACTATGTGTTTTCTTTAATTGGTAGTTTAGTCCCAGGGAGCTCTGGGAGTACTGGTTAGTTCATATTGTTGTTCCTTCTATAAGGGCGCAGAACCCTTCAGCTAATTGGGTATTTTCTCTAGCTCCTACACTGGGGACCCTGTGTTCTGTCCAATGGATGACTGTGAGCATCCACTTCTGTATTTGCCAGGCACTGGCAGAGCCTCACAGGAGACAGCTATATCAGGCTCCTGTCAGCAAAATTTTTTTGGCATCTGCAATAGTGCCTGGGTTTGGTGGTTGTTTATGGGATGGGTCTCCAGGTGGGGCAGTCTCTGGATGGTCATTCCTTCAGTCTCTGCTCCGAACTTTGTCTCTGTAACGCCTTCTATAGGTATTTTGTTCCCCCTTGTAAAGATCGAAGAATCCACACTTTGGTATTCCTTCTCCTTGATTTCCATGTATTTTACAAATTGTATCTTGGGTATACTGAGTTTCTGGCCTAATATCCACTCCTATATCCGATAGGGGGTTAATATCCAATATATAAAAAAAACTCAAGAAGGTGGACTCCAGAAAACTAAATAACCCTATTAAAAATGGGGTACAGAGCCAAACAAAGAATTCTCAACTGAGGAATACCGAATGGCTGAGAAGCACCTAAAAAGAAAAAAAAAAAAAAGGAAGAAAAAAAAGTTCAACATCTTTAATCATCAGGGAAATGAAAATCAAAACAACCCTGAGATTCTACCTCACACCACTCAGAATGGCTAAGATCACAAACTCAGTTGACAGCAGATGCTGGCAAGGATGTGGAAAAAGAGGAACATTTCTTCATTGCTGCTGAGATTGCAAGTTGGTACAACCACACTGGAAATCAGTTTGGCGGTTCCTCAGAAAACTGGACATAGTACTACTAGAAGATCCAGCAATACCACTCCTGGGCTTATATCCAGAAGAAGTTCCAACCAGTAATAAGGATACATGCTCCACTATGTTCATAGCAGCCCTATTTATAATAGCCAGAAGCTGGATAGAACCCAGATGTCCCTCAACAGAGGAATGGATACAGAAAATGTAGTACATTTACACAATGGAGTACGACTCATCTATTAAAAAGAATGAATTTGTGAAATTCCTAGGCAAATGGATGGATCTGGTGGTTATCATCTTAAGTGAGGTACCCCAATCACAAAAGAACTCACATGATACGTACTCACTGATATGTGGATATTAGCCCAGAAACTTACAATACCCATGATACATTTTGCAAAACACATGAAACTCAAGAAGAATGAAGACCCAAGTGTGGACACTTTGCCGCTTCTTAGAATTGGGAACAAAACACGCATGGAAGGAGTTACAGAGACAGAGTTTGGAGCTGAGACTAAAGGATGCACCATGTAGAGACTGCCACACCCCGGGATCCATCCCATAATCAGCCTCCAAAGGCAGACATCATTGCATACGCCAGCTAGATTTTGCTGAAAGGACCCTGATATAGTTGTCTCTTGTGAGGCTATGCCGGTGCCTGGCAAACACAGAAGTGGATGCTCACAGTTAGCTATTGGATGGAACACAGGGCCCCTAATGGAGGAGCTAGAGAAAGTACCCAAGGAGCTTAAGGGGTCTGCAACCCTATAGGTCGAACAACGCTATGAACTAACCAGTACCCCCAGAGCTTGTGTCTCTAGCTGCATATGTAGTAGAAGATGGCCTAGTCAGCCATCATTGGAAAGAGAGGCCCTTTGGTCTTGCAAACTTTTTTTTTTTGACAACTGGAAGTTGACATTTTATTTCTAGCTCTAATATAGACATACATTTTCCCTTCCCATCTCCAGAGACACTTAACTATTCATTGACGAAAACAGAATCAGAGAAGCTCTAAAATACTCAATAAGTTCAATAAGAAGTCATTGAATAAGAGTACATTTTAGCATTCACTTCCCATTGGCACTGACACCATTGCTGGACTTGTTGGATTGGTAAATCTTCAAATCTGAAGGCTCCATGTTCCAGATGTTCTTGGCATACTCCTTAATTGTTTGATCACTGGAGAACTTCCCCGAGGCATCTATGTTTTTGAGTACCATTGTGTTCCAGGCTTTTTGATTCATATACAGCTGACTGACTTTTTCTTGACACTTGACATAGGCTTCATAGTCTGCAAAGACTTTAAATCTGTCATGATAAAATAACATGTTGGTGATGTCTTTGAAGAGTCCAGGCTGATTGGGAGAAAAGAAGCCATTGTCGATTTGGTCAATGACCAGCTTCAGTTCTGGGAGGGCCTCGTAATATTCTTTGGCCTCATACCCCTTCTTATTCAAAGCCTCAGTACAGGGGAATACCAGGGACATGAAGCGGGAGTGGATGGGTAGGGGAGTGGGGGATTATGGGGGACTTTGGGATAGCATTTGAAATGTAAACAAAGAAAATACCTAATTAAAAAAATGGAAAAAAAGTGACCTTTGCTGATATATAGTCAGTGGAGAAGTTTATGCCTCTAATGCTTGAAAATATGTTATATTTTAATATGTTTTGATCAGACTAAAAGCCTGAATTTGTATCCTTAATTTTCAGTAAAGTAATAAGGGAATAATTGTTGGTAGAATCTGAGAATAAATATACTAATAGGACATTGTGTTTTCACATAGTAAAAGCTGGTGGAGATGTAGAATAATAGAAAATGACGTTCACTGCTGTAGGAATGCAAAAGATGATGTCACTGTGGAAGACTGTGTAGCAGTTTTCTAAAACTAAGTGCATATTTGCTCCATGGTCCAGCCATTGTGCTTCTTGGCAGTTCTTCAAATTTGCTAAAAGCCTGTACGTATATGTCTGCACACACATTCACACAGACACATATAGACATACACACATACATATAGACATACACACATACAAACATACACACAGACACATACACACAGAGAGACACACACATTTTAAGTAGAACTTGAAGCATTCTATTACAGTTTTAAAATTTTTAAAGAAATATGTCTATGAAGTGGTAAATAAAATACAATGTAATAATAATAACAATAACAATAATAATAAATGAGTGCTAAAGAGAAATGACCGCTTAAACTGTAAATCTCAGGGTACAAAGTGAAAGAAATATTAAAACGTAAAAGACCTCAGTCTGAGAAGCATTTATGATGCGGAACCCCAAAGAGAGAAAAACTGGAAAAGGCAAAGCTATAGGAATGGTAAAATATTAGTAGGTGCTGTAAGTAAGTAGAGGTGGGATGCTGAGTAGAAGAAGCACAGAGGATTTGGGGGACAGTGAAGCTTTCGAGAGCCACTTTATGAATGAACCCTGAAGTAACAAATGACTATGAATAATACCAATGTGTAATGGAAATCTATTGCCTGTAGCAAATGTTCTGGTTCCAGAATTTGATTCTGGTGGAGGCTTCACATACATGGGCTCAAAGGATATTTGAAAATCTCTATGCCTCCTGCTCTATTTCACTGAGGATTGAAAGCTGTTCTCAAGTACAAGGTCCCTATGTTTTAAATAGCACAAGCTATGTAAAAATGCCCTCATTCAAAAATAACAACATATTAATATACATTTATCATTATGCTTCATAGACTTATCATTATACTTCATTAATCTTGGATAAATCATAACTTCTAAATATAAAATATTGGCAAGAGAATTTACATAACAATTTTACAAAGCAAAACTAAACAAGATGCTCACGAGGTTACTAGTGCATTACAGAAACAATAATTTTGCCTATCTTTAACAATTTAAAGATGCACTTAACAAGAACTGAAGTAACAAAGGGAAGGTGATTTCTTGTGATTATTATTTTGTCTTTCATAAAAGATTTATGTTTCCTATTAGATTTATTGAATTGAATTATAATTATTATATAAGCTTTATTGGAGATTATGTTGTATTCCATATGTTATTTTATTATTTTTTAATGTCTTTAAAGTTTGAATAAATGAATTTATGAGATATTTATACTTTTTTGAGCTAGACCTTTTAATGAATTTTATAGAGCACATGAGTGAGAGACATGAACTGATGTCTATGTCATGTCATATTCATTTATCCATATTATTATGAAGATTCACCATATACTGATGATGGAATTTTGTTAGTTTTTCAATAAGTGGATGTTGAGCGAGTTGCAATTTTTTAAGTATTCAAAACATTTGATTCCTTTTTAGCAAGGAATAAGTGCACATTTTCTTTATGATGTAGGTTATGAAACAGAAACAATCAACTGTTCATTTCACATTTGTATAAACTCAACAGCAAATCCAAAATAGCCTTGGAAGTTAGATGTATTAGTCTATATATCCCGGCTTTACATTTGTGTTTCACTGACTAATGACTCTGACCATCTTTTGAAACTGTACATTTGCTTGTATAAACCTTCATTCCTCTGTCAGCTATATTCCGTTTTTTACATATTTTTCTTTCATTTTCATTTCCTTCTAAAACATATTCTAAGTGTTTAAAATGCTTTCTTTATGTTCCTGTCTATAGCATATCAAAATATGTATGGAGGAAGGCATGGTATAGATCAATATCTAGTATTTTCTGAAGTAAGATAAGCAATAACATGGCTCTGAGTAAGGAGTTCTTCAAATATTCCTGGTGAACTGCATTGCCACTTGGCCTCAGCTTCTCATTATGCACTGGTCTTTTTTAAACTTCTTTTCTTTTTCTCCTCTTTTGCAAGTGTTAGCAAAATTAAATAGAATATAGGGGTTGTTGTGGATCTACAGGTGCATGTGTAAAATCGAGGTCAGGGATTAACACTGGGTGTCTTCAAATAGTACTCTCTACCTCTTCTTATGAGACAGGGTCCCTTAATAAACATCTAGCTCACCAAAAGGGCGGCCTGCATAGCCTGCAACCTCTTTAGATTTGTTTGCCTGCACTGCCCCTGTGCTAGGGAAATACCTGTGCATTGCCATGTCTAGATTCTTTCTGGGTGTTGGAGATTACATTCAGCTTTTCTTGCTTATATGGCAGGAACATTATCAACTAACATATCTCCTGAGCCCCTCTGCTTTTTTATGGGTCATTTACCTGAATTCTTCTCATTTTTATGCCTCTTTAATAATCTTCGATTATTAAACAACACACACATATCACCTGATTATTTCTTACATCTATAAATTTAACAGAAAATCCAAAATAGTTTCCTAATCTAAATGTTTTGGCTATTTAATGACCATTTTTCAAAATTATGAGTCATATTGTAAAATTCAAGAAAATAAAGCAGGTTGAATTTTTAAAAGGAATTACATCAACATAATGTGAAAATTTGGAGATAAAAGGAGATTTTTAAAAAAAGAATTCAGTTTATTTACGATCCAGGCAAACTCTGTATTATGTATTACTTTCAGTAATAAAAATATTTTTTCAGTATTTTCTACAATTATTTCATACACCTTTAAAAATAACTCATTACTATCTACCTACTGTGTTTAAATTTCATTTTTAAAGTACGTAATAATTTTTTTTGAGTAGATTTGTACTGGTTTTAAAGACTGTGGTAGACAGATAAGCAACTAGCATTGTGTTGTTTATGAATTTAAAATAAACAAATAATCTTGCATTGATGAATTTGTTTCTCCTTTCATTTTTGTGATTTGTTATTTTGTAAAGTATAAATATTCCATATAACCACATATCTCATATTACTACAGAACTTTTACCTGGAAACTTTACTTCATACAGTTAAAAAATCAGGTTTCTGTTTTCCTTGCCTTCAAGTAAGATAAGAACCTTATTACCATGCCTGGGGGCATCCTTCTCAAAGTGCATCCCACTAGCCATATAAGTGGAATTGCATCATTTTCATGTCACAAATTGAGCATTGTCTTATTACCTCACAGAGGCTGTTAATTTTAAAGTATTTACATGATTCTCACTGTATGTGCTTATGCTATGTCACTGGTAGCCATCCTCTGTCTGAAATCACCAAGCTTTTTCCTGAATGTACTGTTTGTCCAAAAGTTTTAGAGTAAATAGGATATGGGGTGGGAGAGAAGTTGGTTGCTATTTGAATTTAATGTATTTTTCCCATTTTTGTTGTAGAAAATATTTAATCTCAATAAGGGGATTTTACTCTGCCTTTGATCTTTCAGTTCCTGGATAAAACCCATATAACTTTTATATTTATGATACGTCTTAATCAGCACTAGAGCTGGACAGATATCTACCATCTAATGTATTTAGAATCTATTTCCCTGTCATTAACTCCAAATTATAATTTGCCATGTTCAGTCTGGTCTGTTCCTTATTTCCATTGGCCAACCCTCATGGCCATGCTTTCATGACTCACCATGCTTTCATGGAGTCTTCCTTCTCTCCCATGTCCCTCCCCTCTCTCTTTGGTGGTTCTCCTTAAACCCCAAGCCCAGGAACCCCAAAATCCATCTATCTCAATTCTACCAAGATATAGGCTGTAGGTGTTTTTAGTCATGAATCAGGGATAACTTGGGGAACTAGGTCACATTGTATCACTTGAGTCTAGATGCAGATTCTCTCATCCTTGGGGGCAGCCAGTATTTGGGGGTCGGTAGTTAGCACTACATTACATAGGAAAGACCAAATCTCAACAGCTTTAAATTCCATGAGTCTACCTTGTATATTTGCAGATTTTTGAGAAAAGTCTCCACTTACTTTGGTCTAAAGATACGAGATTTGGCTTATTTTAAATCATCTTTGAAGGAATTCATAGTTGTTCTGTTATATGTTAAATAATGAGTATATTGCTTTAATTAAAGTTTTACTTCAATTAATGCTCATCAAATGTATTTTTGTGTCTTGCCTTTTAAATTTGTTGATTATTAAGCTCTATTGGATTTATGTTAGACATCTTCATACTGTCATTCAGAGCTCTGTATCTGTCGTTCCTATCCCCTTTTAAATTTCTATGCTGTACTTACATTGCTTACATTCTAAGAATATTTTTTTATTTTCAGATACATTTATCAGTTCATTAACCTCTCTTAAATTTGTTTACATACCAGGTTTTACATTCAATTAATAGATCCATTTTTCTATCCCATTAATATTTGTTGAATATATTTGATCATCTTATCAACTTTTAGCTCTTCCTATATATAATTTTAGTTTTTATTACTATTTATTTTATGTATATGAATGAATTATATGCATATATATCTTTTTCCTACATTCATGCAGTTCCTATGAAGGCTAAAGATAATATTGAAAGTCCTGAACTGAATTACAGAGAGTTGTGAGCCATGTGGGAATTGGTAACCAATCCTGGGTCCTGTGAATGAGCAGCCAGGGTTCTTAACTGATAAGTTGTCTCTCTTGACCCATTGGCCACATTTTTAAGCATAATTCAATATTCCCAAACTTTCTTCAATAGTTTGTCATAAATTTAGAAGATTTTTCTGTTCCTTAGGGTGTCAGGTCCAAAGAAAACTTCATTTCCCCAATTCTGGATGGTAGACAGAAGCAAGCTGTAACATTAATTTTTTTTCAAACCTTATTTTTAATGATGTTTCTTAAACACTTTAACTACCCTTTTAGCCTATCACCTTATAGAGGTAGTGGGGAACAAAAAGGATAATGGGGAAGGGAACCTGTTTAGAAAGGGTACTTTGGAGCAAATCCAATCTACAGTGTCAGGAAATTAACAGTTCAGTTCACAGGTCAGCAGCAGCACCTTGATCCACCTGCAAACACTTTTTGGTTTTTATTGGATGTTTTCTTTATTTACATTTCAATAGTTTTCCCCTTTCCAGATCTAACCTTCATAAAACTCCTATCCCATTCCCCCCTCATCCTGCCTCTATGAGAGTGCTCCACCATCCATCCACTCACTCCTGTCTTCCCTCCCTGGCATTCCCCTACACTGGGGCATCTATCATCCTCAGGCTTCTCCCACTGACGTCCAACAAGATCTTCCTCTGCCACATACACGGCCGGAGCCATGGGTCCCTTCATGTGTACTCTTTGGTTGATGGTACAGACCTCGGGAGCTCTGAGGGATCTGGCCTTTTGACACTGTTGATCCCTTTATGCGGTTGCAACCCCCCTCAGTTCCTTCTGCAACTTACCTATTGGGGACCCTGTGCTCAGTCCAGTGATTGGCTGTGAGGATTTGTCTCTGCATTAGTCAGGCTCTGGCAGAGGCTCTCAGGAGACAGCCATATCAGGCTGCCATCAGCAAGCACTTCCTAGCAACTACAAGAGTGTCTGGGTTTGGTGACTGTATATGGGATGGATCCCCAGGTGGGGCAGTCAGTCTCTGGATGGCCTTTCCTTCAGTCTCTGATCTACATTTTGTCTCTATATTTTCTTCTGTGAGTATTTTGTTCCCCTATCTAAGAAGCACTGAAGCATCCACACTTCGGTCTTCCTTCTTCTTGAGTTTCATAGTCTGTGAATTGAATCTTGAGTATTCCGAACTTTTGGGCTAATATCCACTTATAAGTGAGTGCATACCGTGTATGTTCTTTTGTGCCTGAGTTACCTCACTCGGGATGATATTTTCAGGTTCCATCCATTTGCCTGAGAATTTCATAACGTCATTGTTTTTAATACCTTAGTAGTATTCCATTGTGTAAATGTACTATATTTTCTGTGTCCATTCCTCTGTTGAGGAATATCTGGATTGTTTCCAGCTTCTGACTATTATAAATAGGGCTGCTATGAACTTAGAAACATGTTTCCTTATTACATGTTGGAGCATCTTCTGGATTTATGCTCAGGAGTGGCATTGCTGGATCTTCTAGTACTACTATGTCCAATTTTCTGAAGAACAGCCAGACTGTTCACAACAACAGCCACAGTGGTTGTACCAGTTTGCAATCCTACCAGCAATGGAGGAGTGTTACTCTTTCTCCACATCCTTGCCAGCATCTGCTCTCACCTGAGTTTTTGATCTAGCCATTCTGACTGGTGCAAGGAGGAATCTCAAGATTGTTTTGATTTGCACTTCCCTGATGTCTAAGCATGTTGAACATTTCTTTAGGTGCTTCTCAGCCATTCGAGTTTCCTCAGTGGAGTATTCTGTTTAGCTCTGTCCCCATGTTTAATAGGGTTATATGGTTCTCTGGAGTCTACCTTCTTGAGTTCTTTGTATATATTGGATATTAGCCCTCTATCAAATATAGGATTGGTAAAGTTTTTTCCCAATCTGTTGATTGCCATTTTGTCCTATTGACTATTTCCTTTGCCTTACAGAAACTTTGCAGTTTTATGAGGTGTCATTGTTGATTCTTGATCTTAGAGAATAAGCCAATGGTGTTCTGTTCAGGAACTTTTCCCCTGTGCCCATGTGTTTGAGGCTTTTCCCTGCTTTCTCTTCTAATAGATTTAGTGTATCTGGTTTTGTGTGGAGATCCTTAATCCACTTGGACTTGAGCTATGTACAGGGAGATAAGAATGGAACAATTTGCTTTCTTCTACACTCGAAAACTCTTACAGATATATCTGGTAGAGTAATATTAGCAGCAGTGGTGGCACAATCTAGTAAGAACACCCAGGCCTCAGCTTTGACAGGAGTCAGCAGAAGAGGCCAAAGAAGAATGCCAGGAAAGGTTCTATGCTGTGCCTCTCTCAGTGAAGTGAAGACCAGCTATGATGCAAGACCAATAAACTTTGAGCAGCTAGCTCTATAAGCAAGCCTAAGTCAGCCTCCATCACTGTCTACTGGGTCTACTAATATGATCTCCAAATATCTTGTGTCCTCCACAGGTCTTGCCTCAGCACAGTATTTCTTAGCTTACAACACTCTGCCAATTAGCCCAAGTCCTTAGAAGTGGCAAGAAGCTGCAGTACACCACCAGAAGTTTTTTGGTACATTTCTTTCTATGGAGGCCCGACAAATGGAGCTAAACTATGCAATGTAAGGTGAACCAATACATGCATGTCACTATCAAAGAATGCTTCATCACATGTCCTTTCTCCTTTTTGCTTTAGCAGAACATCCTTTCTCCTGTGTCTGCTTCAGTGAAATGTTTCTTCACCAGTCTGCCTTTCACTTTCACTTGTGTCAACTTCAGTCAAAGGTTCCTTCATATGTTTGCCCCAATAAAACACTGTGCAACCGACTTTCCAAAGAACCTTAAGTTTCCACTTCAGTCAGCCTCCTTCAGGAACTTAAAAAGGCAGTTCCCCTCTACAATAGGAGTGTTTTCCCTAATTACTGGGTAGAAGGTACAAATGGCTGTCTGTGGTCCCTATGCTGGCTTCCAGAATCCCTCAGTATCTCAAATGCCAGTGATACATTTCAGATTCCCATGATGGCCCTTGACATTCTCAGCTATTCTTGCCCCTTCCCTGACCTTACAGTTCATGGTCTTCCCTCCCACAACCACTCATTTCTCTTTGTAACCTTGATAAGCTCAGCTATGCTCTTTTTTTTTCTGCCTTCTCTTTTATCTGCACCCTCTTTGTCTTTGTCCTTTGCTCTCCTTTTACTATCCCCTCTAAGTACCAGATCTACTTTGCTGGCCATGTTTAGACTACTTCATTTTTCTCTACTCTGAACTCTTCCAGATGCCTCTGATAGTTTGTTCTTTCATATCTGCAATAAATCCTTTTTCCTTAACCAAACCCTGGAGTGGAGGTGTTTTCCGATTATATATGGTGAACTGATGTATGGTAAGTTTTCAGAGAATTGGTATCTGGGCCTTACAAGGGTCTTATCTTGCTTCAAACCTAAGACATTGATGTATCAAAATTGATACTTGCCATTTGAATTTGCACATGGCATGAGCTTCAGCTCCTCTTACTAGTGAAGATTGTTTCAAGGTCATAAGTGTTCCCCTTAAGCTATCAGATACAATGCCTAGAGAAACATCATGTCCTGTATTGCTCACACATTAAAATGATTAAAATGATTAAAAGATTTTAGGCATTTTTTCCCCTTTGTACAGAGGATAGGACCTACATGGCACAAAGTCTGGATTGCCAAGAATCTTCTGACATGTTCAGCCTCACTGACTGGCCTCAGTGCTTCCATTTTCATGGATTCTCATTTTGGTGTGATGTCACTAACTGCCTGTAATCAAACACACTAGAAAATATATCTTACAAAAATAGTCCAGCATAGCAATCCAACATTCCTTTCACATCCTACCTTCTTTTCTCTCTTTCATTTATATATACACATATTACATATCCCTGGAGTAAATAGAGGGTTTTTTTTCTCTTGGCAAATATTCAATTATGATTAATTCAGTACATTTCAACAAAATCAAATGGTGGAATTTTTGTTAAAGTATTTAAAGTATACTCTTTGAAGAATGCAATTATTTTAAACAGCACTCCCTGTATATTCTTCTGGGTTTCATACTTTTTTCTTCATCCAATTTTCAAGAAAACTCTCCCCAGGCACACATTACTAATAACAGCAGCAAATTCACACGTTAAAACAATTATAATAACATTCTATACTCCTTTGGGTTACCACCAAATTTTCCCTAATATCAGATTATTACTTTATATTAAAATTTGCTCAAGATAATATAGAAACTTTTATTTTAGGAGAGTCATGGTAATTTAGGATAGTCACTTGTTATTCTGCGGTCCTCGGATAGGAATCTCGCTCACGCCTCTGCGATTACTGAAGCATTTCAAATGTCCCAAGTGCAGAACGTAATATGAGACATGTTTATGGATTATTCACCAAGACTGAATGCTTGTCAGCAGTTTGTCTCACGCTTCCCTCATGTGTGCACAATCTCTTTCCCTCTGTCCATCTGTTTCTTTCTTTATCTCTTCCTTAAGAACTGAATCTAAAAGGAAGCAGCTAAAGCTTAGGTTTACCACTTACCACTGCTCCATACCAGAAGCAGCCTCTAATCTGAATCACAAGTTTACTTTTCGGGATGGCTGATTCTTCACTTTCAGTGCCTAGACAAGCAACCATAGCTAATGGGTAATGCACTGTTGAAAGCTTGGATGTCTATTGTCTCCTTGTTCACAGAATTTGTAGATTTGCTTTTCCATAATATTTCACATCTGTGGAATTGTTTCATGTTCATATAAATGATTTTATTGATTTTAGATGCTGCATAATTAAAATTTTATATTTTCATCTACAAAATATTTTTTACATTGTTATCTTTCATATGACACTGTGAAAAAAAAGTTTTACAAGTGCAAACACGGGTCAACCTGTTTGGGGTTTTCCTCCCATTCTACAGATAAACAAAGGAAAGGGTGAGTTTTTAAAGATTTTCATTTTAAATTTTATAGGATGCTATGAAATTTATATCTGTATTTATTACAACAACCTTTACTTCAAAACACAATCCTATTTTCTCTATCTTTATGGAAAATTTGTTATTGGATTCAGTCATCTAAACCTGTAAAATGATTGTTATTCTGTTGTATGTTATTATAAACTTACATGTATCTCTTTATTTGCTAATGAACTTGTTCACTTTTATGAGCAGATGAGAACTTCTTATTTTGCTCTACAAATCTCATTTTTATCTATATAGTTATTTGTCTATATTATTTCTCCTAGGTATTTGAGAAGCTCAGTTATTTTTGTAATTCTATTTTCTTTGCTTATATACACTGTAGATTATTGTTTTCTCATGTTATGGCTTATTTTTAATTGGATAATTAGTTTACATTGCATGGAAAACTATTGAATTTTAATGATATCATAATTATTAGCTTCTTGTGGCTCTGGTTGTGAGTCTATCCATTAACAACTGAACCATCACTCCATCTCATTAAACTCTTCCTTATATAATGTTTTCTATATAAGTTTTAGTTTTAACAGAATCCCTTCCTCAAATGCCCCCAATACATTTATTTCAAAATCATTATAGTTTAATAGTTATATATATATTTGACTTTTTAAAATCTGCATGTTATTGAAAATATATTTCTTCATACAACCTCGTCTGATAATGGTTCCCCATTTCCCATAAACCTCCAAGCTCTTCCCAATTTCTCCACCCATCCAAATGCACACTGTCTCTTACTATCATAAAAAAATAAAACGAAAACAAAAACAAAACAGGTCAATACACACCCAGATATTATGCAAGGAATGAGAGACCTGGGGACATTTATTCCTAAGGGGATTTCTCTATCAAATCTTTCCTGTCAGAGATCACAAAATGCTACATAGAGAGGACAGAAAGAGGCAGCACGCGCAAGGCTACATGAGTCTGCACCAGATGGCTGGTGCATATATTATGGCTTCTAGTTTAGCGTTTCTACGTGATTCCTAAATAAGTGAGTGAGTGGGTCTCTGTTTCCTATGCCTAGTCTTAAACTTTGTTTTCTTTCTGTTTGTTGGTTTTTTGTCTAATTTTAACGTGTTAGTTTTTGTTTTATCTTATTATACTTTAGTTTGTTTTATCATCAGCCCTTTCTTCCTCCTTTTCCACATGGTTCCCTGATCCATAAGGGTAGGTAATAGATGGAGACGTTGTGTTAAGGACCCAGTATTCCAAGGCCTGTAATTCTGCTCATTGTCTGGCTGTGGGTCTCTGTCTTTATGTCACTCCCATTTACTACAAGAGGGAGCTTCTCTGATGATGGTTGAGAGAGGTGCTGATTTACAAGTATAGCAAGAAATTGGTAGGTATCATTTTGTTGCTACATTCTTTTGGCAGAACAGTAGTATTTGGATTTTGGTTAGGTCTTGCATATCTAATCTTGGACTCTTGGTCACCCAATCAGTGCTGAGGATGGTTTCCATCTCATGGAATGGGCCTTAAAGCCAATCAGATATTTGTATCACTCTTACACTAAACTATCCAGTAGGCAATACACCATTATAGATCAAAGGTTTATGGCTGGGTTGGCATTTACGTTTTTCTTTTGGTAGCAAGAACACTGGAATGTGGAAGTAGAGATGCCAGGTAAGCAGGAAATCAACCTCTCCATATTCGGTGACTTATTTGGTCTTATACTCTGAAATAGGGTCTTGCCATCAGTTTGTAGAGAACCAATGGTCTGGGAAATATTCTAATTTTGGGTGGTGCATGGTTGACTATGCTTTTAAAACAAACTTTTTACACGGTTTTATTATGCATGCATATAATGATTTTTCTCCCTTTAACTCCTTCCTATTTCTTCGTTTATATTTAGGCCTCTATTTTATGTGTACTCATGTTTGTTCTGTATATTAGTTTGTGTGCCTACAGAACAAAAAATAGAACTTTGAATCCCTTGTAACTGTAGTTATACATGGCTGTGAGCTTCAATTTAGGTGTTAGAAAATGAACATTGGACCTCTAGAAGAACATCCAGTGCTCATTACTGATGAGCCATCTTTATAGACCTTAGGTTTATATTTTATTTTCTCTTTCTGTACAGTATGAATCATTTATCTACCCTACACATATTTATCATGAATAATCAGTTTTCCATGACAACTTATCAACAGTCCTTAAACTCTCACATAATTGTCTCTTTCCTGCCAGAGTCATTGTGTACAGATGGGTGCTTTTTATAGTTTTCATTTCTAGTCCATTGATGTAACCTTATATTTCCCTCTTCCAAGTTACTCTTAGTACGTTTTACTAACAGTTGACACAGGTAACAGACAGATAAATAGATGATATATGGATAGTTAGATAGGTTTTTTTGATAAAAGAAGATTGATTGATCAATAGAGATAGGTAGATAGGTAGATAGATAGATATTGCTTGTTTTCTTGGTGAAGTGTTGTCAAGCATTCAGATACTTCCTCTGAAACTGATTCTGTGTCCTTGGCCAAGATCCATCATTAATTAGTTCTCATAAATACTGATGGTAATGTGTCCTGAGATGTTATATAACCAAGATTTTTGCTATATTTATCGTAGCTAAGGAAATACACTGGCATTAAATAGAGGCTATGAAAATATTAGGATACTTAATTTTTTTCTTATGTGCCAGGAAATGGCTCACTATTTAAAAATGACTGATGAGCAAGCATAAGGACCTGCATCCCAATCCCAGCTCTAGAGTTGTAGTGAATTAAAGGAAGTTCTTCTCCTACGTATTCTCACTAGTTATTGGTATTACAAACATCCAAAGCTTCACTTGATTCCAAGAGCCAGCACCATATGTGTGCCAACTTCTAGAATTATGTTTCTTTTCCTAGGATAAAAAAATAGAGTTATTTGATTCTGGATAGATAATTTAATAATACTATATTCTTACTGAACTGCTCCTAACTTAAAAGATATGATCAAATATGTAAGAATATTCTCTGTGCAACTATTTACTACACCAAGGTCTATGAGAGATTCCCAAAGATGAGATTCACAAAAATACAGTTCACCCAAGGGCCAGAGAGGATTCTGTACCTAAGAAATTAAGAGAACCAAGAAAAGCTGTTAGAGTATAGCCATAATCTAATGAGTTAGAGACTTGGCAGAGGATGTAAAACAAGAATTTGCAGCTAACAACATAAGAGGTTAGACTCTTGAGATTAGACTCAACTGGAAGGTGTTGTTCCCTGAGTAAGAGCTTCAGGCATAAAAGGGCATTTTAACAGCCAACTTTGCTCTCAAGTTTGAATCAAAGAGACATGACATGACAGTCAATCAGCAAGTTCTTGTGAGACTCAGAGTCGAATGAACTCATTCAGACAGGGTCTGAAATAAAACACATCATCACATGTAGCCAATATCAAAAATAAATGAAAATAATGCAATTCCCTCAAAATGATGAAATGTGTCCACTGAAGGCAGCTGGTCTTCCTTTTCTCTGGTTTAACACACATGTACACAATTTACTCATAAGCCTGGCATGCATAGGCTTTCAGCCATGGTTCGATTATTTCTTGTTTATATAGCAGAAGAGTTTTCACTTCTTTTGAGTTAAAGGACTCCTTATCCCATCTAATCTTTCTGAGTTACTAATTAACTTTTCATCGACCAAAGCAAAATTTCCAGAAGTAGGCAGTGTAGTGTAACAAAAAGGAAACTGATAAGCCTCAAATATGCAGACCCGCTACACTTGAGTTACATCAAAATATAAAATACAAAATTAAGCCTACTAAGTGGCTAGCTTGGTAAGATAAGTAAATTCTGTTAGTTTATAACATTTCTGGTGTTTATCAAATGTGGCACCATGCACAAAGAAGCATGCATGTGTATGTGCACATTAGGTCATGAAGTAATCATAGCCATTTTATTGTTAAATAGATCAGATAATAACAGATTTAATGCTTGATTGTCCCTGTTCATGTATGTGATCCTTTAGACTTTAATGGAACCTTCTGTTTTGTATCTCATTTGGCAGTTACAGACAGAAGAACATTATCCTCCTTTTGATTCAGTTGTCTCTGATGAAATTTTTCTTATTGGCTGATAGAAAGTCTACTCCAGTAATCTACTGTGAGCCACAATGAGAAAGTCAGAAGCCACAATTAATTTAAATTATGTAGTCTTATTGTGAGAATAATGGTTTAAAGTTTTAAAAATTGTGTCTAGCATTAAATTAATTCCCAATAATATTAATTATTATTGCTGGTTCCTTTAACTATAGCATCTGTTATCCATTAGACTTATGCTACTTTACACAATGTCTGAGGTAAAATTAATAATAATAATAATAGAAAAAGAAAGAAAAACTTCAATTCTTTAGTTTGTCTTTTTTTCTTTTTTTTTTCTTTTTCTTTTCTTTTTTTAGGATTAGAGTGCAATTCAAATATGGGCTTTTCTTTAATTACTTGGTTGACTCCTTGCTTGGAAACTGAAGATAATAAGCCAGTTAATCTTGATTGCCTTTCATTTTACACCATGTTAAAGTTGTATTAGTAAAGCAAAAGTAAACAAAGACAGTGCTATTATCTGTAAATCACTTCATTAGATAAAGAAAGCATGCATATTACTTCAGATTTAAAGCCCAGCTTGTGTGGTGCTCAATTTGTAAAATAAAGATCCTAATGGAAAATGTAGAAGGCAGAGATAAATCTTGTAGAAACAATTATGGCTGGCATGTGAATTCAGCCTCGTTTCAGCACACAACATGTACAGATTGCAAGAATAACCCTTCATCCAACAAATCAGAGAGCCATTAGGAATTCTCCAGTTGTATTCAAGAAGAAAGAGGACTATATGCTGTTCAGGTCATTTTCTATCAATTCCAGCACCTGACTCCCAAATCAGAATAATGATGTGAGACATTTTGCATCCCTTTCTAGATATTTGATCATGACCTGACACCATCTCTTTCTCCTAGGAAGCACTTGCTAGAGATCATTTGTTCCAGATCCTGTGAGCCGCAGGCTCAGTGACAGTATAGAGTTCATGAGGAACTGATTTGTGTATCTCTGTAACACTGGTACGTAGCACTGGAGACTAATGAGATAGAAAACAGACTCATGTCGACTGGCTTAACGACACAAGGGTTTCATTCCTATGTGTATTTTTGGTAAAAGAAGAAGTTGAATATGGAGGATATTACTCAGTGGTGTGTGTTTGACTAGCTGGATACTCTTCTGTGTTTGATCCACAGCTCCCCAGGAAAAAACATAACCAAAAACCAAAAATAAAATAAAATAAAATAAAATAAAATAAAACAATCAAAAATGTCAAGAACAGGGAGAGTGGCGGAGCCATGTATATCCAACCCTCTTTACAAAGATGGCTCCATCACCAATTATCAAAATAATTGGCTTTAAAGTCACCATATAAACGTATTTCAGAGAGTCTCTGAAAGGATATTTCCAGAGACATTTAACTGATGTAAGGAGGCTCATCATGAATATGGGTGACGTCATCTAAATGCTGAGGCTCCTGTTTAAGTAAAGAGACATGCCGATCACAGCTTTCAGCACTTTCTGCTTCAGTGCTGAGGATACAATGGTACCAGCTACCTCCTGCTTACCCTTTGAAGCTATGTCTGCCAGAACATTTGTTACCAGTTTCAACTGTGACCTAAAATAAACATTTATTTCTTAAATTACTTTGCTTATCTATATGGTAATAATAATATTAATAATAATAATAATAACAGCAACAACAATACAGCCAGGAAGGCCCTGCATTGCAAAGGTTTTATGAGTGTGAAGTGAGGATAAATTATGATTTTCAAGATCATTATAATCATAAGACATCCTTGAGAAGAGTTTTTGCTATCCTAGGTTTTTTGTTATTCCAGATGAAAGATGAATTTGCAGATTGCTCTTTCTAATTCGTTAAATAATTGAGTTGGAATTTTGATGGGGATTGCATTGAATCTGTAGATTGCTTTTGGCAAGATAGCAACCCTATAGGTGGAACAACAATATGAACTAACCAGTACTTCCCGGAGCTCGTGTCTCTAGCTGCATATTTATCAGAAGATGGCCTAGTCGGCCATCAGTGGAAAGAGAGGCCCATTGGTCTTGCAAACTTTATATGCCTCAGTACAGGGGAACATCAGGGCCAAGAAGTGGGAGTGAGTGGGTAGGGGAATGGGGGGAAGGGTATGGGGAACTTTTGGGATGGCATTGGAAATATAAATGAAGAAAATACCTAATAATAATAACAATAATAATAATAATAATAATAATAATGATAATAAATAATCATAAGACATATATCTTGAATTCCAAACCAACAGCTACATGCATAATAGAGGTTTGTATTTCAATTTCTCTTAACTGTGTTGTGCTGAACATCTTTGTATTGTAGATAAATCTGATTACTTTAGTTTATACTGTATCCCATTGGGCATGGTTTTGAAGCTGTTATTAACAAAATCCTTATGGAAATTGAAGGACATTTTAGTTGAGATGTATAAACTGTGAAAATGTGTTATTTCCATATGGTCAGCAAATCCAGCTAATCTTGACCTAATCTTTTCTTTTCTTTTTTTCTTTTCTTTTCTTTTCTTTTCTTTTCTTTTCTTTTTTTTTCTTTTCTTTCCTTTCCTTTCCTTTCCTTTTCTTTTCTTTTCTTTTCATTTATTCATTCATTTATTTATTTACTGGTATTCCTTACCTTTTGCATTGCTGGGATCAAATACTTGACAAGAAGCTACTTAATACACAGTCAAAGATTGGACTGAGAGCAGGAACCTCAATGGGGAAGTTAGGGCAAGGATTGTAGGAGCTGAAGGATTTTTCAACTTCATTGGAAGAACAACAGTATGATCCCACCAGACCTCACAAAGCTCCCAGGGACTAAACTACCAACTAATAAGTACATGTGGGATGGGGGACCCATGGCTTAGCTGGATATGTAGCAAAGGATGACCTTATCTGGCATCACTGGGAGGGGAGCCCCTTGGTCCTGTGGAGGCTTGATGACCCAGGACAGGGGAATGTTATGCTACTGAGGAAGGAGTGGGTGGGTGAGTGGGGGAGCACCCTCATGGAGGCAGGGGAGAGGCAAGAGAGAATGGGATGCTTGTGGATGGGAAACTGGGAAGGGAGATAACATTTGAAATGTAAATAAACAAGATGACCAATAAAAATGAAAAAAAAGATAAAAAAAAAAAAAAAGAAAGAAAAACTTACTCTGGCCTACAGTTTGTCCATCTCAGTGGGGAAACCTTGGCTGTAGGAGTTAAGGCTGCTGGTAAAATTGTATCCATAGTTAAGGGTCAGAGAGAAAAATTCTGGAGTTCAGCTAGCATTTTCCTTTGTACTCAGGTCAGGGTAGAAGGCCTTAGTTGATCCATTCTTAAAGCTCTTTCCAAGCCTGCCAGTGCTTGGTCTCCAAGGTGCGGTCTAGATGCTATCAAGCTTACAATCAATACCAACCACTCCACTTATGGTGCTTGCATGTCCCTTTCTATCTTTGCAGGGTGACTCTGTAGGGATACATTAGGTTGTCTAAATACTGGTGATTATAAGGCTAATGGGGTACAGAGACACAAGGCTTGAGAGTAAATTTTATTTGAATAGGTTAAGTGTAATTTTCACACTTTAAGAATAAAATAAACTAGCATTGAAGAAAAATGTGAGACTGGGGAAGATAAAAGCAAAGATAGAGTTATAGGCATCAGTTAGAATCAGCTTTAATTGTGAGAAGCAGGTAGACACATGTAATCATCCCCAGAAGTTTCTTCTCTTCCTCATTTTCTTCAAACTCCATAAGCCTGACATTTAATCAGAGTCACTATGTAGATAATAAAGGAAATAAAGTTGAGTGTTAATATTGAAAAAAAAACAGTATTAGACAGAGTATGCATTTGTAGAGTTAAAGGAAACGGCTCTGCTTGTATAAATAGCCATTAGCAGCAGAGTGCTTCCTGTTCATTATGTTCCAAGAGTTTTTCAACTGTTACTTATAAGGTTAGCTAAAATCATTTCCAAAAGTACATTATCCATATATTAAACAACTAAACATTTTCCTGGGTGGAGAGAGCGGGATACATGTCCCCCAAACATCGCAATGGGTTATGGAATGCTAAACAAATACAATTTAATACTCAGAATAAGCTAACATACCAGACACTGCAATACACCATTTCACACCTCTCCGAAGGTTGCATTTAATTAGAAAGAATTCACCACCTTTTCAAATTCTTCCACATAAAAATCTTAGCTGTGGCTGTGAGCACTCGGTGAAGCGATTCTTTCTCTTCTGTTGTGTTGGAAGGCTGCAGTGTGGGATGCTGCTATAGATAAAACATGAGAGGGAAAAAAAGGAGAGACCTTTGCTCTGTGGTCAGACTGAGGCAGCCCACCCCAGGCAAACACACCTGCTGGGCTATTGTGGCCTGGGATGTGAAACTCAGTAAAGGCCAGGATAGCTTCCATCAGAGAGAAATTTTAATCATTTTGAAAAGGAGTTTTATCTTTCTCTTCCACATACTTTTAGCCCTCCAAAAACCTGGAATGAGAAGAGATGAGGGGGGAGATGGCAGTGGGAAGCTGAGAAGTTTTATGAAAGGTGAGGGGGGTAAAGCGAATACTAGGAACAGAGGAAACAGGGCTATTAAAAGGGGAAATGATCCTCAGCTAGATTCCATCATCTCTTTTTTAAAAATCTCTTTTCTCCCTCTCCTCACATTTCTTCTCTGGAGCAAAATCGAGTAATGGGCATGAAGTAACATCTTCCTGATGGGCACTCTAGCAGGTACAAGTTAAATGTTGAGAGCATCCAAAGGCCCTCTGTAATAAAAGAGAACCTATTCTGTAAAAATCTGGGTCATTGTATGATCGTGAGACGTTTGTCAAGAGCCTAGAGTCCCAAGGACTCCCTTCAGCAAATGTTTCTGTAGGGGACCCCAAGGTTTCACCTACATCCTCATTGGCTTTCTAAATTTTTTTTTGTTTGTTTGTTTGTTTTGTTTTGGTTTGGTTTGGTTTTTGTTTTTTGTTTTTTTTTGTTGTTGTTGTTGTTTTGTTTTGTTTTGTTTTTGTCCTGTAGAAACCACAGTAAATAGAAACTTGGAAGTTTCCTGCTGGGAAGGGGAGTTTTAAGCTACAAACTCTGACCCAACTCTGTTAGAAGAAACCTGACTTGTCCATCACCAACTACCGAGATTTATATAACAGTAGTGCAGGTCCTTTCTTTTAGGTGACTGGGAATGGGAGGATGCCTTTTCCTATTGTTATTTTCAATCTTTCTTTTTGTGTGTCTCTGTATGTGTGTATATATGTGTACATGTATGAGCAATAGTTTCTGAATGTGCACCTTATGTTCATGTGTCAAGGCCAGAGGATGACAGCACATGTTCTCTCTAATCACTCTCAAGTTTACATTTTGATATCCAGTCTCACACCAGACCTGGAGCTTGCCCACTCATGTAGACCAGCTAACCAGCAAATTCTAGGAATATCCTTGTCTCTGTCTGCTCAATCCTACTATTTCTGGCATACCTGGGACTGAACTTGGGTCCCCATGATCACACAGACAGCTCTTTACTGACTAAGCTATTTCGCTAGCCAGAGTCATGGTTAATCTTGTCAACCTGATTGGATCTTGAATCAAGTAACCACTGTGGCTCTCCAAGGTGGGGTTATGAGAACATTTTTAATACAAATTAACTGAAGGGAAAAGATCTCTGTCAGAGTGTTCTCCGCCTCTTAGAAGCATCCCGTATTATAGAGTGCCAAGCAAATCAGTGCTGCTTGCTCTTCTGGGTTTGTTTCTCGCTGATGATTACAGTGCATCTATTCCTGTGGTAGCTGCTGCCAACATCATTTGCCAATAACATCAGACTTCAGCTTCTTGACTTTCTGATGTGGGCTGAACATGAGCTACAAGCCTGAGTTGTGTAGACCTTCAGCATCTGGTTGGCACTGCTGAGACAACCAGCTGCACAGACCAAGGAGCTGTCAGGGTTTAGCCTTTCCTACATGCAGGAGACCTCTGTGGGATGACAGCATTCCATATTAGGTAATTCAACCTAATAGATCTCTTTTTATAATATGTAATTTATTATACAATATGTATCATGTATTCTATTGCTTCTATTGATCTGGAGAACCCTGACGAATATAGATATGCTTTTATAGCCCTCAGGGTTTTGTTTGTTTGTTTGTGTTTTGTTTTTTATCTCAGTAGAACCTACCTTAGGGCACACATGATCATCTGTCAAATTCAGATTTCTAAATTCAAGGTCTACTCCATGTAGAGTAGATAAATCAATGACTATGTGAATTAGAAACAGCCACTCACTCTTTAAATGGCTTACCTGTGATGGGCAAAATAATGAGCCCTGTGCTGAAAATGTAAGGGAGAAAAGTATTTCCTTTTCTTCTACCAATCTTTCATTCATTGACAAGAATGCTGTTAATTACACTGAACGTACATAGATTAACAAGAGCAGATTAAATAATTAATACTGCACCTCTGGCATCATGTAGTCCCATGGCAGAATTCAGAAGTGACTGTCTCAAAAGTCAATTACAATTTAGGCTTATACCACACTGTAGGGAAAAAAAATACTGAATTTTCAATGAAGCAATGGGATAAAGGACAGAAAACTTAAAATTTTAAGTGGATGTAATTTGAGAAGAGCAAGTATACAACCTATGGAATAAATATTGGTGGATAATGTAACGTGCACTGTGTAGGTTACTATGACACTGTCTCCAAGCCCAAAAAGGACCTAGAGTTGTTTGCCATGATTGAATTCTGACTTTCCAAATGTTTAGGTTCAAAGAGGAGACAGATAGATGGTCTTAACATCTGCTTCTTCTGTCAAAAAATACTTATGCCAAAGCAATGTATTTTGGGAAGTTCTACTACCCTGAGACAGTCATATTCAACTCTAATCAGAGAACATGGAAAGTTAGTTTATGTAACAATAAATGCTAAGCTTATAAATGCAATCCAGGTTCTTACTGGCTGACCTTGAGATGAGAAAACTGTTGTCAATTATCCAATTGTATGTAATTTAATTATAAGCATCTCTAAATGGGTCAAGGAGGCAGAGAATCAATGTCAGGGAGATTTGAAGATGTTAGTATTGGCGTTAAAGCTGGAAGAAGAGTCTATAAGCCAAATATTCAAGCAGATTATTAAAGCTGGAGAAACAGAAGAGAAAAATAATTTTCTCTATCATGATGAATCTCTATCTTGATGAGTTTTTAGGGTACATTTTCTAAAACAAAAAAATTAAGGAGAAAATAATAACTGTCTTATTAAGGAAAAGGGTATCTCTTGTATTCATAGGACAAGCAAAAGAACAGAATAAATTTCTAGATCTTGTCTCAAGTACTGTCTTAATAATTAGTACTATTGCTTGCTCAACAACAAAAGAAGGAGGAGGTGGCTAGACCCACACCTGGAATACAGGTAAGGTGTGTTGTAAGATCAATTTAGATCAAAGCCTTCCACATCGATAGAAGCTTCCGGTGAGTATGTCATTCTTCCCTTCCCGATGCAGAGCAGTGACGCATCCAATGGAGATTTTCACAGACATCCATTTGTGTGAACAAAAAGGGCTCATCAGCTTTTCAGCTCTTTTCCTTTGTCTAACATCTCTCAAGGACATCATCTGAAAATAATATGTGCACAAAAGACACAGACCTGATAGGATCATGCTGAAGATTGACCAGGGTGATCATAAAATTATACTGAAGTCAGATTCTAATAATGGATGACAAGACAGGTCACATATTAAATGTGGGGCATTAAGAGTAACCTGATATAGGGGGATTGTTGTTCAAACAAATTTCAACAAGGAAAGGGACAGGATCAGGAGGCCTTAACTGTCAGAGGAATCAGAGAACTTTGAGCCAAACATTCTTCTCTGGAGAGTTCAAAGGGAGTGCCAGGCCCAACTTTACCTAAGTGAATTCCATGCTGTATTTCTCTACTGCACCATTGTAAAGTTATTATGCATTACTTATAGTCATTGTTGCTTTTCTGGCAATAGAAAACTCACAAATTTCTGGTTCCTGGTGTACCAGAATGATCTCTTTAAAATGTTCATGGCAAAACTGTTTTAAATACCATCCGTTCTCCTCAGTGTGCCTACTCTTCTACCCAAGACTTCTTTTCCAGTGGTGATTAATTTATACTGCTCAAGAACTACCACCAGATGCATTTTCATATGAGGAAATGATTTCCTTTAAGTAGAAGACTATGTAAGTGCAAGACCTTTTGTGACCATGTCTGACTCTCAGCCCATTGTGATTTCTATAAAAAGCTTCTACATAGCCCTGGCAGAAAAGTAGCTCAAAGTATTGATCCATTAATGACATATTTGATCACATTAAATTATTCAATATGTTTTGAGTATTTAATAATTCAATTAAAATAAGTTTTCAAATAACTTTTTTCAGATTTAAAATATGATTATATTCACATTTAAAATATGACCCATAGGAATTGTTTTGTTTCTTATTAGTATGTATGCAATGTGGCAAAAGAATTATTTCATTGTGCCATTTTTATACATATATGCCATATAATCTGCTCATACTAAATCATTATTCTCTTTTACATTACCTCTTCCTCATCTCTTTCCTCTTCACGAACAGCCCTCTACTTTCTTTCATTTCCCTGTTATTTTTATGCATGAGAGAGGAATCCTGACATTTGTCTTTTGAAATTTGGCATATCATTTTTCTCATCCATTTCCTGAAAATAGCTTAATTTCATATTTTATGGCTAAATAAAGCTCTATTGTGATGTATACTGTCTTCTTTATTTGGTCATCTCCTGATGGAACTCTAGGCTTATTCTTTTTAACTATTTATTGTGAACCATAGTGCAATACAAGCAGGCAGACCGCAGCTGTCTCTTGGGTGTGCTGACTTAGCTTCCACCAGGTTTACACATGTGAGCAATATTGCTAGACCATGTGGAAGTTCTATGTTTAGTTTTTGTAGGTTTTTTTGTTTAAACTTCCATATTGATTTCTTTGCAGGCCTTCTTGTTACTATCCAGATCATGAACTCTTTACTCATTGAGAAAGTTGAACTGATAATTAACTGCTGGGTTGATAGTGGCTGATCTCAAAAGGAGGCACATGGTGAATTTATCACAAAGCACTGAATCTACATCAGGGTAAAGTGAGGATCAGAGTACAGTGGTTGTTGTTTGAAGTAGTTGAGCTGTCAAGGGCAAACTGTATCACATCTGTAAAAATCTGTAAATTGAAAAATTATTGATCACTCTTCCACGGGGCAAATTCCAATTCTTTAGTAAATATCTAATTAATTAAAGAAATTTGATCATCTCAACAGTTTCCTTTCTAACCTAAGAAAGCTAACACTGTAGAAATATGAACCCTGGGCTAGAGAGATGGCTCAGCCATTAAAGCCTAGGATCACAACCAAAAATATAAGAAATGTGAACCCTGTCCTTACAATCAAGGTCTTCACTCTTATCCACCTGGACATATTTTGCTTTCATCTGCACACATTTTTACTTTGAAAAACATTCTTCAAGTTTGTGGTGTATTATGGAATCCTTTTCTAACAAGATATTACATAAAATTCGTTGGCTAAAGCAGAAGAAATGATTTATTGGAAAAGATATGGGGAAATAGAAATACAGTAATCTACACCAGAATCCATCAAACAAGCAAGCAGAGAAAGCATTGACTTCCACAATCTTTTCTCCTTGTCAAGATCTGTGATGATACAGTGAAGTAAGGTATCTGAAAACACACACTTGTCAGAACACCAATATTAAAATGTCTATCTTCCCCAGACCCTTTGTATTTTGAAATTCCATACACATATTCTGCAAGCAAGAAACATGAGAAGGTTCAGAGAATCAAACCGCTACCCTGGCATGGTATCCTTTAAGGGATTCCGTGTGACTTTTCTAGGGATGAAACCACACTCAATCTTCAGTTGAGTCTGTTTTTTGTTTGTTTATTTGTTTTGATTTGTTTTGGTTTTTTTTCTGTCTGACCATGCATAGGCTTCAAACAGGGGGCATAAATCAAAACTCCTGTCAGCTTCTCAGACATAGGCCAAAAGACAGTGCTCTGAATAATGAAGTAAAAGAAATGTAACTTTAAATTTAGAAGGCCAAATGGACACAGAGATGTATGTTCAGAGACCATTTATCCAGAGCCTGTATGGCAGCTCCACAATGTTTCATGTGATTAGAGGAATAAAGACAAAGTACTAAAGTCAACCCTATCAGATTTCAGCCATTAACCCCAGAAAGGCTAACATGGCAGAATGAATTAGACATCCTGGCTCCATGTATGCTAACTACTGAAGTCACTTTAGATACATTAAATTAATTATGTTATTTATTAGTTGATTACCTTTGCAATGCGACAAATGGAACAAAGAGACTTAAATATGCCCTTTAAAAATGGCAAAGCCCTTACCCACTGAGCTTCCTCCTCAGCTTATGACGGTTTTTTCACTGTGCCAAACCTATCACATATATTTCTCTGGAAAGTAAATAGAGTAGCAATAGCAATGTTATTTGCTATAAGAAACAGATACTACAAAGAACTTTAAAGCCACAGAGGTATTTTCTGTGCTCCAGAGACAGAGGTCCAAGAATGTACAAAAAGGAATGTCTCCAGTTTGTACCTGGCTGCATTCCAAGAAGTGACTCAAATCACTACATATCTGTTTTACATCTGCGCAGGTTTCAATGCTTCCATAGCCTAGGTACTTCTAGCAACCAAAGTGGTGGGGCAGACAATACTACGGCCTTTGTGTAAAATTGTTTTATGCCTACAAGTGGTATATAGCACATCAGATCCCGTTTTAGTTGTTACATGTTAGACACCAGGCTGCCTTAAAAGGCAAAATAAAACCCAAACATGATCCCAGCATCTTAGGGAAATTGATGAGCCCCTAGTTTGTGTTTAGTGCTCAGAAATGATTGCAGCCAAGAAATGAATTATTTTATGGCATGTTCCACATCCCTCAGGCCTTCATTTTGATCACATCTCACAATGGAACTGAATCTTGAGCAATGCAGAATCACAGATGCTTACAACAAAATACATGGTATACTTCATATATGGCTAACTTTCCTCTGATAATAAAAAAAAATCTGGGGAACTTAATTTTGTGTTTAAGAAACACAAAAGTAAGCTAAAAGATCTCAAACAGTTTTAACTTTATTAACTTATATGTTCATATCCTTTCCATCACACCTTTAATCCAATATTTTATAGCAGATTCAGTATAAAATTATTTTAAATTATTTATAGTGAATCACTAGACAATGGAGGAAAATGATAAATCTTAAGAATTATGTTCTGAGAATGCCCTGCAGGAGGCTGGAGAAATGACTCAGTTTGTAAAATGTTTTTCATGCAAATGTAAGGACTAGGACTTGAGTTGAATCTCCACACACAACATTTAAAAAAAAATTAGTCCCTGTGGCTATGAATTGTCAAGCCAAGGTAAAAGTGAGAGATCATATCTTAAACAAAAGAATTAATTGCAAAAAGTAATTGGGCTAGTTAAGACCTTTTTAAAAGTTACGCATCTTCAAATTCTTAAAGATAGAGTACACATGGGTGTAGACAATAATATTCTTAGCCTACTCAAATGTTCAGTCTTTCATCAAACTTGAAGCAATACCTAACCACGATGGGGAAGCTAATTATTTCCCTTTATGGAAACCGGTGGATAATTTGCTTCCATACAAGGAGTCTCTTTAAGAAGTAATTGAAGGTAATGACCACTTATCAAACGGAAGTGTTTGATGTCAATTGTTTTGAAACAACACCATCATTTTTGGCAGACACTTCTCGTCAAAATATAGAATATTAAACTCTGTTCAGTTCAAATCATTTCATTAGCTTCACTGATCTTCACATCTATTGCATTCAACAGAGTTAGTTATTAGAACATTACATTCTATTAGATTAACTAGAATTTAGTGTGTTTGTTTATTGGTTCAGAAACGATTATTGATGGTTAGGGAAATGATACTGTAGGTAAATAACCTCTTTGGTGAGAAAGAAGGCAGAGACAGAAGAACCACCAGAGGCTCACAGACATAAAGGCCTGGCATACACCTAGTCACACACACACACACACACACACACACACACACACACACACACAGAGAGGCAGGGTGTAAGGAAGGAGAGGGAAGAGAAAGAAGGAGAGAGAGAGAGGGAGAGACAGACAGAGACACAAAGAATATTGAGACACAATTAAGAACTATGGTATATGCTAAACACAAAATGTATGCCTTAAAAGCTTGCACTCTCCTTGAAAATACTTCTCTTACTTATCTGCTTTCTTGATTGGCAGTAGAATAGAGGATTGATTATTTTTCACTTCTAAAGACTTTTTGAAGCTGACAACTACTCCAGTGTTTAATGGTCCACAACGATGACACTTTTACTGGGACATTTATGTGAGCAAAAGGCATTTCCTTGACAATTTGGAGATATTGTCTGGCTTCTGAAGGAACCGCTGTCTACTGGATAAAATGTGGAAATGACTCTCCATGGAAGTGCATAGATGATGAAGAATTCAAGTTTAAAAAGTATGAATAATAGTAGGTTTTACAAGAATTATGGGACACAATCTTATATGTGGTCAGACTAAAATACCTTCAAAAGAGAGACATTTCTAATGTTTACCCAGACTAAAATACGAAAACCATGATTGAAGTTTCTGAATAAGAATCACATGGGGTATTTGTCTTCTTTCTGTTTTTTTAGTAAAAGACTTCAATGTAATGGTTTGAATTTGGTGTGAAATTCAAGATCCAGTTTTCTTTTGTGGCTGTTTATTTTAGAGGAAATATCAAGTTTCCAATTTACGCTCCACAAGTGCTTGCTGTAGCTCCCTGCTGTACTGGAAAGACACCATCTGTTTTTATAAGAGGAATGGAGATGGGGAAAGGCTGCGAAATGCTTCAGAAGAGCTCTGTGCCCTCAAGGCTTTGCCTAGAGATGAAGATCCCCTTAAGATAGTGTGTGTGGGTTAAACTAGGTCAAAACAAAGTCCAATGAACAGGGACATGAATCCTACTGAGAAATAGCCATAGAATTGACATATATGCAAATAACACTGAAAAGTAATCCAAATACTCAAGTGGGAAGTGGCATAACAATCACTGAGCAGGAAGAGGGGCAAGGTAGTAGTGGTTTAAGAAAGACAATATTCAGACTGAGCATGTTTTTCTCCCCTTCCAATGCCCAAATTAACTTTCTTTTTGTCTGCAGAGCTTTCTTTTTTTTCCCTCTGACTATCTTATTCCTTTTTTTTTTAAATTAGGTATTTATTTCATTTACATTTCCAATGCTATCCCAAAAGTCTCCCACACAGTCCCCTACCCGCTCCAGAACTCTCCCACTCCCACTTCTTGGCCCTGGCATTCCCCTGTACTGAGGCATATAAAGTTTGCAAGACCAATGGGTCTCTCTTTCCACTGATGGCCTACTAGGCCATTTTCTGATACACATGCAGCTAGAGACACGAGCTCTGGGGGGGGGGGGGGGTTACTGGTTAGTTCATATTTTTGTTGCACCTATAGGGTTGCAGATACCCCCAGCTCCTTGGGTACTATCTCTAGCTCCTCCATTGAGGGCACTGTGATCCATCCAATAGCTGGTTGTGAGCATCCACTTCTGTGTTTGCTAGGCCCCGGCATAGTCTCACAAGAGACAGCTATATCTGGTTGCTTTCAGCATAATCTTGCTAGTGTATGCAATGGTGTCAGCGTTTGGAAGCTGATTATGGGATGGATCCCTGGATATGGCAATCACAAGATGGTCCATACTTTTGTCACAGCTCCAAATTTTGTCTCTGTAACTCCTTCCATGGGTGTTTTGTTCCCAATTCTAAGAAGGGGCAAAGTGTCCACACTTTGTTCTTTGTTCTTCTTGAGTTTCATGCGTTTAGCAAATCTTATATCTTGTGTATGCTAAGTTTCTGGGCTAATATCCACTTATCAGTGAGTATATGTTGTGTGAATTCCTTTGTGATTGGGTTACCTCACTCAGGATGATGCCCTCCAGGTCCATCCATTTGCCTAGGAATTTCATAAATTCATTCTTTTTAATAGCTGAGTAGTACTCCATTGTGTAAATGTACCACATTTTCTGTATCCATTCCTCTGTTGAGGGGCTTCTAGGTTCTTTCCAGCTTCTGGCTATTATAAATAAGGCTGCTATGAACATAGTGGAGCATGTGTCCTTCTTACCGGTTGGGACATCTTCTGGACATATGCCCAGGAGAGGTATTGCGGGATCCTCCGATAGTATTATGTCCAATTTTCTGAGGAGCCACCAGACTGATTTCCAGAGTGGTTGTACAAGCTTACAATCCCACCAACAAAGGAGGAGTGTTCCTCTTTCTCTACATCCTCGCCAGCATCTGCTGTCACCTGAATTTTTGATCTTAGCCATTCTGACTGGTGTGAGGTAGAATCTCAAGGTTGTTTTGATTTGCATTTCCCTGATGATTAAGGATGTTGAACATTTTTTCATGTGCTTCTCTGCCATTCGGTATTCCTCAGGTGAGAATTCTTTGTTCAGTTCTTACACGCGTTCACGAACGGCCAGGAAGAACACAGCAAACCAGAATCTTCTGCGGCAAAACTTTATTGCTTACAACTTCAGGAGCAAGAGTGCAAGAGAGCAAGAGCGAGGGCAAGAGCGCAAGAGCGCAAGAGCTTTATTGCTTACATCTTCAGGAGCAAGAAGCAAGAGCCAGAGCAAGAGAGAGAATGGCGAAACCCCGTCCCTTTTTAAGGAGAATTATTCTCCGCCTAGGACGTATTACTCCCTGATTGGCTGCAGCCCATCGGCCGAGTTGTCGTCACGGGGAAGGCAGAGCACATGTAGTGGAAAACTACCCTTGGCACATGCGCAGATTATTTGTTTACCACTTAGAACACAGGATGTCAGCGCCATCTTGTGACGGCGAATGTGGGGGCGGCTCCCAACATCTCCCCCTTTCCTTTTAATAAGAGCAATAGGCCACCCATATTAATGAGAGTAGAGATAGAGGTCAAATCCCCAGTGTGCAGGTAAAGGAGCCGTACACATAACCTTCTCCCAGGCTCATCACCCAGAGGGGTCCTGGTCTGGTCCTGTGTCATTTTACCTGGGGAGAAGGACACTTGGACACTCAACCTTCTTGAAAGATGACATGTCTCCCTAGAATAGGCTCATATATGCCGCAGAGCCCTTCTACTGCAGTGCTTAGCCGTGCAACTCTCTAGGGCTGCTGAAGCACACTCACTCTATCCCGTGCAATGAGACTAGCCTCGTGGGGTGCAAGAGCTGAATGGCCAGCGACCTATTGCTTAAGCATAGATAACCATATATCAGGGAAAGCACCATGTTCTAGAGCTGCAAGTGCCTGGGCAATAACCACCTTGTCTCTCCTAGTTTGGGCCTTAAGCTTACAGACCAACCAAAGAAGCAACACTAATCCACAGCAAAGTGTATCTCCAAATAATCCCACCCATACCCATTCTTTAAAGAAGGAAAATGCTGAGGAGATCCAATTGGGTAATCCTTTGGTCAGGGACAGGTCCAAGCACGTGAAGTTGACCTGAATAATGGCAATTCTCAATTCCCGAAGGGTCTGTTCAAATTCAGCCGTCCAATTCTGTAACATATACTGAGAAAGACTTTTTAACAAATTAGCTGCCCTAGTAAATTTCTCATACTGAATGGAAGTAACGGACAATCCCGGAAACTTTTGTTCACATCCCAGCTGAGCTATTTGCCATAATGCATCTAGTTGTTTCTGGACAAGATCTATGAGTTGATTAACCAGCATGAGACCTCCCTGTATCTTGACATTAGCTGAGGCCTGTTTATCTATGACTGTAGTCACCGAGGCTGACAATGTGTTAATGGTGTCAGTCATCTGGACCTGTCCAGACAGAGCCAAGGCTGTCTGAATCAAGGCCAAACCCAGTTCCTTGTTACTGGTAAAAAAGTAGGGGAATACTTGAGCATTATACATCACCGGCATTGGGAGTGGAAATGTCGACATTATCCCCCAACGCTGCTCTCTCTTTGTTATTGTCGCCCTGGACATCACCAAGACGAGGGACATCAGTATTCTTTATTGTGTCTACTTCCCTTTTTAGGTCTAGTATGGTTTTGTTCATTTCTATCACCTGTTTGGATGTGTTTTCCTGTTTTTCTATAAGGACTTCTATCTGTTTGGTTGCTTTTTCCTGTTTTTCTTTAAGGACTTGTAACTCTTTAGCAGTGTTCTCCTGTATTTCTTTAAGTGAGTTATTAAATTCCTTCTTTATGTCCTCTACCATCATCATGAGAAATGCTTTTAAATCCAGGTCTACCTTTTCAGGTGTGTTAGGATGTCCTGGACTGGGTGAAGTGGGAGTGCTGGGTTCTGATGATGGTGAGTGGTCTTGGTTCCTGTTAGTAGGATTCTTACGTTTACCTTTCGCCATCTGGCAATCTCTGGAGTTAGTTGATATAGTTGTCTTTGTTTAGAGATTGTTCCTCTGTTGATTTTGTTACCCTCTATTAGCAGACGTGGGAGACTAGCTCTCTCCTCTGAGTTTCAGTGGTCAGAGCAGTCTCTGCAGGCAAGCTCTCCTCTTTCAGGGAAGGTGCACTTTTATCTGGTGTTTGGACCTCCTCCTGGCCGAAGATGAAGGCCCAAAACAGGATCTTTCTCAGCAGCTGTGCTGCTTTGGCCAGGAAGGTGTCCGGTTGTCTGGAGCCAAAGATGGCGCCGCCTCAGAAGCTCTCTGGCTCTCGCCTGTCCAAGAAACTGCTGGCCTCTGTATTCCACACCTTCACCCTTGCAGCCTGCCCTCCGCGGAGTCCTGGAGCCAAGGAGACTCCCTTCGCCGCCGGGGCCTGAGGCACAAACCTCTCAGGCTGGTGGATCCCTGTGCACTCACCAGGAAGGTGGCCGGTTGTCTGGAGCTGAAGATGGCGCCGCCTCAGAAGCTCTGTGGCTCTCGCCCGTCTCAGAAACGGCTGGCCTTTGTATTCCACATCGTCACCCGTGCAGCCTGCCCTCTGCGGAGTCCTGGAGCCAAGGAGACTCCCTTCGCCACCTGGGCCTGAGGAACAAACCTCTCAGGCTGTCGGATCCCTGTGCACTCACCAGGAAGGTGGCCGGTTGTCAGGAAGGTGGCCGGTTGTCTGGCGCCGAAGATGGCGCCGCCTCAGAAGCTCTGTCGGAATTTCTTTAAATGAGTTATTAAAGTCCTTCTTGATGTCTTGTACCATCATTATGAGATATGCCTTTAAATATGGGTCTAGCTTTTAGGGTATGTTGGAGTGCCCAGGACTGGCTGAGGTGGGAGTGCTGGGTTCTGATGATGGTGAGTGGTCTTGGTTTCTGTTAGTAAGATTCTTTCTTTTGCCTTTCGCCATTTGGTAATCTCTGGAGTCACTTGTTATAGTTGTCTCTGGTTAGAGCTTCTTCCTCTCTTGATTCTGTTATTCCCTACCAGCAGACCTGGGAGACTATCTCTCTCCTGAATTTCAGTGGTCAGAGCACTCTCTGCAGGCAAGCTCTCCTCTTTCAGGGAAGGTGCACAGATATCTGGCATTCGGACTTGCCTCCTAGCAGAAGATGAAGGCCCTAAACAGGGCCTGTCCCAGAAGCTTTTCGCTTCTGTAGTCCACACTCTAACCTTTGCAATCTAGTCTTGGTGGAATCCAGGAACCAAGATGTCTCCAGCAGATGCTTTGGCAACTCCCTCCTGGGCTGGGAAGACACCTCTCCTCTGGCAGGGAAGGTGCCCGTATGTCTGGAGCCCGAAACAGGGACTGTCTCAGAAGCTCTGTGGCTCTTGCCTGACCCCGAAGCTGTTAGCTTCTGTAGTCCACACTCTCACCTGTGCAGAGTAGTTTAGGTGGAATCCGGAAATGTCTGCATAGCTTTCTATTGTTATCAGCAAACAATATCTTTTGATCAAGCCCAAATTATACTTAACTTATACCAAGATGTTGAATGGAATATTTTCCCTGTGTATTAATAAAAAATGATTGTAGTTTTCAACTAAGCATTCTGTGCTCCAATCACGTACTAACTAGTCTGTTGGCCCATCGGTCCTTAATTAGAAATTGGATTTAAAAGCTCATTTAAACATGCAGAGGTAAGCACATATAAGCCAAGAACACATATACGTGCATTCATACATATACATGCATAACACCATACACTTATAAGCAAAAACATACATATGAAAACAAATACATATTTGCACACACACGCGCGCACACACACACACACACACACACACATTGTGGGGAGACCTCCTTCCAGGACAAATCTGTCCCATACACTTTCACACTTGAAGTGTCTGCTACTTCTATTTTTCCTGTTCTCCAATGATATGAAGTAAGTTGCAAACACAAGAACACACTCCAGTCCTATCTCCTAAGACATTTACATATTTGATGCTATAGACCTCTTGACACCAGCTAAGACTTTTTAATGCAATATGGAATGTGTTCCAGAGTAACATTGGCAAATGTTACTGAATATTTCCAGAGGTGCTGAGAATAACTAGGTACTCCCCAGAGGAGATAAATATGAGACTGTTAAGGGCTTTGGTTAATCCAACATCTTATCAAATGCTCTGTTGTAGCAACAGCCTCTCTTCTGTTTTCTCCTGCTGCTCACCTAGAAGATGACTCAATAGCAGACCAAGATATCAGTGGTAAAATGGCAACACTCCAAACAGCCTGTGTATAATGGCTCAGAGTGCTGCTCCAATTGCATCTTTCATCTCTAAGCTACAAATGAGTTAGTGGATTCCTAAAAATACTCCTTGGTATGTATGAGTCATCCACTTCCAATGAGAGCTGGGGAAGGTTTTCCATAGAAGTAGAAAGTGTCAGCCCACAGTGGGGTTCCTACTCCTCTTCTAAGTCTCGTAACTGACCTCAGCAGCATACTATGTTATATTTTCTATAATTCCTGGCTCCCAACATGGATAACTCAATTTATTCGTTGAAATAGGAACCTCTGTAGCAGTTTTAACTATGCCTCCCATCCCAGTTTCTGAAACAGAATGGACCAGTGCCAAGAGAGAGATGCTTAGGAGTATGAGGAGTACATATCACTTGGTGTGTGCTTACTTCCAAGTGCAAGAGGAAAAGGAAACTCAACACCTTGAATAAACAGTAGCCCTGTGCTTTGAACTAGAAAAAAAGGACCGTTCTTAAAGTCTCCCTTTTCTAGCTAAGAGTGAAGCATCAGGTTAGCCTTGGGAAAGAGCAGAGAAAGAGACCAAGAACAGAGAAGGAGACTAGTGGGGGAACATTCAAGCTATCCTACATCCTTTCTTATCTTCTAAGGTGTTTAAATACTCAAGTGGGAAAATATACCCTGTTCCCCTTGCTGCTGAGCTCTGAGCCATCTGGATTTGTTTAGCTGACACTTGATAAGTCTTAAACGTCTACTATCTTCAAGATTAGGCACACTTCATTAGTGTGGACAATGGAACACGAGAGACATCAAAGCCACTTTTTCCCAAGTCTTATTCTCTTTAGAGACAGGATCTTCCAGTGAACATAGAGCCAGGCTCTCAGCAAGCTAGCTCCAGCAATTCTCCTATGTCTACACTTCAAGCACTGAGGTTTCAGGCATGTATAGACACTGGCAGACTTATACATGGGTGCTGCAGACTTCAACTCAGGTCCTCACACTCGCAAAACAAAGACACATGCCCACTGAGCCCTCTACTGATCTCTCAAAACCATATTGTAACAGTGGGACTTTAGGCATGCACATTCATGGAGGTCTGACTTGGGTGAGACATGTCTTTCCTAACACTCCTGAAATTATACAGTTTAGAAGATCATCAGCTGTGATGGTTTATATATTCTTGGGCCAGGGAGTGGCACCATTTGGAGGTGTGGCTTTGTTGGAATAGGTGTGACCTGGTTGGAATAGGTGTGTCACTGTGGGTGTGGGCTTAAGATCCTCACCCTAGTTGCCTGGGAGTCAGTCTTCCACTAGCAGCCTTTGGATGAAGACCTAGAACTCTCAGCTCTGCCTGTGCCATGCCTACCTGGATACTGCCATGCTCCCACCTTGATGATAATGGACTGAACCTCTGAACCTGTAAGCCAGCCCCAAGTAAATATTGTTTTTTATAAGACTTGCCTTGGTCATGGTATCTGTTCACAACAGTAAAACCCTAACTAACATACTGGCCATAGAAGATCACTGTAGTGCATGGTATTGCGTTTCAAAGTATAGAGAATGTAAACACCCAGGGCTAAGACAAACACATATGGAGCCCAAGCAACAACAGAACTTCTACCTCTCATTTGTACATGCAGTATCAGAGGTAGATGGCAAAACTGATTCACTGGTAAAAAGGTTTGCTCTGCTTCTTACATAAACAAAAATAGCTCCAGAATCTAGATTTTTCTAATTCATATGACTCATGATCCCTTTGTTTCCAAATAGCAGCTTACTTGTATGTCATGGTGTATAAAGGGAAGATATTTAGACTTTGTATGCATGACTAAGAAATTTGAAAGACTAGTATCTCTCAGAGAACTTTGAATATTTTTTTGTGTTTTTTAAATGTGTTTCTGTGAATGTATGATGCATGTGTGTTGGTGTACACCGGGGTGAGAAGAGAGCACCAGATTTCCTGTAGATGGAGTGACAAGGACCTGTTCACTACCCCATGTGGATGCTGGGAACCAAACCCAGACCTGAAGGTCTGTAAAGTTCCCTAAGATCTGTAACTCTAGCTCCTCTTAGATGACTTTTATAACTAGATTATAAAGTGTGTCTATTATCTGACAATCAAGACATCATTTATATGTAATTTTACCTGTGATTTTGGTGGTAGTATTGGTGATAGTGTCGATGGTGCTAGAGCTGCTGCTGGGGACTGAACACAGAGGCACACATATGAACAGACACGTGCTCTCAATCACTGAGGTACAGCACAAATGATCAAAATAATAAGAACAGTGTAACTCTACGAGCTGATCATTGTTATAGTAAAATAAGTAGAAATATTTGCAATTGAATCTTTAATATGTATACTTGAGTAGTATTTAGTGCATTCACAGTGCTGTAAACCATCAACAAGGGAGAGATCTTGATCCAAGTCACACTTACAATTCTTATAGAAAATCTGATACCCAAGAAACTATAACTATTGTGTCGGTTTTAACTGTAAGCTTGAAACAACCTATATCACCCTGCAAAGAAAGTCTTAACGTAGGATTTTCTAGCTTAAATTCGCCTATGAGCATGTAAATGGTGTGAGTTGTCATAACTGTTAATTGATATGGAAGATTCAGTCCACTATGGGCAGCACCACTTGCTAGGCTGAACCCTACACTGTTAAGTGTGAAAAAGGCCAGCAAGCAAATAGGCAACATAGGTATATTTCTTTCTCTCTGCTCCTGACTGCAGAAGTTGTCTCAGCTCCTGTCTTTGTGACTCCCCTGCAGTGATGAACTGGAATTAAGAGTTAAAAATAAATCGTTCTTTTGGAGTATCTTATCACAGCAATACAAACAAAACTACAACACACCACACAGATAATAGAGAAAATAATCTGATTTGTGCTATCCTGAATATTTCATATCCACAAAGTCAAATAACATGAGAACCAATGTCTTGGTATCTCTGTTTTAGCCTGGTGTTTACACTATTTACCAAATAAACATTACTTTCTTCCAGACAGTGGCTAGATAACATTTCATGTTATACAAACCATACACTTGGCTTATCTAACTTTCTGTTGATGGGAATAGGTGGCTGAGTAAACAGAAGTCTAGAGAAAATGTGAACTTGATCCATTTTTTTTGAGATCTTATAAATTGTGAATATTATATTTTTTAGAATTATATACGTTTTAAAGATTTGTTTTTTAATTTTATATAGGTGTGTGTGTGTGTGTGTGTGTGTGTGTGTGTGTGTGTGTGTGTGTGTCTTAACGCCATGCATGTGCAGGCACCTGGTGAGGCCAGACGGGAACACTGGATTCTCTAGAGCTAAATCACAGGCAGTTTGGAGTCCACCGAAAGAGTTACTATGAACTGAACTCCAGTCCTCTCTCTGGAAGATCAGAAAGTAAGCACTCATAATCAGTCAGCCATATCCCCAGTTCCTAGTATTATATTTTAAAATGACAAAAATATTCATATAATGAATGATAAACATAAGTATGTGTTTAAATTGAGGATTGATGTTACTGCAATGTTGGAGACTTAGAGAATACTTTCTGTGACACTAAGTTTACATAATTTGTGGAACAACCTCAACATTCAGATAACCACCTAGCTACAGTTCCACTTAAGGTCTATGAAACTTTCTTAGCTACTCAGTGAATCTATATGGACTTCTTGACCTATATGACCATGTATACATTCATATAGTCACTCATCACATAGGTAGTGACAGCAATCATATGTTTGGTACTATACAAGAGGAAGACATTCATCTATAATTAAACACACTCCAATCATTGCCACCATGGCCATTGGTACATGAATAAAGAGAAGTAATCTTAAATTGACAAAAATGTTTAAAAGGTTCTGGAGTTGGGAGCTCACTACATGAATCAAGTGGCCTCACTTTGCATGGAGAACACCCATGTAAAATAAAAGATTGACTTTTTACATCACATGGCTGTAATCTCAGTCCTGGGACAGTGGAGACTTGGGGATGGATGACCTGTCAATCTAGCTGAAATGGTGATTCCCTGATTTAGTGAGATATTTCTTTCAAATTATAAAGAAAGGAAACATGTATTGATTACCTCTGACCTTCACATGCATATAACTGCATGTGTGTTTTCACCAACACAGAAAATGTTCTGAAGTCATAACCACACATCTTGTCAATCAGAAAACAATTATGTTTGAACAACCTCTAGTACAATGGAGTATCCTGAAGGAAATGAATCATGTTCTCACATGTATAAACAAGAGATTATGTGAAACATAAGGCAAATTTCTTAATTGGAATACAAAATATTGGTTGTTCACTCTATATGTAAAGACAGGTGGGTTGTAAGGAAAAAGAAGACAGGTGAATGTCAGCTGCCTGACAAGGTCCAAGGTCAGAGTTCTATCAAATAGAGTTGACAGCTGGGAATCCCTGAAATACTGAAGTTCTAGAGAAGCTTAAACTTGCCAGGGCACACACAAAATGTCCATGAAATCAACCCTGTTTACCATTCTACACAATCAGCAAGCTCTCTCTAACTAACCTGAAACAGGAGACCTGCTTGTAAATGTATGACAGTCTTGAAACTGAAGTGCAAGTAACTCGCATAGAAGTACCACCTGGTGCCATGTATCATGAACTCCAACATGCTCTCCCCAAAATAAATTGGGTAGTCTTACGTGGTGATAAAGATGAAGCATCTCTCAAAAAAGTACAATGGTGTGGGGTTTCCATGAAAACATTTTGGAGAGTGAAAACTCCACATGATGTATTGACACAACCTGAGATTTGAGTGCCCCCGGATCTCACCATTAGAACAAAGCAAACACTAAACCTTTTTTATTTGATTTTCATAAAGTAATTAACTCCTACATAAAATGTTTTACAGTGCAGCGTCTCAGCCAAATAATATCCTGCATTTTGCCAAATCTGCAAATGTGCATAGTTTTCTGAAATAGAGGCTTTCTGAGCACTGTCATAAGCATTGCCCACCAGATTACCCCACACAGACTACGGGTGGCATTATCTATTTGATGAACAAACTTAAGAGATATGACACACTATCTTTATTTTCTATTTTAAATTTAAGCATGATGGCATTAAAGTGGATGTGAAACAGATTTATTATGCAACATTAAATCAGCCAATGAGAAAAACAGAGCACTAATTACTTAAATAAGCTTATTCTGCATCTGACTCTTGTTGCCAAATAACTCAATATTTACCGAATATTGGACTCTTCAAAGGGTAGCACATATCACACCTTTATACAAAAACACATTAGTTCACACACACAAACACACATACACACACAAACACATGTACACACACACACATCGCTCCTGAACAATTATCACAAATGGGCTTAGTGCATAGACTAGAAATTTAACATGACATTAAAATTGGTCCAATAGATAGCTAAGAGCAGGCCAGACATATTTTAATATCCTGGGAGACAAAATGTAAATCTAGGAACACACCGTAATGTATTGTTTCCTCAGCAGCATGCTGACAGTCCTTTCATCTACAGTGTTGGTACAATAGGTTTTAGATGCAGCTAGCATGTGCTTCAATATGAACCATGACAAAAATGCCGGCACTTAAAGGATTGCTGTTGTCATTGTTTGATGGTCAGTTTATTTTTTCTCACCCTTGGACTTTTTCCAGTGCATACAGATCAAACAGGATTTGGTAGTCTGTTGCCCCAGCTATCTAAGCATGTTTTCTGGGTGTCGAGTTGATATTAACATGATGTCTTATGAAACTTACAGCGAACACACAGATTGGATTTTACAGATCCACTTCTCATTGTGTATTTATGATCCCCCATGCTGGTCTCAGACCACCCTGATTAGTAGAAAAGGTCTTCATGCCATTGTCCCTAATACCACCTGTTGACAGTGGTCACCTCTAAGATGTGGCAGTTTTAGTTTTATCAGAAACATGATGGGGATACTCAGATGTCCTTGTGAACACAGTTGGGAACATGTGGTGCTTCTGAACCTGACCCTGTAGACTGTTTGGTAATATGATATTCCTGATGACCTCAGGGTTCTGAGCAGGAGAAGAAAGAGAAACTCTCTATTTTAAGCTACCCAGCTATGTAAACACCACATGGGCAGAAGTTACATATACAGAATCCAGACAAGCATCAGCCTGGATACTCATGACCACCATCATCTCCCACAGTAAATCTGAAGGAGAATCAGAATTCATTAGAATTGACATTAAAGGCAGTGCTTTCAATTATCACTGTGTCATCAATGTATTTCTGCATGTAGACGACATGTTACATTTATAATCTGTTAGAGAATGGATTGTGTAGTTTGATGTAAGAATCTTTGATATGTTTAATTTCCCCATTAATATATTGCAATTTTTAATTTTTCTAATAGAACCCTTATGTCTTCTTGGTCACATCATTTGTTCAGATTATCTTAAAATCACTGGTCTGGTCTGACATCCATATTAAGATATGAATGAATAAAATGACATAAAAATTGGGCTACAGAGATAGCTTGATTGACAAAAATGCTTTCTGTGAAAGCACAGGAGTCTAACTTCAATCTGTAAAATCCACTTTAAAAATGAACTGTCACAGTAACCTGAGTCTGTAGTCTTTGTTCTCGGGAGAACCAGATGAGAGGCTCCTAAGGCCTCATTTGCCTATCTACTGAACCAAATTGGTGACGTTCAGTAAAGTATTATATCTCAAAAATTAAAATGAAGCATGAATAAAGGGCAAACAAGACATAAGTTTCAGGGCTCCTTATATACATGCACATGAACATGTGCTCATGCACTCAAACACACAAATGAAGAAATAATAAACACTTAAAAATCAAGTTCACTGACATCTATTGATTTTAATGCTGTTTAGATTTTTATCCACTGACAAAACTCAAGCAATGTTTATGCCAGAAAAATCCAATATTCAGAAAATGGTGATACCGGACCTGATTTTCATTTCTTCTCCTTATTCTTCTCATTTCTAGTCTTGGATCTCAGACAGCAGTGTGCTCCTGCTGTACACCTATACAACCATGTATTTATTTCCAGCCATCTAGATATGGCACATTAGCCAGAATTGCTTTATTCTTTCATTGATAACTAAGTTTTCTGACTGTTTATATTTCCAGGCTGTAAATCCAGGCTGACAAATTTCTTGATGTCATTAAAATGATAATGAAAGCCGAATTTGTGTTCTCTTATGACACATATAGAGAATTCCACAAATTGCACACCTAAGAAAGCCTGTGATGGAATTGAGTGCCATGAGTCCAAAACTCATTGAGTTTGTATCTTATTACTAATAAGGAGTCACTGATGAAAACACTTTGAAGAATTATTGGGGTATTTAGGAAGTTAGTTTACTCTATCTTGAATGGCTGTGTCAAGGTGACAGGTTATACTCTGACCCATTGGTAACACCAGCCTGGCACCTTGCACTGCCTAGGATTATGTGGCCATGAAGACTGGGGACTTGTGAACAAAATGTCTGCCTTGTGCCCAGGCTGAAGTTTGTTGAATAACATGATTCAATTGTTTAAACATACACAACAGCCACGACTGTTATCATAGCTGAGCTCCTTTTCTTTGTGCCAGTTATTGGAACATATTAGCATCTACATGAGACCCTAATGTTGTCAGTGTAGTGGGATGTACCAGCCACTGTACTAATGTGCTTTCCCTGTCTAAATGCACTGCTCCCCAAGCTTTTATGGATGGAAAACTAGATAACTCTGCTTCATAAACTGCACTCGTAATAGCTTGAATTATGGACAGAAGAATGAACAAAATAGATAAGAAGAAGGGACAGATAACAATGTTAATTGTAAAACTCAGGAGGCTGGAGCAGCCACTTTCACAATGCAAGTCTTTGAGCTTCCCATGTTAGATATTTTTAAATGAAATGTTTGAGATTGTGGATTGTGCTTATGGTAGTAATTAGCAATCAATGATTTACTGTATGAGTACACAGCCTAGGGAAATATGGAGCCATTTTCAAGGAGATGATTTGATAAATCACATGGTTCTCTGGGTTATCAATTTTGTTCAGATTTGTACTTTTGTTTTCTAAATATGAGTGAAGAAAATGGCACTGAGTTAAGTAGCTTGTCGTACATTATAAGACCCTTTGGAAAATATAGTTGGCTATGACTGCTCCTAGAAGACCTTCTTGCTAAAGCCTTGATGTCCACCTTGGTGCTCTTGGGGGTGAGTGAAAACATTAGGTGATGTAAAAAGAATGGAGGTCTCAGACTTAGAGGTTCATCTTTGGTTATGTATTGGGACCCAGATCTTTTCTTCTCTCTTTAATTTCCAGGGCATAATTTTGTTCTTCTACCAACTTCAAGTTATGTTAATCCTGGCCCCAAGAAATGGGCCTAATCAATCATGAGCTAAAATCTCAGACTCTAAGCCACAATAAACCCTTTCACTTTATAACTTGATTATCTGTTATAGTGATAGAAAACAAATTAATGCTCAGCATTTTACATTAGCTTATTGGTTTGCCTTGGCTTTATTTTTTAATTTGATTATATTGGTGAAGAAATCATAAAAGACCAATGATTTCTCTGTAAAATATAAATTCAACATAAATCACTAATCCCATTTGCTAGTGACAACTGTGGTTGGCATAATAATATATTAATGTAAGAGACAGAACGAATCTAATTAGATTTGTATAAACCTAGAAGAAATTGTAAAATCAATAATAAATAGCTGACAAATATTTAAAGATCTGTCTAGTAGTTTGTAATAGTTAAATTGTATTTCCAAAATTAATAAACTGTCATGAATACCCAGGATAACAGTGAACTCAGATAAACTACTAGTGACAAAGGAAATACAGAATCAGGAGAAAGAAAGTAATGGGTCTATTTTTACTCCTCATGGAAATGTTGTGCACTTTTGTCCAATACTTATTAGTTTGTGTAGTTGTAGAAGTGAAAGACAACCTCACTAGGTTTAGTGGATTCACAAGGAATAATACTTTAAAAGTGTTTATGCATTAGCTTTCTTAAAGTAGGAAAGGGAGGTATTTCGTCTTGTACTTTGAGAGACTCCAGAATTTTCTCACTTGTATAAGAAAAAAAACCCAAAAGAACATCTACACTAGCAGAAGAGAGTGGATTAAAAATTGGCTATGATGGAAAAGGCAAGCAGAGTTTGGCATGACTATCATGGCAGCTTATACTCAACAATGCCCAGGGTCTTGGCAACATTAACTGTGTGAAAAAATGCCAGGAGAATTATGGGCCTTGACTTCTTAAAATAACAGGATTTCATTTAGTGGATTGTTCTGCACAGTTCAGCAGACAATGGCCACAGGCTGTCTTCAGTGGTTAGTGTTCAGACCACAAAATAAATTGAGGATGCAGCTAACATAAATAAGAACTTTCGAGAGCAAACCACTGAAAAGAATCAAATGCTGTGGACAGTGAAAGGTTTGAAGATGCAGCCAGATCCTACCTCATAAGCTTTCTGCTTGCTAGCCACAGAAAATGCAACTGGCAGGTTTCAAAACAGTATTTTTGTTTGTACTTTCCCTTGTATTTTACAATATTGGGGATCAAACCCAGAGACTATCCTAATAAACTTGGATTCGTTTTTAAGATCCAAAGAAAAACTACTGCACGTGGCCCTGTTTTGTAGGCTGCAGAGCATTGTAAAAACTTGGAAGCAGTCATGAATTAAAAGGAACCAAATGAGTCAGCCAGCCACAGGATGTCAGAGGCCGGCAGGGTATATTGCTGTTTGAAATCTGTATTCCAAACTTCTTGTAAGATTAAAGATGCTTCGGCATCCTGTGGCCCACAACATCAGCTGAGTTGAAGGGCATAGCGGTGGGCAAAACAAGCCCCACTCATTCACTTTTGTCCGAAGACAGTAATGGTTGCCACTACTCTTAAATTGAATCAGACAGCACTGAGGAGAGAATGGGGGCAGAAAACAGAACCTTTAGTTTTAGACAGAACTCTTCAGTGACCTGATACAATTCTCTAGGGAACATTCTCCTGATCTGACCTAGGAGTAGGGCATGAAGAAGTCCCGCACTGCTGTGTCAAGAGTTGACCACAATTAGGTGTGCTGTCTTTCCTAGTCCCGAGTACTCAGCACTGTTTCATGATCTCTCTTCAGGTTTTGAGAGTTTGTTTCAGGCTTTCTGCATGCATCTTCTACAGATTTCAGAATTAGGGTGTTACCATTATTTTCCTCCACAGAAGACACATCTGGGGACTTGGCTTTCTAGCAGATCTGAAGGTAAGTAAAGGGTAGAGTTGATATTTGAACACATGTGTGGTAGGAAGCTGGGATACCCAACTGCCTGGTGTTAGCACCGAATGCCTGGTGTTTAGAAAGTTCTTTCCGAGAAACCAGATTGAATGCCCCCAAATTTTTTGAATTCCCTCTGTCCCATCACACACTGGTCTTATTATGTTCTTACAATTGTGATTTCCGTTGTTTTTTTTTTTTTCTATTTCTGACCACATATATTGATTGACACATGATAGAAAATTTTTGTGTAATATAAAAATGCATACGTTCATATTTCTTGGACACTTACTCTTATATTCATCCTTAACAAAGGTATCCTAGTCAGGAAGATCCACTTCATTTGAGAGTGTGTTTTTTTCTTATTCCTTTTTTTAAAGGTAAGTAGCAAGTAGTTTTAATTGCATAATATGATAATGGGTACTTACTGTTATATATTTAATAGTAAATATTTCTATGTAAGAATATGTAATTTTAAAATTATACTTCTATGGAAGTAAACTTTTCAGCTATTCAAAGGCTTACATTAGGAGGATGAATAATAAGGAAAGGAAGAAAGGAGAAAAATCTTAGCAGGACAGACTGTTTAATGAGACCAATTATTGCCTTATGTCCACCTCTAGGGTACAGAAAACAGAAATAGAGTTTGCATCTTTCCACATGCCCTTAGGATATGAACAGAGACCTCCACCAACGGCATGTTCCAAGCATTTACTTTTAAAATAGACAAAATTACTAAAATGCAAAATGCAAGCAGGTGAGATTTCAGCAGTCATAATATGCTCGATCATTTCTAATTTTAATCTGTGAAGACACATAGCAACAAAACATCATTAGGGTGGTTCATGTCCTGGGGAAAGCACAATAACATCTGTGCAAACACAAAAGCACTGTGACATTGTGTTTCCACCCCATGGAAAAAGGCAGTCATTGATTCATTCTCAAGATGGAATGTATTTCAAAAACAAAATAAATTTGCCCTTCTTCGACAAAGAGACTTTATTATGAGAAAAACATATCCAATAGGAAAAATGCATTTTTATTAGCCATATGAAAATTCATTCAAACACCATAAGACATGTCAGGCAAAATGCCACAATATCGAGAGAAAACGGCTCTCTTGGAAATAGTGTCCACTTTGCCTGAGGCCAGTGAAACCTCTAATACTGAGAACTCTGTTTCTCAGTAATTTCATATATTAACTTGTGCATCATTGGGCAATCGTGTAAGATATTCATTTCCTTTATTTTTATAGAAGAAAATCAACAGTATGTGTAATTTAGTACTATTTCTGTCATAGTTTCTTATGCATGTGGACATGACATGCCTATGTGTGCATGTGTATCTGGGATTTAAAACCCTCATGTGTGTGTGTACGTGTATAGAGAACAGAGTTTGATGCTGAAAATCCCCTACTGCTTTTCTTATTTCTTGAGACAAGCTCTTGCTGAACCTGAAGCTCACCCGTTGGCTAGGCTGACCAGTGAGCTCTACATCTGTTTGTCTCTGGCCCCATAACACTGGAAGTATAGGCAGATACCCTATATGTGTGTAGCATACCACTTACCTACTGAAGCATCTCCTCATCTCTATGTCTTTATTTCTTTAAAGCAAGCAATTTTATTTTACAAATTAAAGCAAACATTTGACTAATATTCAATGCCCTGAAGTTTTCATTCTTTTTATTTTTAGTGGCATATAGCTTCTCATTGGTTCTCAAAATATTGGCATTCTGAGCAAGGACACTTGCTTGTAAGTAAGAAACCCAAGATTAGAACTCCAGTGTGCCATGCAGGATTCCACACACAGACAATTCTTTTGCTAATTCTGAACATAGATGTCCAAGTTCACCCCCCAGGGTAGGGTTCAGGGCTCCTGGCTATACCAGGACTATACAACTTGTGTTTTGTTGTCTGAGACAGCAGTGCTAACAACACCTGAGACCCTCTGATTCACAAATATCACTGCAATTTTTTATTATATATTTTCTTTATTTGCATTTCAAATGTTATCCCTTTTCCTGATTTCTCCTCCAAAAATCCCCTATCCCAAACCCCTTCCTCCAGCTCACCAACCCATCTGCCCCTGATTCCCTGTCCTGGCATTTCCCTACACTGGAGCATGAGCCTTCACAGGACCAAGGGCCTCTCCTCTCACTGATGACCAACAAGGTCATCCTCTGCTACATATGAGGCTGGAACCATGGGTACTTCCGTGTGTACACTTTGGTTGGTGGTTTAGTCCCTGGGAGCTCTGGGAGTACTGGTGGGTTCATATTGTTGTTTCTCTTATGGAGCTACAAACCCATTATGCTCCTTGGGTACTTTCTCTACCTCCTCTATTGGGGACCCTGTGCTCAGTCCAATGGTTGGCTGCAAGCATCCATCTCTGTATTTTTCAGGCACTGGCAGAGCCTCTCAGGAAACAGCTATAACAGGCTCCTGTCAGCAAACACTTGTTGGCATCCACAATAGTGTCTGGGTTTGGTGACTGTGTATGGGACAGGTGCAGCAGTCACTGGATGGTCTTTCCTTCAGTCTCTGCTCCACATTTTGTCTCTGTGTCTTCTCCCATGAGTATTTTTACCCCTTCTAAGAAGGACTGAAGTATCCACACTTTGGTCTTCCTTGTTTTTGAGCTTCATTTGGTCTTTGAATTGTATGCATGGGAATATTTTTTGTTTAACACAAGAGATTTTGCCAGCCTGGTCTACAAAGTGAGTTCCAGGACAGCCAGGGCTATACAGAGAAACCCTGTCTCGAAAAACCAAAAAACAAAAAAACAAAAAACAAGAGATTTTGACATAAGGGTCATAACATTATCTCTTTCAATTTCACCAGTTAAGAAAAATAAGTTAAAATTAGCATTTCCTACATTCTCTTTATGGAATATGAATATGTGAAGTGCTTTTTTTTATTCAATTACTGCTAATCAGCCACTATTGCTCCACACATCTTTGCTTTGGACAGATGAACTTCACTTGTTTGACCTAAGACGGAATACCTTACAGATGAAAATATGGTGGTGGTGGTGGTGGTACTGCTGCTTCTGCTGATAGTGATGGTTGTGGTAGTAAATAAGTAGTTCTTGTCATAGATGAAAACTTAAATATCCAGAAGTTAATAGCAAGAGAATCAGGAGGTCAGGACCAGTACAGACTGTACACTGAGAATGTCTTAATAAATAAAAATTGAAGAAAAAGAATTATGTGGGTTGAGAGATGTCATAGCACTTAGGAATGCTGCTAGTCTTACAGAACATCGATGTTCGTTACTAGCAACCTACATAATGGCTTCTAATGACCTCTAAGTCCAGCTCCACAGATTCCGACTCCCTCTGCCTTTCTCCATGAATGCATTCATAGAGCTTGCAAAAACTGATGCAAGCACAAATACATACCCAGGAAAATAAATATCTTAAGTAATAATAAAGCTGTCCCAAATATAATGTTAAGGTTAAATATTAGCTGTGATACAATGTAGATAAGGGTATATATTTCAAAATAGATTTCAATTGTAAAACTTACACATTATTTGCATGGATGAACTTTGTTCATGATCTCTTTTAAAATTTCAAATATACTTTATAACTTTAATTCTAATCAAAATAGTGGAACATTTCCACAAACTGATATTTTATTTATTGCTGATTTCTAGTCTGTTTGTCCCCAAGATAGCTCATTATTCTTGAGAAATAACCCAATATGGTAAATCCATAGTCCAAACAAGTGTAGGTGTCATAAAATGTGCACATGGAATTTTTCTGTTACGTGCTAAACAAAAGAATACATTTCTGTCCCCGGAGCTCTTGACTCTAGCTGCAAATGTATCAAAAGATGGCCTAGTCGGCCATCACTGGAAAGAGAGGCCCATTGGACTTGCAAACTTTATATGCCCCAGTACAGGGGAACGCCAGGGCCAAAAAGTGGGAGTGGGTGGGTAGAGGAGTGGGGGGGGGGTGGTGGGTATGGGGGACTTTTGGGATAGCATTGGAAATGTAAATGAGGAAAGTACCTATTTAAAAAAAAAAGAAATTTCATACTATCCGTGTCTCTTTACCCTTTTGTCATATTAATTTAAGGCACCCAGCATTAGTCAAACCTTGCCAAACTGTACTAGAAAATTTGACAAGAAAGGAGGAGAAATTCTGTGATTGATTATCACATCTAATCTCAGGGCTGCAAAATCTTTGTCTTTTCTCCTTTTTGCACATTCATAGCTATGCAGTGATACAATGAGGAAGCAGAGGATGAATGTGAGTTTTATTCCCACTCTTAATGGGTATTTGAATTAAACTATGTTCTAAAGAAGCCAGGTGCTCCCAAGAGGCCAGAGTGCCACGGCAGAATGTTAATGGACATTGAGTTGGACTTTCTTTATTTCCTGTGCCATCCAACACTTAACATTTCCTACATTACTTCAGAGGATCTTGGAATGGCACACTAATAAATGGCTGAAAAATCCACAGTCATTCTTAATGTTTATAGAGACATTAAGTATTCATTTATCATAAAGAACAAAAATTAATAGAGCAAGGCCAAAGTTTAAGTGGGGGACATACTTATGCTCCCATCTCAGGGGTCCTGGTGAAAGTAGATGCTCTACAATTCTCTCTGGCAAAGCTTGGTCTTGATTTCTCCAATATACCACCACTTCTCCTTAGTCATGGAAATGTGCAGTGGCCTTCAAAGCCTTTCAGGTAATCAGAAATGTAAGTCTGCCTGAGGTCACAGTTCAGGCACCCTGGGTTCCTTTGAAGCTACAGTTGTAGCTACAAGAGCTTTGAAGCAGAGAGGGCATGAATTAAAGGGTGAGCCCCATGTCCTTCTGAGTAGTAGATCTTGTGTTCATCAACCCTTCAATATTCTTTAGTGGGTCTCACCCAACCTGGCATTTGCTATTATCAGACAAGATTTAAAGGACATATACCCAACCTATTCTGACTCATTTGTTTTAAACATCTGAAGCTTTTGAAAGTGCCCTGAAATGATGCTGATCAACTTCTTGTAGAATCATAGTGTCAGCTTCAGTTGGAACAGTGGTGTCTCCAAATAAGATATTAACCCCTCTTAAAAGAAAAAGACAAAGAAAGAGGAGACACCAAGAGAGATTGTTTGTTGGAGTTAGTTGAACAGTAAAGAGAAGAATTCTCCTGTATACCAAGAAATAAACCTTTTGCTACATAGCCATGAACAAGATGAATGATTATAATATAGTCCAGAGAAATATCAATAATGTGTAAATGCATAGTTAGAGGAAAACAATAAAGAGCATATTTTATGCATATTTGATTATTGGCCTTAACATCACAGTTCAACATTCAGATATCTCACGCAATATTGTGTTGTTTCAATGTGAATTATTTTCTTGATTTATCATTGAGAATTCCAATAGGGAAATCCCACCTTAAAACATTTGAAGGGATGTAAGACTTTATATAAACTATAACAATCAAACTATCTCTGAATTGATTATTTAATGGTAACTACTTAACTATCTTGTTCAGGAGAATATTTAATAAACTACAACAAGACAGTTGTCACTAGGAGCTCAGAAAGTCAAAATTGTCAATGTAATCACCAATGACTGGCAAACTTTTCTAACATAGAGAACAATTACCCAGAATTCCATGTGTAACTGCTCATGCGCCATGCAAGCAGACCACTTTCACGCTACTCTATGTGGTAGTTTTCAAACTCCATCTTGAATGAAGAAGATGTTCATTACCCGGCTGATTGTCACAGGCAGATGGCATCAATTTATTTCTCAATTTAAAAGGGCTGACCATTACACAAGCCAACCTGTTTGGGGAATATGGTAAAAATTGTAGCAAAGTACATTTAACATTTTCAAGCCATAAGGTCAGGATAGCTGCATAAGTGTTTACTGGGTTCTTTTTGGCATCCTTAAAGAGATGCTAACTAAATGAGGCATAAAGGCCAGGGTGGTAACTGATTATTGAACTTCAGAGGATAGAGGCAGAGCAGTAGAATTCTCTGCTTCTACCTCCTTCACATTGGCAAAGTCTCTCCACTCATCTGAGTCTCCTTCTCTTGTTTACAGAGTCCTTCACAGTGTGTGCACTGGGCCTTCTTTACATGACCACCTCTCATTACATCCTCTTGGAACAGTAACTCAGGCAGCATTCAAAGATGGCAGCCATGTTTGACTTTGTATTTCCAAATATACATCCACAGAAGTGTCCGGTGAGAGATAACATGACGTCTTATTTCTCTTTTAACTCTTCCCTTTAAATTTATTTCCCTTCCACTCCTTCTATATCATAACTCTATGATTTCCTAAGATTATTTGAGATTCTTATCCAAGTCCAGCTAAGATAAAACAGGATGTTCCCAATTTGCAGTGCTATCTTGCATATTTAAATAAAAGAGAAGGATATATTGAGTCAAACTCTAAATAATTATTGTTAGCTTCTGAATTTTTATGCAGTGATAAATATGCATGAGAAGTTACATACACAGTGTAACTTTGAAATGCACAATTGCCCAGGTATCATACATGCAAGTGGTGTGTGCATTTATTTGTTCAAAAAGAGCTTTTGTTCTTGTCTTCAAATTTTTTTGAAGTTTAATGTTTCTCAGTCAATAATATTCCATTTCTTTAGGCAGCTCATAATAATGAATAAGCTTGCAGGTTAATCATAATTTAAAACTCTTTAAGTATAGAAATTCCTAATCACTAACTCCATCTACCAACTTCTACCTCATTCAAAATTTTACAATACTTTATTTTTTTTCCTTTACATAGTGTGATGGCTATTCCTGGTTGTCACCTTGACTACATCTGTAATGAGCTACAATCGAGAAATGGAGGACTCACCTGTGATCAAGATCTTAAGGCTGAAAGACACAGGCTTCTTACCTGGATGTTGACATTGGATGACACACACTTTTGATCCAGATCTTGAGGCACAGTAGCCATGAAAAGCTTAAGCTCAGGCAAGGTAGTACACCCCTTTAATCCCAGGAGATTAAGACAAGCATATCTCTGAGTTCAAGGCCAGCCTGGAACAAAGCAAGTTCAAAATCCAGGCATGGTAGTACATACCTTTAACCTGAGTCACACCTTCTCCTGGAGGCCTACATAATGACATTGACAGAAGGAAGACTCACTCTTCTTTCCCTGCTTGCATATACTTGCCAGCACTTCTGTTGGAACATATTTTTTTCAGGGCTCCATCTTATAAAAAAGGCAAGCTGAGACACCCAGTCTCATGGGACTGAGCAACTACCAGATTCTTGGACTTCCAATTCATAGCTGCCCACTGTTGGCTTAGTTGGACTGCAGGCTGCAAGTCATTACAATAAACTCTCTTAATATATAGAGACATTCCATAACTGTGACTCTAGGAAACCCTGTCAAGTACAAATAATTATGTATCATTTGAATTACAAAATAAAAAAGGTTTAAATAAATATAAGAGGTATATTTTTGCCAATTACTGAATGATATTTTATCACACTTCTTCTAACACAGCTTGTGAAAACTACAAATCCTGCAATAAGCATACATTAAATAAATTGATACTTGTTGGGCGTGGTGGCGCATGCCTTTAATCCCAGCTCTCGGGAGGCAGAGGCAGGTGGATTTCTGAGTTCGAGGCCAGCCTGGTCTACAAAGTGAGTTCCAGGACAGCCAGGGCTATACAGAGAAACCCTATCTTGAAAAACCAATAAACAAACAAACAAACAAACAAACAAATAAATAAATAAATTCACACTTGCAATCCACATTGGTGTATATGTGCATGGCCAAACAATAACAAATCTATGCTTAAACTTGGAATGATTTATTTGAAAAGTGCATTACAATAGGGAGAATGTCTTCTCCACAGCACCGGTCAGAACTTCCAAGTCAAATTAAAAAAAGAAAAAGCTTCTACTGTAGAGATTAGGATTTTCTGGGGAAATCTGATTCCATGAAAACAAATACTTGATTTTAAAATAAAAGGAAATCTGATTCCATGAAAACAAATACTTGATTTTAAAATAAAAGTACTGGAGAGATAGATTGTTCAGTGAAATGCTAGGACAATGGGCCATACAGTCTCATGCCTTTGTGTGCTTTGTCCTCAGTTGGTGAAACTGTTTTGGAAAGATTAGGATGTGTGACCTTGTTGAAAGACCTGTGCCACTGGGGGTGGTCTTTGAGTTTTCTAAAGCTCATTTCATCCTAGTTGGCTTTCTTTCTCTTATACATGTATTCTAGCCACTGCACAGGCACCTGCTCACTCATGAGCATGTTTATATACATATTTAATGAGAAAAAACTAAATTAAGAATAAAATAAAATAGCAAAGAGACTTGATGGATAGCGAATGCATTCATTCATTTCTCATTGGATTATTAAGCCAAAACTTGCTAAAATATTTTTAAATTATTTTTTAAACGTGAACTAGATTTTCTGTTTTAGTTTCTTCACTAACATCACATTAAATATGTTTCAATTTACCTGTGATCAAGATCTTAACTTTATATTTTATAGAAAATAGTTTTTTTTTCATATAATACATTACCACTACGGTTCCCTTCTCCTGCTCTTCCCAGATCCTCCCCACTTCCCCACACACCCAAATCCATGCCCTTTCCTTATCTTTCTCATTGGAATACCAACAGTCATTTAGCAACATCTTCATAACCATCATCATCTAAAATAAAAATGAACTGGATCAGGTTAAAACCAACAGACAAACAAACAAACATTTAAACAATGCCAAGTAAAATCATAATAAACACATATAGAAGCTGAGAGATATGCATTTGCACATACAGAAAGATATAAAAATAAATTTGGGCACTATAATACATAATCATAAGATCTCTAAGGATTAAAAAATATGTCCAAAGCACTGAAAGACAAAAAGTCCTCCCCAAATACCACTGAATTTATTTATTTTTTGACTATCTATTGCTAGCCATAACTATGGCCTATATAACCAATGAGACTCCTTTATAAAAAAAATTAACATCTATTTTGTGAGTGGTTATCAATTTGAGGTAGCTTTTGGATTAGAGAGGAGAGCTTGTGTTTGTTTCCTCTTTCAAACCTGGGACCACCATCTAGCTTAGCCTGTGCTGCCCTGTGCATGTTGTCTTTGTGAACTCATAAGTACATCAGTCCTTTTGTATCTCAAAGGACTTGTTTCCTTGGTATCTTCCATCCCCACCGTCTCTCACATCCTTTCTGTTTCTCTCTGCAGTTACCTGAACTCTGAGTTGGAGAAAATCTTGCTTAGTACTAAGTTCCAAATTCTCTAACTCTCTGCATATTGCCCAGTTCTGGGTCTATGTATTTGTTTCCATCTACTGCAAGAGGAAGCCTCTTTGTTGATAAATGGGTAAGACACTGGTCTCTGAGTATATCAGAATATCATTAGTAGTCATTTGATTGCTACAGTTATTTAACAAAACAGTAGTATTTTGTTTTCTCGTAGGTCCATGACCAATCTAGTTTCAGGTTCTTGGTTACCTAGCCTATTTTGAACATGGGTTCTATCTCATGGAGTAGGCCTTAATTTCAAGAAGGTAGTAGTTACTTCCACAATGCTTGTGCTGCTATTAAACCAGGGTTTCCTGTAGGAAGGTTGGCATTGTAGATCTCATAGTTATGGCTGAATTGGTATTTATCTTTCTCCTCTGGTAATGTGCAGAGTACCTTCCAGTACCATGAACATTAGTCAGTAGAAATGAGGCTCTATGTAAGCACCATCTGGACATTTTTGTGTTCAGTGACTTATGTAGATGTTGTCTTTAGCAATGAGGCCTTAGCATCAATTGTAGAAAGCAACAAACAGCTCTGGCAATGGTCTGGTTTGGTTTCTGGGCCCTGTTTTGCCAACAATTCAATCCACCATAACCTATTACAGGCACTAGACTTTTCTTTTTGTGGTAAGAGTTATCTAATTGGGGGTTTCTCTCCCCTATTATTTGCCAATTCCAATTCAGATTTCTTCCATATAAATATACACTTTAAGAATCTTCTATTGTATCAGGTGTACATAAAGCCCTTCAAATGACCCTTAGTTTTAGCTGCTTCTCTCTATATTCCCTCCTTTACCCACCTTTTCTTTCCCTTCCCCATGTGAGCATCCTGTTACAGCCCCTCCCAGCAGATCCATAACTATGGTGATCATTCCTTTCCCCTAATTTCTTACTCTATACCTAGTCTCTGTTGTTATACAGATGGTAGCTTGCTTATCAAAGTCTAACATGCACATATAAGTGAATACACACCACATTAATATCCTTAATAACAGCATGTGGGAAATTTTCAGTTTTATATTTTATCCTTAACATATTGTAAATATTTGTGATAATTAAATATCCTATTTATAAAATAGTACAATTTAGTCTTATAATTGTAATATATCTGAACCATTAGTAAATTTTTCCAGTGTCAAAATATGGATAAATAATTCTTCTAATGAAGTAACCTATGCCAATGAAGATGATCATTTGAGTTATGTAAATAACTCCCACTGTAGCTACCTGTGGAAGAACAGATTTTCCTAAAACATCCTCAAGTGTTTTGAATTTTAGCCTAGCATGTTGAAAGGTACAGTTTTTTAAGACTAGATACTCATACAAATTTTTATATAGGTATTTCAAAAAAAATAACACCATAAAAACTTAGATAATTTTGAAGAGAAATTTCAATGTGTTGGCAAATATTAACTTTTCTATATAGCCACATATGAATTATCTTCTTTAAAGAGAAAGAATGCCATAATATTACTGTTTCATAAACTATCCTGTCACCAAAAATGGTAAGACTAATTTCTGTAGAAATTTATGTAATGTTTTTCAAAGTAAAAGAGGCTATCAACTTGAGATGGAGTTGGGGGTAGGGCATAAGAAAGGTTGGCAGGAGAAAAAAGGATGGGGGAGTAATATAATTATGTTTCAATTAATTTTAAATTTTTTTTTAAAAAACTGAAAATTTGAGTTAAACCAATTAAACAACAGAATTGCATTTTGGCGTGAGATTTTTTCCTACTCTGTAACTACCAATGGAGGAGAGCCATGACCATGAACACATATCTGGTACTGCATGTGAGCATCTGGGGATATCCAGAAAAGATCTTGAATTTTGTAGCTCATGCTTGTTTCAGTCATTTCATGTGTATTGACATTTGCTTTGATAAGGGCATTTGTTAGTTTTAGTGTATATGCAGTGTGGTTATCTCACTCACCCCTTTATCTGTCTACGGGCACCTCTTATGCCCAATTATTTTGGAAATCAAAAAAAAAAAAAAAGGCAACATGAAAAGACCACCCATAGAAAAGGGAAAAATACTTATGAAGAAACACATATAATAAGGCCTATTGTGTAAAATATAAATATGCAAACAACCCAACATAAACAATATAACATGACTTTAAAATTGGGCAAAGAACTGACATTTTCTGATATAATACTAATGGCCATATAGCTAAAAGAATGCTCAAAATCTCTAGTAACAAAAGGTGTGTAAACTAAGACAATGACATGTTACTTCCCAACTATAAAAATAGCTATTATAAGAAGGTGAAAGTCAGGCAGGGCACTGCATACCTGTTGTCCATAAGCTTGTGAAGCTGAAGTAGAGACAGTAGAGGTACAAATCTGAGACAAGTCTGGGCTACATGAAAGTTTCAGGTCTGCCTAACTTAGATGATAAAACCCTGTATGATATGTGGAGGGAGAGAGGGAGAGAGAGAGAGAGAGAGAGAGAGAGAGAGAGGATGGATAGATAAAATAGAAGTACAATAACACCTATTATTAAGGGCACAATGAAAACCAATCTATAGTACACTCTTAATTGAGACATAAATTGGCATAGCTCCTTAAGGAAACAGTATATTATCCTAAGAAACAAAAACAGAGTTATTTTACCCCACTCCTGAGCATATTTGCAAAAGTAGTGAATTTATTCATTTATATCTGTAATCCCATTTCAAAGAAGGCTGAGGCAATAGCATCATAGGTCTATGATTTAACTTCAGGGTATCCAGGAAGACTGGATGGAAGGAAAGGAAAGGAAGAAATATTGTAACTACAGTTTTAAAGCACATATTGAAAATGAAAATCTATCACAAATTGAAGCCACCCTGAACTATATCATAGCAATATCCTGTCTAAACTACAAAAAAAAGAAACAAAAACTCTAAAAAAATCACAGTATACCCTGTAAATATGCACAATTATTATTTCTCAAATAAATAGATGGTTGCAGCGTAGCAATCCTCAGATTTATTGATTTTTCTGATTCCTGTTCATTTTTAGCCTCTCAGTATAGCTAGTCCATAGCTTTTATCTATTCTATTGTCAGAAGCAACTATGCATTTCTATCCTTGAATGCTGCACAGGATGGTATGCTCAGCATGAACCTATGATGCTCAAACAGTAGTCTGCAGTGGTCAGCTCCAATGTCTGCTCTCTAAGAGATGGCTTACATAGAGACGTGAATTCTTTCTGGTGTTGTGGATGGGTACCAACTTTATTCATTCTCTTTTTTGTTTTGTTTTTTAACTTTTTAAAAAAGAATTTTTGCTTAACTCAACTTGTTAGAGAAAATACACTTACTACTTTACAATCAGTAACAGTAAACTATGGGCTAAAAGTATGTTTTCACAACATTTGTCAAAAGCATGTTTTTTACATGACATTCTCCTCTTCATCATCCCCCTAAAAGCCTCTAGGGAAAAGTCATATCTTATATATGGAACTGATTTTGAGTTCAACATGGGGTTGAAACTCATATCTTTTAATGCAGCCAATTATGTGTTCTTTCTAATAACAGAAAACCATTATTATCCTAATTGAGGAACACAATGAATTCTCAAGTGGTATCTTGCAACTCTCACTCCTTTAAAAACAAAATTGTATGCTAGGCAAATGCTCAGCCAGATAAATGCAGTTAACTGTGTTTCCCTTGGAAAGAAGCAAAATACAGAGAGGATGACTGGGTTCAGTTCAAGGGTGTCTAAGGCTAGTTCATTTTCATGAACCAATGTTATAATGTCCTGGGAAAATGTGTGTCCTGGGATAAAGGTTGTATTATATTGTTAATAGAGAAATAAAAATGCCTTATGGAAGAAAAGACATTTTAAAAGAATTTGATATGCTAAGTGTTTTATGGGAGTGTTTCAAGGATACCAGAAGCAAGACAGAAGTAAAAGAGTAGAGTGTGTGTATGTATGTGCGTGCATGTGTGCATGTGCGTTTGGTTTCTTCATCTATGACTAGTTATTTGGTTCGTTTTTGTTTTTTTTTTGTTTGTTTGTTTCAGACAGAATTTCTCACTGAATCTAAAGCACATTGATATGCCTAAATTGGCTGACCAATAGGCTTTCTCTCCAGCTCCTCCCTGTCAAGCCAGAGATCTGAATTCAGGTTCTGAGGCTTGCTCAGTAGGTCTATACTGACTGAACCATCTCCTCAGTCTTCAACTCATTCACATTTGTAGACTATTATGTATTTTGTAAGATAAAGAGGCAGATAGGTGCCTTTTATTTCCATCACACTTTATATTTTTATCTGACTTTTTCTTTTCCCAGTGTACATTTTTATTATGTGTTGTGAAATAAAACAGTCCACTTCACCTTGGTCTGTCTGCTAACAGTGTGTCATTTGCTTTTGTGTTTGTCCTTTTGCACACATAAAAATGGAGTCTTGACTGCACGAATTTAGAGGAGAGGATGATATGCAAATAATAAAAGGAAAATTTCACCAGCATTTTATTCAAATACAGTACAAATTGTTAACTTTATCCAGTTATATGACAGTTTGCTCAGAGAGCAGCTGCTTTTATCAGTTAATTATACATCATTTATTATTTGAATTTGAAAACACAATTATAAGCTACAGTTGGATCCAACACACTATGAATAGTTCCTGAATTGTGTCTTAAGGGAAGTATCAAGGCTAAGACATTTGATGGAGGTCATCCAAAGGCTGCACATTTTGGCATGGTTTGAAACATCAGAACATTTCTAGGGGGGTTAGTTCATCTTGAATGACTCTACAGAGTTTGTTGATCCAGGATTCAATGAACTATTATCTGTAATAAGATATTTATATATTTTAAATAAAACCAAATAAAATACATAGGAAAGACTAGATTCTACTATTTTACTTTTAGACATTGATTTACTTTAGACAGAATATTAGAAGGTAAGTTACTACTTAGTCATGATTAAAAGTGATAAACATACAAAACAGATATTATCAAGTGTTGGCAATGATGCATATGAGTGGGAACTCTCCTGATGGATAGCAAGAACAGTAAGAAACTATTATGAGTATGCATCACAATTGTATTATTTATAGCATTCTATTCAGGGTATATACCCAAAGAAACTTACACATGTTTTCACCAGAAGACACTAGAGTGTTAGATATAATATTTGTAAACAAAAAAAAATGGGAAAGAGAATTTATGTGTTCAATGCAGAATAGAAAACTCTTTAATCATGGCAATGAATGAATTGAGAATAGCAAATCAACAAATTCCACAAGCATTGTATTGAGAAAATAAGACTACAACATATATGGAGTAAGATGCTATTGTGTGCAATAGCAAGCAGATTTCACCCAGAGGAATCAAACCAGAAGAAAGCACAAAAGTTAATACTTTGAAAGAGCAGAGAGGAGACTTATCCAGTAAATAATACTCACTTTGTATGTTGAAGTGAGTAATAGATACACTGTGGGTAGATGTTCCACCTCACCATACTGTGCCTCTACCAAACATATTGGTGGCTTCCTTTTCTTTTTTTATAAAATACAACAGATGATGTCATAAAAACACATTCAACTGTAACTCACAGTTTGTTTCCATTAGGGATTCACTAAATTTTTAATTAATTTTTTAAATTTTATGTACCTGAATGTTTTACCTGCATGAATATTTCTGCATAAAATGTGTACCTGGTACCCTCAAATGCCAGAAGGGAGTGCGGGATCTCCAGGAATTGGATTTAGAAGTGGTTGTTAGATGACAAGTGAGTTTTTGGGACTGTACTCTGGTTCTCTAGAAGAGTGGCTAGTATTCTCAACAGCTGAGCTATCTCTCTACCAGCCTCTGGAATATATGTTTTAACTTCAGTGAAAAAAAATATTTCCATGAGAGAAAAAAAAAACAACTATACATTAACTCTGTATTATACATAGAAGTGCCTGTGAATGCCTTACAGATTTGTTATATAAGCCAGGAAACTTTGAGATGTGCATAATACAAAATGGATGAACTTGGGAAATGTAAATTTTCAAACAAAAAAAATACTGAATGAGGTCCAATCTTAGTTGCACTATTGAAATCTACAATTGTGTTAAGTGAAGACAGATTGTATTGTATGAGGGTAGTGGAAAAGGCTACAAAAAGAAAAATGCAATTCTCAGTTTTAGGTTCCTCTTCCTGCAACATGCATGGCTTCCAATGGGATCTGTGCCTGCATTTCCATGTTCATGATAAGATGCTGCCTCCATTTCTTTCAACCATATAATGTCAATAGTCAAGAAAAATCAAAAAGCAACTCTGCCACTATTATATATAAAAAAAATATAGTGTGTTCTTGATTATTTTGTGGTGCAATTCTTTCATTGTCTTGAAGACAACAAAAAACCCAATCATCCTCCTTTTTCAGAACCCCTGCTGGAAATGAAGCAGACCTTTGGATTGGCCTCCCATCACGCTCTGCTTTCTTCCAGACTTGCTGAGGATATTACCACAGGGACACATGCTACTTTCTGTTTTATACAGCCTCTGTGAAGCACTGTTATGTAGAGCACAAGGCACTGCTTCTCCAGCTAAGGGTGAGCCAATGGCCTAGAGTCCTGTGATGGGAGAATGTGTCTTGTAGCGTGGTTGTGTGATCTGACATAATCTTCTGGTGCTACTCTGCTCTTTGCAGGCAGCTGTGCTGGGTCTCTCCAGGGCTAAGTGGGATGGTGAATGTCGGTGAGCTGGCTACCTGAGAAGAACCACATCAGGCCAGGAGCTTGTCGAAGCAGGAATTCTCATGTGGCAGCAGTTTGCTTATATAGTCAGGGCAAGGAGGTAGGGATAGAATTATAGGGTGAAATGACTTATGGGGTGGTGTGAGATGATGAGGGGTGTGGGTGATCTCACGGGCCCTATAAGAAATTTATACATCGGGCTGGAGAGATGGCTCAGAGGCTAAGAGCACTGACTGCTCTTCTGAAGATCCTGAGTTCAAATCCCAGCAACCACATGGTAGCTCACAACCATCTGTAATGTGATCTGACACCCTCTTGTGGTGTGTCTGAAGATAGCTACAGTGTACTTCGATATAATAATAAATAAATCTTTTTTTAAAGGAGAAAAGAAAAGAAGAGAAAAGAAAAGAAAAGTGGAAAGAAAAGAAAAGAAAAGAAAAGTGGAAAGAAAAGAAAAGTGGAAAGAAAAGAAAAGAAAAGAAAAGAAAAGAAAAGAAAAGAAAAGAAAAGAAAAGAAAGAAATTTATACATTAGCGGTAGCTAGGCAGAGGCAGTCCCATTCAGGTGGGTAAGTCGTGCTGAGTCATTCTCAAGCAGAAGTGAATGAAAGGTTGCAAAAATCGAGCCAGGCTTGGGTTTGTTCTCAAGGCCCAAACCAAGGCCAAATAGGGACCATCACTACACTAGCCGAATTTTAACTCATACACAAAAGCTGTAATGTTTGGTTCTATTCCTTTGACTATTGAATAGACCAATATGGCAAAGAATTGTTTGTTTGCTTTGGTGTTTGTTTGTTTGTTTGTTTTGGTTTGTTTTGTTTTGGTTTGTTTTGGTTTTTTTGTTTGTTTGTTTTATTTTATTTTATTTTTTTGTAAAGAGGATCTTTTGTGTAACTGGAGTAGACTTAATCTCATAATGTAACCAAGGCTGAATTCAAACTTATTGCAATACTCCTGCACCAGACTCCTGAGATCTGGTTATATTAGCAGACACCACAGGGATTAGGTTACTACTGAACATTTTAATTCTCAGGAAATCAAGACAGTCAGGTACTCAACTGTACTGACATTTCTTCCAACAAAGCTACACTGTATTTTCTACTTTCTGTAAGACCTAAAGCAACTATTTAACACTCTTTATAAAAGAAATATCCATTTTTATAGGAATACTCCTTAGAGTAGAAAATATAGTTCTCCAGTTCCCATCTTTCAATGTGAATCCAGAAAAAGAAGAAGAAGAAGAAGAAGAAGAAGAAGAAGAAGAAGAAGAAGAAGAAGAAGAAGAAGAAGAAGAAGAAGAAGCAGCAGCAGCTATTATTTTAAGTATGGTTCCTATAAGTGAAAAGATTTTGTGATCATTAATTAGTAGATATGACCCTGAAAATGTAGTCTTGATTGTACTCATGAACATGAAAAGCAATGACAGATTTTAAGGTCTAGGTACTATTGTCCTTTCATGAAAATGGAGGAAGGGGGTTAAGAGACCTACAGCAATAGAAATTTCCTCAACCCAAGCACTGCCCCAAAACACTGAAAAGACAGGATGACAAATGAAATCTTCAGTTGTAAAGAGGAATTTTCATTGTTTCTCATTATTACTATTTTTGTGTATGTATTTTCAAGTGGAAAATCATTCTCATGAATGTTTTCAATCACTACACAGAAAAAGATGTTTAGCAAGGATTGCTCAGTTCTTGGAAGCTGTGAAACTCTGTGTGCACTCTCAAAACATCTGTAACCCCCAGTGGAGCTTTGGCTCTTGCTTCTATATTTGCCTTCCAGGAAAAACACAAGAGAGTGACCGTTTCCCATCCAAGCAGTGGTGGAAAGCTATAATCTTGGGAAGAAATGAGTAAACACATTGCAGGATAGCAGTGTAAAAGAGGAGACACAATTGTCTGGTTATTTCCATAGAAAACACAGGCAGTAAGTTGACTGTGCTCTTCAAGGCTTGGGCTTTGCATTCTTCTCCCTCCTCTTTCCCCAGCTCCTTCTTCTGTTACTGTCTTTTCTCAGTACTAAAGAACGCCTGTCTGATGGAAACACACACAAAATGTTCAAAACCGGTCTTTCATGATAACCAACATTAATGCAGAAATGAAATAATGTGATAAACAGTGGTGATTTTTTTTTTAAATTTTAGCTTACCATTTATTTATGTAGGTATACAAATAGGACAATAAGAAGTCAAAGTGCCCCTATCTGTATGTGACATGCTCCAATATATTAGGGATCTCAAAGACTCTGCCAGGAAACTTCTAGACCTGATGAATAATTTCAGTAAACAAGCAAGCTACAAAATTAATAACCAAAAAAAAAAAAATCAACAGAACAAGGTAAAAACCAAAAGCATCTTGAAAAAAATCTAATCAATAAAATGAAAGGCCTATACAATCAAAATATTAAAGCATGGACAAAAGATGTGAAGTATACTGCAGAAAGTGAAGACTCCTCACATATTATAATTACTCTTGTTTAAAAATAGCCACCTTACCAAAGCAAGCTACATATTCAGTATGCTCTCCATCAAAATTCCAAAGAAGTTCTTCAAATAAAGAGTCTTCAGGACATGACAGCGTCACTGTATTCATGAGCACATACAAACTGTGGTTGCTCTCAGGAAGTGTGTACACGATCAAGCAAGTAATCCTTCTAACATGGAAGTGATAGACTCTCAAGTGCTCCTATCACTAACTGAAGAGCTCTTAACAGTTTCTGGCTTCCGGTGATGAGAGGCTTCATTTTCTTTAAGAATGTGGAACATGGGGGGTTTGACCATCCACCAGTGAATGCTCACATGCAGTTGTATATGTGTGGCACAAATTGGATTGTGTAAATTATTTTAAAAGCAAAGGAAAGAAGATGAAGTTAGGAAATAATGGGAAGATGGTTACTGGATCTGAGAGGAGTGATGGGGAGATAAATGTGATCAAAGTGCGTTATATGAATTTATGATATTCTCAAGGATTAATAAAATATATTTAAGAAAAATTGATAACACTTGGTCCTTGGGAGCCAACTGAAACCATAACACCAGTTTAATGATGTGAATCTGTTGGGAGCCGCGCCCACATTCGCCGTTACAAGATGGCGCTGACAGCTGTGTTCTAAGTGGTAAACAAATAATCTGCGCATGTGCCAAGGGTATCTTATGACTACTTGTGCTCTGCCTTCCCCGTGACGTCAACTCGGCCGATGGGCTGCAGCCAATCAGGGAGTGACACGTCCGAGGCGAAGGAGAATGCTCCTTAAGAGGGACGGGGTTTCGTTTTTCTCTCTCTCTTGCTTCTTGCTCTCTTGCTTCCTGCACCCTGGCTCCTGAAGATGTAAGAATAAAGCTTTGCCGCAGAAGATTCTGGTCTGTGGTGTTCTTCCTGGCCGGTCGTGAGAATGCGTCTAATAACAATTGGTGCCGAATTCCGGGACGAGAAAAAACTCGGGACTGGCGCAAGGAAGATCCCTCATTCCAGAACCAGAACTGCGGGTCGCGGTAATAAAGGTTCCCGTAAAGCAGACTGTTAAGAAGGATTCAACTGTATGAATTCAGAACTTTTCAGCTGGGGAACGAGAGTACCAGTGAGTACAGCTTTACGAGGTAAGCCTGGCCTTGAACTTTCTAAGGAAATTCAAGACAGTCTATCAGAAGTAAAGTGGAAAATGTTTGGCCTTGAATTTTTTCTAGTGTTAGAAGCCCTTTTGTTCCTTTTCACATGTTATCAAGTGGTTAAGGCAGGGCGGATTCTAGATGAAATTCAGGACAAGCTATCAGAAGTAAAGTGGGGAGAGAGAGTAGGAGCAAAGAGAAAATATGGTACACAAAATAAGTATACAGGCCTTTCCACGGGTCTTGAACCCGAGGAAAAGTTAAGGTTAGGTAGGAATACCTGGAGAGAGATTAGAAGAAAAAGAGGAAAAAGGGAAAAGAAAAAAGATCAATTAGCGGAGGTCTCTAGGAGATACTCGTCACTAGATGAGCTCAGGAAGCCAGCTCTTAGTAGCTCTGAAGCAGGTGAAGAATTCTCCTCTGAGGAAACAGACTGGGAGGAAGAAGCAGCCCATTACCAGCCAGCTAATTGGTCAAGAAAAAAGCCAAAAGCGGCTGGCGAAGGCCAGTTTGCTGATTGGCCTCAGGGCAGTCGGCTTCAAGGTCCGCCCTATGCGGAGTCCCCGCCCTGCGTAGTGCGTCAGCAATGCGCAGAGAGGCAGTGCGCAGAGAGGCAGTGCGCAGACTCATTCATTCCCAGAGAGGAACAAAGGAAAATACAACAGGCATTTCCGGTCTTTGAAGGAGCCGAGGGTGGGCGTGTCCACGCTCCGGTAGAATACTTACAAATTAAAGAAATTGCCGAGTCGGTTCGTAAATACGGAACCAATGCTAATTTTACCTTGGTGCAGTTAGACAGGCTCGCCGGCATGGCACTAACTCCTGCTGACTGGCAAACGGTTGTAAAAGCCGCTCTCCCTAGTATGGGCAAATATATGGAATGGAGAGCGCTTTGGCACGAAGCTGCACAAGCGCAGGCCCGAGCAAACGCAGCTGCTTTGACTCCAGAGCAGAGAGATTGGACTTTTGACTTGTTAACGGGTCAGGGAGCTTATTCTGCTGATCAGACAAACTACCATTGGGGAGCTTATGCCCAGATTTCTTCCACGGCTATTAGGGCCTGGAAGGCGCTCTCTCGAGCAGGTGAAACCACTGGTCAGTTAACAAAGATAATCCAGGGACCTCAGGAATCCTTCTCAGATTTTGTGGCCAGAATGACAGAGGCAGCAGAGCGTATTTTTGGAGAGTCGGAGCAAGCTGCGCCTCTGATAGAACAGCTAATCTATGAGCAAGCCACAAAGGAGTGCCGAGCGGCCATAGCCCCAAGAAAGAACAAAGGCTTACAAGACTGGCTCAGGGTCTGTCGAGAGCTTGGGGGACCTCTCAGCAATGCAGGTTTAGCGGCTGCCATCCTTCAATCCCAAAAATGCTCCATGGGCAGAAATGATCGGAGGACATGTTTTAACTGCAGAAAGCCTGGGCATTTTAAGAAAGATTGCAGAGCTCCAGATAAACAGGGAGGGACTCTCACTCTTTGCTCTAAGTGTGGCAAGGGTTATCATAGAGCTGACCAGTGTCGCTCTGTGAGGGATATAAAGGGCAGAGTCCTTCCCCCACCTGATAGTCAATCAACTGATGTGCCAAAAAACGGGTCATCGGGCCCTCGGTCCCAGGGCCCTCAAAGATATGGGAACCGGTTTGTCAGGACCCAGGAAGCAGTCAGAGAGGCGACCCAGGAAGACCCACAAGGGTGGACCTGCGTGCCGCCTCCGACTTCCTATTAATGCCTCAAATGAGTATTCAGCCGGTGCCAGTGGAGCCTATACCATCCTTGCCCCCGGGAACCATGGGCCTTATTCTCGGCCGGGGTTCACTCACCTTGCAGGGCTTAGTAGTCCACCCTGGAGTTATGGATTGTCAACATTCCCCTGAAATACAGGTCCTGTGCTCAAGCCCTAAAGGCGTTTTTTCTATTAGTAAAGGAGATAGGATAGCTCAGCTGCTGCTCCTCCCTGATAATACCAGGGAGAAATTTGCAGGACCTGAGATAAAGAAAATGGGCTCCTCAGGAAATGATTCTGCCTATTTGGTTGTATCTTTAAATGATAGACCTAAGCTCCGCCTTAAGATCAACGGAAAAGAGTTTGAAGGCATCCTTGATACCGGAGCAGATAAAAGTATAATTTCTACACATTGGTGGCCCAAAGCATGGCCCACCACAGAGTCATCTCATTCATTACAGGGCCTAGGATATCAATCATGTCCCACTATAAGCTCCGTTGCCTTGACGTGGGAATCCTCTGAAGGACAGCAAGGGAAATTCATACCTTATGTGCTCCCACTCCCGGTTAACCTCTGGGGAAGGGATATTATGCAGCATTTGGGCCTTATTTTGTCCAATGAAAACGCCCCATCGGGAGGGTATTCAGCTAAAGCAAAAAATATCATGGCAAAGATGGGTTATAAAGAAGGAAAAGGGTTAGGACATCAAGAACAGGGAAGGATAGAGCCTATCTTACCTAATGGAAACCAAGACAGACAGGGTCTGGGTTTTCCTTAGCGGCCATTGGGGCAGCACGACCCATACCATGGAAAACAGGGGACCCAGTGTGGGTTCCTCAATGGCACCTATCCTCTGAAAAACTAGAAGCTGTGATTCAACTGGTAGAGGAACAATTAAAATTAGGCCATATTGAACCCTCTACCTCACCTTGGAATACTCCAATTTTTGTAATTAAGAAAAAGTCAGGAAAGTGGAGACTGCTCCATGACCTCAGAGCCATTAATGAGCAAATGAACTTATTTGGCCCAGTACAGAGGGGTCTCCCTGTACTTTCCGCCTTACCACGTGGCTGGAATTTAATTATTATAGATATTAAAGATTGTTTCTTTTCTATACCTTTGTGTCCAAGGGATAGGCCCAGATTTGCCTTTACCATCCCCTCTATTAATCACATGGAACCTGATAAGAGGTATCAATGGAAGGTCTTACCACAGGGAATGTCCAATAGTCCTACAATGTGCCAACTTTATGTGCAAGAAGCTCTTTTGCCAGTGAGGGAACAATTCCCCTCTTTAATTTTGCTCCTTTACATGGATGACATCCTCCTGTGCCATAAAGACCTTACCATGCTACAAAAGGCATATCCTTTTCTACTTAAAACTTTAAGTCAGTGGGGTTTACAGATAGCCACAGAAAAGGTCCAAATTTCTGATACAGGACAATTCTTGGGCTCTGTGGTGTCCCCAGATAAGATTGTGCCCCAAAAGGTAGAGATAAGAAGAGATCACCTCCATACCTTAAATGATTTTCAAAAGCTGTTGGGAGATATTAATTGGCTCAGACCTTTTTTAAAGATTCCTTCCGCTGAGTTAAGGCCTTTGTTTAGTATTTTAGAAGGAGATCCTCATATCTCCTCCCCTAGGACTCTTACTCTAGCTGCTAACCAGGCCTTACAAAAGGTGGAAAAAGCCTCACATGTGATTCAACATTGCCTTGAGGCATGGAGTGCTTGGGGGAAACCCAGACTCCTTAAGACTGATAATGGACCAGCTTATACGTCTCAAAAATTCCAACAGTTCTGCCGTCAGATGGACGTAACCCACCTGACTGGACTTCCATACAACCCTCAAGGACAGGGTATTGTTGAGCGTGCGCATCGCACCCTCAAAGCCTATCTTATAAAACAGAAGAGGGGAACTTTTGAGGAGACTGTACCCCGAGCACCAAGAGTGTCGGTGTCTATGGCACTCTTTACACTCAATTTTTTAAATATTGATGTTCATGGCCATACTGCGGCTGAACGTCATTGTACAGAGCCAGATAGGCCCAATGAGATGGTTAAATGGAAAAATGTCCTTGATAATAAATGGTATGGCCCGGATCCTATTTTGATAAGATCCAGGGGAGCTATCTGTGTTTTCCCACAGAATGAAGACAACCCATTTTGGGTACCAGAAAGACTCACCCGAAAAATCCAGACTGACCAAGGGAATACTAATGTCCCTCGTCTTGGTGATGTCCAGGGCGTCAATAATAAAGAGAGAGCAGCGTTGGGGGATAATGTCGACATTTCCACTCCCAATGACGGTGATGTATAATGCTCAAGTATTCTCCTGCTTTTTTACCACTAACTGGGAACTGGGTTTAGCCTTAATTCAGACAGCCTTGGCTCTGTCTGGACAGGTCCAGACAACTGACACCATTAACACTTTGTCAGCCTCAGTGACTACAGTCATAGATGAACAGGCCTCAGCTAATGTCAAGATACAGAGAGGTCTCATGCTGGTTAATCAACTCATAGATCTTGTCCAGATACAACTAGATGTATTATGACAAATAACTCAGCAGGGATGTAAACAAAAGTTTCCGGGATTGTGTGTTATTTCCATTCAGTATGTTAAATTTACTAGGGCAGCTAAATTGTCAAAAAGTCTTTTTCAGTATATGTTACAGAATTGGATGGCTGAATTTGAACAGATCCTTCGGGAATTGAGACTTCAGGTCAACTCCACGCGCTTGGACCTGTCGCTGACCAAAGGATTACCCAATTGGATCTCCTCAGCATTTTCTTTCTTTAAAAAATGGGTGGGATTAATATTATTTGGAGATACACTTTGCTGTGGATTAGTGTTGCTTCTTTGATTGGTCTGTAAGCTTAAGGCCTAAACTAGGAGAGACAAGGTGGTTATTGCCCAGGCGCTTGCAGCTCTAGAACATGGTGCTCCCCCTGATATATGGTTATCTATGCTTAGGCAATAGGTCGCTGGCCACTCAGCTCTTATATCCCATGAGGCTAGTCTCATTGCACGGGATAGAGTGAGTGTGCTTCAGCAGCCCGAGAGAGTTGCACGGCTAAGCACTGCAATGGAAAGGCTCTGCGGCATATATGAGCCTATTCTAGGGAGACATGTCATCTTTCATGAAGGTTCAGTGTCCTAGTTCCCTTCCCCCAGGCAAAACGACACGGGAGCAGGTCAGGGTTGCTCTGGGTAAAAGCCTGTGAGCCTAAGAGCTAATCCTGTACATGGCTCCTTTACCTACACACTGGGGATTTGACCTCTATCTCCACTCTCATTAATATGGGTGGCCTATTTGCTCTTATTAAAAGGATAGGGGGAGATGTTGGGAGCCGCGCCCACATTCGCCGTTACAAGATGGCGCTGACAGCTGTGTTCTAAGTGGTAAACAAATAATCTGCGCATGTGCCAAGGGTATCTTATGACTACTTGTGCTCTGCCTTCCCCGTGACGTCAACTCGGCCGATGGGCTGCAGCCAATCAGGGAGTGACACGTCCGAGGCGAAGGAGAATGCTCCTTAAGAGGGACGGGGTTTCGTTTTTCTCTCTCTCTTGCTTCTTGCTCTCTTGCTTCCTGCACCCTGGCTCCTGAAGATGTAAGAATAAAGCTTTGCCGCAGAAGATTCTGGTCTGTGGTGTTCTTCCTGGCCGGTCGTGAGAACGCGTCTAATAACATGAATCTACTAACTTGTAACAAAAATCCAACTAATAATATGATTAAAATGGTTAATGCCAGCAGAGATCATATGTTTTACTTACCCTTTCAAATTCTACTTAAACTAATATTTGATGTTGATTTCATGCTATAATTTTATATACTAATCACCAAACTAATTTATGCTTCAGAGTGTCCACTACCTGTAATTGTTTGATACACAGCACTAGAATAGGAGCTATCAACAATTCAGATTGACTAAATGCTACTAAATGAAATCATTACACTAGAGATAACTTAAATGATGTTTGGAATATGTGTTATTGTAAGTTCTGGATCTATAATGAAGGGCATATTCCACACAATACATTGAATTTGGTGAAAAGGAGGAAAGGTGAATTTTGGTACACGTTTAGTAAAGAAATTGTCTTCAGTCATCAGATTGGCTGAAACAGAAAACTGGTTGTATAAGAAGCATTCATCTTGCTTACCTGTAACTTAGCAGTTAATTCTCTTGTCTTCTTTAGGAAATTGCTTTACAACAGTGCTTCTCAATAAAACTAACCTTGTCATATCACAGAAGATGAATGCATTCATTGAGTCACTGTGACTAACATGTAGATACAGACACACACACACACACACAGACAAAATACACAAACATAAGCATGCTTTCCTATAAACACTCATGCATTCGTACACAAGCACACCCATACTCACTCAGCATTCATGTATACACTCACACACATACATACACTCTCACACTCATACTCATACACATTTTCACATGCACACTCTCATACCCACCCTCTCACACACATATATATTACACACACATTAAAGCTCTCCTATTCATACTCACAAACATACATATACTGTCTTCCTCTTACACATACTTACAAGCACTACACCCACACTCACATGGGTATACACTCCCTAAACACACTCACAATGATACATATACTCTCACCCTCAGACTCACACACATTCTTACAAGCACACTCATACACATACTCTCACACTCCCATATACTTATACCCACACAACTCTCATATACACACACCCTTTTTCTCACTCACCTATTTATACACACACTGTCACAGGCACGCGCTCATATACACACTCTCATACATTATACACAGACACACACACTCAATCTCAGACCCCAACAAAACATGTGTGCTATGCTCTAACAGTCTCTCCACTTTATAACAGAAGCAGATAAAAAAGATGCTCTTGAACTACCTTCCCTGAATAACCATCAGGTGAACTCTAGAAAAAAAAGCCTTTGGCCTTTGAGATGGATTCTTTTTTTTTACCAATGCTTTTACTCTTTTTTTTCCAACAGCACCCAACTGTGCATAAAGAACTTAATGGATAAATGTTCAGCCAGAGTCACCTGGAGCCGGCAATATGCAGCCAGATGAAAAGCCGATTTTTTTTTTATTTTTTATTTTTTACAAAAGGATGCTTTTAGTCTTTATCACAACCATCCGGTTTGGGAGATGCTGTGGATGGCTAGAGATTTCCAAACACTCCTCCTACAAACCATATGGCTGCTGTCTCTGGACAGGAGTCCCCCAAATATGGGAACCTGTAGTTCCTTTACACTTTCAGAGGTTGCTAATGTGGCATTTACCTATCAATGTGCTTCTGTGTTAGAAACCAAAATCAAATTGAAAGAACATTTGCTTAATATCTAAATTTTCATATTAAATTTAAATTTTTTTGAAAAAGCAATAATAAAATGACTGCTCTAATAGACTATACTTCTAATTAAGTAATAATCTAAGCCACAATATTAACAGGATTGACTCTTCTTTTATTTTTGCAAATCTATTGCTTAATAGAAAGTAGCCTCAGGGTGTTAAGGTCTGTTTAAGTATTCAACCCATCCAATGACTTATTTTTGTTTAAATAATAAATAATAATAAATAATAAATAATAAATGTTTTTAGGTATCATAAATAAAATCATGATACCTAAAATATGCCTTTTGAAACATGAAATTCAGTTTACCAACTAACTCCTCCAGGCAAGGATATGCCCTGTACCAAAACCAACAGTCAATAATTTCCAGAAGAGTAGCTGTGACACAGAAACTGAAGTTGTACCAAGGGCTGCATGGATGTTGCACAGCCTCCTCTATGAAAATCTTTCACTCTTGACTGTGTGCTTGCCTTCTTTGAGCATACATAAAATATCTATGCATCATCTTGCATAAATTGGAATGACACATTACCAGTCATTATAAACATTATTGGACAAAACCAACAACATTATGGAAGTGTTTGATTTAGAAGGCACAGTATTTACCATAGAAAGCAAGAAGAAATTAGTATGGCTGGAATATCACTTCTGCTGATATAATGGCAGTTCTGGACTTATGGGAGTTATTAGTGCACTCCATTCACGTGGGGGATATAGCTACAGCGGTTTCTATATCTGAAGTGTGACTTTCACTATTACTTTAAAGAACTAACAATTTCATTTTCAATGGGTTTTCTTGAAGAGGCAGTCTGACTTCCTGAATTGTTTAAAAAGTAAATGTCTCCCAAATACTAAAAACCACACCTTGTTCTCCTTCCCCTCTCATTTCTCTTCTGTGCCCTTTTCCACCACCTTCTCTCACCCCCCCCCCCACCTCCTTTTATTCTATTTGGCTTCCTCAAGCACCTTGCCCACTTGATGTTTTCCCTTGTATGCTGTGGTATCTGTCTGTTTCACGGCATACCCTATGGAATCACTGAACTCATTAAGAGCTCTGAGGAAACTGTTGAAATGCCGTATTATCAAATTCATTATAAAAGTTACTGTAGATCTACCTACTAAATGCAAAAACTTTGTTATTGACACACATCTACAAATGGAGAATAAGAGTAACATAAAGACCTTGAGAATGTGAGATTCACAAAATTTTAAGGCATTTGGACTTACATTTAGGACATGATACAAACACAGCACACAAGTATGACCTCGTAGTCTGGCACATACATATTTCATTGATATGCACACCTAAGTAAGGAACACAGAGGAACTTATTAAAAATTTGATATGGGAACATGGTGAGCTAACCAAATGGTTTAGTCTTTGGTTCATAGTTCTGGAATAACAATGTTTAAAACAGATAGATTAGAGACATTTTCCAAGAAAAGACATTTCATACATGGGAAGATAAAGACTTTATAAAATGAAGAAACAAAACCAAGACCAATATGAAAGTGTTTGATTTAGAAGGCACAGCAATCCCTGTAGAGTGCAAGAAGAAAACATTATGACGGTAGTATCCATTTTGATGGTATAATGTCCAGTTCTGTTAGAGTACTGGACTTATAGGACTGATCTGTACACACCATCCACATGGGGATATAGCTACAGGGGTTTCCTTTCAGTAAAAAAAAAAAAAATCAGAAGATGCAGTAACAATCACTAGTCACATAGTCACAAAGCACAGATCTCCCCCTGCCCCCTGAACTCAAATGTTTGGAAATCTCATATTACTCAGCTGCATCTTTATTTTGTTTGCCAGAGACTGAACGGAATATTCTGTTCTTGACCTAAACTCCAGAAAATAACCCCAACAATAATTTTAAAATGTGAAGTTTCATACTTCAGGCACTTAATTCATGCTTGTTGTTAGCCTGATATGATATCTAATTGGACTGCAATTCCTGATTAGCATAACCCCTCACAGCTTGTCTTCTGAGCACTGTCAGCTTCAGAGTAATTGTAGCAGCTATTTTTAAAGAGCTGTAATTAAAAATAGCTTTGCAATAGGACTGCTGATTGTCCTAATGTACTTCCCTCTTAGACATCCATCAGTGGTACTATTTACATGGCAAATATAGCATGTTCAGCATGTTAGGATCAGAAATATCTAATATTACTATTTGGCAGGGATTATTATTAATTTGTATTAATTATTAATGAGTATTAATGTGAACCCTAGAGATCTGCAAAAGAGGATCAATGAGTTTAATGTTCACATGATCTACATGGTGTGAGACAGGGGTCAGAGACCAAATAAAATTATCTTCACATTTCTCTGATTCCCAGAATCTTGTATGCCCTTTTGTTTATAACTAAGTGTGTGAGCAAAATGCAGATGAAAAGAATGTTTAAATCTCAATAATAGAATGTACACATTTTTACATGACTTTCTCATAAGTTGCTATTACTTATGTTTATATTTATTCCGTGGGACAGGTCAGCATTGTTGATCATAAGAACAGATAGTTTTCTCTCTCTTGTACTGTAAGGAATTATGCTAGCCTGGCCTGTTTCTCTTAGTACATGTATTAGGCATTAATGTGCATATGCTATAAAAAGAAGAAAGGTCTATGTGACTCTAGTTATTTAATAGGATATAGAACAACTGCGCCTGAAGTTTGACCTATGACCAGTGTGAGAGAAAGAGTGAGACATGATGGAGACCTCGCTGGCAGAGAGAAATAATGATCATTATTCCTGCTTCAGGGTTCACTACCCCCTTCCTGGCTCCCTGTCATTTTTACAACCTCGTAATGGAGTTTTTGTACTGTTAGGCCTTCACTGCATATCTCTAACAAAATACCTGTTTATGTCAGTTATATAGCTCAGGACTTAAGACCTGTTACACAAGAGAGGAATCATACCTGGATCAAGGAACCTAACTACTCAAAGCTAATGGAGTCATGGATATTGAAGAGAAGCTACAACCACTGCTTTACTAAACTAGAAGAATCCCTATCAACAATCTAAACATTTGTTCTTATATCCACAGATAAGTGGACTCTTCACCCATCGCCAGGGAAAATTCTCTTTGCAACAGACAGATCATTACATAATATCACAACCAATTCAAATACAGAATTATGAGCCCAGTCCTAATAGACACACATACAAAACACTCTTGCATCCAAGAATCATAGAATATTGCTGAAGAATGGGCTAAAAGATAAAAAAGATCAGTTTGTTTATTGTTATATTGTGTTTCCTGATAATGTCAGAAGCTTTGTTCATAAAGTCTCATCAGTATGACTGTCGATACATGAGCAAAACAAGGACTACACCATAGACATGCCAAACTAGACAGACAGTATTCTTAAATGTGCATGAAGCAACAAAGAGTATGTTTTCTGGCTGTTTACTCCAGTCTAGCAGAAAGGAAGTTGTTTTAAAATGTCTCATATATTTCCAAAGGATCAATCTGTTAATCACTCATTCACAAATCTACATGTTTCAGAGAATTCCTAAGTTTCCTTTCAGTTGTTGTAGTAACACGTCAGGACCAAAGAAATGGCTTAGAGGAGAAAGGGTTTATTTTAGCTCACAATTCCATCATATTAGAGAAGTCAAGGCAGCAGGAACTAAAACAGCTGGTGACAATACATCCACAGAGAGAAGGAGTGTGTCAATATTTAACACTCAGTCCAGTTTTCCACTTTTACCTAGTTTCAACTCAACGTTGGAGAATAGTATAGCCCTTAGTAGACTGGATCTTCATCCCACAGAATTAATGATTAAGATAATTACCCACAGGCATGCTCAGCAGCCAACCTGAGTTAAATTATTGATACTCCCTTTCCAGATGATTCTAGCTATGTCAAATTGACAATGAAAACCAATCCTCAAAATGTAGAAAGTTTCCTAGTCAGATAATCTTAAAATTTCAGCACGGTGGGTGTAGTCTAATCACTAGCCTACTGATGTGCAAGAACTCTGTTTAGGAGCAACATATGGAAAAATAGGTCAACAAAGAGAAGGGGACACTTTCTATGAAGTAGGGAATGTGCCAAGAATTTACAGTGGTGAATGACACATGCTGAGATCATGTGACACTTCTGACAGGCAGGAAATAAATTGAAGCATAGCTGTACAGGGAATTGAATTCTGCTAATAGACAAACAAAGTACAGTTGTAGGAAAGCGCCAGACAGTCCTATACATTGATTCTGAGCTTGCAAAATAGCATAAAGATGATCCAACTGAGCCTTCCTAGATGTCTATGTTATGTAAAAATGCTAATTAAAGCTTATAATATATGCCACTTGTTAAACATCAGAGAAATTTGAATACAACAGATATTATTACCATATTTCTCTCCACTCTTTCTATAATAGGCTTTTAGTTCAATAATTGAAACATTAATTTTAATAGTAACTTTATAAAAAAAATCTCCCTATTATTACTCATACAATGGTAACACAAGACAGCTGGGGACAGCCAGTGGCCTGAATGGAGGACTTAATTATGTATTCTCTTTAATACCCTAGAGATTCAGACCAATGTGATTTGTTCAGTAACAATTACTAATTCCCTGGTGGGCCAGTTTCTCAAGGACTTAAATTTCACACCTGATCAGAAGACCATGACATGTCTTTTGCATGAAATGAGACACTTACACCCTTTGTTTTTAAGCAGACTCTGTATATCCAATAAATAAACAAACTAATTAAGGAGCAAAAGTTTATATCAGGACCCTTAGATTTCCATGTTGAAAGTTTACATTCTAATCCACTAAATTTTCATCATTTGTACACTTTAAATTCTAAATGTGAGTAAAGTGATCATCATCTGGAATTGTGGTCCAAACCCAAATCTCGATACTCCACAGACAGGAGTTTGAGGCCAACTTGTGTCATCATATAAATATGTAAAAGAAAAAAATACATGAAGAGGAAGCAAGTAATGGAAGAGAATGAAGAATGAATGAATGAATGAATAAAAAGGGAACATATGAGGAAAAGAAAAGAGAAAGAAAAATAGTTCCATTGTTTTAAATTTTATTTATTCGTGTGTGTGTGTGAGTGTGTGTGTGTGTGTGTGAGTGTGTGTGTGTGTGAGTGTGTGTGTGAGTGTGTGTGTGTGTGAGTGTGTGTGTGTGAGAGTGTGTGTGTGTGTGTGAGTGTGTGTGTGTGTGTGTGTGTGTGTGAGTGTGTGTGTGTGTGTAAGGGCATGCACACACCTCTATGTCTGAAGACAACTTCGAAGAGTCAGCTCTCTTTTCCACCAAGTGGGTGCAGGGAAATAAACTTGGGTCTTCAGGCTTGGCAGCAAGTGCCTATACATGTTGTGGGATATAGCTAATGCAGGAAGTTTCTGTTTACAAATGAATCTTCTTTAAGATTTGTGTAAGTATCATGTTCCTGGAGAAAATACCTTCAGGGACTTATCATGTGTCTGATTTATGAAGTCCCATCTTCTTACTGTATATTACATGGATGAAAGTCTTTCTTGGTTGAAAGAATAACAAGTATATCAGGCACCATTCAGACTGTTTCCAGGCTACAGTTGAAGCCTCCAAGAGGACAGAGGCTCTTAGTCTTTAGGAACATTCTGTGTGGAAGGTGTTAACTCTGCTTCATGGTCACTGAGCCTGCAAAAGAAAATACTGAGATTTGCTGAAGGTCATGGTTGACATAACATCAAAGAAATTGCGTGGGAATGAGGATATTTTAATTTCATTTATTTCAGTGTTCTCTCAGGGTTCAACGTGTTATTGTAAAATGATTAACCCAAAATGATGATGATAATTTTATTGTTATTATTATTGCAAAAGAGAAAATATCCTATTCAGCAGAATATTGGGAATCCTATAAAAACAATGTTTATTCTCAATGGTAAGAAGTGGGCTAAGTTCACATTTTCTAAGAACCTGTTGTTACTAAGATTTCATGCAATGTAAAAACTATGTTCTTCAATTTCTCCATAGTTTTAGGGTAAAGCAGGAGCTTTGTAAAAGGATCTGGCAGATGCCCTGTTTTCTTATAGTCCAACCGTGGAATCTTTTTGTTTCCTTCAATGAGTATTTCTTTATAAACATTCTAAATTTTTCACAAAATCATATACCTTCTGCACACATATGACAAGGAATAAAGTACCTGGGAGATAATAATTAGTACAAAACAGATAATTGATAGAAAACATGAAGTAAGGACAGGAATTACTGGTGAGGGTATAACTTAGAAAAGTGGGGAGAGTGGGTTTCTTTGCATTTGGAAAAGGAGGTGGGCATGCTGGGATTTTGGAGTAGAGAAGACCATACGGTTGTCAACATCATTCACTAAATTTTATGCTCCTCATAAAATTTCACATACTATGTCTTAATTCCGTGGGTGAAGGTATTAGGAATTCAGATAAGTGTGTGTATCATGCATGATGTGCATGTTACATATATGTTACTCATATGTCAGGCACATAGAGAGAGAACAAGCTTAGATATTTGCCTTCCACCTTATTAGAGAAATGGCCTCTCTTGTTCAGTACTGTGTGCACAGGCTAGCTAGCCTGTGAGCTGTAATTCTTTTTTTTTTTCCAAAATTTTTATTAGATATTTTCTCCATTTACATTTCAAATGCTATCCTGAAAGTCCCCTATACCCTCCTCCCACCCTGCTTCCCAATCCACCCACTCCTGTGCTTCTTTTTCTGCTTCCTATGCCCTGGTGTCAGCATGCTGAGATTTTACATGTGGGTGTTACTTTGTTCTGTTTTTTACATAGATGCTAGCTAGAAATCTGAACACTGATTATCAAGCTAAGGTAGCAAGAACAACCTCAGAGCCATGTTCCAAGCCTAGATAGTCAGGCATTCTGAGGATAAGGATGGATCTTCACAAATAGGGGTGATAGATGTCCAGTTGGACTATTGTTTTTATTCAAGTAAAGTCTGGTGTACTAATAAAAAAGTCATGAAAAACTGTTGGCAGCTGCTTCTAAAACTCTCAAAAAAATGTGGGAAAGATTGTATGTGGAATAACTCCATTTGAAATAAAACTCTACAACCAGGTCAAACAGCCCTGCGCACAGGGACAACACAATCACTTCCTAATGCAATGCAGTTACTATGTGGCAGTTTAGCTTTCTGCATGTCTGAATAGAACTGAGTCCCTCTCAACCATCATTCAGTTCTCTCTAGGAGTGAAGTACTCTGTCCTTAATATTTTTCCACCCTAGGTCTTCATTTAGTACTTACTAAGTACAAAATTTAACAGAGACACGAGTCAAAGTGTATAATGCATTTGCCTGGGTGCAGACACTTTTACAATCTGATATTTTTTTCTGAAAATTATAAGAAGAAAAAAATCCCTTAGAAATGAAGTACCTGACACATCCTATTTATCAAAAATGCGAAGTCTTCAAAGTTGCAACCTTACAATTTTTTTCATCTTTAACAATGGTATTGCCAGGATGCTGTTAGACTGACAATGAGATATTTTCTCACATTATCAGTTGAATAAAACTATATATATATTTGATATGTTTATAAGCTTATGTGACTAATAAGATTATCAGGGAATATAGAAGTATAAAAGCAGGCACAGAACAACAATACATTTTAAATGTATTTAAATGTAGGATTATACATTCACATCTAAAATGATGTGGTATATAATCAAAATCAACTTCTTAATGGTACAGTATATGTAATTACTTCTCAACTTAAATAGGCAGATTTTACAAGATTATTTTAAAAGAGAAACAGGAAAATAATTAAAAACTGAACAATTGTGTTGGTGTGAGTTCATTGAAACACCATCAGCATTAGAAAGTGGATGACTTTTTCTTGATTAATAGGACAAATTATGTTAATGATAATGCTGAAATTGGCTCTATCGACTTTAGGGGGTGGTGCATTTAATGACATTGTTTCACAACTAAGGCTACTCTAAGATCAATTCTCCAGGAAAGCAAGTCAGCAACAAAGTTGCTGGGAATGTCCTCACAGAAAAGGAATCTATTCATGGAAAACTTGTGCTTCTACATGCCCTGCCATTCTGAACAGAACAAAAACAGCTTCAGATGTTCAGGGAAAACAGCAGCAGCAACAATCGAGTAAACAACTGCAGGAAATCAAGGGAAGCATTTTCATAGTTAATACTAAATTAGATCAGTGGTTCTGTTTTAGAAAAAGATGGAACAACAGGGACAGAATTTACCATTACTGCTTGAAATATTCAAGAAAAGAAAGCCTAATATATGAGTAGAAGACATCAGTAAAATGAAAGAAAATGGCCCTGGAGACGCTGAGGGCCTCTTGGCTGCCAAACAACGGGAAAGGACTTCAAAAATGGGTGAAAGAACTCAATAAATATTTCTTCAGGAAAGATGTAAGAATAGAAGATAAAAACAAAATCCACTAATGTCACTAATTACAAAGATGTAATTGGGACTTTAAGGACACAGGTAAAGTTTTACATTTCTAGCACGTTTTCACAACAAATAATGTCAGAGACATGTCTCTGTGGTTGTGGAGACTTTGGAACACTTGTGCTACAATGCTGGGGATGTAAAATGATGCTGGACCCTTGGAAAACCCAACAATTCCATCTCAGAATATAAGTCCATAGTCTAAAAGGGATATTTTGTTCGTATATCTATGCTTAGAAAAATATTGTTCACAGTAGCTAAAACTTGAAACCAAACAATTACTCAAGAAAGTGAGATATATGCTAGCTATAGAGGTATTGAAGTCAGATAGAAAGACTTAGAGATATATAGAGATGATGATAGATGATAGATGATAGATAGATAGATAGATAGATAGATAGATAGATAGATAGATAGATAGATCGTAAAGATAATCTACATTAGATACCAGTAAAAAATGTTTATACACTAGAAGGGAAATGACAATCAGCACAAGATAATTAGATGCTGTCTGGAGTAGGAAAATTTTATACAATCATTTGACAGAACAAATCTGTTCTTGACACACACCCTAAAAAGACTTGGTTTTATGCAACTGAATATACATAAATGTTTGTTTATATTAGCAAGGTTAACACTTAAAAAGAAAAAATATCATTACAGTTCAAAATTTATCGAAAGGACAAATGATAGCGTCCCAGTGCACCAGGACAGTGCTTGGCAATGGGGAGCAGCAGGCAGGGCATGGTTTATTATGATCATCACACTGTGAAAGTGTACCACAGCGTGATTGCATCTATTTAAAGACCAAAGCAGACCAAATGCTTCTATATTCAGGAAAACTGAGGTGAAGCCAAGTAAGGATATAAGCAAGGTTGTGCATGACAGAAAGAGTCTCAGCATTGTGGTCTCACTGAAGTCCCTGCCACATCCTACACCTTGAGAGGACTATGACAGATTTCTTTCTTTGCTCTGAGATGTTTCAGTGTCATGTTATATACATACATCTCTGTGAACATCATGTTTTACACATAAAGTTATAGTTATAATAGAAGCCAATCTAATGTGTAAGACATAATTGAACATATATTCAACTCCCAATTTAATAAAAAGCAAGTTGTTAATAGGAAGTGCTCTACTGTAGAAGCCAGCTGTAAAATATAAACTATCATTTTGGAATCTTAAATTTGAAGGGGAATTTTGTACTTCCTATATTAATTCTCTACCTAATTAGAAATGCTATCTTTGATCCTGTCTACTAGAACTTATATAATGTAGAAGGGAAGATAACAAAGCAATTTGGTAAGTCTAGATTCATTTGGGAAAAGAGCTAATATTTAGAAAGAGTTTTTTGTTCTTAAATTACTCATACCCTTGTAAATTTTTTACAGGAAATAAGACCTATTAAGTAATTAATAAAGCACAGTTTTATTTAGAAATTATTTACCTTCTTATTTCAAATGTGTGAGTTAAGATATAATTGGGGTATTGCTTTGCAAAACATAAAAATCACATTATGACTCTATAACTTTTAACAGAGACTAATTAATTTATCAAGTTTGAAATAACACTCCAGGCTGAAATTTAACATTTACTCCAGGTTTGTGTGGTGAAACTTTAATACACAGAATTTGGATAAAAAGCCATGCATGGTGGCTTATTCTTCCAACCACACTGCTAACTAATAAGAGAGATAAGAAGGTCCCTTGACTTGATGTGCAGCCAACCTAATCCTACTTTGTGAGCTCTCGAACAGTGGAAGACTGTGTCTCAATAAAAATGTGGACAATGCCTGAGAGAGAACCACTGAGCTTGTCCTCTGGCCTGCAGACACAGTACACTCATGTGTATCTGCATAAACATGAACACACATGTATATATGTATCTATACACAACGAAAAGAAAATAAAGGACATGGCAAATGATGCTTATGCCAAAGCACAGGAACAAAAGCAAGGTACTTAAAACTCCAGCATGATCAGATGAAAGGGAGAGCAGGCACCACCCCTAGGTGAAAGCTACAGAGAAGTGATTCTCACTCTTCCTAATGCTGACATCACAGCGGGCTCCCAACCCTAAAGTTACTTTCACTGTTACTCCACAACTGAAATATGCTACTGTTGTGATTTGTAATGTGAATACTTGTGGTTTTCCGATGGCCTTAGGCGGTCCCTGGAAAACAGTTCACAAAGGGGCTGGAACTCACAGGTTAAGAGTTGCTGCCATAGATACTTGATATCTACTTGAGAAAAAAGAACTACTAGTAGGACAGCATTTGAGTGGTCTTCTGTGTGTGTGTGTGTGTATTTGTGTCTGTGTATACATGCACACATGCACATATATGCATGTATGAAGCATGGACATGAAAATTATTCTTAGAGGTTTTGAAGGGGAGGAGTAGGGTGAATATGATCATGATACTTTACATACAAGCATGGCATTTCAAAGAAGAAAATATTCAATCTAAAAAGAATAAAGCACTTAGGCTTCTTCCATTATAAAAGAGAACTCTCTAGAAAGTATACTAGACTACACTTGATATTTGGTTTCTCTTCCTCTAGAACTGTGGGAAATAAATGTCTACCATTTAAACCATCCATTCTGGGATGTTGGGCCATGATAGCTCAAGCAGAATAAGATTTAATAGATGGTACAATATTTGAATGTATCTGTAGTCAATGTCAACGTTGGAGCTGACAGTCACCATAGAGAATAAATGTGGCATACGTGTACATTAAAAGTTGCATCCTTCCTAAGCAATTATTGTGATTGTGTTATTATTTGCACCCAATTTTTCAATGTTTCACACTTTAGATCAAGAGTGATACATTTCCCAGTCCTGTCACTTGTCGCCCAACTCCTGCTCACATGCAGTCCACATGTGCAGCACCTAACAGAGGCTCCATGGCAACTAGCATGATAATGTATGTGATGAATCTATGATGCAATGTCGAGTCCTAGAGTTTGGAAGCAATGCTCCAGAAAGAAATGATGGCTGAGGATTCACTCTTCACACATTTATAAGAAGCTCTCAAACTATCAAAAAGAAGTGTAACCCACAGCAAGAATTCATTCTTCATATAAACCCAAAATTAGAACATGTTCTGATAACTACTCTGTTTAATCATTACAAGATAATTTGGAAAAAAGAAATATGTCCTTTACAACCTTTATATTCTCATTATGTGTTGTCACAGACTGCTTTAGATGATTGATGCTGTGAATAAATTTGGAATTTTTCCTTATTGGGAAAGTTTAGTATGCTACAGGTTGTGTTTGTTCAACTCATCCTTAAAAATATGAAATAGTCTATGGGGTTCTTTTTGTTCAAAATCTCTTGATAAGTGAAACTAAATTCATGTGCTTCAGAGTATTTCTTACTATAAATTCTGATATATCAAGTATTTTGAGAGTGTAATTATAACTTAATCAAATGTATGTTTTACTAGTAATATGTTTTTCTTACCAATTTGTGTGTGTGTGTGTGTGTGTGTGTGTGTGTGTGTGTGTGTGTGTGTGTGTGATATGAGTATGTGATTTGGGGTATGCTCATGTGTGTATGTCTGTGAAAACCAGAGGTTGGTTCTGAGTGTATCTGTCACTTTCCACTATATTTTTCCAGAGAGAACATCTCACAGATGTTGTGGTTCAAGTACATTGGCCAGCTAGTAAACTCCTAGGTTGCTCCTGTCTTCAAATCTTCAGCTCCAAGACTGCAGATGAATGCTGGAAGGCCCAGATTTTATGTGAGTACTGGCAGCAAATCTTGGGTTCTCAGACTTTTATAAAGCTTTACACACTGAGATCTCCTTTGTGTCACTGTGATAACTTACATATTTCTATAAATTTTAGAATTCAACACACAAAAATGGTGCCCCAAAGCAATATATTGAGCTGACTAGAAGTTTGTACTTGAATTATTTTATTATATTTCCATTCCATTATTTATTTATTTGAATTATTTATTTTAGTTTTTGAAGGTTCATTACATTGTATATACAAGTAATGAATGGGTTTGCATAATCAGCACTTTTTCAATCCATTCAGGAGTAATAAATGCATGTATCTATTTTGGAATTCTGAAGATGTTGCTACGTACAAAGCTATTAGATTCCCCTTGGAAATTTTCCTCTACCTGCCTCTGATAGCCAGTATTTAGATATCAATAATTAACCATGGACTAGAATATAGTTGGTTGACACATCATTAGTCTTAATGTATGAGACCAAGGTTCTATTTCAAGGATTGAAAACGATAAGCTCAGAATAGCATATGTCGCTGACAAGCTAGATTAAACATATGGAAACATAGGGGTTTGTAGATCTTACCCACATTCATAATCACAAACACCAGAAGCAACCACATGGACACTTGGCCTCCTTAAATGCTCAAAGAAGGACAACAGACAACAGACCGAGGGTAAACATTGATGCTTGTATTAACCACTGAGGCCTCAACACTTTATTTTAAAAGTATCAGTGGCTTTTTGAGGAAAACATTCTGAACTACTTACACTCTGTAGACTGCTCTCAATTAAAAAAAAATCTCTGATTAAGAAATGACAAGATACTTAACATGGCCTATGCCTGTTTTTACACCGATATCAACTCCAGATCACTTTGCAATAGGAACAGAAATGTTTCATTCTCTAATTAAAGTGATCAGACTCAGAACAATGTAACTTTGTCTTGGAGTCATCATGTATTAGTCTCTCATTTATGTGGGCATAGGATTCACTCGAGACACCATCTGCCACAAAGGCTAATATTCTTCCTTCCAATGGACTTTCAGGATGGCAAAACCATCCTTCCTGCTTGGTATTTTGGGAAAATAAAACAGAATATTGATGACCCATTAATTGTATGGATGTTTTATTTTTAGTATACAACTGTGTTACTCATGCAACTATATATGTAACAATAGTGATATGTGTGCAGTTTCCGACAATTTCATGGACTGCCATTTCATCGTTGTTGATTGGACTGCACTGATAGAAGAACAATCATGCATATTTTCACATATAAAAACACTAAATTGCTTCCTGAATTTTTTGAAAATGCAAATGGTCTTTGTTGGCAGACATATGCACAGCATACTACTATAAAAGTAAAACATATTTATATGGGTTCTTTGATTCACTGTGTAAAATAATTTAATTGAAAACATTCTTGTTTGTGATCATTTGAAAGAAAAATTGCAAATCAGAAAATACAGAAAACAGTAGCAAAGAGAAATAAGCATACTGTTTTAGCTATTGTTTTCTTGAGGTTATAATACAATTACAGTGCGTACCCCTTTACTTTTCTCTTTCCAAACACTCCCAGATACTCCTCCTTGCCCTCATCTCATATCTATAACATTAATTACTGCATTAATTATTATAACATTCACACACACATGCACACACACACACACACATTTCTAAATATAACCTGCCTGGTCTGTGTAATGTTACTTGTAGATATCTTTCCACGGTGTTTACTTTTTCTTCTTGTTTTGCCTGATTGTTTTGTTCTCTTCTGTGTTGTTTGACTTAAATGATATGTAAATTAATCTTCAGATTCAATACTAAGGATATTGCTAAACTCATTAGAATTAGTTTGCACACATACAAAGTATTTAGTAAGCTAGGGACAGTACAAGATACAGATATTTAACAATTTTTCTTGTATTCCAGAGTTGTTTGTCTTCTGAGATTTTCATTGTTCAATGTATTAATGTCATAAAAAAATTTATCCCTTTATAGAATCATTTCCCAAGATTTCTATAATAAACCACCACAAGTATGGTGCCTTACACAGTAGAATAGCTTTGTCTCACAGTTCTAAAGGCCAGACTCAGAAAGAAATGTATCATTAAGTCTTACATCTAACTCTCTGAACCTCTCCTAGCCTCGGTTGGTCTCTCTGATGATTTTTAGATTCTTTTTGAAGATGCATAAATCCAACTTCTGTGTGCACCTCTGTATGTCATGCTCTTCTCTATACCACTATTATTTTAAGCAATCAGTCATATTGGATAAGGTATCCAAAAGCTATATAAAATTGATTCATCTTTATGTGTTACACTTTCAATACTGCACTTCCAAATGCAATTCATCTCTAGGATACCAGGAATAGAAATTCAACATATCTGTTCACCGATTCAGTTTACTCCATTACTACAATGCAATGGCATTATCCAATACTTTAAAATATATATTATCTCTTGTAAAATATGTTACATCTGAAAATAAACAAAGACAGGAACACAGTAGGTATGAACACTATTTTTTTTAAGATTTATTTATTTATTATATGTAAGTACACTGTAGCTGTCTTCAGACACACCAGAAGAGGGAGTCAGATCTCGTTAGGGATGGTTGTGAGCCACCATGTGGTTGCTGGGATTTGAACCCAGGACCTTCGGAAGAGCAGTTGGGTGCTCTTACCTGCTGAGCCATCTCACCAGTCCCCGTATCAACATTATTAATGCTCAGCCATGAAGCTGGACACAATAGATATTCATGCAGACTCCCCAGCCCAGACATAAGTAGATTCCCATTCAAGACAAAGCCAGACTTTATTGAACATGTAGACATACAAAGTCACCTTGTTTTATATTTAACTGTATTTCTATTTCAGAGGTTAAAAGATGAGCTTTGGGGGAATTGCTGATAAGAACATGATAAATTGCCTGAAGTATTTCAATAACTTGCCATAATCAAGTATTTTATGCACAAGGAATTATGAATGAATCATGTGTGTTGCTCCTTAAAAGTTGAAAACAATAGTATTGAAAAATCCATTTCTCTTTGTTAGGATATTAGATAGTTGTAGTAAAGTTGATATTACCATTCATCAGTCAAAGCCATCATTCATTGCTTTCAGAACCCACTCTAGAGCAACTTGCAAAACATTTGTCTAAGGTAGATGTTAAATGTCAGAAGAAAATTGTTTTAGTTAGCTCGTTGTTCTCGACTCACCTATGGGAAAGCATTCATTTATTTTTTTTCCATGTTAATCAAATTTAACAAAGATCCCTGTTACAAACATTGCAAAACAAACTCATAATTTAACATTAAGGCTGATAGTTTAGTTTAGGGATTTCCTTTCAGAAATAAAAGATCATCCAAGAAATTAATGTCTCTTCAAATAAGAAGACATGGAGCACACTCCAAAAGTCATTGTATTGTGTCATTAGTTCTGCAATTTCCATTGCTATCACCTAATTTTGCTGTAGTCTGAGATCAAATTCCTGAGACAGAACAGACACAAAGTAAAAGGGAATCGGTGTGCCAGGATATCTGTGAATACTATAGCATAGCAAAAATAGGTGGTAAGCTAGCCCCGAGGCTGCTGACCTCTGGTCAGGTGCCCAGGTCAATCTCCTACTGTTGTCAGAGAAAGCAAATATAAACTCTCAGCAGAAATGTGCAGGCATCTTGACTGACATATCCAGGACAGGAAGAACCAGCATTCCTGTGTGTGTCAGAAATATTGTTAAGATTCTACTCAATATTGTTAAGATTCTACTCAACTTAATTGTTGCTTACTATGGTCATTCAAAGAGCACATGCTAAATGCCCTTGACTGGTCTCTTCATGTATGAAGTGAAGGCATTGGGTCTATTCAAAGTATGGCTTTAAAGTTATACCTCTCACAGGACACATAATAAACCTCTTTAATAGGGGCATCCTAGAATGCCATTTATGTTTGGAATGCTGTAATAAAAAAATAAGTCAAGTTTTCTCAATTATGGGAGAAGAAAGTAACACAAGGGGCAGAAGACATTTGTATATACATATATGAAAAGGCTGTAGTTGCATTTTATTAATAGATATGTTCTGATTATAACACAGTAGCTAAATCAGAAGTACATTTTGTATAAAGATGGAATACTATATAAGGAGATGTACATGCAGAAAAACCAAAGTGATCATTTTTATCTTCTTTGCCTTGGCTGAAAAAAAGGCCATTGTCATTCATTTCCTTCACAGCCTCTCCTGAAGGAGGGAAATAAAAGAAAGTAGAAAGAGAGCAGCTGAGGGGGAGAGGGAAGGAGGGAGAGGGGGGGGGGAAGAAGGGAGGAAGGGAGGGAATCTGAAGTGGAGAGAGGCTTCCCCCATACAGGCACAGCAGGACATTTGGAACAGGAAGACCAAGAATAGAAAAGCTATTGCACCAGGGGCTAAGGAAGGAACAAAGGCTGGCAGTGTATAGTGGGAAAATCGTGACTCAGACCTCCCAGGGAGACTATGCAAATGAACAATGAGTGAGAACCCTGGACAGTCATTTCCTTGAGAGATTTAAAAAATATAGATATGAAAGGAACTCAACTTAGAGAGAGTGATCCCAAAGGGAGCAAGCCTGGGATCCCAAGCATTCTCTAGTGTTGGTGAATCCCACAATGTCTTGGAGGCCAAGTCTCAGTGACAACAAGTTAAACATGAGCAGGCTTGCCACCCAGGCTTTTCCAAAGTGATTGGCAGAGACAGAAATCTGTCTAGGGTGTGTGTAAGACTGGGAATTCCTCGAGTGAGTGCCAGGTTCCTTCCCATTTCTTCTCTTTTTCAGCTCAGATATCTGTGTGCCATACAGACTTTCTCTTTGTGACCCTTAGCAGTCATTTAATAAGAATCTATCTGAGTGCCATTGAAGACTAGGGTGAGCAGGACATTCCACCCTCTGATTGAGATGAATGGATTCAACAGAATGACGAAGAAAAAAAAAAACACAACAAAACTTAACTGAAGTCTTGATGGGTTTTAACTTTCAACCCTATCCAATTTTAGAAGGGGCTTAGTTTACAAGATAGATATCTTAATAAAAATTTGAAGATTTTTGTAAAGAACTGAAAGATCCTCTGAAACTAGCTGAAGAATAAGATTTCTATCTGTGTGGAGGGTAAGAGTCCAGAGTATGGCATCCCAAAGCATCCGTGACTTTGAGCTGAAGACCTGAAGTGGCTACAAGGCAGGGTCTATCTTCTCCCTGTCTCTGCCTGAGGCAGAGAACAGATTTACATTGAACCATGAATGCATGGAACATAGTTCTATGTTGGGCTTAGTTGAGACAGCTAGCTCAGGGAATTTTGTACTTAACATAGAACACCTACTGTACATATATAGCAATTTCTCTAATACCTCACTGTGTGAAAACACATAATTAATGTACATCATTAACATCTCAAAGCCCGTTTTCCTTTTGGAGTCACAAAGTTTAGACAAGGAAATCATGTTTATTAGCTGTTACTCAAAGTAGACTTGTCACAATAAATTAGAGGTAATGACATAATATAGAAATAAGTTTATATTAGCATATTTTTTAAATTAAGAAATATTTGAATATAGCTGACCACCTATAAAGAGAGTGGCTAAATCATCCTACAAAATTATTAAAGGGCCCCCAAGGAACTGTTGGACATTTGGCTTCAAACATAAAAGAAATACCAACTGATTAGATGTCAAATATTTTCTATGAAGTTGATACCCAGCACTAACTTGAAGGACTAGGAGAAAAAAATGACCAGGATGTTTGTTTGTTTTGAATATCTTTTAGTATTTTAATTATATCATTTCCCTCTTCCCTTTCCTCTCTCTAACCCTCCAATATAACATGTCCCCCCAATTTGCTCTCTTTCAAAGTCATAGCTACTTTTATTTACTTATTGCTACATATATGTGTGTTTCTGTCTCTCTGTGTGTATCTCTAAATACACACTTACAGCCTTCTCAGTGTGCATAATGTTACTTGTATGTGTGTTCTCAGCTTGATCATTTGGTATTGAATAATCAGTTGGTGTGTTCTTCCTGGGGGAAGACTGTCTCCTGCTTTCAACATACCTTAGTTTCCTGTAGGTTTTTTGTTTTTGTTTTTGTTTTGTTTTGTTTTGTTTTGTTTTTGTCTAGAGTTTATTAATTAATTAATGTGTCCATTGGAGCCTTCTTTGGTCAGGTTCTGTTTTGGCAGTCATGTTGGTGAGGCTTCCTAGATGTAGCTTCCCTCACTTGTCTAGCAGACATAATCTCACAGCAAACTTGTCCTAATTTTTTATTCTTATATATTATATAATATTAAATATTATTATTATTATTTTAAATCCAGGTATAGAGCTTTTTGTTACCACCAAGGAATTCATGCCACTACTTCAACCTTAGAGTTACGATACTGGTTGTTTTAGTTCATAGGCAACATAGTGGGTGGGATTATTGGTTGTCTCCCTCTCTGGGAAGCAGGCCTCTGTCTATGAAAGCAGACTTCAAGTACAGGACTTCAGGGACAGGTTTGTATACTCAGGGTTCTCTGTCTGAAGTCTATGATGTCTTTAACAATTGTGGCTTGCCCTCCCCCCACCACTCAGGGACAACCAAGGGCAATAACAACAGCCTATAATATTTGGGGGAGTCACTTAGACAACACTGACCAACAACTCAAAAGGGGGCCTCTCATGCCTGGTGTTAGGGTTTATATTAGATAGTCTATGGATTTTGGGCTGTACAGTATGGATACTGGAAGCTCAGATAGTGAAATTTTATTTTAAAAAAAATATATATATATACTTATATTAATTTTAAGATAGCTAATTAACAATATAATTCCTTTGTGATTGGGTTACCTCACTCAGGATGATATCCTCCAGATCCATCCTTAGAATAGGGATCAAAATACCCATGGAAGGAGATACAGAGACAAAGTTTGGAGCTGAGACGAAAGGATGGACCATCCAGAGACTGCCCCACCTGGGGATCCATCCAATAATCAGCCATCAAACACAGACACTATAGCATATGACAGTAAGATTTTGCTGAAAGGATTCTGATATAGCTGTCTCTTGTGAGGCTATGCCAGAGCTTGGCAAATACAGAAGTGGATGCCACAGTCATCTATTGGATGGAACACAGGGCCCCCAGTGGAAGAGCTAGAGAAAGTACCCAAGGAGCTGAAGGGGTCTGCAACCCTATAAGTGGAACAACAATATGAACTAACCAGTACCCCCAGACCTCATGTCTCTAGCTGCATATGTAGCAGAAGATGGCCTAGTTGGCCATCATTGGGAGGAGAGGCCCTTGGTCTTGAGAAGATCATATGCCCCAGTACAGGGGAATGCCAGGGCCAAAAAGTGGGAGTGAGTGGGGAGGGGAGCAGGGTGGGGGAGGGTATAGGGAACTTTCGGGACAGCATTTGAAATGTAAATGAAGAAAATGTCTAATAAAAATTGAAAAAAATGTATACTCATAACAAAATAATTAAAAATCAAAAACTACTAGTAAAAAAAAAAAACAATATAATTCCTTATGACTTTTTCAGACATCATTATTGTTACCTTAGCTCCCCCCATCCTTCTTCTGTATTTAGCTCTCTTAATCTCCCTACAGCTTCTGCCCCCTTCCTCCTAATCACATTACCTGTGCGCTGCTACTTCTCGATCCTCATCCCTCCACCCCATCCTGGCAACAGACCATTTTACTTTCTTTGTTTCTGCAGTTACTCCAAGACATGTACTAGTTATATCTGAAGATCAGTGCTGGGATCCTCTGATGAGAGAGAATAGAACACATTTGTTTCTCTGGCTCTGAGTTACTTCAATAAGATCCTCTCTAGTTGCATATACTGATCTGAAAATATCATGATTTCATTTATCCTTAGAGGTGCATAGTGTTCCATGGTTTATACATGCAACATTTTCATTACCCATTTATTAGGTGGAGGACATTTAGGTTTTTTTCATGTCCAGTTGTTGTAAATAGAGCAGCAAGGAACATGGATAAGCAAGTATAAGTGGAATAGATTTTGAATTCTTTGGCCATATGCCAAAAAATGGTATCGCTGGGCCATGTGGTAGATTTATTTTTAGCATTTTCAGGATCCACCATATGGATTTCTAGAATAGCTGGACCAGTTTGCAATCCATCAACAGTGAAGGAAGTTTCTCTTTCCCTAAATCCTCTTCAGCATATTTTGTCAGTTGTCTTGTTGATAATGACCATTCTGACTTGAGTAAAATAAAGTCTCAAAATTGTTTCCTTTTGTATTTCCATAGACACTAAGGATGATGAACATTTCTGAGATATTTATAACCCTTTTTAAGACAAGATAGTTTTAATAAATATGATGTAAACAATAAGTGCTATAAACTCCATATTCTGAAATAAGTATAACCTGATTATAAAGAGAAAAGTTGGAACAGAAAGTATTGTTTGTAATATCAGAAAATTTATGTTTGAGGCTGTAATTTGAGGAGCTGAACATATTTTCTTATCTGTGGAGACATCTCTGCTTCATATTCCAACACCAAAGAATTTAAAAAAATCAAACCACTGTGAGAACATACTTAGCATTTTGTGTAAATATAGTTTCAGAAAGGGTATTCAAAGAGGCACTTCTTAGTTTCTGTATCTTAGTGTGGCGAGGAGTTGATTTTTCTGTGGACAGTTTTATACTGGTAAGGAGGCATTTTTAGTGGACATCGGTTTTTCTTCTGTGTAACCCAAAGAACCCTTGTTGTCCTTCATGCAAATGCTAGAATCAAGGCTATGCTTCACTGTTGTAATTGCTGACCAGAGGAACGAAACATGAATGGCAGTGCTAGGTTGTGCTGATTACAGGTCTCTGGTAGAATACAGCAATTAGAAATACTTATTCCCTTGGTGGAAAAGGGTCAAGGGCAAAAGCTCTTGCAAGCTATTTATGTTACTGCAGGAAATCTCTCTTCTCAACATTACCGAAGTTTATATAAGTGGTCATTAGGAAAAATTGACTGCATGGAAGAAAAGTACGTTCTGTACTTAAAACTGTTTTTGCATGTATTCCAAAAAGTTTGGAAGCAGTGAGTAGCAAGGGAGACAGAGTTTTGAATTATTTTGGAAAATCCTGAGACATAAAGCTTCCAATAACGTAAACAAAACAAACTGGACTGTGATTAATATTTAAAGTGGTTTGGATTACACTTGTTGAGGTTAGTGCACTCCAATAAGGAGAATGTGAGGATATATTCTACAGAAAGATATTTGTCTAATGCAAGGGCTGGGAAACAGCTCAGGATGTAAAGTTAGTGTGCTGGCCACACACTAACAAGGAACTGTATTAGATCCCCATCATCCATGTAAAAAGCTGGGTGTGGTTGCATGTGTTTTCAATCTCATCACTGAGGAGGTGGAAAGAGAATGGTTTCTGGGTCTTATTGACCAGCTTGCTTAGCCTAATGACAATACGCCAAGTGAGACCTGTCTCAACATACAAGGTGGATGTTTCCCCAGGATCAACCTCAAGTATAACCTTTGACCTTAAGATGAATGAGAGAGAGAGAGAGAGAGAGAGAGAGAGAGAGAGAGAGAGAGAGAGAGAGATGAAGAAGAGGAGGAGGAGGAGGAGGAAGAAGAAGAAGAAGAAGAAGAAGAAGAAGAAGAAGAAGAAGAAGAAGAAGAAGAAGAAGAAGAAGAAGAAGGAAGAAGAGAGAGAGAAGATGTCTAATGGAAGAGTGCTATTATTACTGTTTATTGCTGTATTTCTTGTTATTGATGATGATGGTGGTGACACAAATGTTAGAATTGTATCCAGGACCTCCAAGTACTAGGCAAGTGCTCTAATATTGAGCCATAATCACACCCCTAATCTGTGTTTTTAACGGAAGTACTTTCTATTCATATTTACTGATAGTGGCTTTATGGTATTTCCATTTATGATACTGCATACAGTTTTAATGATATTTATAAAAAATAGAGTAGAAGTCTGCACTGTGGTTCGTAACCAAAGGGTCCAGATATACCTTTAATACACTGACACATTCAGTTTAGCTTCACTTATTAGGGTCTGATCCGGCCTTCAAAAATATCAGAAGTATCTTGGTAGATGTATGTGCTCAGGCCACTTAGATTCTCCTTAGACTCCCTCACGACAGCTTTATTTATTTGTGGCTTATAATTAAACTCCTTAAAAAGCACTTTCAAGAACCCTTATTCTTTGTAGCAAATGCTGCATCTAACTTGAAATAGTGCATCTATATAGTTCGTGTATCTGTGAGTTTTAATGAGTTTAATAATGCTAAAATATTGCATAATAATTGCTTGCTTCCCTGGAAACTAATAAAAAATACAGATTTGTGGTAGAAAACTAAAAGGCAAAGAACAAAGTCGTTTTAGTGTATATAAAATGCCATCTTTCAGTATTACAAAACTTGTCTGTTACACTGTGGGTCTATAGAGTTTCGTGAATAAAAAAGTCCCTGCCCTTGAGATTCATGATCCTGGAGTGATCTCTTTGAGATTCTAACTAATTGAACCTTTAAAATATGTTCCTGGACCTCCCTGACTACCCTGTCCATTCCCTGGGCCTCCATAACATAGAAATAAGCAGACAATATGGTGTGGTTTCAGAGAGTCATAGCCTCACGGTGCTAACATATACGTCTTCCTAAGCGGCACTAATCCCCAAATGCTATGCCCAAGACTTAAGTATCAGTAAGTTTTAACAGAAACATTAACAAAGACTGTGATGCTTTAATGGGTCAACAATGCTCAGGAGAAACAGATTTTAATGGGGTGGGGTTATTAAATACATAGATATCTATTACACAGTCACATCACAAAGGCCAAGAAAGTGAAAGGGATGCTATGACCTTCTGTCAGTCTAGACCAAGTACAAAGCTTACACAAGATACCTGAGGATCAGAACAGCCAACCAAGACCAGGTCAGATACCTGAAAAACTAAGACAGAGAACGAATTTCATCATCCTCATGTCTATATGGAGAAAAGTATGACTTTAAGAAAATGAATTATAGTAAAATGTGTATACTTTTAAAAGAATATATGTTACAAAAATAATTAATCTAGGCAATAAATCTAAAGACGGTGATGCATCAGAAAGGAAGAACCCATCTGAGTTTCTGTGGCATGCCAGAGAATTCTATAATACGAATTGAACTGACAAGGTAATCTAGAAGAACAGAGGAAATGATGAGAAGTACACAGAGCTACTGCTGAGAGAAAAGTCTTATTAGAAAGGAGAGGTAGAGGAGCAGGGGGTACTGATCTGTCCATAAAAGGCTGGCCTGGGTTTCTGGGGTTCCCTTTCTAAGGGAGAAGGAATGCAGGGAAGAAGCAAATGCAAGCATCTGTGATGCATTGGCCTCTGTCAGGACAAGGGAACAGTCTCTGCCATAAACTCACTGCAGTTCAAGAGAAAGACAAACTCATGATGGAGACAGAAACTGGAGGAACCTGATGGGTTGTCAGGGTTTTCAGGTGACAAGTCAGGGCTGGACTCCTAAAGCGGGGAGAGGTAAAGGAAACTTGCAGAGTGACAGAGGAGGCCATCATGGAAATACAGGACAAAGCCCAGAACTGGACAGATAGTAAAACCCAAGGGTTTGAGGAATTGTGCCAGTTCCTTTGACTGTGGCTTTATTTTACAGTGTGTCCCAAGTGAACTGGGGGGTCGTATCTGGGGAGAAGGTACAGGCTAATGCTGAACTGTGGGTGTTCACAGGACACTGAAGGCCAGAGGCAGAGTGAAACAGGAACTCAAGGCAACAGATCACACCATCCAGAGACTTAAGTATTTTGAACTGAAGATAATTGGGAAGAATCCGGCAAGCTCTTTTAATCTTTTTTGCCTAACACTAGTTAAAAGTTTATCAAAGTTTTGCTGACATGCACCAGCAAGCATAGAGTCATTCATATGAGAGGACTCTAGACCTCAGAGTACCTAAGTCCAAACTAGAAGAATGCACATAGCACATGGTATGAATCCATTTACAGGGGGAAAATACTTTCATTGCAAGTTTATAAGGGATAACATTGAAGCCTAAAGAGTCTGCAGGAGGTTCAACATAGTCCCAGCACTATTTACTGTAAATGAGCCAGGTCCAGATAACTTCTAAGCCAGGATCTTTGATATCCCCAATGAGAAATGAAGAAGAAAACAGAATCAGAGAGGACATTGCGGTTCAGCATATTAGGAAAGTAGACCAATAATTTCAAGAAATAAAGGGCTCAGTGTGTGTTTCAATTAAGTGGACATCCCAGGAAAGATACATCAGGAAGGTCAGTTAGCTGTTTTTGAGTAATGGAAGGAATAGAATGACAGTGTGACAGTGACACCTCCAAAGAACATGAGAGGCATGACTCATAAGTAAACCTCTAGGACAGCAAAGGATGCATATAGCCACCGAGCATTATGTGTCTCTAAGTATCTACTGTGGGTCATATATGGAGTTGCCAAGTTAGTTATTGCATTGAGTGTTGAATTTCTTGTAAAATGCCAACCTCATCATAGCTAGTAAAATTAATAAATTCTGAGGAAAATCCCTACCCTTATTTTCATGATCAAGTTGAATCTCCATGGCCTGGTCATTTTCCAGATAAGCCTCATAATGCACACACCAGTGAGAAATGCCTAGAGACCAGGCTTTTTACAAGCCAGAAGATCAAAGCCCCTCATAGAATTCAACTGTCCTAGACTTTGATAACTCTGGTCATTTTGTTTTGTAAATGTTATCCCATTGTGGTGATTTTTAATACTCAAGGTAGAAGGAAACTAATGACTGCTGATTGAAATAACTGTTTGTCTTTTTCTTTTTCCTTCTTTATGTTATTATTGAAGCATTTGAAGAATTGTTTGGTTAAATGGCAACATGTTTAGTGTTTCTGCTTTTCCCTTGTCTCGTGTTTATAGTGCTTATGGCTTTTTCTAAGAGTCTTTATTGTTCTAAAAAATAAGAAAGTTGGTAAAACTAAAGACATTCATTTCAAGTCATCTCATTTACTAAGTCATTTTATGTAACAATTAAGTAAAGACTCATGATGGGTTTTCTGTCTATTAATGTCTACACAATTGTCTATCAAGGTTATTATTATGGAGGCTATCTGCAGTATGGAGAGCCAGTTGTAACACTGCAATATGTAGGGCTATTAAGATGGCTCAGTTGTTAAGAGTGTCTTGTTTTGCAGAAGACCTAGGTTGTTTTTCTAGCTTTCATATCCAGCAGGAAAGAGTCAGCTGTAATTCCTGCCCTAGAGGAACTTCACTCTCAGTTATTCAAACAAGTACTGGTATTCAAGTGTATGTACTCTTACAGAGATCTATTCAAACTTAAAAATGAACACATCATTTTGTTTTCGTTCTTGAAATCTGAATCTGAAGGTCTCTTAACCCAGAGAGTGGAGTGGTACAAGATCAAGTTCAGACCTATGTGTCAGCTAAGTAATCAGGCAGGCAGAAGATCATTTTCCCATCCTCTACTTTAAAACAAAACAAAACACAACACAAAATCTCCTCAGGTCTTGAATGGATCAGATAATGCCTACCATCTGCTTTGCTAAATATCCAGACTTGGTGCTCTTCTCATCTGCAAATATCATTGCAAACTTTTAGAGTAATAATATTACCCAGATCACCCCAAGATGTGTTCAGCTAACAGAAAAAATGAATCATTACAGCTCAGCAGAGAGTCTAGGAGAGAGGCAGAAGTGTAACTGTGATACTATTAGGCAAAATCCCTCTTGCATCATGAATTTATTACAATGTAGTTCCCTCACCAAGATTGCCATTTTCTATTGTTAACATTCTATGAAAGCAAAACTGTCATCAGTGGTAAATATTCTTGAGCAAAACTAATCTCTAGTGTCATAGCAACCACAATGACTCTCCAATGTGCAAGAGTTTGAGATGTGTTTTAGTTAACAAAATACATTTCCAAGAAGTTCGCAAAAACCAAAAACCAAATAGAATATTACCAAACCCCTGCAATTTTCTAAGAAAATGATCAGCTGTCAGTTTTTTCATTTGTAAAGTTAAGTTTAGTAGATGTTAATACAGATAACAGGATGAGAGTCATTTTAATAGCAATCTTGCCAGATAAATGTGCTCCACTACTTGAGTGATTAGGGATAATATTTGATGTAAACGCTCTGGCACTGTTATCTGTGTATGTGACTCAGAGCAGGAGCATAATGATGAATGCTTTGGGTCTGCAAGAATTGAAAAATCTAAATTAAACTTTAATCACTTCTTTTTTTGAAATAGCACAAATTCTTCCATCATCATCTTTCAATATAGCCAATAAAGGATTTTTTTTTCCTTTGAGAATTTATGTTACTCATTTTATTAATTAGTTATAGGCATTCACATGAGAATGCTGTAAATTATGCATTTGCGACATTTTCCCTTATAAATTCCAATGGATAAATTTATATTTTTCATCCTAATATGTCTAAATAAAGAATTTACATTTTAGAAGGACAGAAAACCACATGAAATAGTAGGTTGATATGAGACTATTTTAGACTAATGATATTCCATTTATAATATCAGGTAAGATCTACCTAGTATTTCAGAGAAGAATAAAATGTCTTTCTGAGTCATACACTCATGAATTTTATTTCAAATTTTCTATGAATGAGGAATTTACAAGAAAAGCAAGTGGCTCTATATTGACATAAAACTGTACACATAGGTTCTAGGTTATTATATACATTTCTAAGAATAAAACAAGAAAATAGAGTATGGATGTTAGTTATCCTTTCAATGTCAAACATGTGTGATAAAGGCCTAAAATGTAAGAAAGAGATATTTCACACCAGCATACATCAGCCAAGAACCACGTAAAGTCAGAATAATTTAAGAGGGTTATTATAAAGGACATTAAATGTTCACGGTTTGTCACCTGAGACCTAAGGAAGTTAAGATCAATGAAAAGTGATAATGTTTTGTTTCTTGTTTACTGCCTATTAAATGGAAAGAGGAAAAAAAGAAGCAGAAGAGAAAACCTAGTGGGTGAGATTACGGTCACAAGAATGCTCATTTTCTGCTCCTGACATGAAGTTTCCCGGGAGAACAATTTGCTAGTATCCAATAAAGTTCAAGACAAACACGGAGTCTTTCCAAATAATCTCATTTGCAGATATTTGAGGGAAGCCTCAAACTTAACGTCAAAAGAGAACAAGTAAACGAAGCAGAAGGGGAAGAAGAAAAGAAGCCACATTAGAGGGAAATGACTTAAAAGACACAGATGAAATCTTGTTTAAAGGAATATCTAACACCTGTAAAATATGCTCAAATGGCAACTTCTAGAAATGAGAACAGAAAACAAGGAAAGATAAAAGAGACAACGAGCGAAGAAACAGACTTTTTTTTTTTGATGTGTAACATGAGAGCGAGATTTTTGTTTTGTTTTCTCAAGAGAGTTGGGGGTTTAGCAACTGAAGAGAAAGACATAACCCAGAAAACAGGAGAAAGGGAATGGGTTTAAAGCAGCAGAAGTGAGGCAGGGATTTAGAAGGTGGGTAAACAGTATTGTCACAGGGAGACAGTCTCCATGAGAGCTGTAGAGCATACAAGCTGCCGCCATCTGTACCAGAACTATCCTTGCTGAGTGAGGCAGGACAGACGCTGCAGGGGTCCTCAGTCCACTGCTTCTCTTTGGTTATCACTCTGGTATACAGGCCTGTGTTTCCCTTTAAGGACACTTAATTCTTTGCTATATGTTATATCAACACATTAAAATATCATCTTCTTCTTCCCCAATGCTCTGATTTTTGTAGAAAAAAAAGTGGGGCAATGCATAAAGGCCATTAATTTCCAACAATGCTATTTTTGAGAGTTTACATGTATGCAACTGCCAGTGGGCTCATCGCTTCTGCTGGGTTTACTTTGCAGCTGCGGTATCAATTGCTGTACAAGTTCAATGGGATCCCTCTGCCTCTGTGGTTGCTGCATAACCTTCCAGAACTGGCTGGTAATCTTCTTTGCAGACTGAAACTGGGATAGCTACTGCTTTCAGAGGCATGAGGCATTTGTGTGGACAGCAGCGGCTGGACCCACTGGCTTTAAACTGGAAGTATGATTGCCCAGCCACTAAAGAATCCATTATGCAGGCTCATAAAATGATATCAAAGAGACCCTGTACCACCAACACTGGTTTTTGAACCCAGGTAAATAATTCTGTTGTCACAGTAAAGCAATGTCTGTCCTGGAAATAGAAAGTGTTGTGTACAATATTGACGACCAAGTACTTACAAAGCAGAATATGCTGCATGAGTCACATTCCTTAAATGAGACAATAGAAAAAATACCCTTGAAGATTTTTGAATAGGTACAAATGAAGTTACCCCAAAATATAAAAAGAGTGACAAGACAAATGTGAGGCATTTGTTATCTGTAAGAGGGAAGAATGTGTTATTTCAGAACTTTTAATCTTTTGTCTGCCTTCATATTATCCTCCTACATTTCTTTTAAGTCCTGAGACAGGAGCTAAGCCTGGCCCTGAGCTTGCTGTATAGCTGAGGATGATCTCAAGCTTTTGATCTCCTGCCTCCATCCTCAAAGTGCTGCGATGGAAGGCTTTACCACCATGCACAGTTGTATGTGGTGTTGGGAACTGAACCCAGAATTGTGTGCTTGCTAGGTGCTCATGCTACCGACTGAGCTACACATCTAGTCTGTTTTCCATGCCTCTATTATTTTTTTCACACAAAAATACAAATTTCTAACATTACATGAAATATAAATGATCAAATTATGGTTCTTAGGCATGACATTTGTGCTGCCATGGTCAGGAACTGTTAACCCTCTAAGGAACCCTAGCTACCCTTTTTATCTGCTGGCATAAAGCACACTCTGAAATTCTACAAATGCTGAATGGAAATCCTGAGCAGCAAAACCAGAAACTAAAATTAATATTTAACTTTGAAATTCACTATGTTGTCTAATACACCCTGACAAGAATCACTCTGTGACATGCATTTTTTAAAATTATCATGCAATATCTTAGGTATCAAATTAGGCATTTTTCAAGCAAAATTTGTTTTGGTTACATCAATTCTTCTCTGTGACACCCCCTTCCTTTATATCAAAATACTTATATGAGTTCGTGGAAGCAAAGCATCTTTCTTTAAAAAAGATTTTGCCAGTGTTTAATGTCAGCCTCTGATTCTCACCATTCCATGTGTTCCCGAGCTTCAGGAAGAACAAAGACACAGACAGTAGCTAGCTTGATTCACAGCTCCAAGTCACTTCCTGGATCTGTTTGTGTTCTTTTAGTGAGGCAGGCCCTGGCAGGTCCCTCCTGAGTAATTGTTCAGGATCCAAAATTGTAAGTGCCAAACTTACAAAAATTCAGGAAATGCACAACAAAAGACTTAGAGGGGACAAAGCATTAGGTCATCTCTTCCCTCCACTTGCAAACTTCTCTCTAGAATAGTTCTAGCTGTTTTCAAAAATAGGGCTAAAACTTATTCCATTCAATTCTCAAAACCAGAACAAAAATAAATGATTAATATCCATTGGGGGCTTAGTGTCAGAGTCATCTCTAGTTAGTGTTTATGTATATTTATGCCATCTACAAATTGAATATAAAACAAAAAAGTGAAAACATATATGCACTTATATGTGTAAATATGCATGTGTATATACATGTATTTACATTTATATATTTTTACCTCCAAACATAATCACACAAAAACATCTATTTGAACCAAGTATGGTTAGCAATCATAATTACAGAGTCAAATTGTGTTTGATTTTTTGCATATTTTATTGTCTGAATGTTGATTTTTTTTTAACGGCATATTCATAGCACACTCCCATCCATCAGTGTCCTAGCAACACTGGGTTGTTCTAATAGTTACCCTAAGGAAGAAACGTGTGGGTTATACTGACACAGAATGAAGACTTTGTGATATTAGTTCATTTCTCTATTTTACGGCACTGAAGATCAAACCCAGGGCTTCACACGTTAAAGAAGAATGTCAGTTTTAGGTCTATATCCACAGCACAGGCATGTGATAGTTCTCATGTGAGATTTGAGCACTGGACTTGTCACTGCTGACTCATTGGCTCTTTGATTGATGATTGGAATTATTTTCCTTTTCATTTTGCTCCCTGGCAAAAAGCTAAAGGCATGTAATCATTAAGCAGTGTGTGTAAGAGACAGATTGCAGGACAGAAAACCATAGGAGTTACTTAAAAGCCAAAGCATATAAAATAATTTATCCTTCACAGACATTTCTATATCCACTGGAGCAAGCATATGCTTGACTCATATTCAACCGAGCAAGTAGAGTGTTCTTATTCTTCTCTGCATGGACACGGCAGTCATCATCATACAATTTCTTAATAAGCTCTTTTAACCAACGCCCCTGAGCACCAAGCTTAAGCGACTGTGGCCTCAAAATCACCACATTTTACTCTCCTCAAGTGCATGGCTGGTGCTGAACTACACTAATTTACTATCTTTTTGCTAGTTTGCAAAATTTCTCAATGTCTGTGTTGCTTCCAAAGCTTGTAGCAAACACAGGCAAGAAAAAATAATTAATTTTGAGACCTCTGGTGAGGTTGGGAATAGAATTGCAGAGTCTGTCATTTTATGGTGCCTAGTGTTAGCTGGTTAAATTGCAGTATTATCATCAGGTGGCAACCTGAGTTTCTCTATGTAAGAGGAATCCTTAGGATGAGAGCCTATTGTTATCCTTTCTTTCACCCCTATTTAAATGCATGTAACAACCTGCCTACTTCAAGCAAGTTTCCTCAAATTTAAAATTTCTACTAAGGTATGAATGTTGGTATTTTCTGTAATCTTTGCAATCAGAAATATTAGGAATAAGACATACAATTCCAAGGCCAGCCAAAATGACATAGCAACAACACCTTGGCCCAAAAAAATTAAAAACCAGGGATGGAGAAATGGCTCAGTTGTTACTATACAGTCGTGATGACTAGCATGTAGCTCCTAGTACTACAAAGACATAATAGCTGGGTATTCCACAAACACTTGCAGTTCTATTTCGGAGGAGTCTGGCACCCTTTTTCTGAATTTCTCAAACACACACACACACACACACACACACACACACACACACAAACATAAGTTATGCAAACATAAGTTCATACTTATGCACATTAATATACAAAAAAATTAAATCCTTCAAAAATACAAAGAATTCTCACTCTAATAAGTAATGCTAGGTTTTCCACAGTTTAATTACTAGACAATATCTGTAAATTGCACTAAAGACAAGGTCCAATGCTGCAACCCTTGCTTAGCACACATGAAGTCCCAGCTCTCTGTCCCCGAGCCCTGACCAAGAAAATGAAGGAATAAAGGATGGTAATACGTAATAAGCCCTTAAACTTAACTTACAATTTTTTAAGTTTTGAATTTTGTGATTGATCATTTTCAATAAAATAAAGAAAAGATTTCCTTGTCTACTCAAATAAAAACTTCTAAACAGGGAGTCCTGACCAATCAAGCCTTGGTTCTTTGAAGCTCAAATGATTAGTAATTATTATATTCTCAAAATATCACTTTGATAATGTATTTTGGTTTAGTTAAACTTTTCATGTCTTGTCATGCCTTGTCATTCTCTGCCAACCTACCACCTTTTCTGGAAAAGTCTTTGTTGTATCCATGATGTTCTCAAACTCCTAGTGTGTCCCTAATCCTCCTGCCCCCACTTTCTGAGTTTGGAGATGACAGGCTTCAGTCACCATGCCTGGTGTTTGAAAACCTGGGAACTGAACCCAGGGCTTCATGCATGCTACAAAACCATCTTACTGACTGAACTAAGCTAGAATCTCCAGGCCTTTTCCTTTTTGTTTTTAATAACAACCAACAAAAATAATTCCAACTGTACATATAATAATCTGAAATACAAACTGTGTGCTGGTTGCTGTAACAACATCTCTCCAAACTATATTTTACTAGGGTGGCCATATTTATTTTCTGCATAGATGATAACACTTTATTGAAGGCTAATAATCTAATTTTCAAAGGACCTAACACTTTTGTTAAACTCTTATTCTCAGATCTTCAAAGATTTTCCCATTTCATTTTATTGTTTGTTTGAATTGTTGATGTTGTTTTTATTAAATTGTGTGAAACAGCTGAATGGTGAAGCCAGCACTTTTTATTCGAATAGCACAGAGAACAAAACATAATTCTTTCACAGAGGAAGCCCTATGATAAACAAAGTTTGTATAAAGGAGATGGGCCCCTTGGAATGCCCCCAACATTCGGAGTACTTAATGGAGACTAGGAGGTGATGTTGGCAAGCACTCCAACTCACACACCCCTCTCTTGCTTACAAAAGATTTCTCCATTTTCTTAAAAACACCAAATCTCATAAAATGTAACAGAAAGACCAAGCAACAGTTATGTCAAGGGAAGACCTGCTTATTTTTCTTCTTTGATAATTCAATACAATGTCTTTTGGAAGTTTCTCTGGTCTATGAGTATAGCAGTAGAGGGATTTTGCCCAGAGCTGCTGTAGCCCCAGTGTATATGACTACATATACCAAGAAATAAAAGTCTTCCCTCACAGGAAACCCCTGAAAGCTTCTCCTAGGTTCAGTGCATGCGAGCTTCACCCAGCCCACAACAGAAGTTCCATGAAGAAACAGAGGAAAAGCCTAGAAGGAATTCCACAAAGGCATTACCAGACCCACTACCCACAAAAGGAGTTCTTGTTGTTAAAAACTTGGCAATGATTCTAATCAGGAAGCTGTCTGTACTGAGCTCTCAAATGTGTCATCGACCACATGGTCCTCTTCAGCTCATAATATGTAAGTAGGCACATCTGCAGGATGTTACAAAAGTGGTACTGAGAAACAAGTTACTTTGTCACTACAGTATATGACTTTCCCTTTAAGATACTCAAAAAGAAAGTTTGGGTTTGACGTTGTGTGAGTTCCCATGCACACACAGACACATTCATAAGAGTGTACAAGACAAATCATATACCTACAGAAAGATGTGTTTGCATATACATATATTGCTACATCTTCAATGTAGAACATCTTAAAAGACCCATATGTTAAAGGCTTGATCCCAAGCATTATCTATCATGCCTTAAAATGCTGACATTTATGACACTTAGAGAACTGTATTTTTCTTCATGCAATTGTTCCCTTGGAGAGACAGTGGGTTCTTCACTTCTTTTCATTACTTCTTTTTCTTCAGGCTTTGAGGTGTTTGGCTTTGTTCCACTGCCCATTTCTGTCTAGGGTGTGTTACCTGACCACATATCCAACACAATGGGTAAATGAAACATTCATTGGAAACTCCCTACCTGGGATCCAAACAGTTGATCATTGTAGTTATTTGTTATAGTAACAGGAAGCTAGTTAAAACACACACCTAATCTAATTACTAAATACACTTTTGCAGCTAACTGTGGTATGCTCAGTTTTAAGGAATTTCTTTGTGTACATTATAGTTCACATTGGTAGCACTTACTCAATAGTGCTCATCAGATAAAACCCATAGGCGTCAGAATGAATGGTTAGGGTGTGTATGTTTGTGAGTGTGTGTGTGTGTGTGTGTGTGTGTGTGTGTGTGTGTGTATGTGTGTGTGTGTGTGTGTGTGTGCACTCATGCATGTGCATATATGTGTGTGACAAGCCCAATTTTAACTACCCAGAGTAAATTTGTGCATTTAGCACTCTTCCATAGAATCTTGTAGCCATTCAAAGAATACATGTTACATATAAATAATGACTTGCATTTACCTGTCCATTGAAATTAATTTTTCTTTACTTGTCTATTACTTTCTATACAAAAAGATCATGCCCAAATTTTAAATTACTGGCAATCTCTCATGCACAACACCCTGCTGCTCCCTAGGCAAAACTGTAACATACTGATGATCTGAAAGGACAATGAATTCTATAATCCCCTTGCCATTGACCATGCTGCTAATGTAGTATGACAGAAACAAGGCCCTTAGAATTCCACTATAAAAGAGTCATGGGAACATGTAGATTGCTACCCTTTTCCAGTAGGTTACAAGAGAAAGTACTTGGGTTATGACCATAGAGTTTTAACTAATGCCATTGTCATGATCAGGATTTAAAACTTCCTGCTTGTTCTTAACTGTCACTAAGTACTCAGGGATTTTCACAATTACTGTTTGATCTGCCTTCAAAGATTCTGGAAAACACTGTCAGGTATGGTCCTATAGACCAATCTCTTCTCTAAGAACTTTATTGTTAGATTCCTGACTCAGTCACAAAAGTGATTGCTGAACAAGCATGGAGAGGTGAGTTTGTCTCCCCAGCACTCATTCCATGCATTTGTAGTTCTGGTTGAGAAGAAATGAAAACAGATAGATCCCCGCAGCTCATTGGACACCCATCCTTGTAGACTCAGGGAGCTTCAGGATCAGGAAGAGACTTTATCTCAAATTTAAAAAAAAAAAATAAGTAGAAAATGGTTGAGAAAGAATTCATTCTGTATCTCCATGTGCATATGAATGCAGGTGCACACACACACTTATGGGCACACGCACACGTATGCAAATGCACACACAGGAAGAGAGAGAGAGAGAGAGAGAGAGAGAGAGAGAGAGAGAGAGAGAGAGAGAGCATTGTTCATATTCCTGTACCCTCTTAACATTTATCAGTCACCCATAGTTTTTGCCAACTTACAGACACCTGGGGGATTTATTTGGTTTTGCATAAACATGAACTAAATGGGAAAAAAGCTTCATCAGTACCTTTTATGTCCTCAATGCCCAATATCATATTTACTATATAGAAAGTAGTCAATAAATATGTATTGAATCACTAAATCATCCAGATCAGTCTTGATGAAATGGCAAATTTTCAAAACTTCAACATGATGCTCATGTTTGTACACATACTACTATAGAACATTGCTGAAAGGCAGCAGGACATAAAAGGCTTGTCCTACCACTTCTGACCCCTGTGTCTCTCCAAAGATGCCCTGTTCACACTCTTCAGAGGAATTTCCTCATCCTGTTTACTCTGAGCTCTTCAGGATCTATCCAAAAGAAGACTGCACTTTGACTGGCTTCACTGGGAGAAATAAATCTCTCTGAGTTTGAAGAGTACCATACACTCAATAATGCATGATTCTTTCTTAACTATTATCTCTTTGCACCCTGCAAAGGCTTTTATGTTTATGTGGATCCAACATCCGGCCATTGAACACTACATCTCTTCATAAATTCATCCCTTCATTAATCCAGCTGCCTAGTCTGCACTGAACTGAGGCCAGCATGGCATTTATAGCTTGACAAGCTGAGCGTCAATGAAGGCAATGGTCCAGCTTGTCCAAATAAAAAGATAAGATCTCTGGTGAAAACAGATACTATTTTCTCCTCTTGTATATAGCCTCTCCTTTCTCCAGCATTCATTGAATTGAGAATGTTCCATTGTGTCACAGATTATCAAAGATCAGGCAACAAAGAAGAAAAGCAAGGCCATTTGTGTGTGTGTGTGTGTGAATAAGTATCACAATGCTGAAAACTAATATTTAGTTGACAAAAGTGCAAAAGTTTAGACAGAAATAGTGTCATAAGTCTAGACGACAGGATCATTTCGGTAGAGCTGGAGGCTGAGGAGTAATGCAAGGGTACCAGCTCCTGGTCTTTAGTGTTCTGAGCTTTTTGAAATAAATATAAAGTCCTTACAGGAATTTCAACTTTTGGTAATGACAGAAGATGTGACACTAGTATTGCCATGTGTCTTACCTCAAGTCACCCAGAGAGGTACTCTGAAAAAAGGGTTTAAATACACATTATTAAAAAGATACTTCCAAAAAAGCCATTACAGCAATTAGGACCAGGAGAAGAATGTGGAGTGTGTTGTGAGGGGCCAACAGTCTAAGCTGAAGTCTGTTTTGTTGTGTGTTTATTTTGTTTTCTTTCAAGGGTGGTTATATTAAGGAAACCTCACTCCATAGTTTGTTGCAAAACAGAAGAGTAGGGCTTTCAAATGTGCACCCTCTAATCATGGGTTATTTTCTACCTCTGGCTGTCTAAGGTTTGTAGGCATAAATTTTTTTGCAATCTACTTTTAATAAGGGTTCAATCTCTTCCCTAGCCCTCCACGCAGCAGTGGTAGTGACAGAGAAAGGTTATTAGGATGGGGGAACAGGACCTGCTCAGCAACAGTCTTTGGGGGTGAGCTTGATCTTCTTGGGCAGCAGTTCAGTCCTGTGGCAAACACCAACTATGATTCAACAGCTTCAGACCAGTCCTGTAGGCAGGCAGACCCCAGGCATAGACCAGCAGCTACAGGCCAGTCCTTTCAGCAAGCAGACACCAGAAAGCTGTAGTTCAATCCTGAGGAAACCACCAAGCTCGACCACCTGCAGAAGGCAAGGCCGTAGAAGTGGTAAGCTATGTCAGGAACTTCACAAGCAGTTCTTGGGTGAATTTCTCTTAATGGCAGCATTACTACAAGTTGAGCTCAGCAACGCTGTGTGAGCAAACCAATATAGGCTTGTCATTATCAAAAAATAGGAGTAAACCAAACCGATGCCCAGTGCTTGTCTCCCATTATCTGTGGGGTCATATTTATACTCCTTCATTGTAGGTCCGTCTATGTGTTTGCTATATTGAAACATCCATTCACCTCTGTCAGTTTCAGAAAACCACTCTTCCTGTGTTTGTTTTAGCAAGACAAATTTTCACCTGTGTGCCCTAGCAAGACATCATTTGACATAACTAACCTTCCAAAGAACTAAAAGTTTCCACTTCAATGGTGTTTGGGAGCCAGTGATCTAAGTACACTCCATATACTGGGTAGGGCCCATAGCATCTGACACTAGATATGAGTAGGTCTGGATGGAGTTTTAACAATAGTAGAAGGAACTGGCGAGAAAGGTTGCAAAGAGATCATCTTCAGAAATCCAAGAAATAAGGGGTCTTGTATGGAGCTTTCAATGGGTCAGTGTGGTCCCAGTTGGGGCTAATTTGTAAGAAGCACCTGAACAAGATCTGGAAGAATCAGGCAATGTGACAAGAAGATTGGACTTCTCTACTGTGTGATAGATACAGGCACTATCTACAATTGTGGTAATGAGAGTAAGAATGGCCCCCATAGGCTCATGGATCTGAAAGCTTGGTCACCAGTGAATGTCACTATGTCACTATTTGAAAGGATTAGAAGGTGTGGGCTTGTTAGAGAAAGTATGACCCTAGGCTTGTGCTTTGTGGTTTCTAAAAGCACATTCCAAGTCTAGAGTCTCCTCCCCTCCCCTCCCCTCCCCTCCCCTCCCCTTCTCTCCCCTCCCCTCCCCTCCCCTCCCCTTCTCTTCTCTCTCTCTCTCTCTCTCTCTCTCTCTCTCTCTCTCTCTCTCTCTCATGCTTCCTGCTCTGATGATAATAAACTAAAGCTCTGCACCTGTAGGCAAGTCCCAATGTTAAATGTTAAATGTTTTCCTTTACAAGAGTTGCTGTGATCATGGAGTCTCTCTTCACAACAATAGCACACTGACTAAGGTATCCAGAGATCCCTTTGGTAAAAGCTTTTTTTTCCCCCAGGGTGGTGCCACTGGAACATGCTGTGTGCCATTATGAAGTTCAGAGAAGTCCTTAAGACAGAGGAGAATAACCTGAAAGGTGACTGTAGGACCACTCTTCCTTTCCCTGGACACTGGTTCATGATGTCAGTAGGTTGCTGCACATGTGTTCCCTGTCATTTCATTTGTCACCTTCACTTTAAGTCCCAAAGAAAAAATGATGCCTGATTTAGACTGGTATCCCCAGAATTGTGAGGTAACAATCAAAGCATTTTCTCTTTATAAGACAATTGTTTCATGTTTATTATGACAATAACATGAAGATGACTAATACAAGACTTTAGTATGATTATTTTGCTTTGGGGGAGTCTGAAGTGTGTGTGTGTGTGTGTGTGTGTGTGTGTGTGTGTGTGTGTGTGTGTGTGTTTTAATTCATTTTGGTTACTAGAAGGAAAATATTTTTCCAAAGAGCAAAGTTGAGAAATACTATGTGGGAATATGGCTCAGGCAGTAAAGCATTTGTAATGTTAGCAGTACCACCTGAGTATGATCCCCAACATTCATGGGAGAACTTCAGCTGCTGGCCCATCACTTTAGGCAGCACCACGGGAGAGGAAGAGATGATTGAGTCACTGGACTGTGCTGGTCATTCAGTCTCTACAAATTCATAAGCTCCAAATTGAGGGAGAGATATTATCTCTACTCCTTCAAACATTCAAACACATAGACTCCACCTTTCATAATCCCTCACTAAATAAATAAAAATTGCCTACATGTGCTCTGGATTTAACTAAAATAATAAGTATATAAACTGTTTGACAATTCAGAGATATTAAACATTTATTTATATAGTGTCTATCTGTCTATCTCTGTCATATCTATTATCTTTCTAACTCTATATAACTATTACCTATCATTGATCTACTGGTTTTGGGGCACACATACATTCATATAAATCCATAGATTATTTTATTCTATTTATTAGTCATGAAATCCCACCCAATTTATGTGCTAAACTAGATTTACATCCCATATTCAATGAGATAAATAGGGTAATTATGTTTTCATATGGGTATTGTTCTCATGGGAATATGGATGCCCTTGGGTTAATTGTAGATGTAATTTGACTGTCATATATGAGATCATGCTAACAAGGATTCCTGTCACCCTGATATAGCTGTCTCTTGTGAGGCTATTCCAGTGCCTGGAAAACAGAAGTGGATGCTCACAGTCAGCTACTGGATGGAACACAGGGCCCCCAATGGAGGAGTTAGAGAAAGTACCCAAGGAGCTAAAGGGGTCTGCAACTCTGTAGGTGGAACAACAATATGAAATAACCAGTACCCCCAGAACTTATGTCTCTAGATGTATATGTAGCAGAAGATGGCCTAGTCGGCCATCACTGGGAAGAGAGGCCCCTTGGTCTTGCAAACTGTATATGCCCCACTACAGGGGAACACCTGGGTCAAGAAGTGGGAGTGGGTGGGTAGGGGAACGTGGGGGAGAGTATAGGGGACTTTCAGGATAGCATTTGAAATGTAAATGAAGTAAATACCTAATAAAAATTGGAAAAAAAAGAAATAAAAATTCCAGAATTCTCACTACAATGTTGAAAGGAGTTGGGAATTGGATAGCCCGGCCTTATTCTTGAGTTTAATGGGGTGGCTTCAAGTTTTTCTGCATAGATCAATATTGGCTGTGGGTATGTCATATATATTTTTATTAAATTGAGATATGATCCTTCAAAATCTAGTTTTTCTGGATTATTATTATGAAAGTTTGGAGTTTTTATTAAAGCTCTGTTCTGAGTCTCCTGTGGTGAACATGTAAATCTTTGCATTAAATCCATTTATGTCACTGGGTTTTTGTTGTTGTTGTTGTTGTTGTTAATGTCACTGGGTTTTTGTTGTTGTTGTTGTTGTTGTTAAAATGTCACTGCATTTGTGGGATGAAGCCAACTCTATTATAGTGTATAATATTTTTCATATATGTCTGTATTCTGTTTGCTAGTATTCGTGCGGATTTTTGCATGTATCTTTATCAGGGATGTTTACTGCAGTTTTCCTGTGGTTTTACCTGGTTTATGAATTAAAGTGATACTGGCTTCACAAAACAAAACAAAACAAAACAAAACAAAACAAAACAAAACAAAACAACAAGGATCCCTGTCCTCCCTGGAAACTCTGCTACCTACGATATGAGTAAAGTCAGAAAATGTTTCTATGTAATTGTTACACAGTGGCATAGTGGATATCACTGTTGCTTTATGACATATAAATACCTTTTAAGGATGACCTGTTACATCAAATGTCTGTAGATGAGGGATGTTTATACCTTTAGTTAGGGCCTAATCATATGCAAAAATGCACTCAAACATTACTAAACCTTATGACTTTCCCCACACTTTGTCCTAGTTATTTCAACAGACTTTTGTCTTACAATTAATATTTATTTTCCCCATTTAAAAGACATCTGTGAAAAGTTTAAGATCAAAATTACCTGCACTTGTTTACTTTTTAAATAGTAATATTACTGTTAATATAAAGATTTCATGCTTAAAGTAATGAAATGAAAGCATACCACTTCTTCTCCCATAATTTTCGATAAGGTGGGTCAGAACTACATTTTTAAGATGGCTGTCTTTACACTAATCCTATTAAAGACCAAAGAAAGTGTGTCAAGAGCTGTTCAGAAGCAGCCATCCTTTATTTCATCTTGTGCTTCTTCAGTTGCACTGACGTTGCTGATTTCAAACTTGTGAACTTGAACCCTTGCCTGTTATATGTGAAGACAGAAAAAAAAAGCAAAGAAAAATTAAAATCTAACCAACGACTCTCACATTTGAATAACTGAGCCTTTTAGATTGTTTTTTCCTTTATGTAATTAAAAATAGACAAATTCCCCAGGTATGAGAACTGCAGAGCACATATGCACTTGTGGAGAACTCAGTTCTATATTCCAGTTATAGCAACCATTCTGGTCTCTTTCCACTGTTTTTGTCTGCCATTATTTTAAACTTGTTTTAAAATCCTAGATTAAATTTTCTATTTTTATTTCCTTAATTATCTCTTTCTTCTTATATTTTACATTAAAAAAACCTTTCAATTTGTCCAAAAATGTTTAATTGAAACTTTTGAGAAAGCATACTTGTTACTGAAAAAAATTAATCAGCAAAATCAGTGAACTAATTTTAATTATGATTACTATTTTAATGGGTGAATATTTTTAGCTCCATCTGGAATGCGAAAACGCTCTCTGACTTGGTGAGATTTAAAGTGAGCCCAAACTGCGTTGTGCCACATCTAACAAGCACAGCACATTATCTTAATTCCAGTTAGAAATATATTTATAGATGAGACTAAATGCTTCAGTGTAGGTAATGAATAAATGATGCAGGAGAGAAAATTCTGGTAAGTGGGTAATGAGAGGATCCCTGAATGGCTGCAGCCAGTGAACTGTCCTGCTGAGAATTGCAGTGATTCCATTCTGTCCCATTTTTCTTATTTTATGAGGAAAAAATATATCTATCCATTTAGGTTAAAGCTGTAAAGTACCGTATTATACCTGGTGGGGTATGTTTATGATGCTCATTAATCAGCCATGAGTGCTGTGTGTCCACTCTTTAGTCAGAGCAAAGAATGGAATTTTCCATAGAACATTATGTTATGAATGGCTGTGAGACATGCCATGTTCCCATAAATAAGGTCTCTATGAAATGTGTATTGTTGGAGATGCTGCATGGAATATCCTTCCTGATAATTTTTGACCTCAGTATCTGTTATGTGAACTACGTTTTCTGTCATTTGTTTTCACAGTAGAAGCGTTAGATGAAGCCATAATATTTATGACTACACATTTGTTCACTGTCAGTATAATGTATTGTGAGACAGCATCCTGTTATATTGGTGAGGGACAGTGAGAAACCAAAAAGAGAGGGGGTGAAGTTTTATGCAGACTATCTGCTATAAAGGCATATATGAAGCTCACTTGTTTCTTCTACAATAGCCTCATGAATAAAAAGGACCATAAGTATTTATACAATGAGACATCCTCTTACCTTACAAAGCGTATTGTGACAAAGGCAGATAAGTCCTGCCACCCTGGACTTTGATAACAAACCACAGTTGTTTCGTTTAATTCCCTTCATCCAGGCTACTCTTTTCTCGGAAGACTTTCACTTCAGGAGTTTATAATTTGCCCAGACCCACTTATGATTCTAAAGATCACCTCCAAGGACTTTGCCTCTGATCTCTCATATTGCTCATATAATCATCTCATCAGAATTGAGTCTTTCTCCATCCCAATTTCCCATCTGATTCGCAGCACATAATCACATGGAAGTTCTCATTATTCAAATTTCTAGGCCTTTACCAGCATCATTGTGTGTGTATGTTTGCCTGTGAATAGCTCTGTCTGTCTGCCTGCCTGTCTCTTACTCACTCTTTCTCTCTGTCTCTATCTTTTATGTGTGTGTCTCTGTCATGTGTGTGTGTGTGTGTGTGTGTGTGTGTGTATGTATGTGTGTGTGAGTGTACATGTTCCCATGTGTACTTATAAATGTGCACAGCATACATGTATGTGTATATGCATTTAGGGCAGAAATTGACCTCAGGATATTTCCTTAATCATTCTCCACCTTATTTTCTGAGACAGAGAATCCTTTTGTTTCAATGTTATGGATTAATTTTATCTTATATCTATTAATATTTTGTATGCGTACTACATGTGTGCCTATTGCTCAAGGACGTCAGAGAGGATGTCAGGTCCCTTGGAACTTGAGTCCAGATGGAGACAGAGTTACAGGCAGTTGTGAGTTGTGTGCCGCCCTGAGTGCGTAGTGGGGAATGAGCTGAGAGCCTATGAAGGGGCTGTACACCTACCCTCTTAACCACTGAGCCAACTCTCCAGTCCCTCATAGAGATTGATTTTTTAACCTAAATAAAAATGAAAATACAGGCAGCTTGGGACTTTTTTGGTACAGATTCAGACAAACAATAATCTAATTACTTTTCTATTTCTGAAATAGAGCATCATGACCATAAGCAATTTGGAAAGGAAAAGGTTTGCTTTGTTTTACAGCTTCTAGTCCATTATCTATGGAAGTCAGAGTAGAAATTCAAATCAGGAGCCTAGAAGCAACTGAAGTAGAAGCCATGGAGGGATGCCTCTTATGAGCATGCTCCCCTGGCTTACTCAGCCTGTTTTATTATATCAACCAGAATCAGCTAGGTAGCACCAACCCTTGTTCGATGTGCCTACCCACGTCAATAATCATTCCAGAAAATACACCTCAGGCTTGCCTCCAGGCAAATCTGGGGGGAACATTCTGTCAATTGGAGTTCAATTTCCAAATACTGTTGCCTGTATCAAGTTGAAATAGAAATCAGCCAACACAAGTTATATCTATATAATTTACTAAGCAATTTGTCACAAAACATTGAAGAAATTGATGTTTCTAAAAATACAGTAAGGGAGTCAATCATGCAAAATTAGCCAATGAATGATGACAAAAGGAATTTTCCTTGGTCCAAGGCCACCAGGTCAGCCCGGGGTGCCTGACAGCACTGATAGATCCTCCTCCCGTTGGAGATCAGGGCCTTCAGTGAGGGTTCCCAAAGTAAAAGACAGGCAGTCACTCTCCCAGCCTTTGCCTGCCTTTTTGAATATCTAACTCTTCCATTCAATAACCTGTGGTTTTTTCATAGCTTCCTTAATTTGCGTTTGATTATACAGAACAACCTGGTATCTGCTTTCTTTATTCTTATACACTGTAAAAGACCCTAACCTCCAAAACATCAATAGAAAGTGATTTTACACAAACACACACACACACACACACACACACACACACACACACACATATATATATATATATATATACACACACACACACACACAAACATCTTGGGCTAGTGAGGTGGCTCAGTGGGTAAGAGCACTGACTGCTTTTCTGAAGGTCCTGAGTTCAAATTTCAGCAACTGCATGGTGGCTCCCAACCATCCATAATGAGATCTGATGCCCTCTTCTGGTGTGTCTAAAGACAGCTACAATGTACTTACATATAATAATAAATAAATCTTTGGGGCTGGAGCAAGTGGGACCAGAGCGAGCAGAGCTGGAGTGAGTTGGGCCAGGGAAATCAGGGCAGAGCCAGCAGGGCCAAAGCGAGCAGAGTTCCTGCGTTCAATTTCCAGCAACCAAATGATGGCTCACAACCATCTGTATAGCTACAATGTACTCATATCCATAAAAAAATAAATAAATCTTTAAATAAATAAATAAATAAATAGAATTTTTAAAAAGCTAGAGTTTTTCTCACACTTTTGCACATACATACTCACTACTATGAAGTTTAGTTTCAACCTGAGGACAAATGGCTAAAGTGCTTATTTAACATATTGATTTTCTTTCTTTTTTTTTTCAATTTTTTATTAGATATTTTCTTCATTTACATTTCAAATGCTATCCCAAAAGTTCCCTATACCTCATCCCCTGCTCCCCAACTCACCCACTCCCACTTCTTAGCCCTGGGGTTCCCCTGTACTGGGGCATATAAAGTTTCCAGGAGCAAGAGGCCTCTCTTCCCAACTAGGCCAACTTCTGCTACATATGCAGCTAGAGACAAGAGCTCTGGGGAGTACTAGTTAGTTCATATTGTTGTTCCACCTATAATTGATGTAGACCCCTTCAGCTCTTGGGTACTTTCTCTAGCTCCTCCATTGAGGGTACTGTGTTCCATTCAATAGATGAAAATGAGCATCCACTTTTGTATTTGCCAGGCACTGGCATATGCCTCACAAGAGACAGCTATATCAGGGTCCTTTCAAAGCCCAGCCGCCAATGTCTCATAGAATCCCTTGGTTCATACTTGTTACAAGGGTCCTCCTGGCTGGCACACCTTGACCCTTATTTTGAGTTATCCAGCCCAGAGGGCTGGGCTGCTCTTCTCTACATAATCCATAATTTTGTTTCCCACTATCTTTGTACCTTTGGGCTCCTGTCTGCTGCACCCCTTTTTGTGTTCTCCCCTCCCCTTCTTATCCTCCTCCATTCTCATGGCACATGTCCACTACAGCTATGATCTTCCGTTTATCTTTAATAAACCTCTTCCTACACCATATGTAGAAGCAGTCATGTTCCTGTCCTTTTGTCCTTCATGTATTACTTGCCTCTTGTGACAGTAGGAGTGGTCATGAGGCTGAAACCATGGGACATTTGTCACTTGGCTACAGTTTTACAAAATTTGGCTTTTGGTCACAGGTTTACAGAATCATCCATATATTTCCATTTCTTTACTGATTTCACTAATAATTAGTAGACAAAAGGCATACAGATCCTTTAGGAACAAAAAGAGATCCCTGTTTTACCACACATAAATAACTCCCTGACAACTAGGGATGGTGTCTGGACCTTATAATGAGAAAGAAAAAAGTCTTCACTGCATTACCCCAACTGAAGTGGTGGTGCCAATTTCTTATAACTTCTAGCATAATCCATAAACTAGCCAGGAGCTGACTTAACAAACAGGAAGTATTCCTCCTTTCAAAAGGAAATGCCCAGTGAAAAGAGTTTACCTGGCTTACAGGTTACTGACCATCATGGAGAGAAACCAAGGCAGGAACTCAAGGCAGCAGCTGAAAAAGAAAACAAGGGGACAGGACATTGCTTCTTGCCTTGATGTCCGGGATTGCTCAGCTACAGTTTGTCCATGTCCCAGGCACACTTACCTAAGCGTGATAATGGTCACAGCAGCCTAAACCCTCCTAACATTAATTAGTGATCAAGAAAATGACCTACAAGCATGCCACAGGTCAATCTGATAGAGGCAGTTTCTCATCTAAAATACACTTTTCCTTGGTATGCTTAGATTTACATCAAGTTAACAGAAACTAACCAGCATTCCTTGCTTAGAGGAATGCTAATTTGTATGACAGAAATGTACATGACCTATGGGGAGTACACTGGACCTATCAATGCTTTAAGCCATGCAAAAGAGCAAACCACGTTAAAGCAGTTTGTAAAAAGGTAGTGTCATCCACTCCTGGGTCAGAGTGACAAATGATATTCACTTCAGAGGGAATGCACACAGCATGATAGGTTTTTTTTCTTTAAAAATTATTTTTATTGTCGGAAGGATCTGGGATCCAAGATGGTGCTCCTGCAAAGCCCTCCCGGGCAGGGCAGACACCTCTCCTCTGTCAGGGAAGGTGCCTGGATGTCTGGAGCCTGAACCCAATCACAAAAGAACTCACACAATATGTACTCACTGATAAGTGGATATTAGCCCAGAAACTTAGAATACCCAAGATATAAGATACAATTTGCGAAACACATGAAACTCAAGAAGAACGAAGACCAAAGTGTGGATACTTTGCCCCTTTTTAGAATTGGGAACAAAACACCCATGGAAGGAGTTACAGAGACAAAGTTTGGAGCTGAGACAAAAGGGTGGACCATCTAGAAACTGCCATATCTGGGGATCCATCCCATAATCAGCTTCCAAACGCTGACACAGAAGTGGATGCTCACAGTCAGCTATTAGATGGATCACAGGGCCCCCGATGGAGGAGATAGAGAAAGTACCCAAGGAGCTAAAGGGATCTGCAACCCTATAGGTGGAACTACATTATGAACTAACCAGTACCCCGGAACTCTTGACTCTAGCTGCATATGTATCAAAAGATGGCTTAGTTGGCCATCACTGGAAAGAGAGGCCCATTGGACTTGCAAACTTTATATGCCCCAGTACAGGGGAATGCCAGGGCGAAAAAGTGGAAGTGGGTAGGTAGGGGAGTGGGGGGAGGGTATGGGGGACTTTTGGGATAGCATTGGAAATGTAAATGAGGACAATACCTAATAAAAAAAAGAAAAAAAACTAGCAGTTTTCTAACATTCAATCTCCTATGCTTTTTTTTTTCCATTTTTATTAGGTATTTAGCCCACCCACTCCCCCTTTTTGGCCCTGGCGTTCCCCTGTACTGGGGCATATAAAGTTTGCAAGTCCAATGGGCCTCTCTTTGCAGTGATGGCCGACTAGGCCATCTTTTGATACATATGCAGCTAGAGACAAGAGCTCCGGGGTACTGCTTAATTCATATTGTTGTTCCACCTATAGGGTTGCAGTTCCCTTTAGTTCCTTGGGTGCTTTCTCTAATTCCTCCATTGGGGGCCCTGTGGTCCATTCAATAGCTGACTGTGAGCATCCACTTCTGTGTTTGCTAGGCCCTGGCATAGTCTCACAAGAGACAGCTATATCAGGGTCCTTTCAGCAAAATCTTGCTAGTGTATGCAATGGTGTCAGCGTTTGGAAGCTGATCATGGGATGGATCTCTGGATATGGCAATCACTAGATGGTCCATCCTTTAGTCACACTTCCAAATTTTGTCTCTGTAACTCCTTCCATGGGTGTTTTGTTTCCATTCTAAGAAGGGGCAAAGTGTCCACACTTTGGTCTTCGTTCTCTTGAGTTTAATGTGTTTAGCAAATTGTATCTTATATCTTGGGTATCCTAAGTTTCTGGGCTAATATCCACTTATCAGTGAGTACATATTGTGTGAGTTCCTTTGTGATTGGGTTACCTCACTCAGGATGATGCCCTCCAGGTCCATCCATTTGGCTAGGAATTTCATAAATTCATTCTTTTTAATAGCTGAGTAGTACTCCATTGTGTAAATGTACCACATTTTCTGTACTAGCAGTTTTCTAACATTCAATCTCCTATGCTTTTAAGCATTACAATTTGAGGGTAAGGAAAAATCTTGGTATAAAGTGAGTTTTAAGAGATGTTCCCCTTTGTTAAATGAACTAAGACAAGAAGAAAGAATAGCAGAGAGATTTTGCAACTATCATCTTCTAAATGTGAGGAGAATCGGGCAATGACATTCTTTAGGAGTTCCAGGTAGTCCATTTTGTGGATTTAAGATAAGGCCTCAGAGTACACAAAATAATACATTGATTACAATTTCTGTATGTATCATTCTAGTGTCTGATATCACAAGGGCTTGGCAAAGGCAGACAGTTTTACAAATAACAACCCTTAATTTTCTACAGCTTCAGAAAAAGGAAACTTGGGGCTTGCAACTATATCTCTCTACTGTACCACTGGAGTAAGTCACAGCAGACCCCATGCTAGATCTAATTATAAGCAAATATTTCCACTCTGTAGTCACTTCAGCTGCCCCTCTGGAGAAAAGGAATGATGGAACCCATAAATATAAATAGCAGCCAAAGAGATACACATCGAGGATCAACTTCCTTTGGTAGTGAATTGCCCTATCATGTGCAAATCTCAGCTATACACAAATACAGTAACTGCACTTCTAATGACCAAACCAAGTAAATAATACTGATGGGCCACAAAGGATCCACCCTTGAATTGGAAAAGATGGATGTGCTCTTCTTTCCTAGGTGGAAGGAGCCATGGAGAGTCATGGCTCTAAATTAAGTGGCAGGCTGGTGGTTGTAAGATGGGTTTGGTCAATACTTTGACAATACTGATAACTGATCTGTATGAATGCCAGGGCTCTTTATTTGCCATCCTATTGTTGGATTTGGGCTTGGGGCATATTCTAGACACTTTCGGACATTCAGTAGGTTTTTCTAACTGGTGATTAGTAGAAAACCCTTGGTCAGAATAAACAAACTTGTGCAAACAATACTAAGTATTGCCCCTGTTATGGGTTTTTGGAGGTTAAGAACAAAGCACAAGACAACAAAACAACAAAAAACACCTTGTTTAACAATGATTACTACAAAAATGTCTCTGTGCCAAAGGTGATTGCTTCTAACAGGGCATTTCTTTTATGCTTTCTTTTCAATTTTTAGTTGAGGCCTATCAGCCATATCCAAGGAAATAATGCAATGGATTTTTAATTTTATGGAACCCCCCACTTTTTGCAAAGTGTGTGACAATCAGGAACCATATATATAACATGGAGTACTCAGGGGTGTTTTACAGTCTGTCCACTCAAGAAGCTTTCTAGTTTCCTAAGTTCAAATGAAGAACTGGCTCAAATATATGTTGAATCGTGAGAGGAAAATTGCATCAGAATAGTTCAAATAAAAAATACAGGCTGTATGATTCACATGAAAGAGCATTTCAGAGAGTGAGCCCTATTTTATAAACTCACATTTTTTATTTTTGTCCAGAATTCTGATGGTTCCACTGAAGATAAATGATTTCTTCTCAGAGGGGAAATAAGAAGCAGTTTAATCTTGGCCTTCAATTGCCTGAAACTATTCCACCTCTGCGAACTCATTTCATATTTTAAGCTACTAAAAATGGACTAAAGAATTTAGCAAATTCTCATGTGACCACATGGTGCTAATAGAACAACTTATCTTTTAGAAATTTTCCACCATTCTGAAAAGACATTCAGGATCATCAACCAGAAAATTGATGGTCCCAATTTTGATTTTGCTGAAAAGCATGCATACATATTTATTTGATCTTTAAAAAATATTATTGTTTAAAATCTATTCATTCCCTAGACATTATCCTATGCACAGGAATAATTCTCTGAACACAAAGAATGATGGAGTTCAATAGAGTGTTGTAGAACTGTTCCAAATTAGCTGTGATTGAAACATACTACAAGCGGGGATGAAAAACATCCATGATTCTATATGAAGGAAGCCTGCCGGAGGATCAGAAAAGTCAAGACTCCCAGTTCCAGCACCACAGAGCCAGAGTAGGAGATGTTAGCAAAATAAAGTTGGGGGAGTACATCTTAGGCAGAGCCCCTGGAGGTATAATTATGGGGTCATTGCTATTTCCTGGTTTCATGTAGCCTGGTTTATAGTCCATAATTCAAATTCCTGAGGTTCTCTTCCTAGTGGATTAGCCTGTTAATTTCAACCCCTATCGAGGAGAATCTTAGAAGGGTGAAGTCTTTCTGAAGCATGGTGATGAACTTATGTCTCCAGGCTTGGGCATCGCGGAGAAGGAAGAATCTGGATATTTTGTGTACCATTCTTGTGGCTGTAAATGGAGAGGATAATATGCAAATAGTGAGAAAGTTTGTAAAATAGTTTATACTTGAGATGCTTTAAGACTCAGCCATTCTACTTTTGAATATTATCTCAAAGAAACTAAAGCAGACTGTTTTAGAATGTGTGTCCATTTTTGATGTATATTGTTTCTAATAACACAATAAGAAACCCCTGTGTACACTATTTTACACGACATATTCAGATAACTCATTATTTTCCACATTTTTATTTTAATTTAAGATTTTCCTGGTGCTTTGTTGCTTATGATAGTTGTTTGTACTTTGGTTGTGTTTGTTTGATTATTTGTTTGGGTTTTTTTTTGGGGGGGGGGAGAGGTTGTTACAGGGCCTCACTCTGGAGTACAGGCTGAACTCATTCTTATACCTGATGGTGATTCTACTGCGTCATGGTAATACCCCTTCCTCAGTCCCCCAAGAGCTGAAATTACAGGCCAGAGTCACAAAAGAATGACTTATTTTGATGTTGGTTTTGTTTGTTTATTTTTGTAACAAGTCTGCTAATGTATATTAAATAGTCTATCATTTTGGTTTTTAATAGACTTGGGAGTTAGACAACAATTATACAATAGCATGGAGATGTTTTCATGTTTTAAAATATATAGATATTTTAGTAAGTGACCCATATATACCACAGGATATATGTGGATATCAGAACTCTACCGTCTTTACCTTAAGCACAGATCCCAGGGATCAAACTTGAAACATCAAACACATTGAAACATGTCCCTTGACCACGAAGATGATACTGCAGGCCTATTATTAGTACAATGAATGTAAAAGCAATAGATTATAGCTGCCTTGATGCAAGAAAACACAGCCATTGAAAATGATCTACCACATAATCCATCTAAGCAGACTGTAGGTGTATATTAAGATAGGGATTTTCCAATCTCTAAAGAGTGATTGGTCTAGAAAATCAGGAATTTAGATGACAATTGAAATGTGTTGCATGACTAGGAACAGAATAAAGAAGGTGACTTAGACTTATGTGACTTCAAGTAGAAGAAATCCAAGTTCCTGCATAACGCTGAAAAGCAGACTGAGAAATCCAAGCCATGACATAGTATGGTAACTAGAGAAATCAATCAGCGTTGGGTGAAACCCGATTACGTTTCTAATAGACTTAAGAGAATCAGGTAAGTTCTCTTAAGCTGGTAAGTAAGATAATGGTCAAGGCCATAGTGATTGCTGACAGGGGAATTATAGGTGAGCTTAGATTAGGGTTGACTTGTAAAGTTAAGGGAACGGAAAATCATAGAAAAGTGAAATGAAGACTGGGAAGGCAATAAGAAAATGGAGGCAAAATTGTTTGTAATGTAAGCCATGTAAGCATGGTGAGTCTATGACTTTTATGCTTTGGGACAGATGAGTGGACAAGTAAGGTTCTAGTTTGTTGTCTGTTGCTGTGATAAAACACCACCACTAAAAAATAACTTAGGTGAGAATGGACTTTTTTTTGGGGGGGGGGCTTCTACTTCCAGGTCATAGTCCATCATTGAGAGAAGTCCAGGGAGAAAATTGAGGCAGAAACCATGGAATAGTGCTTCTTGCTAGATGATTTTCAGATCCACACTTCTTTATCTTTCTTACAACCAGCTTCTCAGTGAGTGGTTTTGCCCAGAGTAGATTTTGATCCCCTGTGTTAGTTTACAATTCATTCCTCTCAGAAATGCCCACAGTCCAATTTGATCTGGGCAATCCCCCAACTGAGATTACCTACCTAGGTGACTGTAGACTGTGTCAAATTGACAGTTAAAATAACTAGATTGGAGGTGGGAGTTATATCCTAGTTTCACAAATAATGTAATTGAGATATATTTTCCTACATATTATAGATAAAATTATGCTGAACAAGTTCAACTATTACACCCCTAGGAAAGAATGAGAACAGAAACCATCTGAGGAAGGAAGAAGATGTGACAGAGAAACTGGAGAGAAACAAATGTAAAACTAGAAACAGAGCTATTTGAACAGAGATGAAGCTGGAAGGAGGAAATTGGTGACAGCTTTTCTAATTGTCTTTGACTTGGGATAAATTGGAACACAAGGTTAAAGGAAGAGAACTTTCACTTGTCTTTTCCTCAGAAGACTAACAGAGTGGCTTCTCACTCTTTCTCATAGGGAATGTCATAACAGTAAATGTTACCTGAGCCAGGGTAATTTTGGTGAAGTGAAAGCCACGGAGCAATCTTCTTGAGCTCTCCTTGATTCTTCTGTATTGTGGTAGGAATACAAATAGTCTGCCTAGTGGAGTTAAAAAAAAAAAAGCAAAACAAGACAAAAACAAGAAACAAAACAAAACTAAAAGAAATGAAGAAGCAACAATGACAACAACAACAACAACAACAAAAGAGAATATAGAGCTTGCAAAACCACTCAGGTCTACCAGGTAGAACTGGCAGGCTGAGCATTGAACAGAGTCTGACCTAGGGTGGGACACTGGGAAGCTTTCCAAAAAGGAACTAGTATAGAGCAGGTAAACCATGGATCTAAAAAATTCACCAGATTCAAAATAAGCAAGCAAGCAAACAAACAAACAAAAACAAAGATTACTAAGAAATCCTACAAGAAAAACTAATTTCCATAAACATGCAAGGAGCCATGGAGCAGTTGGAGGAAGTATGGGGCCCTGTTCATTGCCTTCTTCTTTGCTACAGATTCGAGAAAAGATATAAGAGGCTGATTTGATGAATAGCACCATGCTTCCTAAAAAACTGTAACCTCTCTATTACCTGATCTAAATTTAATGTTAAGAATAGGCTGATTGTATTATTACCATTGTTAAAACCAAACTGAATCAAAGTGAAATGAAACCAGTTTCAAAGGAGGGAAAGGTTTATTGTAGTTCAGTTTCCAATGTTTTGTTCCATGATTTCATAGATCTCTTGCTTTGGCATGAGGATCAGTTGTAAGTTACCTTGTTAGCACATGCGGAGGGAACTACTGAACGCCACAAATTGATCAATTACTACACTTGGCTAGAGCTACCATGATACACCTCCCAAAGACTCTGTTTCTAAACACTCTTCATGGAACACCAAGCCTTCCCTCACATGAGCACTTGGGAAACACTTACAAATCAAACCATAACATCTCATTGTCTATATCCTCTCACCATGCCCCATCTCATATGACTTCCATCATTTTCCTGTAGTACCAACAATTGGGGAAACTTAACTTTGGAGAAAACCCTTTCATATCCAAACCGAAAATAAAAAGAGTTTGAGTCATTCTTAAATTAATGAACAGATTCTATTCCTTGAATATCTGAATACAGTGTATTCCTATACTAAATAAGTTAGGGCAGATAGATTTAAACACATTCAATTAATGTAAATAGCCAAAGAAAATGGAAGCTGATAGACATAAGGAGAGATGCTTTCAACTAGATGATAAAGAAGATACCAGAAAGCATAAATGTTTTGGGGAAACACTATCTACCTTAAAGTACCAAATTCCTTTATCATCATCATCAGCAGCAGCAGCAGCATCATCGTCATCATCATCATCCACTTCACATTCTGATTGCTGCCCCAACTCCCAGTTATCCCCTACCACAATCTCCCCCCTTCTCCCCCACCTTTCCGATCTTCTCTGAGAGAGGGTAGAGGGCACCTCTGCATATCCCAACATTTTGGCCCATCATGTCTCTGCAGGGTCAGGTGCATACTCTTCACTGAGATCTGACAAGGAGGCCCAGCTAGAAGAACATATCCCACAGACAGGCAATAGCTTTTGGGATAGCCCCCATTCCAGTAATTCAGGATCAACATGATCAAGCTACACTTCTTCTGCAGGAGGCCTAGGTCCAACCTGTGTAGAGTCTCTGAGAGTCCTAAGGGTTCAGTTTAGTTCACTCTATTGGTCTTCCTTTGAAGTTTCTATCTCCTTCAGGGTCTGCAATCTTTCCCTCAACTCTTCAAAAAAAGTTCCCAAGCTACATTGACTCTTTGGCTATGAGTCTCCGCATCCCTCTGAGTTGGCTGCTGGGTAGAGTCTCTCTATTGCAAGCATATTATTAGTAATAATACTCTATTATTGCAAGCATAACAGAGTATTATTAATAGTGTCAGGTATTAGTGCTTGACCATGGGATGTGTCTCAAATTGGGCCAATTATTGGTTATCCAAACCTTCAGTCTCTGGTCCATCTTCTGTCCCTGAATTTCTTGTAGACAGGATAGAGTTGGGGTCAAAAGTTTTGTGGATGGGTTGGTGTCTAAGCCATTTGAGATTCCTCTGTTGAGAATTCTCTATTTCACTCTTGATTGAATTTTTAAAATTGGGTTATTTGTATCTTTAGTGTATAAATTCTTGAGTTCTTTATAAATTGTGGATATTAGTGTTATGTCAAATGTAGGATTGGTGAAGATCCTTTCCCAATCTGTAGGATTCGATTTTGTCCTATTGACAGTGTCCTTTGCCTTAAAGAAGGTTTTCAGTGTCATGAGGTCTCACTTATTGGTTGTTGATCTTAGAGCCTGAGCCATTGTTCTTCTGTTCAGGGAGTTGTATCCTGTACAAAGTAGTTTAAGGTTTTTCCCTAGTTTTTGTTATATTAGATTTATTGTATCCAGTTTTATGTTGAGGTGTTTTACTTTGTGTTTCTTTGTCAAAAATAAAATCTCCATAGGTCTGTGGGTTTATTTTTGGGTTTTCAATTCAATTATATTGATCAACCTCTCTTTTCCTATTCCATAATATTTTTTATTACTATTTCACTGTGGTACAGCTTGAAGTCAGGGATGGTGATACCTCCAGAAGTTCATTATTGTTAAGGATTATTTTAGTGGTCCTAGATTTTTTTGTTATTCCATATGATATTGAGAATTGTTATGTTAACGTCTGTAAGGAATTGTACTGGAATTTTGTGGCAATTCCACTGAATCTGTAATTTACTTTTGGTAAGATGGCCATTTTCACTATTTTAATTCTACTGATCCATGAGCATGGGGCATCTTTCCATCTTCTGATATCTTCCTCAAACTCTGTCTTCAGCATCTTGATGCTCATGTCATATAGGAATTTTACACCAAAATATGTTATATTATTTGTAGATATTATGAAGGGTGCTGTTTCCTTAATTTCTTTCTTGGCCCATTGAAGACTACTGCTTTTTTTTTTTTTTTTGATAATTTTGTATCCATCATCTTTGCTGAAGTTGTTTATCAGTAACAAGAGTTCTTTTGTAGAATTTTGGGGGTCGCTTATGTATACTGTCATATCATTCAGAAATAGCAATGCTTTGACTACTTCCTTTCCAATTTGTCAATTGGTCAGAGTGGGGTGTTGAAACCCATTTCTAGTGTGTGGGCTTTAATATGTGATTTAAGTTTAAGCAATGTTTGTTTCACAAATGTTCAGAATTGAAATATCATCTTAGTAGATTTTTCTTTTGATGAGTATGAAGTCCCTTTCCTGTTCCTTTGGATTAATTTTGTTTGAAAGTCAATTTTATTAAATAATAGAATTGCTACTCCAGCTTTCTTCTTGGGTCTGCTTGCTTGAAAAACTTATTCTGAGGTAATGTGCATCTTTATTGCTGAAGTATGTTATGTTTATACAGCAAAATAATGGAACCTGTTTTTGCATCTCTTCTACTAGCCTGTGTCTTACTGGGGAATTGATTCCATTGATGTTGAGACATATTAATGAACAGGGGTTGTTACTTCCAGTTATTTTGATGTTGGTGGTGTTACTATATGTGTGTTTGTGTGTGTGTGCTTCCTTTGTTTTTGCCAGTATGGAGTTACTTATTTCCTGTGTTCATGGATGTAGTTTTCCTATTTATGTTGAAGTTTTCCTCCTAATATTTTCTGTAGGGCTGAATTTGTGGTTGGATATTGCTTAAATTTGGATTTTTCTTGTTTACTCCATCTATGGAGACTGAGAATGTTGCTGGGCATAGTAGTCTAGGCTGGCATCTGTGGTTTCTTAGAGGTTACTCCACATATGTCCTGTTCCTTCTTTTTAGGGCTTTTAGAGTCTCTTTTGAGAATTTGTATGTAATTCAAGTAGTTAGGTCTTTTTTATATTACCTGGCCATTTACTCTTGCCACTTTTAATATTTTTTCTTTTTCTGTATATTTTGTGTCTTGATTATTATGTGGCAGGAGTGTTTTGTTTTTTGGTCCAATCTAATTGGTGTTCAAGAAACTTCATGTATGTATATAGGCATCTCATTCTTCAAGATGTAAAAGTTTTCTTTTAAAATTTTGTTGAAAATATTTTCTGGGCCTTAGAGATGGGACTCTTTCCCTTTTTCTATTCATGTTATTCTTAGGTTAAGACTTTTCATGCTATCCTTGATATCCAGGATACTGCACAGCAGTATCACAGTATCTAAGTGTTGACTGCTGATGAATTTTCATGGGTCAGAATCTTTGCTTGTTCATTCTCAAAGCAAGATCATCACAATCAAAGAACATAGTATGTGAGACTATTGTCTATCTCTTTTCTTCATTGGCCATTTTATTCATTTGCATTTTAAATGATATCCCCCTTCTGAGTTACCTCTCCACAAACCTCCAATCCATCCCCCTCTTTCCCAACCCCTTTGCCTCTCTGAGGGTATTTTTCCATCCACTCACCTACTTCTGACTCATCCCCCTATGCGGAGGTATCAGACCTCCACAGGACCAAGGGCCTCCTGTCCCACTGATATCAGATAAGGAAATCCTCTGCCACATATGTATCTGGAACCATGGATACTCTTTGGTTGGTGATTTAGTCTCTGGGAGCTCTGTGTGGTCCAATTAGTTGATATTGTTATTCATATGGGGTTGTTGTCCCCTTCAGCTCCTTCAGTCACTCTTGTAGGTCTTCCATTGGGGTCCCCAGTCTGGGTCTGATGGTTGGCTATGAGTATCTGCCTTTGTATTAGTCAGGTAACCATCTCTTCCCACAGCTTCTTTTCTTGCTTCTGTCTTTCACAATCCTGAGCCCTGAAGGACTTGACAAGAAGATGCAAGGTACATATAGTCTATTTATGGAATTTCTTTCACTCTCTTAGGTTATTCTGTGTATGGTGAGAACTCACGAAATGAGAACAGAAGACAGTCAAGGATACTCATGGGATGAGAATGACAGAAACATTCAATATAGAGGACTCTTAAAAGTCACTGACATATGAAACTAATAACAGATTCATGCCACATGTTATACACAAGCTACCTTAAAAATATGCTGTTGGCTAAGGAGATATAATAGAAACTGTTCTGAAAATCCTATATGAAAAGCAACTAAGATTTAATAAAAGCATAGGATTTTAGAGACTATTTCTAGATGCCTTACATTTTCCTCTAAGAAGCACTGCTGAAGCAATTAGAAACCCCAGGACAAAGTCCTCAGACATTCAATCAACACTCGACATAGTTGTACTCTAAAAATAAACACAAAGAATAACAAGAATATCCTCTGCATCAAGGTGGCAAAATCCAAAGAACACAAGGAGTGGGAAAATTAAGAAAGACAACAGATAGCATGGAATGAATTAAGTTAGGTTCTAAAAGTGTCAGGTGCGTGGAGATGAGCTACATTTCTCTCCATTCGAGAATCTTGCAGTGATGATGGAGGACCCCAGAAATGTAGAGAGAAATTTTAATGTGACTCTTACTTTACATTTACTTGATGTGAGTTATACCCCCAGATGATGCTGCAACTCCGGGTTTCTTTTTATTCTTGATCCAGCTTAGTATGAAGAGTGTTAAAATGGCCTGAGCCCCAAACCCAAAATTCAGATGTTGAAATGGGCAACACAGTAAGACCCTGTCTCCGCAGAGTGAGAGCAGAAAGGATGGAGAGCATAGAGAGGGTGGAGAGGAAGGAGAGGATGAAAAGGATGGAGATGGTTGAGAGGATGGAGGAAAGGGTAAAGATGGAGAAGGTGGAGCACATGGAGTGGGTAGAGAGGGTGGGGAGGTGACTCAGAAGTTATGTGTTCTTACTCTTCTTGCTCAGGTTCTAATATTAGCTCCCAGCATCAACATTAGGTGGCTCCCAACCTCCTGTAACTCTGACTCCGTGGTATAAGATGCTCCACTCTGTTCTCTGCAAATATCATTCAAATATATACATATATAGAAATAAATATTTTAAAAGAAAACAGGGATATTTTTTGCATTTGCTACTAGTGTCTATTTAGGGTGAAGCTCGAAGTGACAAAGAATATTTAGAGATGAGCAAATGCTCAGATTTTATGCAAAAAGGAGGCTAACAATTAGGTTGTTTGGTTTCTCATAATCATGCTGAAGAATTTGAGAATGTGAATGATGAAGTCAGGATGCTAAATTCTTAGGAAATGCTCTATAAAAGGAGCTTACAAATTTTGCTTGGAAAGGCATTTTTATCTTTTCTTGTCGTTGATTATGTTATTTAAATTTTATTCTCTTTTTTAAAAATTCATTTATTTACATCCCAAATGCTGCCCCTCCCAGTTCCCTCCTCCAGGTTCCATGCCCCCATTCCCTTCACCTTTGAGAAAGTGTTCCTTCCCTCCTTGTATTCCCTACTTTGGTGCATCAAGTTTTTGCAAGATTAGGTGCATCCTCTCCCACTGAGGATGACAAGGCAGTCCTCTATTACATATGTGCCGGGGGTGGGGGGTGGTGGTGTTTCAGAACAGCCTGTGTAGGTTAGTGTTTTAGTCCTTGGGAGTTCCAAAGGGACATGGTTAGTTTACACTGTTGGCCTTTTTTTTTTTTTTTTTTTTTTTGTAAATGAAGAAAATACCTAATTAAAAAAACAAACAAACAAACAAACAAACAAACAAAAAAACAAGTAAAAAAGGTATTCTTATCTTATAGCCAGAGGGTAAATACTTCTGAAAATAAAACTTAAGTTTTGGTTAGACCAATTGTAGCCCACACTAAATTCCAGAGCGTAAAGGGCCTTTTTAATTAAAATTAGAACAATGACTCTGAACCAGTTGGGTCCAGGAATTTGGGATTAGAATATGTGAGCAAATTTTGGTGAGGATATGAACATAGAGTCCTGCCTTCTGACAGCCTTTCTTGCAGTCCAATGTAGGCAGAGTCTATTCTGTCACAGGACTTCAGTACCACATTCTAACATGCAACTCCCACCAATGGGAATTCGATCAAGATTCCTGCTAACCCTAAAAGTCTACTACAATTATTTCATTTCCATTGAAATCTGTAGTTAGACTCAATTCTCAAATTGTGGTAGACTGATTCACACCCAAGCAGTTGCATGTCTGGCCAGTTTTCATCAGCAAAAATAGGGGTAAAATGGCAGTGTATCTTTAGGGCATTGTATTGAGACTGAAAATAAGCAAGAAATGGAGCATGTCAAGCTGAACATAGGGATATGTTTCCTGACTCAGTGTTTTAGATTTGGAAATGGGATGGCTTTAATTAGTATTTGGTTGATTGAACCGAATAATAGACCCAGAAGCAATTTACCCAAACTGGAGTTGAAATGTATACTATTCCTGTTGTATAGAGAAAGACTCTCAAAAGCAAAAGTGGATTTATAATAACAAATCAGCTCACATACTTGGACAAGCCCTTATTCAAGATTTCATACTTGATCATGAACCCTAAAGTTACAGTTCATCATAACTAAGTATAATTTTATTCATCAAAGTACTTTTTACACTTTTAAAATTTACATATTTATTTTTTAAATTTTTTATTAGATATTTTCTTTCATTTACATTTCAAATGATATCCCAAAATCCCCTATACCTCCCCTCTGCCCATCTATTTTTATATATTTTAATTTACCCTTTAAGAATTTAATACATGTGGAATTGTTTCTGTCCCATTTCTCCATTAGACTCCTGGATCCACACAGACATCCTTGCAACTTCATTTTCCTCGTCTTCTTATTTTTTTAAATATAAATAAGCCACTGAATTTAATTTGTGCTCTCCACATGCACATGTATGTGGGGACATGCACAGAAGCATGGTCAACCAACCACAAATTACAGCTCTAAAGAAAGCTGCCTTTTCCTCCCCTGGCAGTCCTTTGGGTATTTATACTTTTTAATTTAATTTTTTTTTTACATTTCTAAAAAATTTTTACATGTACTTAAAAATTCTGAATACAAACAAGATTGACACTTTCAAATTTTACTTAGCTAAGATAACTGAAACTCATTTAGGTTTGTGAATTTTTTCCTATTGTTAAAAATAACAAATATATGTGTTTAGCCATCCTTTCAGATGGATGAGACATCCAAATGATAGTAGATCGATGGTAAATGTATTCAGCTGTAAGCAATGCATTTAACAGCAGCTGAGGATAAATATTAATGAAAAATAGTTCACTACACAAGCTCGACATGAGAAGTCATTAGGGATATATCTACGATAAAAATACACCACAGCCTGACTGCAAAGAAAGTGAGATGTGTGGGAAATGACTTCTACAAGAGGGCAAAGTTCCCTGGAAAAAAAAAAAAAGATAGTTCAATTTCCTCTCCCCAAGCTGTCTTTTTAAAATAACATGACATACCACACATTTTGACACAACTCCACATGACTCAGGGGCCTTTCTTTAAATAAGACCAGAACACATTCATGGAGCCTGAGTCACCTCTAACCCTCCGAACTTGGTGAAGATTACTGATCAGCCCTCATTCCTAAGTCAGTACGGGAAAGTTCTGATTTGGGCAGTTAACCGAACATTCTGTTTTGCAGTAAACAAGTTATGGTTTTCCTTCTTTCCTTCTTGCCTCACCCAAAAAGGGAAAAAATGCATGTAATTTAAAAATGTGCTTTTCTACAATAAACAAAAACTCCTCATTTCTTCAAACTAAGCGATGTTTACGGAGATGACTTAGAAATATATGAGAAAATAAATAACTCATTAACATAGAAAATCAATCCATGATAGGCTCCCTTTGGAAAACTGTTTCCTCCGAGATAATTAATCCAGGAGAATATTTGTTCTTCCAAGATCAGGGAGATCCTTCTAGAGAAGGCTAAAATTTAAGACTGTTCTGAGGATGGAAAGTGAAGAAATGCGGCTGCGCCTCTTTGTTACACACAGCACTCATCACATACTGGGGTGTTTGTGATTTCACAATCCTATCCACAATATTAAAAGCCTGTATTTTCTGTTTGTTTTTTTTTTTAATAGCTATGATACAGTGGGATATGGTAATGAAACTGTTGAACTTTCAGGAGGCTAGATAAGGTATTGTCTTTTCTTGCTAAGCTGTAGTCTTAATTTCCCTTATTTAAAATGATAAAGGTAGTGTTTACATCACATGTGAACAAAAATATCTAATGCATACAGACATCTATTGTTTGGATTTTGTGTCCATCACAAGAGTTAAGAGCAACAAATAAAGAGTTGTCATGCCTGACCAAACTCTGAAGGCTTTGGAACTTCACTCACTGGATATTTCCAGGGATGGGAATCAGTTGACAAAGACTTGTGGTCACTTCCTATGAATGATGTCTTTTCCAGGAAGTGGTATACCCATTACCGTCTATAGTATTATGTGTTAATCATTTCGTGTCTCTCTCAGGTATTCAAATCATCAGCCTGAACAGTGATGGCTAGATGGCTGTGATTGCTCTCCAAAACTCCTGTCCCATTTCCCCAGTCATCACTAATATACAGAGACAGAGACAGAGAGAGAGAGACAGAGAGAGAGAGACAGACAGAGACAGAGAGACAGAGAGACAGAGAGGCAGAGAGACAGAGAGAGGCAGAGAGACAGAGACAGACAGAGACAGAGACAGAGACAGGCACAGGCACAGGCACAGGCACAGGCAGGCACAGGCACAGGCACAGGCACAGGCACAGGCAGGCACAGGCACAGGCACAGGCACAGGCACAGGCACAGGCACAGGCACAGGCACAGACACAGACACAGACACAGACACAGACACAGACACAGACACAGAGACACAGACACAGACACAGACACAGACACAGGCACAGGCACAGACACACACTCAGACACAGACTCGGGAACAGACAGAGAGACAGAGTAGGGATTCAAGCTTTTAACTTGAGACAAGATTTCTTTTTTCCTCACAAACAACCAACTCTTTTTTTATATATCTCATTTCCCCCTTTTTTATTAGCTATTTTCTTTATTTACAATTCAAATGCTATCCCAAAAGTTCCCTATACCCTCCCCCTGTCCTGCTCCCCTACCCACCCACTCTCACATTTAACAACCAATTCTTACCATCATATAATATAGCAAAAAAAAATCTTTCAAGAAATAGTCATGTTCCAGGTGAGCCAATGTTCTTCACAGGTCTGAAAGAACACATCCTGATGGGAAATGACTGTGTGTTGTGTTCTTTTGAAAGGCTTATTGACAAAAACAGATGGTGCAGGTGTCTGCCTGCAGTTGTAATTGTAGTGACCTTCCTGTAACTAAAACAAACACCCAAACACCATCTCATCTCATCTCCTGGCTGCCATTAAAAGTCTTACTTTTTTTGTCCTGGAAACAAACATTTTTAAAATTTTAATAGAAAAGAAGGAATCAAGAACATATAAAAGAAGGAAACACGCACTCAGGTAGAGAGAGAGAGACAGAGAGAGGGAGAGAAAGGGAGAGAGAGACAGACAGCCATCAAATAAATAAACAGCACAAAGGCTCCTGTGGTTGTCAGGCTCAGATACTGAAGATCAGACTTAAGCAACACATGTCTGGCTGCTGAGACAGAGGGACTGGAATAAATCCAGCAAGGACACATCTGGGAGTGCCAGTGTGTGAATGCAGTTTAGCTGGCCTCCCACACAACAGGAATTCCACCAGAAGTATGTGCTCTGGGTGGAAGAGAGCAAAAATGTGTTCAGAATATCACTAAGGAGACCCAGATGCATTATCTCGGCCAGAGTGCAGAAGACAGTGCAGAGAGTGAATGGTTCCCAGACTAAAGCAGACAGTGTGCTTTATTGACATTGGTGGAGCTGGGCATCGGAAAGAAGGGACGAGAAATACTCAGTATACTGAGAAGGATGAGACGCTTGAAAGCATCAGGACATATTTCCGGAGCTTTCAAAACCAATAATGTCTGTGGCATTTTGCAGGCAAAGAATGATCAAATTAAAGGCATTTTAATCTTCCTGCTCCAGGTTTTGGCTGTCATAAGTTCACCTTTAAAATATCAAGGCAGTTGCTCCTCCTGAGTTTGCTTCTCTATAACAGGTTGTTTTTATAACCAACATACAATTTTCAGAATGAGTTTTGGTGCAAGAAATATATTTGATCTTACAGTTACAAAAGTGTTTTTGGCTTCCAGACTCACTTTGAAAGAAGACACATGTGTGGGCTATCATGTGTGTTTATTTGCAGAGCTTTGATCTTTTAAAATGTGTCTTCAGTAGCTTAGTTCTGCTTAAATACTCCTAAATTTTACCATTATAAATAAATAAATATACATACATTTATATTTGTGTTTTATCATTTTTTAATTCACAGTTTAAATAAAAATATATCTTTCCATTAATACAGAAAAATAGTTGTAGATATGAACATACATTTCAAATAGTCATCCTCCCACAAATTACATGTCTAGTCAAAGGGGACTTAACAAATCCAGCAAAACGCTTTTCTGAACTGTGTCAATTCTGTTTACCTGAGACATTTTAGTAGTTCATTCTCTCAGTTGGATGCATATTAACATGTATAAGCTAGCTGTGACATCATATATCAATTTAAATTTTTATAGTGTATAGCTTTATTTTTTATTAGATATTTTCTTTGTTTACATTTCAAATTTTATCCCCCTTTCTAGTTATCCCCTCAAAAAAAATCCCCATACCCTCCCCCTCCCCCTGCTCCCCAACCCATCCACTCCCACTTCCTGGCCCAGGTATTCCCCTATACTGGGGCATAGAACCTTCACAGGACCAAGGGCCTTTCCTCCCTTTGATGACCAACTAGGCCATCCTCTGCTACATATGCAGCTAGAGACACGAGTCCCACCATGTGATTTCTTTGGTGGTTTAGTCCCAGGGAGCTCTGGGGTTAGTGGTTAGTTCATATTGTTGTTCCACCTATGGGGTTGCAAATCCCTTCAGCTCCTTGGGTACTTTCTCTAGCTCCTTCATTGGGGACCCTGTGCGCCGTCCAATAGCTGACTGTGAGCGTTCACTTCTTTATTTGCCAGGCACTGGCATAGACTTACACGAGACAGCTATATCAGGCTCCTGTCAGCAAAAACTTGTTGGCATATGCAATAGTGTCTGGGTTTGGTGGTTGTTTATGGGATGGATCCCCAACTGGGACAGTCTCTAGATGGCCATTCCTTCCGTTTCTGCTCTGAACTTTGTCTCTGTAACTCCTTCCATGGGTATTTTATTCCCCCTTTTAAGAAGGACTGAAGTATCCATACTTTGGTTTTCCTTCTTCTTGAGTTTCATGTGTTTTGCAAATTGTATCTTGGATAGTCTGCATTTCTAGGCTAATATTCACTTATCAGTGAGTGCATATCATGTGTGTTCTTCTGTGATTGGGTTACCTCACTCAGGATTATATCCTCCAGATCCATCCATTTTATATAAATTCATTGTTTTTAATAGCTGCGTGGTACTCCATTGTATAAATGTACCACATTTTCTGTATCCATTCCTCTGTTGAAGGACATCTAGGTTCTTTCCAGCTTCTGGCTATTATAAATAAGGCTGCTATGAACAAAGTGGAGCATGTGTTCTTATTACATGTTGGAGCATCTTCTGAGTATATGCCCAGGAGAGGAATTGATGGATCTTCTGATAGTACTAGTCCAATTTTCTGAGAATCTGCCAAGCTTATTTCCAAAGTGGTTGTACCAGCTTAAAATCCCACCAGCAATGGAGGAGTGTTCCTCTTTCTCCACATCCTTGCCATCATTTGCTGTCACCTGAGTTTTTGATCTTAGCCATTCTGACTGGTGTGAGGTGGAATCTCAGGTTTGTTTGCATTTCCCTGATGATTCAGGATGTTGAACATTTTTTAGGTGCTTCTTAGCCATTTGGTGTGTTTTATCATTTTAAAACTTCAGTAATATCTTTTATCAGATAATCCACTGTGAAGAGGTTATAGAGGTGACAATTGGCCATGAGAACTTTTCCATTTTATTCTCAAGGTGTGTGGCCTTAGCATCTTGTCTGTTAGAATTAGCCTAACTTGCATCTTTCTATATACATACCATAGTGTTTCCCATTGTGGTCACACACACTAATCCTTTTCTTCTCTGCTGGCTACAAGGTTACAAGTTTAATTGCAATACTAACATCATTAATTGATGGTAATGGTATCAATAATTTTTAGAGTTATCCACCTGGAAGAGCAAGTTGTTTATTTAACAACCTAACAGCAAAATGAGTGTAGTAGTTTGAGTATGCTAGGCCCAATGAGTGGCACTATTTGGAGGTGTGGCCTTGTTGGAGGAAGTATGTCACTGTGTGTGTGGGCTTTAAGACCCTCCTCCTGACCATTTTTAGAGTCACGTGTCTCCTATTGGCCTGTAGATGAAGATGTAGAACTCTCAGCTCCTCCTGCACTATGCCTGCCTGGACACTGTCATACTCCTTGATGTTAATGGACTGAACCTATGAACCTGTAAGCCAGCCCCAATTAAAGATTGTCCTTATAAGATTTGCCTTGGTTATGGTGTCTGAACCTACTGGTAAAACACTAAGACAATGACTTACATAAATTGAGCAAGGGTGCTTCAAGAATGGGGTGTGTATGTGTGCATGCATGAGTGTGTGTATGTTTGTATGTGTGTGTGTGTGTGTGTGTGTGTGTGTGTGTGTGTGTGTGTGTGTATTTGGGTAGTGTTCTCATGTCTTAGTTAGGGTTTTACTGCTGTGAACAGACACCATAAGCAAGGTGCCTCTTATAAGGACAATATTTAATTGTGGCTGGCTTATAGGTTAAGAGGTTCAATACATAATCATCAAGGCAGGAGCAAGGAAGTGCTTAGGCAGAGCTGAGAGAGTTCTACATCTTCATCTGGATGCTGCTACCTGAATACTGACTACCAGGGAGCTAGGATAAGGGTGTTATAGCCCACACCCTCAGTGACACACCATCTCCAACAAGGCCACAGCTTTTACTCAAGTCACTCCCTTGACTAAGGGTATACAAATCACCACAACTCATGCATCCTTTGCTTACCTTCATCTCTCATTAGACATGGTCCTTTTTAAAGTAGAGTCTCTCACTGAAACTGGAGTTTATCCTCTGAGCTAAGCTGCCTTTGTCCATGAGCTCTCTAAGAAGTGAAGATATAGACTTGCATCTCTGCATTGGTGATGGAAATGGACCTAAGATGTGCACATCAAGCACAGCCCATTGCCTATTCTCCAACCTGAGTGAGAGTTTTACGATGGCTGAATAAGTAGGTTAAAATGATAATGGTCCATCCTCTTGTTTCTTGAAACTTGTGGCAAAATTTATGATTCCTGGGGGTTAAATAAATGGCTCAGTAGTTCTTGCAGAGGTCTCAGGTTTGGTTCCCAGCACCCATATGGCACCTTTTAAATGTTTGTAACTCAAGCTCCAATGGATCCAGTGCTTTCTTCTGACTTCCTTGGGTTTATACATATACACCGTATATATACATACTCACAGGCACAAAAACACATGCACGTAGGTAAAATAAACAAATATTTTAAAATGAAAAATATTATGATTTGGTATATGTATGAATGCATGTTTTTAAATATTATACCTCTATTTATTTGATTGGTCTGTCTGTCTATCTGTTTATCTGTCCATCCATATGTCTGACTGCTTGAAACAGATATGTAATAAGAAAACAGCCTATAGCCCCTATAATACAAAAACAATTATAGAACACTGGACTTTAACCCTTAATGGAATTATTTTCCAGTTGTTAGTGAATGATATGGAAATTATTCCATAAGATGAATTTATATTACTTAATGAATTATTATAAAAGTAATAATTGTACAAAAGTTTATAAGCTTTTGTACTAAGAGTAATATTTGTACGATTTGTAAACAAATAATCCAAAAATTTTATAAGAAGTCAAAGATTGAATTAGTAATCATGATGTGTGTGTGTGTCTGTGTGTGTGTGTGTGTATGTCTGTGTGTGTGTGTGTATGTATGTGTGTGTATGGTGTATATGATATGACTGTGGATACATGGATCAGTGTATTAATATGAAATGGCCAGAGCATAAAGTCAGATACTACCAAATAGCTCTTCATCTTACTAACCTGAGACATAATCTCTTTGTAAACATAAAGTTCAGTATTTTGACTAGGCTGTCTGAGAAGACAGTTTTTGGTATCTCTCTCTCCACGCCCAGTGCTAGAGTTCCAGGCACACCCATGACTTTTGTAAGGATGCTGAGGACATGGACACAGGTGCTCATTCTGAGGAGCTTCTATTACCTACCGACTTACCTCCTTAGTCCAAATATTAATAATTATTAAGGACAATAACATGAACTTCATAAGCAATAACAACCACAAAGTGTAGATTCCAAGATACATTTAAGAACAAATATACACAGATTTTTTAAAGAAAAAGGAAACCTCTCTAAATTCTTGTACAAAAAAGATGTATTATTAGATCATTTAACAATTATTAATACTATTTATTAATAACTGTTTATTAATTAAATTCACTATAGTGTCTACAATACTAATTGAAAAACAAATCCACATGCTTTTCCATGATAGGAGCTACTGAAAAAAAAATACAAACTATTAATGAAATTCTGAATCATACCAAGCTATATGATACATTTTGGCAAAATGTGGTAATTCTTTTGTCTTTAGTCATGATTTAGGTTGGAATGAAAAAGAAAGTATTTACAATTTATAAAGAGAGGTATGTGCAAAATCTTCCTAGACAAACAGTAAGCTAGGCTGAGTTGGCTAAAATCTGATCATAACGTCTATCACTACTTAATAAGTCTTCACGGTACTCAATAATCATTGTCTAAATGCATTTCAAAGAAAGTTCAAATAATTAGCTTCAAATCAGAGACCATGTAGACTGAAACATTTTATTATTTGTACATGTGTCTTTCTACATCACATAATACACAAAGGGAAAGATTATCTATTTTTCCCAAACCAATTTATCTAGAAAATAATAGTGTCTGTCCTTTTCCCTTAGGTGGGTTTCCTGTAAGCAACAAAATGTTGGGTCCTGTTTGTGTAGCCAGTCTGTTAGTCTATGTCGTTTTATTGGGGAATTGAGTCCATTGATGTTAAGAGAAATTAAAGAAAAGTAATTGTTGCTTCCTGTTACTTTTGTTGTTAAAGTTGGGATTCTGTTCTTGCGGCTGCCTTCTTTTAGGTTTGTTGAAGGATTACTTTCTTGCTTTTTTTCTAGGGTGTAGTTTCCATCCTTGTGTTGGTGTTTTCCCTTTATTATCCTTTGAAGGACTGGATTCGTGGAAAGATATTGTGTGAATTTGGATTTATCATGGAATACTTTGGTTTCTCCATCTACGGTAATTAAGAGTTTTGCTGGGTATAGTAGCCTGGGCTGACATTTGTGTTCTCTTAGGGTCTGCATAACATCTGTCCAGGATCTTCTAGCTTTCATAGTCTCTGGTGAGAAGTCTGGTGTAATTCTAATAGGCCTTCCTTTATATGTTACTTGACATTTTTCCCTTACTGCTTTTAATATTCTATCTTTATTTAGTGCATTTGTTGTTCTGATTATTATGTGTAGGGAGGAATTTCTTTTCTGATCCAATCTATTTGGAGTTCTGTAGACTTCTTGAATGTTCATGGGCATCTCTTTCTTTAGGTTTGGGAAGTTTTCTTCAATAATTTTGTTGAAGATATTTGCTGGCCCTTTAAGTTGAAAATCTTCATTCTCATCTACTCCTATTATCCGTAGGTTTGGTCTTCTCATTGTGTCCTGGATTTCCTGGATGTTTTGAGTTAGGATCTTTTTGCATTTTGCATTTTCTTTGATTGTTGTGCCATGTTCTCTCTGGAATCTTCTGCACCTGAGATTCTCTCGTCCATTCCTTGTATTCTGTTGCTGATGCTCTCATCTATGGTTCCAAATTTCTTTCCTAGGGTTTCTATCTCCAGCGTTGTCTCACTTTGGGTTTTCTTTATTGTGTCTACTTCCTTTTTTAGGCCTTGGATGGTTTTGTTCAAATCCATCACCTGTTTGGTTGTGTTTTCCTGTATTTCTTTAAGGACTTTTACCTCTTTATCGGTGTTCTCCTGTATTTCTTTAAATGAGTTATTAAAGTCCTTCTTGATGTCCTCTACCAGCATCATGAGATATGATGTTAAATCCAAGTCTTGTTTTTCGGGTATGATGGGGTATCTGGGACTGGCTGAGTTGGGAGTGTTGGGTTCTGATGATGGTGAGTGGTCTTGGTTTCTGTTAGTATGATTCTTATGTTTGCCTTTTGCCATCTGGTAATCTCTGGAGTTAGTTGTTACAGTTGTCTCTGGTTGGAGCTTGTTCCTCCTGTCATTCTGTTAGCCTCTGTCAGCAGACCTGGAAGTCTAGCTCTCTTCTGAGTCTCAGTGGCCAGAGTACTCTCTGCAGACAAGCTCTCCTCTTGCAGGGAAGGTACACAGATATCTGGCATTCAGACCTGCTTCCTGGCTGGAGATGTAGGCCCGAAACAGGGCCTGTTCCAGAAGCTGTGTAGGTTCTCTAGTCCACACTCTCACCTGTGCAGACTAGTATCTGAGAGATCTGGGACTCAAGATGGCTCCCCCACCTGTGCCGTCAAAGCCCTCCCTATCTAGAAAATTATAAACTGTCCATATTTTGAGCTCTTCTATAAAAATTGATTTTTATTCTTATATTATTTATATCATTGCATGTAAAATGCAGTGAATTAAAGGAAAACTTTTTATGAAAATACATGACTGTTAAGGACTCTGTTAATATCTTTTTCTCAATTAAGACATAGGGACCTTAGGCATGTTATAGATAATGAAACATTTTAATCATAAATTGATTCTATTAATCTACTAACTGAAAAAATCTCTCAAGAAAAATTATTGTTTCAGATAATTCAGAGAATCAAGTAAGCTATACTTGTTCAATTCTCCTATCAGAATTCAGCCAGTTTTTGAATCTGTAGTTGAATTTTTATATTTGGGATAATGTAATATTTCTATGAGTATCTAATCTTATTATCAGTAACATAATTTACAGGAGTTAATTTGGCAATCATGATGTAAAACTGTCTGTGAGAAGAACTCTAAACAATATGAAAGTATGCGACTTAATTTACATTGGCAATAATGGCAGTTTTCTGTCAATTTGCAGAGCAATGAGTCCTTACTCTTGGGATTCATTTTCTAGTCCATTTGCATAAAGCTGAAAGGAAAATGCATATCTGATATTTGGTAATGAAACAAGAATGTAGAATATTAGTGGGAGCTTAATCTTCAAAATGATTTTAAAATACTTGAAGTATATTTATGAAAGGATATAAAATTAATTTTTGCAGAATTGCTACAAATACAGGCACAACTCACAATTTCCCCTTCAAACACTATGATATTCCCTTACCTATAATGTAATTATAACAACAAATACCTAATATCCACAAATTTTAACAAATATACTGAGGAATGTGTGTAATGTGATGTTTTTGTTAGTGATGATATTCAGCTTTTTAATCCACTGTGGTCTGACACAATAGGTTGCTATTTTAATTTTCTTTGTATCCATTGAGACTGGCTTTGTGTCTGAGTATGTGGTCAATTTTGGAGAAGGTTCCATGAGCTGCTGAGAAGAAGGGAATATTCTTTTATGTTTGATTGAAATGTTAGGCCCATGGGCTTATGACATCAGTTAGCTCCAACCTCTCTCTGTTTAGTTTTAGTTTGGGTGATTTGCCTTTTTGCAATTGTTGGGTATTGAGGTGATACACTGTCAGTGTGTAAGTACAAATTTGTTTATATTAACATGCTTTGCATATATGTGAGCATTGAAAATACATTGTTATAAAATGTATTATTTTAATTTTGTGACTAAATCATTGGCAGCACTGATGCCAGTGCACAGAGATCAAATTTAAGTTGTAGCAACTGCCTAGGATCCCCTTACCCAGATGCACCATTGATTTTTCTAGCCAATTATCTGTTTGGTAATAGTCATTGTATTATAAACATTAAATTAAAATCTTCAAAAACAAAGTTCTGTGACTATTTGATAATGGGGATGTTCTCAGATCACTGAGCTAGCCTATCTTAATCAAGTTGAGTTTTTATATGTGTCTCTTCTTGAATTCAAATCTCACATATTTTTATATCATAACAAGCTGGAAATAGAGATATGCTATGGTGACAGTGATATTTTCTCCTGCAACTATCAATAAAGTTTCTAATTTATTGAGAGGAAGACTTCCTAGGGAGACATAAACAGACACATATTCTAAGATGAAAAGTCCTGGCCATACCTTGCTTTGATGAGTATTAGTATTCTATCACCATTCCACATGTATAGATTCATCAACCTATTGTACATCAAACGTACCAGTTACCTTTGCGGTTAGAAACAGTACAAATGAAGGAAAATAAGGACATTTTTATTTATACAAAGTAAGACATTATGAAGATTTAAAAGGTCTTAAAATCGATGGTAACTGGATCTATATGGTCCATAAGTATAACAGAATATCATTGAGAAATCATTTTAATGACACTTTTTATAAGGCAGTAGTGTTTGGTTTTCTCTGATGTCTCTGTGCTATCTAGTCTCTGTTTTTGGTTACCCAAATAATGATGAATATGTGTTTCTTTTTGGGGAGTGGGCCTTAAGTTAAGTCAGACATTGGTTGGCTACTGATAGTCTGCTATGCTCATGGATCAGTGCCTTATCCAATGATTGTTAAGAGACTTTTTCCAGCAGCAGATGAGAATAGATACAGAGACACACAGCCAGATATTACGTGAAGAGTCTAATTTGGAGGTCTCCATGAAACTCCTCATCTCAGATCTCAGAAAGCCCAGAGGGAGAAAAGACAGAGAGATTAAAAGAAGCCAAAGGGGATGGAGGACACCAGAACAAGTCCTTCTGAATTAACTAAGCAAGGCACATAGGAGCTCTCAGAAACTGAAATGGCAAACACAGGACTTATGTGGGTGTTCACCAGGTCCTCTTGAGTATATACTATAGCTATTAGCTTAGTGTTTTTATGGGACCCCTAACTGTGAGAACAAGTAGCCCTCTGAATCTTTGCCGGCTCTTAGGAGTCTATTCCTACTGTTAGTTTGTCCTGTCTAACTATAATATGATAGCTTTTGCTTCGTCATATATTTTATTTTATCTTATTTGGTTTTCTCTTTGAAGTGTCTTCTTTTCTAATCAGAAACAGAAAGGGAGTGAATCTGAAGGGAGGGGATGTGGAAAGGCATCGGGAATAATGAAAGGAGGGGAAATAAAATTTGGTATATTTGAGAAAATAACCTGTTTCCAATAAAGGGGGAAAAGAGAACTGGATTGTCAGTGTCATCAAACAAAACATGGGCAACCTGTTAGACCATAACACCTAGTGCAAATTGTTCTATGTGAATTTCAGAAATATACTAGATGTAATTAATCAGCAACTCTATGAAGTTTGATTCCATTGCTGTGTGAGTTGCTAACTCAATGGGAATTATGTGATGCTTGAAACAAAAATTTGGTGTCATACAGAATGCAAAGCTCATTGCTGAATATGTAGATTTAGGGAATAAAATGGAGAACAAGAATTAGAAAATGCATCCATTTTCAGTTATAAGTAGTGAATACTTATAAGTAAAGCACATGGGTGAAAAAGCAGTTTATATAGCCATGGCCACATACTGAACAGGTCATCTTTGACACAGTTATTTTTGATGATGCATGGATTAATGTCTATGTGTTCCCTGTTTTCCACTTATAGAATCTTTGTTTTAATCTTTTACTCTATATATCCTTTATTAAATATATTATTCTTAGCTAATCACATGAGACAGATGTCACAATGGTTACAGGAGTTTGGGATAAGGAAATATGTGTGCATCATATCCAAAGTCAAAGGGCATAGATTTTCTGTAATATTAAAAATATGTTTTGGAATAAAAAGTATTTCTTATACTTTTGAGATTGCAATGTAATTTTATCATTTCCTCCCTCCAAGTCTTTCAATATATCCTTCCTTGTCCTATTTGAAATTCATGGCCTGTTTTTCATTAATTGTTGCATATTACATACATATATGTATATACATATACTTACATATTTCTGAATATATAATACAGCCCCTTCTGTCTGAAACTAAAAAAATTGTAATTCCCTAGGAAGTAAGAAACATAACTAGTTTCCCTTCTTTTTAATTTGTTTCTTTGCTCTGATTGGTTTTGACAGTCATTGGGTGGAGCATTTCCTTTCACCCTACTTCATAGTTTTGCCTTAATTTTCATTTTAACATGAAAAAGATTTCTCAAGCTGACTCCAAAAGAGAATTATGAGTCTGAGAAACATGCAAAGATCACATTTATCAAACAGAGGCACAAGTCCAAATAGTACCTCAAGACTCACATAACACACTGTAGAATCAAAAATTTACTCATTTTAATGAAATGTGGTAGAATAAAATACATCATTTGACCTTTCATTGAGTAACCGTGAATCTTAATGGTTAAAATTGTAATAATAGTTTCTGTTGTGACACCTGAGAGTAATCATACTGAAATGTACAACTTAAAAAAAAAACAAAAATAAAAACAGAAAACAAGAAAACAGACTTCTGTCCTTTTTTCGGATTAATGTATTTATTCATTTTACATCTGAATCAGTCTCTTTCTTCTCCCTGTATCCCCCATTCAGGTCTTCCTCCCATTTCCCCCTCCCATTCTCTGATGAGAAGGAGGAATCCTCTCTGGGTATCACGCTACCATGGCACATCAAGTCACTGTAAGACTAGGTACATCCTCTCCCACTACGGTCAGACAAAGTGACCCAGTTAAGAGAACAAGATCCCCAGACAGGCAACAGATTTAGGGACAGTCCCTGCTCTAGTTCGTGGGACACTTATGAAAACTAAGCTGCACATCTGTTCCATATGGCCTGGGGGTCTAGGTCCAGCCCATGCTTGCTCTTCAGTCAGTGGTTTAATGTCTGGGAGTCCCAAGGGTCCAGGTTAGTTGACAGTGTTGGACTTCCTGTGGAGTCTCTTTCCTCTTCTGGTCACTCAATCCTTCTCCCAACTCTTTTACAAGACCTCCATAGCTCCATCTCATCTATGACTGTAGAACTCTGAATCTATTTTCATAGGCTGCTGGGTGGAGCCTCTCAGAGGAGAGTTATGCTAGGCTCCTGTCTACAAACATAACAGAGTATCATTAATAGTGCCAGGGATTGGCTCTTGCCCATGAAATGGGTCTCAGGTTGGGCCACTTATTGGTTGGCCATTCTGTCAATCTCTTCTCCATCTTTGTCTCTGCATATATTGTAGATAGGACAAATTTTGGGTCAGAAGTTTTGTGTGAGGTTTGCTGTCATTTCAACTCCACTGGGAGTCCTACCTGGCATTAGGAGGTGCCCATTTCAGACTCCATATTTCCCACTGCTAGGAGTCTCAGCTAGAATCACCCCTGTAGACTAGCTAGAGCCTCCTACCAGGTCTCTGACATGTCCAAGACATGCCCCCTTGCCACCTGCTAATTTCTGTTCTCTCTTCTTTGTTTTCTCTACCTGTAAAACCCCTTACCCTTTCTCCTGCCTATCCTCTCCCCCACACAGTTTCCTTCCTCCATCCCCCTCCGAAAGATTATTTCCCCTTCTGAGAAAGATTCAAGCATCCTTCCCTGAGCCCTCCTTGTTATTTGGCTCTTTGAGTCTCTGTATTATAGAATGGTGTCTTAGTCCTGCATAAAACAGCATGACTAAGAAGCAAGTTGAGAAGAAAAGGATTTATTCAGCTTACACTTCCATATCACCAAAGGAAGTCAAGACTGGAACTCAAGCAGGTTGGAAAGCAGAAACTGATGCAGAGGTCATGGAAGGATGTTACTGGCTTGCTTCCCCCGGGCTTGTTCTGCTTGCTTTCAGCCCAGGGATAGAACCAACCACAATGAGACCTCCCAACCTTGATCACTAATTGAAAAAAAATGCCTTACAGCTGGATCTCATGGAGGCATTTCCTCGAGGGAGGCTCCTTTCTCTGTGATAACTCCAGCTTGTGTCAAATTGTTACACAAAACCACCCAGTACAATTGACCCCTTGTCAACTTGACACACAAACACATCACTATTAAACCTCAACCCTTACTTTCTTATTCATCCCCAAGATCTAAATAAAAGTCCCACAATCTTTACAAATTCTCACATATTAAAATTTCAGTCCCTTTAAAATATCCAATCTCTTTTAAAATTCAAAGTCTTTACAAGTCAAAGTCTCTTAACTGTGTGCTCCACTAACTTACTTTCTTCTGTCAAGAGGGAAAAATATCAGGACATAGTCACAATCATAAAAAAAATTAAATTCTAACTGTCCATGTCTTGGTTACACTCATGATCTTCTCGAGTTCTCCAAGAGCTTAGGTCTCAGCCATACTGTGAACCAGCTTGTCAGAAAGATAAAGGCAGGCAAATACAAAAGTAAGCAGATTCCTGAGTTCAAGGTCAGTCAGGGACAGCAAGGTTAGGCCCTGGTGTGGTAGAACTGGTACCCTCAGGGCAGTGTCCCACACATCTATATTATTGTCTGCTTAAGAAAAACAGACAGATCTCTGAACTCTTTTGTTAAGAAAACATGCACACTTTCTCTCCCAAGAATCATAGACTTGGGTCACAAGATGCTGATTCATAAGATGATCAAAAGGAATCTGGAGTAAATGACTGGATGATATATAAAATAAATGACTGGACCTGTGTTCTGCAGGAGATTAGCTAACCAGAGAATTTTTAGGATTAAAGAGAGAACTGGTTGGGGAACTGACACCAGCAAGCAGGACATGGACTGAGATCTCTTATGATAGCAAACAAGGAGGACATGGACAGAGATTTCTCAGAATCATAAGCAAGTAGGATAGAGACAGAGAGATCTCCAAAGAGAAAGCAGAACATAGAGAGAAGCAGGCTGGAAAAGCTGGATCAAGCAGAAGACAGGTGGTCAGCTTGGAGCCACAATTTGACTTTGAGTCGTTCTTTTCTAAGCTCCCAGACAACAGTTTTCTCAGAACCCCTCTTGAAGCCAAGGCTGATACATGGCATCAACATTCATAAAAGAAACATAACTAAAGATTAAATCACATATTGAATTCTACACATTATAGTGGGAAATGTTAATATGAACTCTCACCAATGGACAGGTAACTGAGAGAGAAACTAAATAGAGAAATGATGAAACTATTAGAGGTAATAAGTCAAGTGGACCTAACTGATATCTACAGAACATTTCACCTGAATCTTTTTGCAGAAGATTATACCTTTCTCTCAACACGTCATGGAACCTTCTCCAAAACTGATGATATGCTTGGTCACAAAGCAACCTCAACAGATAAAAAATAAAATGAAATAACTCCTTTTATTCTATCAGACAACCATGGATTAAAGTTGGACTTCAACAACAACGACAGAAACACCAGAAAGCCTACACTCACATGGAAACTGAAAAACTCTCTACTCAATGATCACAGGGTCATGGAAGAAATAATGAAATTATAAACTGCCTAGAATTTAATGAAAATGAAAGCAAAACATACCCAAGCTTCTGGGACCTAGTGAAAGCAGTGCTGAGAGGAAAGATCACAGCACTCAGGGCCTTTACAAAGAAATTGAAGAGTTCCCATACTAAGAATTTAAAAGCAAACCTGAAAACTCTAGAACACACACACAAAACAAAACCAGAGGAAGAAACAAATACAACCAAGAGGCATAGACAGCAAAAAATTATCAAACGCATTGTTGAGATCAATAAATTAGAAACATAGAGAACACCACCAAGAATCAAAGAAACCAAGAGCTGGTTCTTTAAACAAAATGAACAAAATAGAGAAACCCTTAGCCAAACTAACTAAAAGTCAGAGTGACAGTATCCAAATTTATAAAATAAGACAACAAGAAAATTCAAAGAATCATTAGGTCTTACTTCAAAAGCCTATACTTCACAAAATTGGAAAGTCTAAATGAAGTAGATAATTTTCAAGATACCACTTACCGAAGTTCAATCAAGACCAGGTGACTATCTAAATAGTCCTATAACCCCTAAGGAAGTAGATTCGGTCACTAAAATCCTCCCAGCAGCTCCCTTTTTAAACGATCAGATCTGCCGAGCACACTGCACACAATTGTCCTTTCTTCCCTCACCCTCTTTGCCGTCCATACTGAGCAGACTGAGGGCTCACTATTTCCAACTTGCAAAGGGCTTGAGGAATTCTATATTTGGAGTGACATGAGGAAGATGCCTACTATTTTACCTGAGAGTATTTTCCTTTATACCTTGCAAAAACTTCTGTTTCCATTTTCAGGAAAAAGTGAGCCAGGTTGTCCTTCAGAATTTCTTTCTGTCTAAAAGTAAATCCTCTCTCCACACTTCCAAATCTCGTCGCTATAATTTCTCTAACACTTAAAACAGTAATTCACTAGCCAGCCACGCTTGGACAAGACCCCTGAAAAACTATGATGAAATCTGTAAAACTGAGAAATTTAAAAAAAAATCAGAAGTGACTACCATGAAATTACTGTGTTTATGAATCTTTTTTTTTAAATGAGTTTCTACTCTAGTTGTTGGTTGTTTTTTTCTTTTTTTTTTTAAGTTTTTTTTTTTATTTATTTATTATATGTAAGTACACTGTAGCTGTCTTCAGACACTCCAGAAGAGGGAGTCAGATCTCACTACGGATGGTTGTGAGCCACCATGTGGTTGCTGGGATTTGAACTCCGGACCTTCAGAAGAATAGTCGGGTGCTCTTACCTGCTGAGCCATCTCACCAGCCCATGAATCTTTGAAGATGCACATTTATTAGGATGCCAGAACACACAACACTAAGATCATTAACCTTAGCTGGGTGATAGTGTTGCATGCCTTTATTCCCAGCACTCAGAGGCAGAGGCAGGCAGATCCCTGTCCTTTCAAGGGCAGCCTGGTCTACAGAGTGAGTTCTAGTACAGCCAGGACTACAAAGAGAAACCCATCTCAAACACACACACATACACACACACACACACACACACACACACACACACACACACACACACGAGACAGAGACAGAGACACAGAGAGAGAGACACAGAGAGAGAGAATTAACTAACCTACTAAACTAACTCTATAAGAATTGTGTTGAGGGAGGAAGTAATGAATTTATAACCAGCAAGATGGCTTAATGTGAAAAAGCTCTTGCACAGAAATTTGATGACTTGAGTTCAATCCCTGGAATCCATGGTGGAAGGAGAGATTCGACTTCTGCAAGTTATCCTCTGACTTTCGCACCAATGCTGTCATACACATATTTCCACACTCATGCATATATAATCTAAACATCCATACAAAAAAGGACAATAGTGTTATGTTTTATTATGTGAAATGAATATATTTTAAGAAAATTTGGGCATGCTTTCGGGACACAGCATTTCTTTGGGCTTGCTTTGAGCACTAGCATTTCATTTCTCTGTTTTGACATCAGTTCTTCCAGGTGCCAAAGAACAGAAGAAAGTTATGAAGCTGCTAACATGACATGATACTGAAAGAAGATGACTTGATAAACTCATGAGGGAAAAAAATTACTGAACACCTAACCTAGCCATATAACTATAATATATTTCATATAACTATAATAATTGTAATAAGTGGTCAGAAAGGTAGCTCAGCAGTAAAATGCTATACTGTTCTTACAGAGGACTACATTTTAGTGCTCAGAAACATATAGGATGGCTCACAATCATCTGTAACGCCAGCCCCAGTTGATGGTATGGTTGTATGTGTGTGTATGGTGCATGACTGTACCTATGCCATTGTATGTGGACAGGTTACATGTTATTGTAGATAAACATGAGTATGCGTATAGAACACTGTAGAGGCCTGGGTTTGGTGTCCTGAACTGTCTGATAAAAGGAATCTAGCTACCAAGATCACAGTGACAACACTGTGGCTCTGTCTTCCTATAGCTGAAATTACAAGCAGATGACCATACCCACTAAGCTTTCTTGGAATCTAACTTCCCTTCCCATGCTTTTAAAGTAAGCGTTTTACCAAGTGAACCACTTCCTCAGCTCTCTTAGAGTATTTTTCTTCTTTCTCGCCTAAGGATACACAATTATATTATCTAATATCATAAATCATATTATCTACAATGCTTTAATTTTCAAATCTGCACAGTAAGCTGAGTATGAATTCTGAGCACTTCAGGATTATAACATTGTCTTTCTCCAGTGTGCTTCCAAGCTACATCTCTCTTATTTCTCCTGGCTTTATTTTTCTGGCGATCTATTTCTAGGTAGGTAATATATTGACATACCTATAAATCAAGCCGTAAATGGTCCTGGCATTTGAATAACATAAAGGAGAACTGGTCCAGGTAAATCCCATTCAGTCTTGGCAGTGAAGAACTGCATGTTGACTCTACGCTCAAAGGTTTTTCATAAAGTGTTGCAAGATAAACTTGGCTATAAGATGCACACACTGCATCAGCTGCTGGTGATGGCCATAGAAAATGAGGCAACCACATCTGTTGCATCAGCTACTGCTGATGGCCCATAGAAAATGAGACAACCATGTCTATTGCTCTTTTAATATTTTTACTGTTCTTTGAGATTTTCTTGGATTTATTTTAACCATAACCACACTCACATCCCACCTCCCACTCCTCACGGTCCCCTCGCCACCACACCAATGTAAAGTCCTCTGTCTTTTGTTTTTGATGGCCCACTGAGCCAGTTAGTGCTTTCTGATTGTGAATGAGTTTAGAAAAGGAAAAACATGCAAAATTTCAGGGTCAAGAAAATACAGTTCTCATTTCCTGCCTCAGAAAGATTGGTTTAGAAATGAGAAACAAATGAGATCCACTAAAATGGGATATGTTGGATTCAATTAACATTAAAACTAAGGATAGGTGCTGGAAATAAATCAGGTCACAGTAAACAGAATATTGATTCTGCTATGTGTTTCCAAAATTTAGTCGCATCATTTTTCTGTGGCATCTTTTAAGTGACATAGAATCATAGTGTCTCTATATTCAATTCTGAACTTTTTGTTCTGCCATATATAAACTGTGTACAAGTGTAACAATGTTTATGATAACCATCATTTATTTTAGTTTTTATAAACACTATAAACAAATAATACAAAGTACAATTATGCCATAAATGTATAATTTCATAATAAATGCGAATACCATAAACAGGCAAAGGACTCCATTAGACTAACACCAGAGTGTTAGAATTAACAGCAATAAATGGAGAAGAGACCGAGAAAAAAGGAGCAGCAATACAAACAGGCAGTGAGATATTGAAGCATATCATGAGTTAGGAAATTAATGCTAGAGAATCATATTTTATTTTCTAAAATAATAACAAATAAAGTTTTATGAATGAAGGTTAGAGGCAGGAGTTTGGAAACAGAAGTCACAGAAATATATATATATATATATATATTTATATATATATATACATTCATACACACACACACACTGCACTTATTCTTACAGAGAAAAAATGTTTGGAATAAACAATTGAAGAATAAACATTTAAAAGGTTCTATCTTTTGTATGTGTATGTGTATATGGTGTACACATGCATACTTGCATGTGTGTGAACACATGTGTAAGTCCAGAGTATCAGGCCAGGTGTCTTCCTTCCTTCACTAGCCTCTACCTTCCATATTGAGGCAGGATCCTTTGCTGAACCCAGAGCTTAAAGATTCAACTAGGATAGCTTGTCACCTCGCTTTGGCCATCTCCTGTTGGCTTCCAGAATACCAGACATCCAGACGGCCAGCATGCTCGTATCATTAATCATTTCAATGGTGCTGGGGACCTGAAATCTTACCCACTGAGCATGTCTTCAGCATACATTCTGATTTTTGTTAGCAGGGTCAGGAATCCCAAATACCTCTGTTCGGATAAAGATCTATTTTTGTTATTTTTAAATTATGTGTATGTATATGTGTCTGTGTGGGAATATACCTCTTTGCACACAGGTCTAAAGCCTCGAATAACCTGGAGCTTAAGTTACAGGTTGTGGTTATCCACCACTCTGGGTTCTGGGAGAAGTACATACTCTTAAGTTCTGAGACATCTCCCCAGTCCTCTCTTCCTTCTTTTTGTTAATGTGAAAATGATGCTAAGATATGGAACACTCATATGTCTCAGGACATTCTTCCAATAATTTATAGATAATTTTTATAAATTATAAAAGTAAACTCTTTCATTTTGCCATTCCAAAGATAATTCTGACATCAAACTCTTAATGTGATGGTTGTAAGTGAAATGTCACACTTTTAAATTGATCATTTCTACCGATTTAATGTAATATAGTAAATATATGGGCTACTGGTCCAAAACCTATTCCTCTACATGCTTTGTTGTAAGGTACATAGTAAAGCTCTGCTAAACACCCTGACCAAGTTTCTTTCTTCTTTTCTTTAAAATAATATTTTTATTATTTATTGGAGAATTTCACAAAATGTACTTTGATCATACTTCTTTCCTCTCCCTCAACTGTTCACAGATGAATCTCCATCTTCTTACCCAGCCAACTTCATGTTCTTTCTCTACATTTTTAAAATTCATCAAGTCAGTTTGTGTTGGCCATCTATTTCTGGGTGTGGAGTATATTATGGAGTGTTCAATGTATTATAGTGTTCATGTCATAAATGAAATCTTCCTCTGCCATTCCCAGGAGCTATAAAAGGCCAATAGTTTCTAAACTAAAGGTGGGACTTCCTTATTGCCCTGTCTGCCTTTAGTTTGTGCAGGATTTGTGTAGGTGATTACATTCAGTGTACGTGCAACTGAGCTTCTAGAATACCAGACGTAGGGATGGTCACCATGCCCGAATCATTTGTCAAGAGCATGCTGTTTCCTTGATGGCATTCATCACCTCTGGGTCTAACACTGACAGTTTCTTTCTTTTTCAGCTATACAGCCACATACTTTAACTTAGAAGCATACAATTTGAAAGATTCGATTATATTTTCATTATGAGTCTTCATTCTCCATTCTGTAGAGAGTGCTGTGACATGAAATATCACACCAATATTTATTGTTAGAACCATAAAAGGTAAAACAACTTCCGTGTTTGAAAGTCCAAAGCTTATTGTGAGACCCACATTTCACTTCTTTGGGGAGTATTTTACATAGCCAACACTTCCTATTACATTCTACTTCTTGTGCTTTATAGTCTCTTGACGCATCTCCTATTACTGGTCTTTAAACACCATAAACACTAGTGCTCTTCCGGACACAGGCCTTTGCTCTCTTTATAGTTTTAATTCTGTCCATTGCTCTCTGTCATTTGGCATGGACAGAGCCACAGAGATGGCATCTACTCCATAGTAGACTAGAGATGGGAAGAGTACTTGAGTCTGATCACTGAAGGGTTTCCCTGATAACTCTCTGCTCTGATGACCTTCTGTTCATAAGTAGACATCACAGGCAGACTGGCGAGGGGAGCCAAATGCACCAGTATAAATACTCCTTGGCCCAGTAAGCATATATACAGTGCAAGCTCCTTGATTCAGTCAGCAGGCCTCCATCTCGATTTTAGAAGTGTGCTGCGTGACACAGACCATATGCATTTATGTATCCAACATGAAGGTTAAGACATTATGCACAGTATTCAAAAATACATTCATGAATAATAATTACAAAAATTTAAAAATGCTCCCCCCAGCTCTATTCTCTCCAAAGGCTTCAGTCTTTTCCACATATACTGGCTTTTTTTTTTTAACATTTGGAACAAATAAATTGAACACATCTTAATTATTAAAATTACAGAGATAATGTTGGTCTTTTATTTCTAAAAATAATTGTTTATTAGAGAATCCTGTTGTTTTTCTTTAATGAGCAGATAAATACTTCATAATAAGCATGTTATATGTTTTCTTAAAATGGCTCATTTAACATTAATGGTTCAATAAACCATTTGTCTTTGGTTGTAATTTCTTCAATTCTATTTTTACTCATCAACAATTTAGATACAGCAAAATGTAATATGCAATGCATCTAAATTTATTATGATGTATCTTTCCTCTATTGATTAAAAGTGACATATTACAACCCATGAAGATGCAAACTTAACTCCAATATAATTGTCTGTGCAGTGTCCATAGTGTTGGTCTACTCTGTATAAACTTAATTAATTATGGATTATTTTGTTTTTCCAGAGCTATAGGTTGAACCTTGCGCCTTATGCATGTTTATCAAGTACTCTGCCTCTCATATTCCCACGTCCTTTTCACGTTTTAATTTTGAGACAGGTTTCACGAAGACCTTGATGTCACTGTGTAGCGCAGGCCAGTCTCTAATAGACTCTCTAGCCAGTGCTCTTCTCCAATGATGATCGGGCTACTTACTTAGTTCCCTCAATCAAGGGAATTAATGGCCATTTTATGTCTTACAGAAAACCTTGTAGCTCTAATGTTGGATACTTCTTTCCTCTCTCCTTTCTTCCCCTTTTCCCTCCTCTCCTCTTTTTTCCTCTACCATTCCAACTTCTTTCTCCCTTTCTCTGGTCTTCTCAGCATTCTATTCCCTCTGTACCTTTCTCCTTCCTAGTTTGCTACACCTCCCTCCTTCCTTCCCTTCTTCCTTCCCTTCTTCCTTCCCTTCTTCCTTCCCTTCTTCCTTCCTTCCTTTCTTTCTTTCTTTCTTTCTTTCTTTCTTTCTTTCTTTCTTTCTTTCTCTCTTCTGTATTTCCTAGGAACTGTACCCCTGCCCTAGAGTATGCTGGGAAAGCTCTCTAAAGACTGAGTCACACTCCATCCATACCATATCATATGCTTTAGAAAGGAGTAAATTTTTCTTTTCTCTCTTAGCTATATATATATATATATATATATATATATATATATATATATAATTTTTACACAGTCATATCAAAATTAACTATAAATATCTTGTTAATTTTAAATAGAAAATGTATTATTTATTTATATAGCCATAGTGCATTTTATTTTTTATGATGAAGCAAATGGGTTTCTGGACTTGTATTAGAAAATGTGAAATGTGATTTGATTCCTTGAAGAAACTTTTTTATTCATAAACACATAGGTGTGTGGTCCCCTCCCAGCTTAGGATGACCTGTGAATTACTAGTCAGTACAAAGGTTAAGAAGCAAGCAGAGCAAGAACCCTTTCAGAGAAGTCCATAAATTCTTTCCTCTTAATTGAAATAAACAGACATCATTGTTGCCACATTCCAAGCATTCAAGTGCATCTGACCAGGTTATAACCTAAGGCCTGGCACTGTCAACTTTGAAAATGCAGGCTTGTTTTGCAAGCTGACAAGCTCTTAACCTTTATGGTGTATTTACATCAGTCTGAAAGACTACACTAAGATTGTGATCGCTTAACAATCCGCTTATCATGTGGGAGTATTCAACTTTTAGTAACTAAAAAAAAATCTGTCTAAGGCAAACGTTTTCCATGCAGAGTCTCAGTGAGCTTCAGAACGTTCCCCACAGCCCTCTGGTCCCCTTGGCCTTTCAGGTTAGGTTGCCCCTAAACTGATCAGCCTGCAAGGCTTTTGGTTTTATATACACCACAGCCACTTCATTAGACTGTAAGTCTTGGACTGTTGCTAATTGTGCAAAAGTTCAAATTCACTTTATGACCAGGATGGTTAGTGTCTGTGACAGCTGAGTTCTCACTACTGTCACCTGGGAGAGCTGTGTCACCAGAACTATCCACTTCCAATCTGCCAAAAACATGTTCGCTTGCAGCTAATAGAGACGTAGGTGTTAGTGTGATTTCTCTCGACAGTCCTTACTCCTCCAGATTGCCTCCGTGAACCTGCAACACAACTCGCAGCATCTGTTTTTCCTCTCCTGACAGCACATCACATCAAAATCACTATCAGGAACTGGCACGAACCAGGCATCAAAACTCGAGATGTAATAATAACAAGCGAGATGTATTTAATCTTCCATTGAGTTATCTACTTAGAGCAGAAGATGAAGATGGGGCTTTTACCAAACAGGAGTCAGGGCTAGCGATTCAAATTTGTGTCCATCTTCATGTGAAGGGTTTAGTTTAAAATATATTTTATGAATAGAACTCATTTGTTTTTGTAAACAGATGCACTCTCAAAAAGCTTGTCTAAGGTTCCGGGACTCCACCGAGACTAGTCTGCACAGGTGAGAGTGTGGACTACGAAAGCTAACAGCTTCTGGGACAGGCCCCTTTTCAGGCTCCAGACATCCAGGCTGTCTCTTGTGAGACTATGCCAGGGCCTAGCAAACACAGAAGTGGATGCTCACAGTCATCTATTAGATAGAACACAGGGCCCCCAATGGAGGAGCCAGAGAAAGTATCCAAGGAGCTGAAGGGGTCTGCAATCCAATAGGTGGAACAACAATATGAACTACCCAGTACCCCCCAGAACTCGTGTCTCTAGCTGCATATGTATCAGAAGATGGCCTTGTCGGCCATCAGTGGAAAGAGAGGCATTGGTCGTGCAAACTTTATCTGCCTCAGTACAGGGGAACGCCAGGGCCAAGAAGTGGGAGTGGGTGGGTGGGGGAGTGAGTGGGTGGGGGAGGGGGTTGGGGAGCATGGGGGGGGGAACTCTTGGGATAGCATTGGAAATGTAAATGAAATAAATACCAAAAAAAAAAAAAGCCTGTCTAAAACCATAATAAGATTAAGTGACCAACTAGGCAGCATACACCAGCTGATATAAGGTCTCTGACACATGTACAGCAGAGGACTGCCTGGTCTGACCTCAGTGAGGGAAGATACACCTAACCCTCGGGAGACTCGAAGCTCCAGGGAATGGGAGGTCTGGTGGGTTAGGCATGGGAAGTGGGGATATCCTCTTGGACAGAGGGATGGGGGCTAGGAGGAGGAGGAATGGGAGGAGGAACAGTTGGAGGATGGACCTGGAGGGGAATAATAAAAAGATTAAATAAAAAAGATTAAATAATAATAAATAAAAACAATAATAAAAAGGAAAAAAAAGGTTGGCTAAGTGAAGAAAAAGGAAAGGTCTTATCAAAACTCATGGGTAAAATGAAACAATTGGTTTGAAAAATTTTATAGTAGGAAAGAAAATTTTGAAATTTGCAGTTACTTTTTTTTCTATTTTGACAAATTATGATTCCAGAGACTGCAATTCAACTGTGCATAAAGATCCAATGAACACTTCTTTAAAAATACCTTCAAAAAGTTCACTCTAGCTAGGGTTGTCATATAGATACTTTCTTACTTGTGTATTACCTGTCATCTATTTATTCATACTTATGCATTGTACACCTCTTGCTACCTAAAATCTGTCTATGCATCCATCTACCTATTTGTATATTAAATTAGATATAGTCATTGTAGGTTCAAAATATAAAATCTGAAAAGCACACACAATTTTATCTTACAGGTTAAAAATGTTTCTCTAACTTTGAACTATAGTTAAATGAACACCACCATAGTGAAGCCTGTAATGGGAGCTAGTCAAGGAGACAGAGTAGTCGGATCAACAGCTGAAGGCCACTGTGGGCTGAAGAATGTATTTGACAACTACCTGTGTTACACATTGACTTCATGACCATAATGAAACTTGTCTCAAAATTTAAAAGTTAATAATAAGTACTTGGATGTAATCACGGGTAGAGCACTTGACTGGTAGATACAAGGTCACAGGTTCAATTTCTAGCACTAGAAAATAAGTCATCAAAATTCTAAATTTATTGAGGCTATACTGTATCCTACTTTCTAATTTTTAAGTATGCTCATGTATGCTTACACAGGCTATGAGTATGGGCATAGGAGATAGCTTGAAGGATCTAACTTTCACCTTCCATCAAATAGGTTCCAGGATGAACTCAAGTCATCTGGCTTGGGGCAAATGTTCTTACCTACTAAGCCATTTCTTTCACTAGCCTGTGTTTAATATTTTGATGCTTGGGAAGTAGATATAATTAAGTGGTCAAGAGAAATTCATAACTAAACTTTCCCCTAATAAACCTATATCTTATCACATGAAAGTATTGGTATCTTACCTGAGGTTATACTTTAGTCTCAGGCTTCAATTAGCAAGGAGCAAAAATATCATTTTCATAGTACACATATAATTAAAAACAAAACTTGTCTGTAATGAGAAAAAAATCAATTAAAAATTAGAAAAATGTGGTATCCATTGAGAAAGAATGTCACCCTCTAAATCTGAAGACTGTCAACTTCAGTCTAAAGGAAGCTTTGTAGAGCAATGGATTATGGGCAGTTTCCCAAATGCAACGGGGCAGTAGCTAATTGTATAATTAGTCATTGTTCATTATACAAGATTTAGGGGCAATATGAAACTATGGAATGACAGGTTTTGTCACACTAAGTTGATGAGAAAATTGTTTTTTAAGGAAACCCTATGACCTACTAATAAATGGGCAGAGCTTGTAAGGAATATTAACAAAACCTGTATAAACTGGACTATAAATGTTCAATGAGTTTTTAAATTACATGTGCCTTCAGGACACAGAAACACAAATGGCTGGATGATAGCCATGTCGAATTTAAAACTATACGGAGTAAAAAATAAGACAGCAAGATCAAAGGCAATGCTTAATTAATTGTGTACTCAGATAAATTCCAGGTTATGTGCATTTAATTGTGTCTGCATAAAGTGTGTGCACCTGTTTATATTGCTAGATAGCATTGGCCCAACCTCAAAACCCAAAGAAATTCTGAGTAAGCCCCCAAGAACTGTGTTCTGAGAACAAATACATCCAGTATTTATTTAATACCTTGAAGACTTGTTTTTGCCAGAAGAATAAATTTACATGGATGCTTAAGTTAGAAAATAGTTTCTTGGCACTTTGTTGGTTTTCTGAACACCAGTCATGGTAAAAATATTTAGAGGTGGGCTGTTTGTCAGCTACTGTGCACATTCTCAAGATTCATTGTTTGTATTCCCAAAGCTAGAAGGCTAAACTGAAAGCAGTCAAATAACTGGGCTAGCAATTCACATATTTCTTGGACCACAGGGTTGAATCCAGACAGAAAATTAACCTATTTTCACCAAGAAAACCAGACTAGTAACTACAGACCTTCCTAGTTTCTGAGAAAAGCATTCATTGAGCAGAAGGCAACTTGAGTAGTCTAAGGTTATTAATAACAACTTTGATGAGCCATCTGAGATCATGGGAAGAAATTTAGGATAACTTTTACATATTCATCTAGGTTCATTTCCTTTGGTCTACTGAGAAATGTATCAATGTTTTTGTTTGTGAATGATACTTATACTTTCTCCTTTCTTTTTCTTAAGGGTAATTGTAGAAAGATGATTGGCAAATATGTAGAACAGAGCAGACAGCAGTTTCAAGTGCTATTTTGAAGTTGCCTGTGGTCTCTGTGAATACATTCTTACCAAGGAGGGCAATATTATCTGACCTTTCACCTATGTTCTGGTTCGGGTAAAAGCCAAATATTTTAAGTGACCTCAAACAGTATTTCATAAATGTGGTCTTTGAAGAAGAGTGTCTGCAATCTTGCTCTTGTCTCTTAGAACAAAGCCTCACATTTCTCCAGGGGAACTCTTGTGCTTATATGATTGCTGTAGTGGCGAGAAAAGTTCAGGAATTCAGCACAAGCTGCAAACTAGACAGTCGACCCCTGACTTAAAAAGCATTTTTGAAAGCCTCATGAAATCAAGTTCAAAGACACCACTGACATTTCATATGGATTTGTTTAATGTATCAAAAAAAAATGCCAACAAGATGATTCGGTTGGCTCATTCGTTTTAGGTTGCACTACTTGGGGAGAGCTTTTATATACTCCTTTGAAAATATGAGACACATTTAAGGCCCTTGGTATGAATATGTTTTATTAGGATATGTGAGAAGAGCTCTGAATTTCTCATTTCTATTTTCACTAATACTTCAAATAATGATGCTGCTTGACAAAGAAGCAAGATAACTTTAACAGAAGTGTTTGATCTGGGTCTGTTGGTGCATATATTTAATCTCAGGAATGGGGAAGGCAAAGCACAGAGTTAAGGTGTGGTCTTCCTTCACTGTGTTGTGAGTTCCAGGACTGCCTGGGCTATATGTGAAAATTACAACACACACACACACACACACACACACACACACACACACACACACACACAGTGTGCTAAGAAAAAATTAAAAGGGGAATTAGATACAGCACTTAAACTTTTAAAAATGAATCAACTGAAAGTGTTCAAATTTACATGGGAATAAAATTAATAGTATAGTTCAAGTATATACTGACCCATATTGCTTAAAATTTCATATAAATACTTTATGCTATATTAATTTGAATATTGTTTACAATCATTTGCTTTTGTCACCTTTCCTTTGCAGGCCTTGTGCAGATTTCTTTGTGATAATAGAACACTCCTTTTCAACTTTGGGTCTGGCTTTCATTTTTATAATATGGGGAGTTTTACCCACAGCAAGCTAAAGTAGCTCCTCTGAGATACACCTACTGATGTTCTTAGTGGTGTTGCTGTCAAAAGTGCAATGACTAAAGTCTTTTGAACTCACTACATTTTCTTAATTAACTTTTTTTTTTCAGAATTTACCAGGAGAGCGTTTGGGTTTTTATATATAACATATCTCACATAGACATAACTGTTTCAATAGTTTGTCCCCATATGGGGGTGAAGTTTAAAGACATTGTCTCTTGGTCATGGACTTTGTTTAAATAAACAAGAATGATATATCTATATAATAATTCATAAATTATATTAGTTTTCAGTGAAGCTAATTTCAACATACTTTTATTTTTATATATGAGTATACTGTGCATATTTACATGTGCAGACACATATGATGGCACTCATGTGTGGGACACAGAACAACTCTCTGGAAATACTTTTCTCTTCTACCTAATAGAAGATAAGTCTCAAACTCAGGTCATCTGGCCTACATACAAGCAACTGTAACCTGCTAAGCTATTTCTCTTAGACCTCAATATCTATTTTGGATACAGTGAGCAGAAATCATAAGCTGTATAATACCACTAGTAGAATTTTGAGCTGAAGTTATTCATAGAATTGTTTTTATTTCTTTGGGTAACTCAAGTTTGACTGTAATCTGTTATACTGATCCAAAAGCTCCCCTCTCAATGCCCTGTGCCCATTTTCTAAACATGTTCCTGGAACTCAGCCTAATTTGGCAGATCTCCTGGTAATGCTGACTTGAAAATCACTGTCTAATCAAGTTAGTGCTTGTCTCTCAACTTTGTAACACAATTACACATGTTCTTCTGAGATGCCACTGGACAACTGGACTCTGAAAATAACTATGACCATAGGCACTGCGAAGAGAATGATGCTTGTATTTGTCTTGTCATGGAAGACATATGCAAGTTACAATAAATTATGATGCTTTCTTTATCTAGAATCAACTAGTTCATGCTGGGGAAAAAGACCACACAGGGGCAAATGAAAAAGAAAAAACACCTGATTTTTAAGTGAAACTGCCTCTATTATCTGTGATAATCTCAGAAAAGAAGTTAAAATTTAAAAAAACTTTTGTTGTTTTTCACTTCATTCTTTCTGTGCTATTTTTAGTAGATAATCATACACGTGGACAGACATTTGATATTTTTGAGGCAAATTTTGTCTTTTCTAAGTACAAACTTATATTTTACAAACCATATAATCTTTTACCATAACATGAACTTTCATAACTTTCATTAATGTAAAAATTTCTTCATTACTTATTAATATTTTCCTAGCATATGTTTTTAACATCAAGTCTCTGTAATTGGATATAAAATGTTTCACTGAATTTATAAATTGTATGTATTTTGCCTGCCACCCCATATACACATATACATGTATATATGTAAAGGTATATATGTGTATATGTGCATACATGTATATGGAAATGTAAATGCACATATACATATATATATATATATTTAGTCTGTCTTCTTGCCCTCTCCAGAAGAGGAAGATTATAAAGAATTGGGTCATGGAAGGAGTTACAGAGACAAAGTTTGGAGCTGAGATGAAAGGATGGACCATGTAGAGACTGCCATATCCAGGGATCCACCCCATAATCAGCATCCAAATGCTGACACCATTGCATACACTAGCAAGATTTTATCGAAAGGACCCAGATGTAGCTGTCTCTTGTGAGACTATGCCGGGGCCTAGCAAACACAGAAGTGGATGCTCACAGTCAGCTAATGGATGGATCACAGGGCTTCCAATGGAGGAGCTAGAGAAAGAACCCAAGGAGCTAAAGGGATCTGCAACCCTATAGGTGGAACAACATTATGAACTAACCAGTACCCCGGAGCTCTTGACTCTAGCTGCATATGTATCAAAAGATGGCCTAGTCGGCCATCACTGGAAAGAGAGGCACATTGGACACGCAAATTTTATATGCCCCAGTACAGGGGAACGCCAGGGCCAAAAAGGGGGAGTGGGTGGGTAGGGGAGTGGGGGTGGGTGGGTATGGGGGACTTTTGGTATAGCATTGGAAATGTAAATGAGCTAAATACCTAATAAAAATGGAAAAAAAAAAGAATTGGGTCATAAAACCGTGGAGACAGAGGTTGACACCCATACAGATCTTCAGTATGGCCCAGAAGGCTGAAGACCATGGTGTGACAATGTTTCAGTGCCATGACTATGTTCTCAAGAATCGTCTTCTATTTCAGGAAGGTCATTCTTTGGTCCCACACATATATTTAGCTGTCTTCATTAACATCATCAATAGAGAAAAGTAAGTTTTACACAACATATTAAAAATAATAAATATATCTGTATTAGTGGCTTGTCTCATCACTATAACTAAATGCCCACAAATAAACAAATTATGGGAGGAAGAATTTGCATTGGCTTATGGTTTAAGAGGGTTGTGTGTACCATGAAGGCAAAGATAAAGTTCATGGTAGCTTGTATACCTCATATTTTGTTAGAATAGAAAATTGAGAAAGGAAGATGTTTATGCTCAAGTAACTTTTTCCTTTTTCTGTCTTTCTCCATTCTGGGACTTATCCCATGGTATAGTGACATACACATTCATGGTGTGCATTCTGTTTTCAAATAAATTTCTTAGTAAGTATCTTTACAGATACACCTAAATATTTGTTTAACTACTATTCTTTTCTAGGTATTTCTTTATCTGTAAAGTTGATGTTGCAAATACTCAACACATTAACCAAAGGCACAATCAAAAACAGCACCCATAATAATGTCTGATTAAATTTCTGGGCACGCAGGCCGAATCAAATCGACTTGAAAAACTGAACATTGGCACTTGTTTTCATACATTGTATAACATTCTATACTTTAAGAGAGTTTTAAACATCTCTTACATTGGAGTTAGCATAATATTTATGGTCTATAGGTTCATTGTTCATCATCTAACGTTTCCTTCTCTCCACCTATCTTTCATTATCTCAACTTTCCTTTCATTGCTCATATTCCTTGACTTGTGCTAATTTATTTCTTTAGTGTTGAATTATATTTCTCTTGGCCATAGTTTATTCTCATAATTTTGTTTTTTGCTTTTGACTCTCATGAGTTTTAACGTTTGTGCATTTAAAATGGATTTTTCCATTACCCCATTAATAGCATTGTGCCTGCCTGCCTACATAAGATCTCTTTACAAAATATATTAGTCATTTTCCTTATAACTTACTTTCATAATATGATATTGTTTGCTTGTTTTTTTGGGGTGAGGGTTGCTTTGGTTTGGTTTGGTTTTTGTTGTTGTTGTTTTGGGGGTCTCTTTTGTTTGTTTGTTTGTTTGTTTGTTTTGAGACAAGATACCAGTAGATTGTCTATGTGGGGTTTAAACTCATGATCCTCCTGCTTTTGGCCTCCTATGATGTTAAGATTGCTCACAGGTCCTGTTTGAGCTACATTAAAAAAAAAATCAAACTTCAAGTTTAAATGTCATTTCACATTATATTTTATAAAGACATTTTAATTCTACTTTACTCTAAGTACTCAAGGTACTCCTTGTGTCCATTATTCTATTTCATATTCAACATTCCTTTGAATAATTAGCATATACTTAGCATATTTCTCTTTTGCTTCTTGATGACTTTCACAACCTGCCACTATTCTAGTCATTGAAACACCTGTCCCTGTCTCTTGGTTTCACTTTTGTCTTATTGGACCTCTGAATTGTATCCCAGACAAGGACAAGAAATGTTTTCTATAAAGACAAAACAGTAGATTCATCAGCCTTTGTAGTCTACATGGTTTGGGTCAAAATTACTCAATTATAGCCATTATAGATAGAAAACAATTATAGACAAGGCATAAATGAATGGAATTGACTGCATACCAATAAAGCTTTATTTACTTATTTATTTTTATTAGGTATTTATTTCATTTACATTTCCAATGCTATCCCAAAAGTCCCCCACCCGCTCCCCGAACCATTCCCCCACCCAACCACTCCCACTTCTTGGCCCTGGTGTTCCCCTGTACTGAGGCAGATAAAGTTTGCACGACCAATGGGCCTCTCTTTCCACTGATGGCTGACTAGGTCATCTTCTGATACATATGCAGCTAGAGACATGAGCTCTGGGGAGTACTGGGTAGTTCATATTGTTCTCCCACCTATAGGGTTGCAGATCCCTTTAGCTCCTTGGGTACTTTATCTAGCTCCTCCATTGGGGGACCTGTGATCCTTCCAGTAGCTGACTGTGAGCATTCACTTTTGTGTTTGCTAGGCCCTGGCATAGTCTCACAAGAGACAGCTATATCTGGGTCCTTTCAGCAAAATCTTGCTAGTGTATGCCATGGTGTCAGCGTTTGGAAGCTGATTATGGGATGGATCCCCGGATGTGGCAGTCTCTAGATGGTCTATCCCTCTCTACTGAGGCATATAAAGTTTGCAAGATCAATGGGCCTCTCTTTCCACTAATGGCCTACTAGGCTATCTTCTGATACATATGCAGCTAGAGACACAAGCTCCAGGGGGTACTGGTTAGTTCATAATGTTGTTCCAGCTATAGGGTTGCAGACCCCTTTAGCTCCTTGGGTACTTTCTCTAGCTCCTCCATTGGGGGTCCCATGATCCATCCAATAGCTGACTGTAAGCATCCACTTCTGTGTTTGCTAGGCCCCGGCATAGCCTCACAAGAGACAGCTATATCAGGGTCCTTTCAGCAAAATCTTGCTAGTGTGTGCAATGGTGTCAGCGTTTGGGGGCTGATTATGGGATGTATCTCCAAGTGTGGCAGTCTCTAGATGGTCCATCCTTTTGTCTCAGCTCCAAACTGTGTCTCTGTAACTCCTTCCATGGGTTTTTTGTTCCTAATTCTAAGAAGGGGCAAAGTGTCCACATTTTGGTCTTCGTTCTTCTTGAGTTTCATGTGTTTAGCAAATTGTATCTTATATCTTGGCTATTCTAAGTTTCTGGGCTAATATCCACTTATCAGTGAGTACATATTGTGTGAGTTCTTTTGTGATTGGGTTACCTCACTCAGGATGATGCCCTCCAGGTCCATCCATTTGGCTAGGAATTTCATAAATTCATTCTTTTTAATAGCTGAGTAGTACTCCATTGTGTAAATGTACCACATTTTTGTATCCATTCCTCTGCTGAGGGACATCTGGGTTCTTTCCAGGTTCTGGCTATTATAAATAAGGCTGCTATGAATATAGTGGAGCATGTGTCCTTCTTTGTCATGCTTTCTGGTTGAGTCAGCATGATAGGCTGAGGCTTGAAAGCTACTCATGAGGCAAAAGAGTTTCACAGAAAGTCACTCCTGGAGTCTGGCATTCTTTCTAACCCATACATTAATTTTCCCTTCCCGAGTTAGTCTAGTGTATGGATCCACATGCTCTCTTTTAGTATTATCCTATTATAAGTGCCTTTTAAGATTGAATTGTGACATAGCTAAAGCCTTAGTGTTCCAACAGTCCTAGAACGTCCTTGAGTAAGACCATGGGCTTGAAATTCAGTAAGAATGTAAAAGCTAAGTCACTCCCTTACACAGGAATTTACCATCACTAAGGAAGAAGGAAGTTTCAGACCGAAGGAGAAACCAGAATACATACTTAGAACTATAGCGGAGTTACACCCGTACACATGTATTTACAATGGCCTAAGGGGAAGGTGGACTATAGAATAGACTAAAATAGAAACTATGGCGAGGGCGTGAAGCCCTTCACCCTGGCTTCTAAGATTAGTGAATCTTAGGTGGAACCCTTGTTGTTCCCAGTTATTAACAATAAATTCTATCCCAGGAGGTTCTCGTTAGACCTTTTGTGTTTGCATTCTACTGTTTTATGTAAGATTCCAGTTACCTCTTTGTACCTTGCGGGTATGTCACCCAACTTCCTTATTGTCTTCTGCATAAAAAGTCTGATGCTCGATTTGACATTACATTCAGATCCTACACACCCTCTCCTGTGTGCATCTGTCTGTCAATTCATCCGACCCTTTGTCCACCCTCGACTAGAAACCCTTTCCACACAGACAAAGGGGCCCAGAGGGTCTGCAACACTTCTTAATGGTTGGAACATCTTCTGGATATATGCCCAGGAGAGGTATTGCGGGATCCTCTGGTAGTACTATGTCCAATATTCTGAGGAACTGCCAGATTGATTTCCAGAGTGGTTGTACAAGCATGAACTCCCACCAACAAAGGAGTGTTCCTCTTTCCCCACATCCTCGCCAGCATCTGCTGTCACCTGAAATATTGATCTTAGCCATTCTGACTGGTGTGAGATGGAATCTCATGGTCGTTTTGATTTGCATTTCCATGATGATTAAGGATGCTTAACATTTTTCCAGGTGCTTCTCAGCCATTCGGTATTCCTTAGGTGAGAATTCTTTATTTAGATCTGAGCCCCATTTTTTAATGGGGTTATGTGATTTTTCTGGAGTCCACCTTCTTGAGTTCTTTATATATATTGGATATTAGTCGCCCATCTGATTTAGGATAGGTAAAGATCATTTCCAAATCTGTTGGTGGTCTTTTTGTCTTATTGACAGTGTCTTTTGCCTAGCAGAAGCTTTGGAACTTTATGAGGTACCATTTATCGATTCTCGATCTTACAGCACAAGCCATTGCTGTTCTATTCAGGAATTTTTCCCCTGTACCTATATCTTCGAGGCTTTTCCTTACTTTCTCTTCTATAAGTTTCAGTGTCTCTGGTTTTATGTGGAGTTCCTTGATCCACTTAGATTTGACCTTAGTACAAGGATATAGCAATGGATCAATTCACATTTTTCTACATGATAACCACCAGTAGTGCCAGCACCATTTGATGAAAATGCTGTTTTTTTCCCACTGGATGGTTTTTGCTCCCTTGTCAAAGATCAAGTCTTCATAGGTGTGGGTTCATTTCTGGGTCTTCAATTCTATTCCATTGAAGTCTACTTGTGTGTCGCTATACCATTACCATGAAGTTTTTATCACTATTGCTCTGTAGTACAGCTTTAGGTCAGGCATGGTGATTCCACCAGAGGTTCTTTTATCCTTGAGAAAGTTTTTGCTATCCTAGGTCTTTTGTTATTCCAAATGAATTTGCAGATTGCCCTTTCTAATTCGTTGAAGAAGTGAGTTGGAATTTTGATAGGGATTGCATTGAATCTGTAGATTACTTTTGGCAAGATAGCCATTGTACTATATTGATCCTGCCAATCCATGAACATGGGAGATCTTTCCATTTTCTGAGATCTTCTTTAATTTCTTTCTTCACAGACTTGAAGTTCTTATCATACAGATCTTTCACTTCCTTAGTTAGAGTCATGCCATGGTATTTTATATTATCTGTGACTTTTGAGAAGGGCATTGTTTCTCTAATTTCTTTCTCAGCCTGTTTATCCTTTGTGTAGAGAAAGGACATTGACTTGTTTGAGTTAATTTTATATCCAGCTACTTCACTGAAGCTGTTTATCAGGTTTAGGAGTTCTTCGGTGGAAATTTTAGGGTCACTAATATATACTATCATATCATCTGCAAAGATGATATTTTGACTTCTACTTTTCCAATTTGTATCCCCTTGATCTCCTTTTGTTCTTGAATTGTTCTGGCTAGGACTACAAGTACAATGTTGAGTAGGTAGGGAGAAGGTGGGCAGCCTTGTCTAGTCCCTGATTTTAGTGGGATTGCTTCCAGCTTCTCACCATTTACTTTGATGTTGGCTACTGGTTTACTGTAGATGGCTTTTATCATGTTTAGGTGTGGAGCTTGAATTCCTGATCTTTCCAAGACTTTTATCATGAATGGGTCTTGGATTTTGTCAAATGCTTTCTCTGCATCTAACAAGATGATCATGTGGTTTTTGTCTTTGAGTTTGTTTATATACTGGATTACATTGATGGATTTCCGTATATTGAACCATCCCTGCATCCCTGGGATGAAACCTACTTGGTCAGGATGGATGATTGTTTTGATGTGTTCTTGGATTCGGTTAGCGAGATTGTTATTGAGGATTTTTGCATCGATATTCATAAGGGAAATTGGTCTGAAGTTCTCTATCTTTGTTGGGTCTTTTTGTGGTTTAGGTATCAGAGTAATTGTGGCTTCATAGAATGAGTTGGGTAGAGTACCTTCTACTTCTATTTTGTGGATTAATTTGTGAAGAACTGGGATTAGATCTTCTTTGAAGGTCTGGTAGAACTCTGCACTAAACCCATCTGGTCCTGGGCTTTTTTTGGTTGGGAGACTATTAATGACTGCTTCTATTTCTTTAGTGGACATACGACTGCTTAGATCATTAACCTGATCTTGATTTAACTTTGGTACCTGGTATCTGTCTAGAAACTTGTCCATTTCATCCAGGTTCTCCAGTTTTGTTGAGTATAGCCTTTTGTAGAAGGATCTGATGGTGTTTTGGATTTCTTCAGGATCTGTTGTTATGTCTCCCTTTTCATTTCTGATTTTGTTAATTAGGATGCTTTCCCTGTGCCCTCTAGAGAGTCTGGCTAAGGGTTTATCTATCTTGTTGATTTTCTCAAAGAACCAGCTCCTCCTTTGTTTGATTCTTTGAATAGTTCTTGTTTCCACTTGTTTGATTTCGCCCCTGAGTTTAATTATTTTTCTTGCATCTACTCTGCTTGGGTGAATTGGCTTCCTTTTGTTCTAGAGCTTTTAGGTGTGTTGTCAAGCTGCTAATGTGTGCTCTCTCTAGTTTCTTTTTTGGAGGCACTCAGAGCTGTGTTTTCCTCTTAGAAATGCTTTTATTGTGTCTCATAAGTTTGGGTATGTTGTGGCTTCATTTTCATTAAACTCTTATAAGTCCTTAATTTCTTTCTTTATTCCTTCCTTGACCAAGGTATCATTGAGAAGAGTGCTGTTCAGTTTCCACGTGAATGTTGGCTTTCTATTATTTATTTTGTTATTGAAGATCAGCCTTAATACATGGTGATCAGATAGAATGCATTGGACAATTTCAATATTTTTGTATCTGTTAAGGCTTGTTTTGTGACCAAATATGTGGCCAATTTTGGAGAAGGTACTATGAGGTGCTGAGAAGAAGGTATATCCTTTTGTTTTAGGATAAAATGTTCTGTAGATATCAGTTAGATCCATTTGTTTCATAACTTCTGTTAGTTTCACTGTGTCCCTGTTTAGTTTCTGTTTCCATGATCTGTCCATTGATGAAAGTGGTGTGTTGAAGTCTTGCACTATTATTGTGTGAGGTGCAATGTGTGCTTTGAGCTTTACTAAAGTTTCTTTAATGAATGTGGCTGCCCTTGTATTTGGAGCTGGGATATTCAGAATTGAGAGTTCCTCTTGGATGATTTTACCTTTGATGAGTATAAAGTGCCCCTTCTTGTCTTGTTTGATGACTTTGGGTTGGAAGTCGATTTTATTAGATATTAGAATGGCTACTCAGCTTCTTTCTTCAGACCATTTGCTTGGAAAATTGTTTTTCAGCCTTTAATTCTGAGGTAGTGTCTATCATTTTCTCTGAGATGGGTTTCCTGTAAGCAGCACAATATTGGGTCCTGTCTGTGTAGCCAGTCTGTTAGTCTATGTCTTTTTATTGGGGAGTTGAGCCCATTGATAGTAAGAGATGTTAAGGAAAAGTAATTGTTTCTTCCTATTATTTTTGTTGTTAACTTTGCATTCTGTTCTTGTTGCTGTCTTCTTTTAGGTTAATTGAAGAATTACTTTCTTATTTTTTCTAGGATGTGGTTTCCATCCTTGTATTGTTTTTTTTTTGTATGTTTGTTTGTTTTTCTGTTATTATCCTTTGAAGGGCTGGATTCGTGGAAAGATAATGTGTGAATTTGGTTCGTTCGTGGAATACTTTGGTTTCTCTATCTACAATAATTGAAAATTTGGCTGGGTATAGTAGCCTGGGCTGGCATATGTTTTCTCTTAGTGTCAGTATAACATCTGTCCAGGATCTTCTGGCTTTCATAGTCTCTGGTGGAAAATCTGTTGTAATTCTGATAGGCCTGCCTTTATATGTTACTTGACCCTTTTCCCTTTCTGCTTTTAATATTCTATCTTTATTTGGTGCATTTGTTGTTCTGATTATTATGTGTCGGGAGGAATTTCTTTTCTAGTCCAGTCTATTTGGAGTTCTGTAAGCTTCTTGTATGTTCATGGGCATCTCTTTCTTTAGGTTTGGGACGTTTTCTTCTATAATTTTGTTGAAAATATTTGCTGGCCCTTTGAGTTGAAAATCTTCATTCTCATCTACTCCTATTATCTGTAGATTTGTTCTTCTCATTGTGTCCTGGATTTCCTGGATGTTTTGAGTTAGGATCTTTTTGCATTTTGCATTTTCTTTGATTGTTGTGCCCATGTTCTCTATGGAATCTTCTGCACCTGAGATTCTTTCTTCCATCCCGTGTATTCTGTTGCTGATGCTTGTATCTATGGTTCCAAATTTCTTCCCTAGGTTTTTCTATCTCCATCATTGCCTCACTTTGGGTTTTCTTTATTGTGTCTACTTCCCTTTTTAGGTCTAGTATGGTTTTGTTCATTTCCATTATCTGTTTGGATGTGTTTCCCTGTTTTTCTATAAGGACTTGCAACTCTTTAGCAGTGTTCTCCTGTATTTCTTAAGTGAGTTATTAAAGACCTTGTTGATGTCTTCTACCATCATCATGAGATGTGCCTTTAAATCCGGGTCTAGGTTTTCAGGTGTGTTGGGGTGCCCTGGACTGGCTTAGGTGGGAGTACTGCGTTCTATGATGTTGAGTGGTCTTGTTTTTTTGTTAGTAAGATTCTTATATCTACCTTTCACCAGCTGGTAAACTCTGGAATCAGTTGTTATAATTGTCTCTGTTTAGAGCTTGTCCTCTCATGATTCTGTTATTCTCTACCAGAAGACTAGGGAGACTAGCTCTCTCCTGAGTGTCAGTGGTCAGAGCACTCTCTGCAGATAGGCTCTCCTCTTTCAGTGAAGGTGCACAGATGTCTGGCATTCAGACTTGCTTCCTGGCAGAAGATGAAGGCCCAAAACAGGGCCTGTCCCAGAAGCTGTTAGCTTCTGTAGTCCATACTCTCACCTGTGCAGACTAGTCTCGGTAGAGTCCGGGAACCAAGATGTCTCCCGCAGATGCTCAGGCAAAGCCCTCCCGGGTCAGGTGGACTCCTATCCTCTGGCAGGGAAGGTGCCCGGATGTCTGGAGCTCGAAAAGGGGGCTGCCTCAGAAGCTCTGTGGCTCCCACCTGTCTCAGAAGCTGTTAGCTTCTGTAGTCCATACTCTCACCTGTGCAAAGTAGTCTCAGTGGAGTCCGGGATCCAAGATGTCTCCTGCAGATGCTCCTCTCCTGCAGATGCTCCAAAGCTTTATTTATAAAAGCATGTGTCAACTGTATTGATAATGTGATATATTGTTTCTGACATCTGGTTCTAATGTGTTATTCCTTTGATTCTACATCTTTTATTGAGCATAATCCACAGGACAGTAATTTACATATATTTTCTTTTACAGCATCCTCATATCTAAAACATTTTCTTATGTTAATATGAAATATAGATATGGAATGTATATACTTTTTATGGTAGACCTATAATAAATTTATACAAATCCTTATACCAGTTATAGATTTTCTTTTGCTTTAAATAGGAGATTATATTGACACCATAATTTAGTGTATATATGCATGTGTAGTGTTGTGATGATGGTGTGTGTGTGTGTGTGTGTGTGTGTGTGTGTGTGTATACTGGAATTTTCAACTGTAGCTGGGAAGCCTAATCAATTTTTATTTGTTCTGATTTATTTTCTGATACAGCCTAGTGGTAGCTTGAGGTTTAATGTCAGTCAAAGTCAAATGCAAGTATGTGGCTGATATTTATACATTTAAAGATGCTAGCCATAGTTGCAGCTTGATTCTTTTCATAAGCAATCAATAGGCTTGGACACTGAAATAAATAGGAGTTATCCACTTATATACAATTCAAAATGTAGGGGGGGAAGTCAATATAGTTTTAATAAGTATCAGTTCAACTACTGAAGCTTTCTTTCTGTATGATATACTTACAACTTGTACTTCCTGATTTTTTTTTTAATCTCAATTGTTCAATTTACCAATGAAGATTCAGGAGGCAAATGCTAGGGTGGAAGCCTGCTAGCTCAAAGAAGCAGAGAAAGCACCCAGCTGACCTTAACACCTCAGTTGACTTCTCACCAGTAATGCCCTCTCTCACATGCAAACATCATCTCCAAGACACCTCCTTCAAACGGAAAGTCATGTCCCTTCCTTCTAATTCCTGTGTGTCTCTCTAGCCATCCTCCTGACTCCCTCTAACTCTATATGTTTTTTTTCTTAATAATCCTGTGTTCACTTCCTATCAACTAGTTGCTGTCTCCACCTCTTAACCTACTGTTGACTTTATTTAATACTGATTACAATATTCAAGCAGAAAGTTGTTGGATAAAAAGGTATATGCTAGGATTGAGTCACACAACAACTAAAAACAAGTTTTCCAGTAAATAACATAATCTTGGGGTTCAGAGTGTAGTCACATATCCTGCAACAGCTTTCTTTGTAGTTATACCATTAGGAGTAACTGTTTAGGGCCCAAAATAAATCCTGGTTGTCTAAAACTGTGATAATTACATTATTCATACCCAGTATCTTGTCTGCTTCTGAAGCCTACTTGAGCTTGTTTATATGGCAAATATTCACAATAACTTTATGACTAACAATCCCATTCAGTAATATCAAGTCAGAGAGTGGAACTTGGAGAGGGTATGAAACATTCAGTCTGGGAATCTATTCTGTTTTGTCCCTTTGGTAATACCATTAGCAATGCTCACTACACTTCTCTGAAGCCTAGACAAATTATGAAATAATTAATAAAAGTTTTGACTGACATATATCATATTGAACATATGCATATACTCAAACAAAAAGGTCCCAGTCAATCAAAATATTATGATAATATTTGATTAATCATTCATTGACCATTCCTGTCCAAACTAATCCTTGGTTACCAGATACATGCTAGATACAGTCCATGGTCTTGGTGTAGATGGGACAATATATAACATGTTTTTCCTGTTTTTCTGGAATTTTGCTATCAATATATTTATTTACTTTTATCACTGAGTCTAAAATAATTACCTATTCTGCAGGAGTATTAACCATGTGGATATTTCAGAAACATTTTATTTTCCCAGGGAAATAATACACATATTAGAAGAAAATGGGTCAGAGGAAAAAATAATTTTGTTCAGATTCAACCAACTGATATTTTGTCACCACATGAGAACATAAAATGGACTCAGTGCTTCCAGAAATTTGAAGAAAGACAAAGGCATAATTGCATAACAAAGGGAGCCAGTCTTAACATTTTAGAATAAATGAATAATATCTGCTTCATATAGCTTCATTTGTAAAAACAGAACAAGTATTACTCTCTGGAAGGAACATCTTTTCTAAGGAATGTTGATAAAATTTTATTCTCTTTTAGCTTCCCAAAGTGCCCCAATTCCCTTTGAAGTATACTTTGAACTCATGATTGAATTTTATACTTTATATAAAAGCAATATTTAGCAAATATCTTTGTACCAATTATTTTTCTAGATATTACGAACATGTGCATATGCATACACACACACAAACTGTAATTGAACCCATTTCCTCCCCCAATAGCTTCTTTGAATGTGTGGCTACAAATTCACACATCGTGTGAACTGTTTTCTTCAAGGATTATAATTGGTTTATTTCCATCTTTATTATCTGAATCTTAACAGGTAGTAGGTGTTTCTGGAAGAGGACAAAAACTGCACAGAGAAAAAACAGTACAGAAATCTGTTAAAAACTGTCTTTAGATCATGGGTCGGAGTATTTGAACATATATGATAAATCCATCACTCCTTAGATCATGGGTGGGAGTGTTTGAACACATAGGACAAATCCATCACTCCTTAGATCATGGGGTTATTGTTTGAACCTATAGGACAAATTCATCACTTTAGTGTTTGCTGTTTAAAAAAATAAAAGGGAGAGTGTATATGCAAACAACTACGCTCATGGTATGGCCAGAGAGCTCAAATAAGTATTAAGCTATCTGCTAGTCCCACATGTTGGCTTTACACCTGTACATTGGCTTTACTGAACACCTAACCATTGTCTTTACTGAACAGGCTTGTATATGTCATTTCCCCAGTTCCACAAATTTTTGCAGCCTTTTGCCTTCATGACTTCAGGAGGATCTACTTAGTCCTGTCTTCAGTCATCTCCACGTGAGGTTTGTAACCTTAATCTTTCTCTCACACTTCAGTTTTAGCACTTTAATATCAACTTCCTGTCTCTACAAGAATGTCCCTTTTTTCCAGCTCACACATTCAAATCCTTTTCTTTTTCTTTTTTTTTTTAACATTTTTTTAATTAGGTATTTTCTTCATTTACATTTCAAATGCTATGCCAAAAGTCCCCATACCCTCCCCACCGCACTCCTCTACCCACCCACTCCCACTTCTTGGCCCTGGTGTTCCCCTGTACTGAGTCATTCATCTTGAAGAACAGTTTCTGAACCAAGCCAGAGACAAATTCCACTTTCTTTCTGGCACTTTCCTACATATACATGTCTAAACACACACACACACACACACACACACACACACACCTACATATACATGTCTACACACACACACACACACACACCTACATATACATGTCTACACACACACACACACACACACACACCTACATATACATGTCTACACACACACACACACACACACACACACCTACATATACATGTCTACACACACACACACACACACACCCCTACATATGCATGTCTACACACACACACACACACACACACACACCTATTTATACATGTCTACACACACACACACACACACCTACATATACATGTCTACACACACACACACACACACACACACACTTCAGGAATCCTTTAAAACTAAGGAATATTTCTGTCTTCTCATTTCAATTCCTTTCTTCTATCCAACATTGGGGTTTTTGTTTGATAAAGTTAGTGTTCGTCAGAAAAAGCAAAATTATATGATGAAAATGTATATATATTTACATAGAGATACACATGCATGTGTGTGTGTGTGTGTGTGTGTGTGTGTGTGTGTGTGCGCGCGCACATGCATGTGATGTGTATGTCGTTGTACAGGCTAGTTTTGTGTCAACTTGACACAGCTGGAGTTATCACAGAGAAAGGAGCTTCAGTTGAGGAAATGCCTCCATGAGATTCAACTGTAAGGCATTTTCTCAATTAGTGATCAAGGGGGAAAGCCCCCCTTGTGGGTGGGACCATCTCTGGGCTGGTAGTCTTGGGTTCTATAAGAGAGCAGGCTGAGCAAGCCAGGTGAGGCAAGCCAGTAAAGAACATCCCTCCATGGCCTCTGCATCGGCTCCTGCTTTCTGACCTGCTTGAGTTCCAGTCCTGACTTCCTTGGTGATGAACAGCAGTATGGAAGTGTAAGCCGAATAAACCCTTTCCTCCCCAACTTGCTTCTTGGTCATGATGTTTGTGCAGGAATAGAAACCCTGACTAAGGCAGTCGTGTTTTGGCAAGACTCGCCATAAAGAATTTTGTGCTGGGGAGATTTACAGTCTCTGATCTTCAGGCTGCTACTGCTGATTCCTATTGCATAAGAAGTCTGGTAAGTACAATGTCTACTAATTATGGAGAGAACAATCTATATAAATGACTAAGGACTGTGTTTTAAATGAACATACTTAACTGCATAGGGAGAGAGGCCCATTGGTCGTGCAAACTTTATATGCCTCAGTATAGGGGAACTCCAGGGCCAAGAAGTGGGAGTGGGTGGGTAGGGGAGTGGGGTGGTAGGGTATAGGGGACTTTTGGGATAGCACTGGAAATGTAAATGAAGAAAATACCTAATAAAAAAAGAAACAAAAAAGTACATAATCATTTAATCTATTTAGCTTGTCATTTATAATATGCCCATATATATCATGGAAATCAAAATTGTGTATTTAGTCTTGCACTGCTTGCTTTGTTCATAGCCTCTGTTGGGATGATTACAAAAATATGATTTTATTTATGAGTTCCTCAGTTAGTCACAAAGGTCAGTCCTATTGAAGGTAGAATTCTATATTGATGCAACTTCAATTATCTTGTTTTTCATATTAACTTTTTGGTGCAAGCTGGAAATGCTTACAGGTTTTCTTGTCCTTCATCTTGTTGGCATCACCTGAGTATTCTCCAAAGTGTTCCATATGCTATTTTAACCCATCAAACCTGTGGCCCATATTATAATACCCTCTTGTCTCAGTATCTGACTGTCATATTTTCTTCACAATAGCTCTGTATGCTCTGTGTGAATATACTTGAAACTGTGGCCCTAAAGTGTGCATGCTCAAGTACACACCCCCTAAAACGGGTGCTTTTCTACATCAGTACATATAAGCTCTTTCAATAAAATGTTCAACTTTTTTTGTTCAATATAACATTATTTTAGTAAAAACTCATATTTCTTTAGTGAAGATAGATACTAAATCTTTCTTCATTCTTTTTTCATAACATTTCACTTTAATTCCAATGCTTTATCATTCATATCACCATTACCACCACCATCATCATCATTGCCATCATCATCATTGTCATTACTCATAATGTGAAAATAGTATGTGCATGTTGTTTTCCACTGGGTCATTAGTAAGTTACCAAAAGCAAAGTGACCATCTCTAAGAAGCTACCAACTCACAATAGCTCTTCAGTTAAGAATAGGACCTATATACCATTCATAATGGAAGTTTTAGCATTTTTTGGTTGTATACTGGTAAATTCAACTTCTCTATAATTTCCTGGTCCTGGTTGGTTAGGTTTTGCTATTATCAGGATTGAGTTACATGTTTCTGAAGTCTCTTCTGTAATTTTCCATCTATTTGATTTTTAATTTACTTCAGCTATAATAACACTGATGAGTATTGGGGTGTCTCAGAGCAATAGATGATTAACAGTTCTTTGCTACATTACAACTTAAGTTTCAATATTTTTATATTAAGTTGCTCTATAACAACTTAAGTGCAGAGGTAGTGTATGGGTGAGAAGAACCAATTTTGATCACTAAGAAGGAACTTTGTATTTTGAAATTCTCCCAAGAGCACACAGCTCTTGTGAGCTTTTCTCTTAAAGTAGTTTAGGCAATAATTTTCTGAAACTAACAGATATGAAATACTCTTTTTAATGTGTTCAGAAAAAGAGTATTAAAATTATCATTCCCATGCTAATTAAAAATACCATAGGAGAATTGCCTTAGAATGTAGACTTCTGTAGCTCCAGTCGACCTCCATGAGATACAAACTGTAAGTGTATTAAGGACACTAATGTAAAGTTGAGGTGTGCATCTCAGTTAAATGGATTAATTTACTTTTAATGATCTTTATAAATGTTAACTAATTATTTCTTATGATTCTGGCCACATGGCTAAGTGTCCTTCATCTCTGCCTGTTTCAGAAAAGAGTTAATAGAAATTAGCAAAGGTAGATTTGAGTTGTTAAACATATTAAGTTATTGGAATGAATACTTCTTAGTTTATCAAGTAAAATAACCAAAACTGGTCTCTTTGTATATGATACAATTCATCCTCAACCTCTGTAGAAAATACAAAGAAACAAAGCCCCTTTCTTAAGCAGCTGATCAGACAATGCCTCACACTGAAGTTATACCTTAGATAAAAGCATGATTTCTGCAGAAAGTCCTAACTACCAAAGGTCAAGTGCAGGGTCTCATTTTAAATCCCTAGTTTCCTCTACAAATTATTGTAAATTCCAACTATTCTTTCAGGCTGAATATTCTGCCTATAGTGTGTATCAAGCTCGGCTGGAAAGGAGGAGGGCAAAACTTTTACATAGTTAAATGGATTCTGTGATCAAAAATAAGAAAGGGAAGACTAGCCAGGTGCCAATTCTTGGTGGAATTGCACACCATCTCCAGTATACCAGCCTACATGAAGGTCCCAAGTATATTAAAAGAATCATGGACAATTGAGATAAGCTCTACACTTAAATGAATTAGCTTAAATTAACTTTTTTTTTCTTTTTTATTAGGTATTTTCCTCATTTACATTTCCAATGCTATCCCAAAAGTCCAAGGTATTTCCAAATATTAACTTCCTAGTTTCAATTTTTCTCTAAACATAACTTTTTACATGAATAACCCATACCTAGATGACACTTACGAACATGTGTGTGTGTGTGTGTGTGTGTGTGTGTGTATGCAGATAGATAGATGATAGACATATAAGTATCATACTGCTTTTATTTATCTGATGATCAAGGTCTCCCTACCTTCTTGCTTAAAGAAAACATAGTGAAATAAAGCTCGGTCCCACTATTTGTAATCTTAGTGCTGAAGAGGAAAGTGATGAATAAATCATAGTCATCTAGTCGAGACAAATAAAACGGTCCAAATTTAATTACAGACCCTTGTTTCAAAAATCAAGGTGGAAAGACATAGATGAAGACACCAGATGTCAACCTGTGACCTCTTTTTTTTGTATGTTCAAACATGTCCATATGCACCAACAAACATGAGTACTCATGACCACATACTCAAGGAAGCTTGAGTCCCTTCATAGCTGACACCAGCACTTTAATCTTTCTAAGGCTGTCATGTCTTACTATTTACCCTGGACACGAAGACAATGTTCAGAGAACAGCCAGCACCCACCCCTGTCGTGTGACCCTGTGAACCTGAGCATCATGCTCTGAGAGAGAAATAATGTAGCCCTGGGCCTCGAGTCACAAATAAGAGACATCAGGCAAATTGGATTCTTAAAAATCCAAAGGTTAACAAGGCAAGGATCATTTCTCTTTTGACCCAGAGGACAGTGCAAATTCATCACTTAAAGTTGGTAACAGAGTTCCTATCAATCACAATCATACCGATTCATGGGTCAAGGGGCAGAAAATAATGACAGAGGGAAAGTAGAAATAATAGGATGCAGTTGAAAAGGGTGGATCTCTACTGACCAGAGTGCATCAAAGTCTGACATACACAGAGCTAATGGTTTAGAAGATGGTGTATGGTAATTTCTGAGATTTTAATTGCTTATAAGATAAACCCATTAAGGACATGAAAACCATTTATGATAATATGATGTTATATGCAATGAAAACATCTCAGTATTCCATATATCAAAAGCACTTGGGTTTGTGGTAGTGAAATATTAGGTACCTGCCTATCATAACAGTCTAGAATCTATCACTGGAGCATACGTGGTGGACAGAAAGAACCAACCTTCTATGTAACCACATGTCCAATGTTTCTCAAAATAAAATATAATAACCTAAATGAGTAAAACATATACATTTCATCATAAATATCCTCAAAAGTATTACTCAAAAACACTTGAGTTAGCAAGATTAATTATGAACTGAATGTTGCTTTGCTAAGTAGCATTGTCAAATTACCTGTCCTTCTCAGTGTTGACCACAGAGGAACCATGAGTCACCTCGCTGAACTCATGTTTTCCCACAAAAGAAACATTAGGAAAATATACGTAACCTTGGTGCAGCTTTTATTTGTGACACTTCACTTGGCAAAGTTTGGAAATGTGTATTATTTTATAAAACTTCACTGTTACTCATGCTCTAAACATATTTTGAAATTAACGTTTAGAAATTAAAACATAATTACATCATTTCTCTCTTCCCTTTCTCCTACTATCCCTTCACTGTACCTGATAATCTTGCTTCCATCTCCAAAGCATGGCCTCTTTGTCTTCTATTGTTCTTGTCACATATGAATGCATACACATGCATCCATATGGTGCACAAATATAAAAATACAACCTTTCCATCCACTTAGTGTTACTTGTAAATATGTCATTTCAGGGCTGGTTTCTTACATAAACAATAAAGGGTTCATCCCTGAGGAAGACTATTTCTGCCTCTCTCGGTGTTCCTTAGTTGTCTGTGGATCATTGTTTATGAGTGAGGCCCCAGAAAACTTTTATTAGCATGTCTAATGAAATTGTACTTATATTAACTGTAGTAAATATAAAATGAATTGCAAATATTTTCTAAACATCATGTGCCTACTGCATGACTATTATTAGTACTATTTATTATTATTTTGGTTAAAATACAAAGATATTGAAAATTAATATAGTGAGGAAAAGGTTTGGGTACTATTATAAATGTTGTCCATTTGGGGCTATTAGAGAAGTTAAAATGCATATTTAAAGATCAGACAATTAAACAAATTAACTGATGACAGCTAGTTTCTTTTTACCTTTGGTTTCTTCCCATTAATGCCAGGGAAGTTTGTCCTCAGCTATCCAGAAAGGAGCTGTTGGAGGTTGAAATAACCTACCCCTCCTACCACTGGGCCATGTACACACACATAGATAATACCGTCTGTCTTTTGTGTGCATTTGTTGATATAAATAGAAGAAAAAGAGTAATTTCTAAAAACTCTTAGTTTAGTGTGTCTTAATAAAAGACATCTTTCTGGTGAAATGATATTGTAGTGTTCTTGGCTATCAAAATATGTGAGGGGAGTTTAAGTCTTTTTATTATGTCTATCTACATTTATTTACATTTTGTAGGAGAATGTTTGTGGAAAGCAATGACTTATTTTTGTAAATAGGTTCTTGCCTTTTAACATTTGAGTCCCCCAAAATGAACTTCAAGTCCTCAGGCTTGAAGGATAGTGTTTTAGTCCCTGAGCCATCTTTGTGGCCAAAGAATTAGATTTTTGACTGCCAAGGTACCAGTCAGCTAAACCATCATATTTTTGCATAGCTAAATTAGGGTTCATTAAAGAATGCATGCTAATGAATAATATCATTAGCACTCAATTTGCCATTCTAAGTGATGCTATTTGTGGACTTATAACCCAGCAAAGGACAGAGATAGTGTATGCCTAACTTGGAGGAAAGAATATTAGATTCTGTTGGTTCAATAGTCTTCATTGACCTGTCACATTAGCGAAGCACTAAAACAGCCATATTCAACAAACTCTCCTCTAAAGACATGAGAGCAGGGATCTTGTACACCCACCAAACATGTTAAAATTTTAATACTTTTAACACTGAGTATACAAATTATGCTGATACCTTAATTCTAATTCACATGCATATGAAATTCTAATTTTGATGAGTCACTTTAGTCAGAGTGGGATAGCTGCTCGTCTTACAAAGCAGTTGTACAGAAGAGTGAACCACTATCCTCATATAATCAGGGAAGTTTATGACAGACTTTGCTCTGAGCTTTACTGTATGTAATCTATAAAGACATTTATAGATAGGATGAATTTCCCTCTATGTGACCAATGAGAAATGATTAAGAAGGATAGAGAGAAGAATAAGAAAGAAACAGCTATTATTATAGCTTGGGGTTAGCTGAATGAAAGTCAAGGTAATGAATGAACACATGTGAGAGCCTAGCCTATCTTTCTAGTTCAGAATCGTGTCTGTGGAAACTGTCAGAGTATTTTCAAGGCTCTAAGTCTGATTTGATAAACCAGATTCATGGTCCAAAGAGCAGATTCATTTGAGTCATCATGATGTCTACCTCTGAATCTGAGAATTACAAATGGGATGAACAGTTTAGACAGGAAAGATTTCATTTCTCCTCATGTAGTGAAAAAAATTGACGGAGCAATAAAGAGTTGAACAAATGCACAAACTGATATTTGACTCCCAACTATCCTTTTTGTATGGAGGTCATGAGTCTTTTTGTGCTGACCTCTGGGACTGTCTTACATCTCCTAAAACAACTCTGCCATTTGTCTCTGGCATCTAATAGAGATGCAGCGGGTGGCTCTTAAGGCATGGTCTAAAAATAGAATCTTCTGAGAGAGAGAGAGAGAGAGAGAGAGAGAGAGAGAGAGAGTAAAAGATGTATGCACTATCCAGGTATAGCCTGCTTTATTTGCAAAACAAAGTCTGCTTACTTCTTTAGACAAGGCTTCTTTATTTCACAAGTCTAGATCAAAGTGAGTATTGTTTATTTAAAATGCAGTTGTAGATATCAAGGGCACAAAAAGATGTTGGTGATGCTGTAAATCATGCCCATAATTAGCAGAAATTTAGTTTCTTTTTGACACTGTGGACACTTGGGCTCTGAATGATACTTTGAGCAGCTGAAAGATAAAGCCAATTGAAAAGAATAGCACCTTCCTGATTTGGAATTGAAGATAGGAAAGCAGGATTTTGATGAATATTTCTATCATTGTTTAAGAGAAGTGCAGAACATGAGTCTGCCCTTCACAATCCTTAAAAAAAAAATCTCTCAGGTTCTCTTTTGTTTCTTTTTCTGTGCTTATCCCAAGTTGATACAAATGATAGTAAAGTATTTTTGCAAATGTGTTCTTTTATTTATGTCTAAGACACACCACTAGAATCCATGAACTCAGCCTTAACTCCATGTTTAGATACTACACCAAGCCACAAAGATGGAGTGAACAGGGGAAGGCAGGATGGCATAAAATTATTATTCATACCATGATTAATTATATGAAAACCCAATCCTACCCAAAGCCAAACATGATATATTAAATGATCTTAAAGAAGTCCATAGAGCAGTATGAGAGACCTTAATATTTTATCAAATGAGACCAATGTTACATTAAACTAAAAAGCCTTAAAACAATCTCAACTTATTTTCTCAAACTTTGATCTCACAAGATTAAAAATTGAGCTGGGGAGATAACACAGTTAGTAAAATATTCGCTACACATGCATGAGGACCTGATTTCACTCTCTAGAAGTCATGGAGGAGGAGAAGGAAGAGGAAAAAGATGATGACAAAAATGAAGTACAAGAAAGCGAAGAAGAGGAAAAGAAAAAAGTGGAACAAGAAGGAGAAGAGGACAGAGAAGGAGAAGGAGACAAAGACAAGGACATGGACAAAAATGAGGATGAGAAGACGCTGGGTTTGGAGTAATCTGCTCCCAGTCCCAGTGTTGGAGAAGTGGAGACAGATGAATGGATGCCTGGGGCTCCCTGGAACATTCAGTGAAAGCTACCAAGCTAGGTCCTCATACACTGTCCATAATATTCCTTTGTGAACTTCTATAAATTACAATACTTCTTTGTGCACATGGAACTACCTCTGTAAACAGACAGTAGACTTGGAAACTATGTTCAGTTTATTGTGTTGATTTCTTCAGAATATGATAGTTTTTGAAAACAGATTCTCATCAAGGCAGACAAAAGAGGCAGAGGTCAGTTGTAGGAGAACTAAGTTGGCAGAACTGGTGTGTGTATAATAGTAGGAAGTTTGGACAGATGAAGAAATCATTAAAATGGAGGCAGCCATCTGAGTGATGCTTCTGCAACACGGAAACACCAAGGATTGCCAGCAAGCCACATAAAGCTAGAGAGTGGCTTGCTAGAGCACCCCAAGGACTATATATTGACATCCCAACTTTGGACTTCAGTCTCTATAACCATGAGATGATACATCTCTATTGTTTGTGTTCCGATTACAATAGCCCTAGTTACCTAATAACCTAGTTACCTAGTTACTGTGGGGTTTTATTGTTTGTGATAAATGGGAAAGTTTTTACACTCCAGAAAAAGCAGTAACAGTGGGCTATGCCTGTTTTCAGTTTAGGTCTTAGTGTCATATGCTTTGTTTTCTCAAAATTATGTAACTTAGCTCAGGTCAACTGGCTTCCCAGGGACTCTGCCTGTGTGTTTGGGCATAACACTAGACAGGACTCTGTGGGACAGACATAGGGAACTTTGTCTGAGTTTGTTCTTAGTTTGTCTACGTCTAAATTCTCTTGCTGATCCATTCTCTTAGGCTTCCCCTGATCATTTGCTTCATAGAAAGGCAGCACTCACATCAGTCTCGGACACACAAAGTGCAAACACTAGCTCATTCATGAAACTGACACTGCCTTCTCTTTGTTGCTTGGAAATAGATCAAACTGTGCTGTGGCTGGGGGTGGTTTATCTGCCCTCACTCTAAAAAGGCCTTACAGTTTCTGTGTTAAAACATGTGATCTGGCTCCATGTTTTTCAAAATGAACTATGTGTCATGAATGTCAAAGCTTGCTGCTCAACTTGCCACGAGTAGAGGGTGTTTGGGGAGGCTGTTTCACACAACAGCATCCCAGTGGCACACCTGAGTTTAGTTATTGAATGTTCTGTGATTTCCAGTCTCCATTAACTGCCTGGGGCTCTCATTATCAGCTGTATCTTCCTATGCTTCTTAATGCTCATCTACACACGTGCCATGTGCCAAAACTCTCCCCAAAGTCTTGAGTCTTCTTATTGTGCTTTTGAGATTTTTTTTTCTTTCTTCATCTCTCTCCCATTTTAATGTGTAAACTGCTGTCTGCCACATGCAGCTGACACATGACAGATGTCTTCCTTAGGAAAGAATAGAAACTATATACCCAGTTCTGCACAGCAAGAGATTCTTATCGCCCCCCCCCCACCATCTTATCACTCCACCCAAACAAATATGACAATGACATTCCTAAAGAGGGTGGGTGAAGTAGCTTGGTGGGATATCAAACTTCTGGCAAGAATGTCTATGGATCCTGGAAAAAATGGTTAATTAACAAGTTTTGAAATCTTGTTTTAAAATTCTATCTATGTATGAGGTTTACAAAGAAATTATCATGTAGCTTTTCATTATGAATATCACTATTAATGCCAATTCCACATGTGCCAATTCTCCCTCCCTCCCTCTCTCTCTCTCTCTCTCTCTCTCTCTCTCTCTCTGTCTCTCTCTCTCTCTCCTTCTCCCTCCTTAAATTACTTTGGAATGCTAAAAAAGCTATTTCAGGATTCTGGAGAGATGGCTTAGAGGTTAAGATTACTGGGTGCTCTTCCAGAGGACTAGGGTTCAAGTCTCAGAGCACACATGGTACCTCACAACTGTATTGAATACCAGTCTGGGCACCTAGCATCCTCTTCTGGCCTCTGTGAGCACCAAGCACACAAATGGCATACTTGTAGGCAAAACACTAACGAGACTAAAGAAAAACCAAATAATACATAGTGCATTTTAAAAATAAAAGCTGTTAAAAGACATGTGTTTCCTTGTCTTTCCTAATTTAAACCTAAAATGAGCTCATATGTTTTAAAAAATTAAATGACACTAAATAGCCCTCGATTTTCTAGAATTTAGAAAATGTGGAACATACTGCATGATGCTTACAATTAATGAATGGTCATTAAAATAAGGCACAGTTTATTTGAGATTTTAACACCACCTATATTTAATGCAAAACGAAGTTGTATACAAAATAAAAAACAATGAGGCAGTCATTGACTATATAAATTCTATCTCTGATGATGGTTAAAAGGTTAGGTCCTTCAAGGTAGGTATCATGAACATATAAAGTTCACCTAGAGATTCAAGTTAGTTATAACTATGTTTCATAGCAGATGAAAATATTAAAGTAACAAAGAAAGATAAATCATTTTGCTTGCATGTCAGAGTGGAAGACTTCAGAGAGAGAGCAGCAGCAAAGTTGTGTCTTGAAGTGGGACAACTGTGAAGTAGGAACTTGGGGTCGGGGTAGGGCTGTCCTGGGAAGAGGGAATGATGCTCAGAAAAGGAATTGCAGATACAAGGGACACTTTCAAAAAAGACAAGGTTCTTCCTGCCTTTGTTCAGTCTAGTGCTGCCGAGTTTGTGCTTTTCTCATTCTCTTTTCTCACCTCTGGCAGGGGAACACTCTCCTGTGTGTTTTATTTATCACTCAATATAATTATATTGTATAATTGTACATAGTAATCATTCAATGTAAATATATTTAATTGCATGAAGAGTCTAGTGCTGCTGGTTATGGCAACTCCATGCTAGTCAAACTCACCAAACATTTGTTGAGCACAACTCTATGCTGAGCTGTGTAGACACAGGGATGAACAGGATCGTGTGCCTGCTCTTTTGCACTGATGGCTGTTGATATTTGGGGGAAGGAATACAAGACTACTGCCTGACTGACACATGAGGAGTTTACTCATAGACAACAAATATATACACTGAGGGTTGAGGAGGTAGTTCTGTCAGTTGTGTGCTTTATGAATATTAATCCTCAACATTTTCATAAAATCTGAGTGCAGACACCTGGCACTGACAGGCAGATCCTAGGAGTAGCTTCTCAAAGGCTAGCCAAGAGAATGAGCTTCAGGTTCATTGGCAAACCCAGTTTTGCCAAACCAAGTTGAGGGTAACTGAGGAAGGTATGACATTTTGGTGGAACATGTACTCATACCCACACACACAAATGAGAAGCACAAAACACACTCACACACACACATGCATACACACACAACTAGTGTCTTTTGACATGTGACAAGATAGTAGTGGACAGCTGGAGAGCCTTGTTAGACTCTCTTACATGTGGCTCCCTTTTTATACTGTATCCCAACTCCTCATGCAGTCACAACCTTGAACTTCTAGAATCCAGAAGAGTGACCATGGTGCCTGGAAATGGTGCTTTTCAAACTTCCCTGGGTACCAGAAGGCAATGGAAGAATATCTACCGTCTATAGAACTGGGGGTTGTTTTTCTACCTTAGATACATCAGATCCTTTCTTATTCCATTTCTGCTCACACTTTCACTATGTTTTGTTATCTCAAGTCATCTTCTACTGAGGAATATACATTTTGTTATATATGAATATATATATGTATATATGTGTGTGTGTGAAGGGATGTTTTATATATGTGATATATATATATATATATATATATATATATATATATATATAATGTGCATAATATCTCATCATATATGTTAGAAAGAGAATCACCCTTATATACTACAATCAGTGTATCAGTGTTAAGCCTTACATCAAAATCCAATAATATAGTTCTCTGGTGCAGAGCTACAGTCAGTTTTTATAACATAACCCCATCCTTTTCTATTCCCAAAACAATCAAGGCTAATCTCATGTAGCTAAATTTCTCAGATTAGACCCCAAGTATGCCAAGAAAATGAAAGCATCTATTTAATATTTTAGCTGTTGTCTGTGAAGACTCTTAGCATCCAGCCTGAGTAGAACTTGGCAAAAACATCTTTGCTTTTGTTTTCCTATTTAGTTTGAGCTGGTTTCTCAGCTGCTGAGCTCCTTAAGACTTAGCAAATATCTTCAAGGCAATAAAAGCTTACAGACCATGCCATCTAGCTTTGTTTTTATGTTAACCTTTGTGATTTATTTTTATTTTCATTCTTTTTATTCTTAAGATTATGATTTAATTTCATTTCTCCCTTCTGTTTTGTTCACATATATCCTTCCCTCCTCCCCTTCATATTCATGGCCTCTTTTTGCACTAATTGTTAGTGCAACATTATAACCTGTTCAAGCCACATACTATTACTTGTATATATGTTCTCAGAATTGACTCTTTGGCCCTGGACAACCAATTGGTGTGCTCTGCTCTCTTAGAGGACTATTTCCTCCATTCCCAACTTTCCTCAGTTGGCTATAGGTTTTTATGTACAGGAAAGGCCCCCCAGACTTTCCTCCTTCCTGTTTGGCATATCTACTCTTGTTTAGTTCACATTTGACCCACTGTGTCAGTGAAACTTTGTGAATGTAACTTCTCGTGTTAATAGAAGGCACGATCTCATAGCAAATCCCTTATTCCCTGGCTCTTCTACTCCCTCTTACATAATGTTCCCTGGGCCTTTGGTGTGAGAGTACATGTGGGATTGGATTCTACCATTCTGTGTTTTGATTGTGTGTCAAAATAAAACAAGCTATAGTCCTTTGGGATGAACAAAGAAAAAAAATCTGAGAAAATGCTTCAACCAAACTGGCCTGTGGTAGATTTTAAAATGAATGATTAGTGTGTGACTCCAAGCTCATTGTGAATGGTGATATTCCTGAGGGTCCTAGAGTGGATGAGCAAACAAACTGAGGATAAGCAAGCACAGCTATGAGGATCAATAAAGTTTGCAGCACCCCTCCATGGCCTCTGCATCAGCTGTGCCTCCAAGTAACTGTTGCTCTTAAGGCCCTGCCTTGACTTCTCCCAGTGATAGACTATTACCTGAGAATTTTAAGATGCAATAAACCCTTTCCTCCCCAAGTTGATTATGGGTTTGGTGTTTATCACAGCCATAGAATCCTTAAGAGTGACACAGAATATTCCCATAGACATCTCTCTGTCTTCCTTGCTTTCATTTGCCTGTCAGCCCCTCCCCACTTTACCCTTGTTTTCTCCTCATTTTCTTCGCCTGACCTTCATGGATCTTGGTTTCTCATGTCCTGCCTACATTCTGCATCTGCAATGCCTTAACCAAGTTATTTTTTTGGTTGCCTGTTTGTATTTAGCTCTAGGCATTCCAAGCAGATAAGAGTGCCTACTTGTTGGTATGCCATTTTTGTTTAATCTGAAGGTATGGTTCCATATGGAAATTTGCTGCCAGAGCAAGTGTGATGGGAATTTCAGGTGTTAGGTCAATTTTCCCGATTCTTTCTTGTGTATAGAATTTCACTTCAACCTCATGAGAATATTTCTCTACAAATGCACGTTCATATTTACATAAGCTTGAATTATTTCAGTATTCATTCAAATAATTATATAGCCCAATATGTATGAAGTCAGATGAGTAGAGATTAAGAGGAAAAGGTTTATTTGTTTGTGCCAAAAATTATTTATATTGAGACACAACAAATGTGTAAGCTCTGTGCTCTTCAGTCTTGGTATAGTCTATTTATTTTAATGGTGCCAGTGTCTCTGCAACATGGTGTTATGTTCTGTTAATGTTCTGCCATGGACTATGCATGATCACAGTAGTACTCCCTTGACAATAACTGATTTTCTAGTACCATCATTCTCTGTCAACCCACTACTGGGATTAAAGATGGACACTGTCACTAAACGTATACACACACACACACACACACACACACACACACACACACACACTCATACCACATGCACACGCACATATGCACAGATCCTCACACACACACACGCACACGCACATATGTGTACGTGCGTGTGCGTGTGTGAGGATCTGAATTCAGATTCTCATGGTTGTGGAGCAAGCACTTTACATGCTGATCTTTCTCTCTATCCTGAGTTTCATAATATTTTCAATTTAGAACTTTTAAGAGCTTCATGGGTTAATTATCATGTTGAATTATTTATCATTCCATAATCAGCCAGTGTATTCTAATAGTATCTTGGTTTAATAATGAATGAACTTTGTTAATCTCATCCTGGGTAATTCAGGAAACAGCTTGTCTCCCCCTTAATGTCTTTTTCTGATAACGATGGAGATTTATATGGATAAAATTGCTTCCACGGGAGATGAAATGCTTTGATGGCTCTTTCAATCATTGGAAGGGACCAGAGAAGCCACAAAGTTCCTCTTGGTGAATGAGGCAGGAAAGCTGATGTCAATGGTAAAGGTTCAGACTGGATTCTCATGGAAGCTTGTTGCCAGAGAATCCACATATGAGTATATGTGTTATGTTGGGCAGTGGGGGAATAAAGAAGGGATTGGGAGAAAACCTGCATACCACCAGAGTTCCGATGCTCTGGGCAGGCAGGTGCATGCTTTCCACTTGGCCCCGGGTGGGTGTCTGGCTATGGGAAGCCACAGAATCCCAGCTCGCCAGGTCCACCCAGAGGCATCTACCCCTTAGTTTACTCCTGTTTCAAATTAAGCCAGTGTCCAATGTGTCCCATTCTACATGCTTCATGGGCAATAGGATAAATAAGTTTAGGCACCTGGAATCCTGCCATTTTTGGAGCACAGACTTTGATAGACAAAGCCAGAAACTTGAAAATTACTATAATGCAGATACCATTAAGAGAAGCAGCAGAAAGAGAATAGTTTTTCCCTGAGAATAAGGAACAATCTAAATAAGGGGAGTGAGGCAGGCTACCTAAAAGCAAAGTAGTATTTGAGCAAGTATTCAACAAGCAAATGCACAGTTAAAAACTTCGATGGAAAGGAAAGAAAACACACAACAGGCTAGAAGCAAGAAGGAGACTATACTGATGAGAAGTGTTCTAAGATGTCACATTCATCCTATGGTCAGGATGTAAATGGATGAGTTTGTAAGCCACTGAGCAGAAAATTGGCACCATTGGTTAGGGTAGAAAAGGCATAATATATGGACAATGTTTATTCTTCAAGACAGTTAGAAAAGCTGTGAAGTCACTTTGGCAATTAAAAAAAAACAAAACAAACAACAACAACAAAAACAGAGATATCCGTGTGGTGTGTGTGTGTGTGTGTGTGTGTGTGTGTGTGTGTGTGTGTGTGCTTATGTGTAATTAATGAGACAAGTTTTGCTGAGAGAGACAGAGACAAAGACAGATCATGTCTCCAACATGGGCTGTATGAGTGATAGAGGGGTTAGATCAGGGCCTGTTTCAAAAGCCAAAGTAATGGCTCACTGGAGAACGTGTTTGCTACTTATGCATCTGAGTTCAGCTAGCCTATCTATAATGATGAGTTCCAGTGAAAGGCTCTGCATCCCAAAAAACTGCTGTGGTGAAGGAATTAGGATATTTTGAGAACATCCTGACATCAACCTTTAAATTTCCAATGTGCCCACAAGAATGATCATACAAACACACACACACAAATGTGCATGTGGTATTTGCATATGTGTGTACATTTGGATGTGTTGGTGTTGTTGTCATTTTAATATATGTGCCCACAAGTATGAGCATACCACATGGTTGTATATACACTGAAATAACAATAAAAACAATACTAAATATCATGTAGCTTGGAATGATAATGCTGTGGTTTGGTATCTGGGAAATGAGGTCAGGACCATCAGGAGCTTAAGGCTATACCATGGTGCATTAGGCTGTATCACATAAAACAAAATGAAGAGCAATAGTGATTGGTATCCAAAACAATTTTAATTTTCACAGGGATGTTTATGAGAACAGGATTTCAAGGACATGCAAATGGGGCCCTGTTCATTTGCAGATGAGGCAAAAATCAGGAAACTGAGAAGAGATGGCTTAGCAGGCAAGTCTTTCTTTGAGGCGGAGCTAGGAGATACAGTTCTCCACTGTGGACCACAGCCTGTGAAAAGCGTTAGCATCTTGGAATATTACTAGGAATTATGAATCGGAATCACTGCAGTCTCGAACTGTACAGGAAGGGCAGTGGAGACATGTTTTTGGCAGTTTAGGACACAGCTTCTTTGCCTTATAGTGTGAGAGTCATTCTGTCTACAGAGGGGGAGGGGTAGCACAGATATGTCTCTGACCTAGTTGAAAATGGTGGAGCAGTACCATAAATGCATTGTGAGTAGAAAATGCGCTTTTTTTTTAGTCAGCAGCTAACAGTAAAAATGTCCCTCATTGAATTCTTGGGAGAATTCATGAAAAAAAAAAAACTGTTCTCAGGCTTACAATGGGCTTAGGACTATTAGAGGAACACACTGACTTTCAGAATAGGCCTATGGAACTTAGCTAGTGGTTAGTCCTTAAGCCTCTCCCTTGCCTCAAAGACAAACCTCAGTGATGGAAACTCCAACACTATACATTTATGAATATAAAATGATGTATGATTGAGGGCAAGATATATTCTGAGAGAAGTAAGTTATTACTCATTTCTCAGCATAAGGCCTGTTTGGAATTGGTAAAAAGCCCCCCCTCCCTCCAACTTGTTTATGGTAGGGCTACCAGAATCAGAGAAAATAGACTTAATGGGCAAGCAATGAGGACGTATAAACTTGTCTGCCATGAGTTATTTAAACAAAAATTTTTGTACTTATTTGAAAGAGGGCTTAGTACATTGAAATTTTCAACCTTCTTTGTTTATGTGTTTCTAAAAGTCCACCTGAAGAATCATCTTAAACATTGAATTGATACCCTCTTAGAAAATATATTTGTCCATGAGTAGTGAAATAACATTATAGTACACAAAGATGGACAGAGAGCATGAAGATCCCGTAAAAAGATTGTTCTCTGTCACATACTTTCAGCCACACAGATAAACCACTTCATGCCTGAAGAGGGAGCATTCCCTATCTGTCTTCAAGAATATGCCCCTGCCTACCTAAGATATGGGACTAAATAAGAGCACTGAGGAAAAATATCATTTCTGATTATCTCAGAATTTAACTTACCCACTTCCCTTGCAGGTCGCTGAGTGTGTGTGTGTGTGTGTGTGTGTGTGTGTGTGTGTGTGTGTGTGTGTTTTCAAATGAATGTGTGGATATGTATGTTTGTGTGGCATGGGGGTATATCTATGTGTATGGGGTTGGAGGTCAATCTCAGATATTAGTGCTTAGGAGGGATCTGCATTGTTTTGAGAAATAAGATCATATTTTATATTTCTTACTGAGGTTTGGGGCTGCCTGAATAATCTAGACAGGTAGCCAGAAAGCCCCCATAATTCCCCTGTTTCACCTTCACCAGTGCTAAAATTACAAGAGATTGCAAACATGCTTAGTTTTCTTATGTGTTGTTTGTTTGTTTGTTTTTAAGTTGGCACTGGGGTTTGCACTGAAGCTCATATGCTTGTGGGCCTAGCATTTTATTACTGAGCTATGAGCCAAGCCCCATCCTCTCCTCTTGCTTTATTTTTTTATATATATATTTTCATTATTTACATTTCAAATGTTAGCCCCTTTCCTGGTCGCCCCCCCCTCCCCCCAGAAATCCCCTATCCCATCCTTCCTCTCCTGACTTATATGAGGGTGCTTCCCCACCCACCAACCCACACCCTCCCTCCCGCCTCCCTACCCTGGCATTCCCCTACACTAAAGCTTAGAGTCTTCATAGGACCAAGGACTTCTCCTCCCATTGATGCCCAACAAGGCCAAGCTCTGCTATATATGAGGTTGGAGCCATTGGTCCCTCCATGTGTACTCTTTGATTGGTGGTTTCGTCCCTGGGAGCTCTGGGGAATCTGGTTGGTTGATACTGTTGTTCTTTCGATGGCATTTCAAACCCCTTCAGCTCCTTCAGCCTTATCTCTTAACTCCTCCATTGGGGACCCAGTGCTCAGTCCAATGGTTGCCTATGAACATTTGCCTCTGTATTTGTCAGGCTGTGGCAGAGTCTCTCAGGAGACAGCTATATCAGGTTCCTGTCAGCAAACACTTCTTGGCATCTGTGATAGTGTCTGGGTTTAGTGTCTGTATATAGGATGTATCCCCATGTGGGGCAGTCTCTAGATGGCCTTTCCTTCAGTCTCTGCTCTGAACACTGTCTGCTCAGTCTCTGCTCAGTCCCATGCCCATGGAATGGTAGGATTAATTATAGTAAAATGGCCATCTTGCCAAAAGCAATCGTCAGATTCAATGCAATCCCCATCAATATTCCAACTCAATTGTTAATAGAGTTAGAAAGAGCAATTTGCAAATTCATTTGGAATAACAGAAAAAAAAAGACAGGATAGGAAATCTATTTTCAACAAAAAAAGAACTCCTCTTGCTTTCTGGACTCCCAGTTTTCAATAACTTTTCTTTCCTTTAGGTTGCTCCCAGCACATTTTACAAGGCACGCCACTGCAAATTTCTCATGAGCTTTAGATTCTTCGTTTCATGTGAGTGCTACTGTAACCTAGTAAATAACAGCATTAAGCACTTCCTGCAGAAGCTGATGGTCTACACATCCCCCTGTCACCCAGTCCAAGTGCACCTTTCTGTTGAGTGGATGTAACCACAGTGATGACTTTTTTTTTCCCTCAAAGGATCAGTAGTTGCCACTAAATGATTTTGCTAGTGAATAAGTGCTTACTACATTAAGGTTCATTCCTTTTACCTGAATCTCAGAGAAGCAGAAAGCACATCTGATGGAAAGTAAAGTGGTTTCGTATATATGACCGACTTCCTGCCCTTGTGTGATAACAAGCACATTGAACTGAAAAAGCCTCTCACTTCACAACTGGCCTGTATGATCAGAAGTGACTGGAGCAACCTTTCTGAACTTTGGTTTCCTTGCCTAAAAAGGACTTGGTTTAGAGGAAGTTCAGTAGTTGTCATGCTAATTTGTTCTATAGGGAGGTTTCACAAAAGCTCCATATACATACCAGTATATTGTTCTCTTGGCACAGTTTTAACTCCACAGCACGAAGTTTATATTTTCTCAAATTCTAGTTTCTAGAATCCTATAGGTAAATCAGTGTCTCCCAAGAACAGAGTGAGTACAGACATCTCTGGCAGGAGACCCTACCAGCACTCACTGTCCCCTGGGGAATAGCTTTACTAGATTTTGTTGAATAGCCAAGAATATATCTGATGGACATAGGTTGGAGGCCTCTTCTCCCCTATGAAACATGGACAATGCACAGCTATCAGGAGACTCTAATGGAGGGATATCTGTAAAACAATGTGTGTATGAATTAGAAGGAATAAGATATAAGCAGAGATTTCACTGATTATTCTCAACCTGATTTATCAATCTTATGTTACTTCATGGTTATTGAAAATAATTTCAAAGGGCTAGGGGAAAACCCCAGTGGGTAAAAGGACCTGCCACAGGGGGATTAAAATCTGAGTAAAAATCTCCAAAATTCACACAAAGCTAGAAATAGAAGCATGTTTCTGTGTATTACCAGCCCTTCTAATGAGAGATGGGAGTGGAAGACAAGGGAATCTATGGAGGCTCATGAGCTAGGTAACCTAGTGTGTGCAGTGTCTGTCTAAAGAAAGTTGAAAGATGATGACATCCAAGGATGGTGTTTCATCTCAACCAACGTACTATGTCAGTAGTATTCCTTCACTCACAGAGACAGACACATACACGCAGGAGTTTATAAAAATTATTTCAGGACTGGATTAACTGTTGCAGTCACCAATTGCCAATAAAGTAAAACTAGTCATTTTACTATGATTTTGATATGTTTAAGTGACTTTCTTTGACCAATGTATAAATTATATAATATAGAAATTGTAGGTATTTGGGAATTAACTTTATATTGTAAGTCAAAGTGTTAAAATCATTAAAGGTTGAGGTCATGACACATGAGCAAATTCAACCAAGAAGAGTAGACAGCAGGAAATAATCAAACTCAGGGCTGAAATCAACCAAGTGGAAACAAAAAGAACTATACAAAGAATCAACCAAACCAGGAGCTGGTTCTTGGAGAAAATCAACAAGACAGATAAACCCTTAGCCAGACTAACTAAAGGGCACAGGGACACTATCCTAATTAACAAAATCAGAAATGAAAATGGAGGCATAACAAGAGAAACCAAAGAAATTCAAAAAATTATCAGATCCTACTACAAAAACCCATACTCAACCAAAATAGAAAATCTGGATGAAATGGATAATTTTCTAGACAGACACCAGGTACCAAAGTTAAATCAGTATCAGATAAACATCTAAACAGTCCCATAACCCCTAAAGAAATAGAAGTATATTTGACTTTTGGAATAGCATTGTAACAAATGAAAAAAAAAAAAAACACCTGATTAAAATAAAAAAATCCCCCCCCCGAAAAAAAGATATAGAAGCAGCCATTAAAAGTAAGATGGGTTTAGTGCAAAATTCTGTCAGACCTATAAAGAAGACCTAATTCCAATACTCTTCAAACTATTCCATGAAATAGAAACAGAAAGAACACTACCTAATTAGTTCTATAAGGTCACAATTACTCTGATAACTAAACCACACAAAGACCCAAAAAAGAAAGAACTTCAGGCCAATTTCCCTTATGAGTATCGATGCAAAAATAATCAATAAAATTCTCACAAACAGAATCTAAGGACACATCAAAACAATCATCCATCCTGACCAAGCAGGCTTCACCCCAGGGATGCAGGGATGGTTTAATATACAGAAATATATAAATGTAATCCACTATATGAAAAAACTGAAAAAAAAACCACATATAGTACACGGTTTTGTTTGGGGGGGTTGTTTTTTGGGGTGGTTTTGTTTGTGTGTTTGCTTTTTAAGTGAGATCACAAGTGGAGGAAGCTAAGGGTAGAATTTGCATTTGCAGATTCCATTCAGCAGCTGTTTTTCAAAGAGAGTATTGCACTCTATACAAAGAAAGTATCAGATTTCCAGAGAGAAAAGGTTTATTGAGGCTTACAATTTCCCTCTGTCTATCCTGGTGGGCCAGACATGGCAGTAAAAGCTTGTAGCAGCTGGTTGGTCAAAGCATCTGCAGTCAAGAAGCAGAAGGGGATAAATGTCCGAACACAGCAAGGATTCTCCTTTTTGATGCAGCACAGAATCCAAGTCTAGGGTTTGGTCCACTAATTTTAACCCACATCAGAATTATCGCTTAAGAGCATCACCATAGACTAGACAATCCCTCAGAAGTGTACTCAGAGGCTTGTCATGAGATTATTATAGGGTCTGGCAAGTAGCTACTCAGTGCTAACCAGCAGAGCCCTTTTGGAATAGTTCACTATCTAGCTGAGGTAAACGGATAGCAACTGGAGTCAGAAACTGGATCAATACCATACCAGAGTTAAGGACTCAAGCTTTTCAAGGTCCAAGTGTCATTTTAAGACAGCATATTGCTCTGTTTGATCAGTGTGTTATGGAGTTTTCAAATCCAACTTCTTAGAAGAGAGCTGTGCTTGCTACCATAGGACAGGTACCACACTGAGACATCATCTTGGTGAAATTTTAACCGTGGCCCCTTTCTAAATAGTTTGGTTTCAGTGGGAAATTTAGTTAGTTTAGTAGAGACCTTTGACCCTTGGTATGGGATTTCCTTTTTTTTTTTGTTTTGTTTTGTTGTTTGTTTGTTTGTTTGTTTGTTTTGTTCTCTTCTGTTTTTTTTCGAGACAGGGTTTCTCTGTATAGTCCTGGCTGTCCTGGAACTCACTTTGTAGACCAGGCTGGCCTCGAACTCAGAAATCTGCCTGCCTCTGCCTCCCAAGTGCTGGGATTAAAGGCGTGTGGATTTCCTAATCATTTTACCAGAAACCACTTTCTAAATACCTAAGCACCTTAATTTGCTTTTCATTTCCTCCTTCTTTCTTTCCTTCCTTCTTTCTTTCTTTCTTTCTTTCTTTCTTTCTTTCTTTCTTTCTTTCTCTCTTTCTTTCTTTCCCTCTTTCTCTCTTTCTCTCTTTCTCTCTTTCTCTCTTTCTCTTCCTTTCTTCCTTTTCTTCCTTTTCTTCCTTTCTTCCTTTTCTTCCTTCCTTCCTTCCTTTCTTCCTTTCTTTCTTTCTTTCATTTCTGTTTGTATTGCTTAATGGATAGACTTTGAGGCTCATTCCACGGAAATTCTGACTGTCCCCAGAAACCATGAACTCATCTGACTAGTTGCATTCTGTGAACATCTGTGGCTCTTTAAAACCATTGTTGCATCAAATCTTTACCAAAAATGTAAAATATATATGACTTTGGGGAATGCTTTTAAGACTTTCTTTTTACCTGATATGACAGCTGTCCTTAAATCATTTTCTTTTTCTAAACTCAGAACAAATGAATTCCATGTTGTTTTAAAAAAAATTGTCTAACACATTGCAGTCTGGGCCAAATTTTTATCCCATTAGATCACTGTGTAATGTTTAAGCTTGTGTCCCTGCTTCCTAAACTGTTCTGGGAATCACCAGAACATTCACTCTAGGAGCAACAGCACTAACAAACAAGCCTCCTCAATGCATCCCAGGACATCCCATGCTCCCCATCAACCAAATCTTGATTCTTTGCTTTCACTGTCTGGTACATGGGGCATCTGTGAGTTGACAATGGTCATCAGCAACTGATACCAGCTGACACAATCCCTCTGTCCTGTTTTAACTCAGGAGGAAAATAACTTATCACACACACAGCCAAGAGAATTGTTAATCTTAGCATTTTAAGAAACAGTATTAAGCTGGTATGGGAGAGATATGTCTGTCTGGAATGCTGATCCATTGTGAAAGACATAGTGGTCTCTTTGTAAGACCAGGGTACAGTCCAGTGGGAAAAGGTTTCAGATTTCAAGTCAAGATCCCACAACATTAAAATTTTAAGGCCAACTTGGGCTACAGGACTCCTTATCTCAACAGCAATCCCTCCCTGAAAAATAAATGAATACATAAAATAAGCTAATATCTGAGGCTCAATGAAAAGTCAAAGAGCTAGCAGTTGGTAGCAGTTTACATCACTGCAACTATCCTGAGTGACTTATACAAAACTGTATTTAATTTTCACCTCACTGTAATTATTCCCTTGTCTCAGAGAGGAAGCCTGGATCATTAGAAGTTAAAAATCTAAGACTACGTTGAATGGGCAGCTAGGTGTCTGATCACTTAGACTTGGGTAGTCATTCTAGTTCCATTTTCCTTAAAGTAAGAAGTGTGGGTTAAGAAATCTTTACATTTTCAGCTTGTTGACCTTTTTGAACTTTGTGGACAAACTGAAGTGCCCAATTGAGGATGCCTCAGTCCCACTTGGGAGAGAGAAGAAAGCAATCACAAGTGGAAAGGGAGGGAGGGACCTGGGGTGAGGGGAGTGGGAAAGTGGAAAAGGGTTGGGAAAAGGGGAACCTGATCTGGTGAGGCAAAAGACTGAAGCCCTGAGGGCCAGCAGAAAGAATGTAAACAGTCAACCTCCAGAGATAGGAGGTTGGAGGACCCTCCAGAATGCACCAGAGACCTGGGAGGTGAGAGACTCTCAGGACTCAAAGGGAGGGACCTTATATGAAATACCAGACAGTAGGGAGAGGGAACTTACAGAATCTACCTCCAGCAGGAAGACAGGACATCAATTGAGGGATGGGGTTGCCATCCCACAGTCACAACTCTGATCCATAATTGTTTCTGTCTGAAAGAATTCCAGGAATGGAAATGGAGAGGAACCTGAGGAAAAGAAGGTCCAGCGAAAGGCCCAAAGTGGGATCCAGTTCAAGGGGAGGTCCCAAGACCTGACACTATCACTGAGGCTATGGAGCACTCACCAAAAGGGACCTAGCATGATTGCACTCCAGAAGATCCAGAAAGCAGCTGAAAGTCAAATGCAGATATTTACACCCAACCAATGGACAGAAGCAGCTGACCCCTATTGTTGAATTAGGGAAGCTGAGGAGAAGGGCGACCCTGTAGGAGAACCAGCAGTTTCAATTAATCTCTCAAACACTGGACCACCAAACAGCATACACCAGCTGAGATGAGGCCCCCAACACACATACACTAGAGGACTGCTGGGCCTGTGTTCATTCAGAGATGATGCACCTAACTCTCAAGAGACTGGAGGACCCAGGGAGTTTAGAGGTCAGATGGGATGGGGATGGGGACATCCACGTGGGGACGGGGGGGGGGGCGGGGCGGTGGGCAGGAGATATGGGATGTGAAACAGTCGAAGGGTGGATGAAGGATAAAATGTGGAGTGTAAAAAAATTAATAAAAAAGATATTTACAATTTTCTTGAGCTTAAAATAGATGAGCAGTACTACAATCTGATCTGCATTTTAAAGCATTGATCTCCAACTCTTATGGGCATGGTTACATCTAAGAGGTGGTACTGTCATCTGATGGTTGCTTGGAAACGTAACTTAGAGAAACCAGGAGAAATGTAATTCCCTTTTAAGGACCCATGGTACAGATCAGTGAGGGAATAATGGCGAGTTCTTGCTAGAAAAAATATTTAATTTGCTTTGCTCAAAAATTACCAGACCATAAACACTAGAAGTTTGAGTGAGAGTTCAGTAATTCCTTTGAAAAGAAAGTTCAAAGATCGTACATGAGATTCTGTAATTTATCTAATAAGTAATTTAGACACATGCTGAGAAGAGGTACAACCTCTTCATATTTGTTTACCATATTTTTTCTACTCAGACATCAACTATCAATCATGACAGGTTTCGTCTTTTGGTCCAGCCTTGTGCCTCATGTCAGTCTTAGTGCTTGTTAAGGTGGAAGAACACTTTTGCTGTTGATTGCTGTGCCAACATCAACTTTTACTTGTCTAAAAAAACAGACCTCCCACTGTTTTGCACTTTGCCCTTTGTCATTAAGTAATCATTTTGGGTCAATTTGACTTATCATATGGACTGCAAATTTACAGAAATGGCAGTTTTTTGAGATGCTGCATGATTACTATGCTAAAAAAAAAACACACACACACAAAAACCCAAAACATTAAAATCAAGGTCAGTTAGAAAACTGTAATTTGCAGTGTTGGTGAATTAAAATCTTGGGACTTTTGTTCCAGTTTAACCATCCATCCTTTTGCTCTAGAGAGGTCTTCTTTCTCTCTCCATTCCTACTTGGCAACTGTAATGTCAAGCCCTGCATTGTGTCACAGAATCCTTGTGAGGAAGTGGACATGATGTTCATCATTGAAGAAACACACAGGTGAGCATCATCTAGTTACCTGAGGACATAATCTCCCTGTAAGTAATACACCAAATGGACAAAACAGAGTATTTTAAATGAGTTGCTACAAATGGCAAGAGTGAGAGAGATCCTTGACAATTACTGAGCAGATGCATGGCAATTCCACTTTCCGAAAGAGGACTTATCTTGCTTAATATTCTTAATGTAACCTCCATTTTGTGATGAGAATATCAAGGGTGACATCAAATCTGAAACCTCCAAACATCTCTTTCTATTAGTCTCTGAGTATCAGAGTTTTATCTGAGTATCAAATGTCTCATGTATTTTGGTATAGAAAAATATCTAAAACTACTTGTTATTTGTCTCATTTCTGTGAATTTGTCCTCAAATACTCATTTTTTAGTTTTGTTTTTTCCTAAACCTCAGTGTATGTGAATACATGCATGGATACATATATGAGACCATATCATTTTGGAATGTTTATTGTGGCATAACAAATAAAAAGGATACAAATACATAAAATGTAATAGATATGATTGATCATATCTATCATCTGTCTATCATCTATGTATTTATCATCTATATATCTATTGTATTTATCACATTGTAACTGTCTCTCAACTTACTTATCATCTTTCAGTGAGTTCTTAAAGTAGAACTGAGGCCAGTTTAGAACAAAATGATTTTTGCATCATTCAACTACAAAGCAATAATACACGTCTCTGGGTCCTTCCCTTCAGTAATGGTGCAGGGGTATAGAATATGCAGATGGAGAAGGATACTGATGGATTATCTTTGCTCAAATTATGATCACACTCCTGACCATATACTATGAAATTCCATAGCTTATTCAGAAAGAAGGGGGAAAGGCTGAAATCTGAGGGGGACTATGGAAGCCCTGATAGGGAAGATAACCAGTAGGAGTTGACAGTGACAGAGCTAATCTTGAGTAATGGATCTAACACAATCTGAGCCCTAGGTCCACTGTAATATCCTTCATCATCCATACCACTTGATTTCTGAACTTACCATATTTGCTTTTGATTTCAATGTCTTTTAACCACACAGAGAAAGGTTGCATGTATAAGACTCATCTGAAAGGATGTATTTAGTCACATCAGTGAGAAATTCAACATATTCCCGTACCCTAACTCCCATGGGGAGAAGGTGAGGCACTCACTAGAACAGATCATTGGAAACTGGATAGAAATTCCCAAGATTTTTATTTCCTGGCATTTACTGAGAGTATGCTTGGAGGTTTAAGGGCATGGAGGACACCAAATACATAAGGCCCTCTAAATCAACAGGAGCAAAGCCTCATATGGACTCACAGAGTCTAAAGCAGCAAGCTTCAGGGCCTTTCCAGTATGCACAGGGTCTGTAGCATATCTTCTAAGCTTATGTTAAGCTTTCCAGTTTAGTCTTTTTATGAGATTCCAAAGTGTGGAAATGAGTGGGTATCTGCTCTTTGTTTGTTTGATTGTTTTCTGTTTGTTTGTTTTTGTTTGTTTTGAGGCAGGATTTCTCTGTGTAATCCTGGCTGTTACACCTTCTGTTGGTTTGTCTTACCCAACTTCAATGTGATTTTTTTTTGTTTTATTATATTTTGTTTTATTATTTTTTAAAAAACATGAATGAATGAATGAATGAATGAATGAATGAAAACCCAGCATAGGGTAAGTGTTAACAAAATGAACTGTCATTTATACCTTCTGGGAGATGGAAAATAAGTTTTCTCCAATGAAACACTGGGCATATCAACCAGTCCAGGCCAGGTGTCATGTTCAGGCATCACTGACCTACATATAGTGGACTCCATAGGATTGTTGTGTGGACGTTTTATTTAGCTACAGTTAAGGAGGTCTTGTTTGTTACTGTTTGGGAGGTTTGTTATTATTTTGTTTTACTTTGTTTTTCTTTTGCAATGATATTTTATTTTGTTTTCTTGGGTTAGCTTTTGTATTGGATTATTGTTTTTGTGTTATTTTCAAGAAAGAACTTAAAATAGGATGGGTGGAGGAGAGAAGTTATGAAAGGACTTAGGAGAGGGGCAGAATATGACAAAGTATATTGAAAGCTAAAAACTGTTTTAAATAATTGAATATATAATAAAAAAGAAAAATTATTTCCAATAAAAGGAAAAACACTAAAATATAAAACTTATGAAAATAAAGCTTCTTGAGTACAATAATTTGATAACATCTCTGAAACCCCTGAGCATCCTTTCTATGAATGCTGTTTTCAGATGGTAGGGCAGTTATGGGAATATGTTCTAATTTGCCTTGACTGAATCAAATATGTTCCTTCAGTATATATATATATATATATATATATATATATATATATATATACATATATATATATATATGTGTGTGTGTTTGTGTGTATAACATATAATACATAACATATGACATGTATGATGAATGATATATGACACATGATATACAACAGGAAATACTACATATGACATATAATAAATAATATAATATATAATTGAATATATATTATTATATAATGTATACATATCCAGAGAGAATGAATTGAATTTGTAATACTTTCAGTTCTTCTTTGGATAACACTACATACTAAATATCACCACAGTTTTGATTATGACAGAATGTGATACATTGCATTTGTTTTAACTAATGCAAATTTCTTTAACACTATTTTAAATAAATTACATGTTTAAATAAATTACATTTTTACTCTATTCATTTATTTACAAGGGAGAATCTCATGTTAATGAAGAGGCAGAAAACAGTATTCCATGAAGTAATTGGTTCCTTCCACCATGTAGGTCCCTGGAATCAGTTAGATACTCTGCCTTAACAGAACTGTCTTAAAGATTGAATCATCTCAGGAGCCCCTCTTTAACAATCTTAATTATTAATAACATCATATAATTTGAATATTGAATAGTACTAAATATGTTGAATAGAATAAGAAATATTAGTAAAAGATAAAATAAATATTGATTCTATAAGTCATGGCATAATACATTTAGTACCGATATTTATAAAAAGTTAACTGATATTTTATAACTATTTTAAAATAAAATTTGTTCATCTTATAGAAATATTGATGGCATAGCTAGTAATATTTGAAATACAGAAAATGTTTGAGTAGTGAGTACTACAGAATTACACAAAATATATTTTCTATTATCACACACATTTTGATCTTAAAAATAGAAGTTTGAGTTTAATTTTCTAATAAAAGAAAGTAGCAAAGATGGGGCCAGAAAAGAATACAGAGCCTTGTACTTAGCAGCTAGCCTAGTTCATGTAAGAAGACAAAGGAGAGAAAAGCCTAAATTATCTCAAAAAGTAACTTGAGAGTGCTCTTGTGCTTAGATTTATGTACTTACAGAGACACAAACTTTTATTTCAAAGTCTTGTACAGTGGCAGTAATTATTTTTGAAGGGAGTTTGAGTGTAATCCTCGGTTTTATGAAAACCAACAATAAAAACCACAGGAATGCACTATTAACATTTAATTTTAAGAGCCAAGACTTTCCAGGATTGAGTGGTTACAAAATACATGCTATGTAAGAGAAAGTTCTGACTTCTAACATAAAGTTGCTAGCTCAGTTCATTCGGTTAAATATTGAAAAGTATGGGCTTAATATGACAAGGACAATGTAATCAATCTCTCACCGTGGCTGTGATCATGATAAAGATTTCAGAGCATATAGTCAAGTATCAAGTATGTCACTATTTAGGCACTGAATATAGAAGGAATTCTCTTATACCAAATGACTATCAAGCTTCCAATATATACATTAATATTGAGAAACAATAAGAAAAGGGAAAAGGGATCATGTACTTATGACTAACACTTTACAAATTATTAGCTCTGTGAATGATAACTTCGTGGACATCAATGTTTGGTTGTCATGTAATTGAACAGCATGCCCTTAAGAAAACAATGGGCTGAAGTTTCTCTCGCATAATATAATTTACCATGTCTCTCTATAAATTTTTATAGAATTATGGTCTAATAACCACAATTTTCATCCCCAAATTTCCTCTCATTTTGTGCTTTGATAACATTACATTATCTCTGTTCTTCAAACTCAACATGTGTTGCACACAATTCTTGCATGGCTTGGAGCTTTTGCCTCTGCAATGTATTTCCTCTCCTCGATCTCTGACAAATGCACTACCCACGCTACATCACGTTCAGATGCAGACTTTCCTGGAAACATGATTCCTAGTCTCTTTCCTCCATTGTAGAATTATTAATTCCACATCTAAAGGAGACATCCTGCCACTAGCCCTTGCTTAATAACATTTATAATATCCCTAACAGTACACTGAATAGCTGTGCAGGATTTACACATCACAACAGTTTCTCTGGTTAGAATAATACCAAACTATACCGTTGTGATTATTACTACACATAGCTCAAACTGCATTTTCTTTTTTTTCTTTTTTTTTATTCTAAGAGGATTTTTTCTTTTTTTATTAGATAGTTTCTTCATTTACATTTCAAATGCTCTCTCCTTTCCTAGTTTCTTCTCTGAAAGTCCCCTATACCCTCCCTTCCTGCCCTGCTCCCAAACCCACCCACTCCCACTTCCTGGCCCTGGCATTCCCCTGTACTGGGGCATATAATCTTCTCAAGACCAAGGGCCTCTCCTCCCATTGGTGGCGGACCAGGCCATCTTCTGCTACATATGCAACTAGAGACACAAGCTCTGGCGGTACTGATTAGTTCATATTGTTGTTCCTCCTGTAGGGTTACAGACCCCTTTAGCTCCTTGGGTACTTTCTCTAGCTCCTCCATTGGGGGACCTGTGTTCTATCCAACAGATGACTGTGAGCCTCCACTTCTGTGTTTGCCAGGCACTGGCATAGCCTCACATGACATAGCAATATCAGGGTCCTGTCAGCAAAATCTTGCTGGCATATGCAATGGTGTCTGGATTTGGTGGTTGTTTATGCAATAGATCCCCAGGTGGGGTAGTCTCTGGATGGTCTTTTCTTCCTTCTCAGCTCTGAACTTTGTCCCTGTAACTCCTTCCCTGGGTATTTTGTTCCCCATTTTAAGAATGAGTGAAGTATCCACACTTTGGTGGTTCCTTCTTCTTGAGTTTCATGTGTTTTGCAAATTATATATTGCGTATTCTAAGTTTCTGGGCTAATATCCATTTATCAGTGAGTGCATTCGGTATTCCTCAGTTGTCAAACTGCATTTTCTTAAGGAACTATAAACCAAACTTAAATGAGGGCTAATACCTCATCTTATGTTAATAACATGTGAAACTCTCAAGGGTCAGTGTGAGCTCTTTAAACACAAAGGAGAACACAAGCCCTGAAAAAGAAGGCTTGCTCAGTCTTTCAGTAATATGACATTATTCTTTGTGCCATACTTCTTCCATAGTCAGGAAGCCTGGCATTATTCAAGAATTTAGGGTGTAATTCAGGCTCTCTATGTTTCAGTTGTGTTCACCCTGAAGACCCATTTCCTTAGCACCTAGAATTTGGAATTTTAAGTGGAAACTTTGCAAGGATATTTGAGAAAGGTTGGAGATATAAGTCAATTTTTTATTTTACTTTTTTTACAAGAGGACTGGTAGGCATATTAATGAAAGGCAGTCACATAGGCATTAGCTGTCAATAATGGTATGGCAGAGGGTCTATTGCATACCTATCTTCCATTGTGTTTGATTGATGGGACACACTGGACCTAATATAATGCATATTGAACTTTCCTTTAAGGATTAAAACAATGACACTGTGTGAACTAGAAGCACTTTCCTATTTCAGCAGGGATGATGCTTCTACTGTGATTCACTGCAGGCAAAGCACAGCAGCTACAACAGTGAAAGCCACAGAGTGCACCTTTTTATATAAGGTGCTCTATTACATACATCGCCAGTGTGGAACACCTTATGGAATCATGTCCGAAGCTTTTATTTAAAAATAAAATTATCAGAGTCCAATGACACAGATAGAAAACAAACACTTTACAAATATGCCTCTAGGCATTTGTTCTGTAAGAAGAAAAAGAAAAAAAAAGAAAAAACAAAAAACAAAAAATCAAAAGCAATTGTAAACTGACCTGGTCTATTCGGAAGGAAAGTGAGATCTGAAGAAATGTATCATGATTAGTGTGAACTTAGTTCAACAGAAAGATAATAGGTTGAAAATATAAAATAGGTCCCGTTGGGCTTAAGTAAATCCTGGGATGACAGGTCTATTACAGCTATATCGCTGGATAAACACTCTGTGTGTAGAATGTCTGAGAGGAAGGGCAAGATTCTCTGAAGAACAAGGCAATGCTGTTGTATTTTCTTAAAGCTTTTCAAGTAACTGGAGGAGGACTATAGTCTGTTTCTGGCTCTCCTGTCTCAATGTGAATGAGAAAAATTAGACTATCACAATTAGAATGAGAAAATGGTAGGTAGTCAGGTATATCTAACAATCCTTGGGTTTAAAAGCATATATTAAATTAGTCAGAATCTATCCACACTTTACAGGTAAGAAAAATGACAAGAATCAAGTTGCTGATTTAATGTCACACTGCTCTAGACATTGAATGATGATATGGACTTACCTATAGCTACTGCAGTATTCTTTACATGGCAGGGAGAATCTCTGTATGGCTATTAATATAAAGAAGCAGGAGAGTAGAAACAGCAATGCAATACCCATTTTACCAAATATCCCTAAGTACAAGAAATTTTGACAATACATCCAAAGAAAAAGTCAATAACCATTATATCATTATACCCAGATGCTTGGACCAGTTTCCAGAGGAAAGTCGTCAGAATTTGGCATCTGGCTTTTGCTTGCTTTGCTTTCAATTACCCTACCCACACTGGCTCAGTTAGTTTTATGGGAAATTTGGGGTATATGAGATGATACTAAGATTCTCTGACCATGAGGAATGGCCTCTTCAGGATAAGTATAATATCCAAGATTCCAGGGTGATACCCCAGTGCATAAAGTATTTCCTAAGCATGCACAGAGATCCTAGTTCAAATCCTCAGCACTCACATTAAAAGCCAGTGCCACTGCAGTCTCCTGTAACCCCAAGTGCTGAGAGACATGGAGACAAGAGTGTCTCCAGAGCTCACTGGCCAGGGATACCAGGTGAGTCAATGACCGCCAGGTTCACACTAGTCATACATTTCTTCAGATCTCCCGTTTCCTCTGAGTAAATCAGGTCAGTTTACAGTTGCTTTTTCTTTTTTCTTTTTTTTTTTTTTTCTTCCTACAGAAAAAAAATGCCTACAGGCATATTTCTAAAGTGTTTATTTTCTACCTGTGTCATTGGACTCTGACAATTGTATTTTTCAATAAAAGCTCAGCAAAAGACCACATCTCAAAATGAACTAACTGACAAATTAAACAAAAGGTGGAAAAGTGATTGAGGAAGGAAGATATCTGACATTGACTTCTGACACACACAGAAACAGACAGACAGACAGACAGACAGACAGACAGACAGACAGACAGAGACATAGTCACACACAGACATGCACACACACAGAGACACACACAGACATACACATAGACATGCACATACACAAAGACACAAACACATAGACACAGACACACAGAGACATAGACACACAGACAGGCACATACACAGAGACACACATACACACACACACACACACACACACACACACACACACACACACATACACACACACAAACCATTATTTGAATACCCCCAGAGACTGGATAATCTACTCTCCTCACAAAAAAAGCACATTAAAATGTTGAAACTTCACATCACTTTCTGAAAAAAATACAATACACATTTTAATTGTTAATTTGGAAAAATTCATTCAATTAAAACTTGATTATGATTTATGGAAAAAGGGGGTGCACATATTGCTTCTACATCTAACCTGATGCTGTTATGATTGAATACTGCTGTGATAACTACAAATAACTACACTAAGATTGGCTTTATGGTTTTTTAAACTCAGAATGATATCAGAAGAGAGGGTGGTAAAGCCATCAGCTTCAAGGCTGGACAAATAAATTCTCTGGCCACTACTTTTTTTTTTCTTTCTTTCTTTTCCTTTTTGCATGGGCACCTATACTGATATAGTTAGCTGTAATATTACTTCAGCCCTGTAAGTGTGGAAGCAAGACCCCAAACCACAGATAAGCAAAAATCTTTCTGAGTATCTATGAATATCCCTCAGAAATTGGTATAATTTACTATAAAAATGCATTCTGGGGGCAGCTTTCCCACTGAATACTAAAATATCTGTGTCTTTGGATAATCATTTTCTGCTTACAACATGGTGTTGCTATGCAACAGGGTCAAACTGACCTGTAATTTCCCCTCCTATTTACTCAGCAGTAAATACAGGACAGCTGAGGAAATCTTCCGTGTGCTAAGTGCACGTTAATGTCAGCTGTGCCAGCTCCATGCCCTGGTAGAGTCCATAATGAGCTAGGTGGTGCTATTTGGACTATGCTCAGCCTCACAGTTGACCAAGTGAGATTTTCCACAAAAGTGCCATCATATCAAATTGTTAATGTTTATTAATAAGGATTACTCAGTTAGTTGGCTGCCATGATGGAATACAAGATTCTGTCCTTTAGGAATGAAGAGAAACTGGACTTGGTAAGTATGAACAGAATGTGAGATGGAGCCATAAAGATCCCAAAGAATCTCTGAAAATTTGGGGTGCTGGGGACTACAGGGTCAGAAGCCTAAATAATGAGAATGTAAGATTCGCCTTGCTCACAAATTCTGTGTTCATGTTGACCATCTTCACTGTAAATTCACTCTTTGATGTGGGATGATGGTTTGGGATGTTTCCTTGTCCTGTCCATTCTCTGGAAAATGTTTTGTTATATAGATGGCATAACACTGACCTCTGAGTGCTATCCCCACATTTGAAAAGTCACAGGAGAAACAACCAGATGCAGGGGCACTCCATACACCTTAAAGTCCTACTGGGACTAGATCAAGTTAAATGGAAAAAATTAAAAAGCAACCCTATATAGATATAAAAGGATATTCTCAGAAGCCATACTGAGTTTGAATAAAAGCCCCAGTGCCAAGAGTAAGCTACATCCTTATGAGTTGTTAGCCATGGAAGCCTCTGAGGCCCCACAAACCAGAGAGGCTATTGCTACTGTTGTTGGTTGTATTCCAGACCTACATGTTAAAACCCTATTGCTGAAGACACCACATCCTTTGACTGCAGGACATAGAGAAATTAAATTAGGACAAAACTGGAAATTCCTACTTTGCTGGCTGGCTTTTACAGCACCAGAGGGAATTCTGTAGGCTGCTAGTGAACAGTCAACAACATTCCTGCTTGATTATGTGTCCAGCTTGCTAAAATCCAACTTGCCAGGCAGGAAGTGACAGCTTATGCAATAGCGGCTCCCTAATAATGGGTAAGACCAACAAGCTTTGAATTTAAGGCCTGTTTCTCAAAAGTGAGTTCTCTTCTGGTTGTGTAAGCTAAGTCAAAAAACTGACTTGGAAAGCTGGAGGTACCAATGAGGAAGCAACTTCTATCATTTTACTAGATAAATGTGATGCATCTCTTAAATATTACTCCAAGTATTTGCTTAAGAATATAGATGACTGTTGTCTGCCTCAACTCATAATCACTGATGAAGCTCCTACAAACAAGTGACTGTTGCTATGGCATGGTGGCCTAATTCTTAGCTATAGGGACATCAATGTTAATGTCCTTTAAGGGTCAGCTATTATTGGGAAAGAGGAAGACAAGAGTCACTTGGTTCCTCTCTTCCTAGAATAAACAATAAAGAGTACTGAGAGTCACTCTGGACAAGCTAAAAAACAATAGAATTTGTAGAGTAAGGAATTATTTTATTATAACAAAAATTCACATAATTTGTGCTTGATTCTATATAATATTCTCCATGAATAACATTTGATGGATGCAGAGAACAGATGAATTGAGCTCCACATAGTAATAGACAAAAGCTAGTGGTGGATTGTGCACAGGAAGCAGTTGTGTCCACAGACGTGTCCTCTTGGATAAAATGGAGAGTTAAAATCCCATAGTCACTAGAGGCAGCCCTGTTTAAACAGAATAAATCACAAGATAAAAAGAAAAAGACATAAATGTGATAAAGGGACTTGTAAGGAGAAGGAGACTTGACTGGGCAAGAAGGGTGATGGTCTGGAGGTGGTGGGGACTAATCATAGTGCATTCATATTCATTTATAAAATTGTTAAAGACAATAATTAATAATAAAATAAGAAGAGAGACTCATTCACTGGTCTATAGAATCACTCTCTTTAGACACAGATCCAATAAAGTGACTGGTACCTAAGTTAAAAATGCTTGATTTCAGGAAGTGGGGTTAAGAGCTTTAGCCCAGGCACGAGGACATTCTAATCTGAATACCACAAACTGCAGGAAGGGACTGGGCTGGAGCAAACTATGAACATGTAGCTTCATTCCTAAATGTCCTCAAAGTTCCCTGCCCACCTATTTCTCCATTAACATAATGCAGTGTTCCATGCAGTATCCTCCTTGTCATAAAACATGCTATTCTGAGTTATGAAATGGATGGATGCCAAGAAATAAATGTTTCCTCTTCCTGACTCATAATCTACTCCTCAAGACTCATCAATGGTGCTGTCTCCAGTCTCCTTAATAGTGCTGGCCCAGCAAGCGTTTTATGGCTGGCTATGAAGCAGGCCCACCTGTGCCCCAAATCCTTAGCAAACAGGCCTAGTTGGCAGCTTTCCTGTTTGGGGCACGTAAATTTAAACATGGGTAAATAATCACACTCCCATCGGTTCACTTGAGGAAGGTTATTGTACTTCCCGTGCTGTTAAACACGCAGAGTGTCAAGGCTGTTCTTTATAGTATCCCTGCAGTCTAATAAATCATTGTCAGGTCTTACTCTAATAAAGACACCTTATGGGTGATAGATTTTATTTGTGAGTTTATGACAAATACCTAAAACATCAGGCATTCCTGTTGTAATCGTCTTTTATGAGCTTTAGCTTTCTCCTGTGCTCAGAACGCACACACACACCTAAGTGTGGGATAGAGAAAGGCAGCGATCTGGATAATAATTCACCTAGTAGCCTTGGGCATTTTCTCAATGTCTCCATATTGCAGCCTTATAAACCTATCTCTAATAGATGTTAATTAATTAGGCATTAATTCTGCTGTTCTTTGAAGACTTGAATGAGCGCTGTGTGACCATCATTTCAGCATGTTTATGGGTATAAGTCCTTTTTATTAGTTTTCACTGATTGCTTTAAAATTTTAATACATTAACCCCTAAATAAGAATGTTTCTATTGCAGTTATCTAGTTCCAGAGAGCAGCTTGTCAGTTTGGCATTGGAAATGGTTGGATAGGTAAGCCAGCGTCTGTCTGACTGAGATCTGATGTTTTCTTTGTTCTCTGATGCTGGAAGTGGAATGGTCTTGCATCCACAGACAAGTTTGCACTACAGTCTAGTAGTGATTGTTCTAAGTTACTGGGTTAGTGATGTGTGACTGGATTATCACAGTTCAACTTGAATGTCTGGGTTGTTAAAGGTTAGGTCCATTTCCATGGGGATGGCTCGGTAACTGTTAAAAAAGGTCTAATCTCTCAGGGTGGAGGGGTTCATGGTACAGGCTGTCTTTTTATACTTATTTTTAAAAATTAAAATGGAGTTACATCATTTTACTTTTCATTAATCCCTTGTGTTTGTGTTTACATACTTTATATATATATATATATATATATATATATATATATATATATATATATACATATGTATGTATGTATGTATATGTATATTCCCCCTGGTATATTATAAAACTGACTCAGTTACTTTAATAGTAACTGTATATATAATATTTCAAGGCTAACTACTTGCTATTGGATAATGACATGGGGGCTTTTCTCTCATAAAGACCATTTCCCCTTCACTCAACATTCCTTAGTTGCCTATGCTTCCTTGTATAGGAAATGTCCCTGTGATATTTCTCTGGTCTACTTCATCATGTCTAAGGCTCAGAAACATTTCAGAAGAGCAGGCAGAAAGACTGTAAGAGCCAGAGCTACAGACACTTTGCCATAAGATTGAATCTCCTAGTAAGTCAGGGAGGCTACACCCATGAAGTCTCAACACACTGTCCAAACAAGTCCTGAATACGGATGATGACAATAGAATTCTGCCTTTTTAAAAAGTGCAATGCCTTCATTTTTTATGTATATGGGTATGTTTTGCCATCCTGTGTATTAGTGCACCATATGGGTGCAGTGGCTGAAGAGGGCCAGGAGAGAATTTTGGACCTAGAGTTACAGATGGTCTGAGTGGGCATTTGGGTGCTAGAAATTGAACTTGGATCCTTTGTGAGAACAGCCAGTGCCCTTAACTGCTGGGCCATCTCTCTGGCCTCCAGCTTGCTTTTCTTTGCTGGGAGGATAATGAGCTTTAGAGAGAAGAGATGAGGGACTCACTTTCTTTTTGGTCCTGGCCAGGAAGACAAGAGTCAACAATGTTACTGGGTTTCTCAAATGCCAGAATAACTAATGTTCTTTTTAATATGTATACACACATATATGCATTGAGCAGAATTGAGGATACATGCTAGCCAAGAAGTTTCTAGAAAATGTTAGAATTGAAGTAAATTGAAACACATATTATATATCATATATTTTACTCAGGTTACTGAATTTTATGATCATCCTTTCCAGTTAAACAAGCAAAATATTTTATTTTCAGACTTTGAAGTGTGAATGAAGTATCTTCAAATTTCACAGGACAAATGGTTAAGTAGAAAGAACATAAAGAAAAATATTCAGAAGTTAATCCAATTCATGTATTAAGGAATAAATCAAAAGTATGTAGGCTACAATAATGAAAGTTAACACTTATATTAGATTTAGTTCTTGTTATGAGTAATCTCAATTTTCAACTTGACTAGCTCTTGAATCTCCTGAGACATAAACTTGTGGGCATGCGTATGGGAAATGATTTTAATTAGGTTCATTGAGTTGAAAGATAAACCCACTGTGGGTAGCACTGTTATCTGGGTTAGGACCCTGGACTGTATGAAAATGAGAAAGTGGCTTCACAAATCTATATTTACAATACAACTAGCCTTCTGCTGTTGTGAATTCTCCATTATAATGCATTATAGCCAGTGACTATGAACCAGAGTGAATTCTTTCTTTCTTGATTTTTTCTTGGGGTATTGTATCACAGCAACAAGAACAGTAACAAAGAAAGCTGTGTATCACACTACAATAACTTGAGAAGGTAAGTATAAATGTTGCTTCTATAGGCTAGTGGCTTTTTTATGCCACTTGTTTCTCCATGAACCAACAAGCTTGCTGCTTATAGGACAAGTCTCAACTACCTAGTTGCTAATGCTTTCCAGTCTGTGTCGCTTGCTTTGGAATTTCTTAAAGTGTGTGTTTTTAACTCTTGTAAATATGACAAAGAGGAAATGCTGCAATGGCAAATGGCTATTTCTGTATTTCACACACGTGCCATGGTGAGCCTAGTTTGATAGAACTCATTCCAACAAATGAATTTTCAATGTTTAATCTAGAAACTGCAGCCATTGTAAAGCCTGTCAACACTGCAAAAATTAAGAAGAGTACATGGCTAGACATATAGTATGCAAGTGTATAGTGATGAGCAATGGCCAAGCAGATAGTATATAATATTTTAAAATTAATCTCAGACACTTAATTCTGATAGTATTTCGGCCATGTTTCTACAATTGAATAATTTTTATAAAGGATGAAAATATTTTCACTATTTGTGTTTATACTATTTTCCATGCTAATAACAATAAGATATTCATAGAAGCTAGTAGCATGAAGACCCAAGGATCTGAATTTGAATACATGTATGTGCATGTATGGATTTTAATGCACATATGCGCATATGTATTACAGCCCTGCAGGTGTCTCTAACTCCAGCACTGGAAGGTAGAGATAAACATATCTCTAGAGCTTCCTGGGCAGCTAATGTAGCTGAACAGATGAATCTCTGCTTCAGTAATAGACATTGCCTAAAGCCAATAATGGGAGAGACCTAGTGGAAGACACCTCACCTTTGACTTTGGTCTTCTCACACACATAAGTGCTCACACCTAAATAGTTATGTATGTGCACCATATCCTCTTCAGTAAGTACAAAATATATATGTGCATATATGCACGCACACATATCAGTGAATATATAAATCAAAATCTTACTTTATTTATATATTTTACTAAATCACATGGCTACTCATAAATTCATAACAACTCATTAATTCATCTAGACCTGTTTCAGTTTCAATATATTAATAAGTGTGTCTGAAAGGAATTTATCATTCACAAAAAGCTCTACCATATACTTTAGGAAATAAAAATGAATATATGTTCAGTCAGTGATCAGTGATGTATGTGTTAGCCATTCAGAAATGCAATAAAATAGAGCTACAGTCATGTTGTTGGGCCCCTTGTGATGTAAAAATGCAAGGGCTAAACTACTGAAGGTGGTAAGTTCTGGATGAAGTATGTGAGAGAAAATCTGACCATAACAGCTTTGCTATTGAGATGAGTATATGTGGGGGGGAAAAGGGGAAAAGGAAGAAGAAGGTGGATTAGAACTACAGCTTGGAGAGTCTGGAGAGATGGCTCAGTGGTTAAGAGCACCACCTGTTCTTCTGAAGGTCCTGAGTTCAAATCCCAGCATCCACATGGTGGCTCACAACCATCCTTAATGAGATCTGATGCCTTCTTTTGGTACATCAGAAGACAGCTACAGTGTACTTAGATATAATAATAAATAAATCTTTAAAAAAAAAAGAACTACAGCTTGAGGACACATTTATTTCATGTACCAAGGATCCAAGTGTCATCCATTCTATCCTCTATGCTGTATTTCAAGACCTCACACATATACCTAGAACACGTTATAACCCAGATTATTGCCAAACACGTCACCACTCTGAAGAGAACTTTAGCTAGCTCTCCAAAGGCTAATTATGGCAATGGTTATTTTCTTGTGAGATATTGGAAAAAGAATCAAGAATTAAAAAGGAGGAAATCAGACTCAAAGGAAACTCTATCTATCTTGATTATTATGTGAGGTTCCTGAAATATTTTTCCATCAGAAGTACACTGGGTCCAAGTCTAAAAAACGTATCCTATGCAATCTTTCATTTTAAGGATGAGGTCCTTCACCTCCATGTCTAGGCTTGTGTTCTAGAGCCTCTTTCTTCATGTTCAGAAACAGCTTCACCACAGAACCTGTGACAAAGGCAGTATCTTTGACACAAATCCAGATTAGAATATGCATTCTAGTAAGAACTTTGGGTGACCAATTTGCACATTAAATTTTGCAAGGATTATCTTAGGCTGCTGGGAGCCTTTCTTCACAAACCACATCATTATATGCAAAAGTCAGTGTCACACAGCCTGCATAAACAGGGGTCCCTTTCTGTGGTTTGGACATGGATTGAGTGTCTCTCTTAAAAATTATGTTTGTTTCCCTGGGGATTTAGAGTGTTTGTAGGAAGTGTAGATACTTTAAGAAGTAGGTTTCATAGTAGCTACTCAGGTCAGTCACTAAGGGTATTGTGAAGAGAAAGAACCTCCTCTGAAATTGCTGTCATCTCACATTTTCTTCATCATCATACCCATATCAAGCTTGATTCACTTAGCCTGTTTGCATGAACTCATTTAGTAAGCCTACTGTCCCACCACCCACATATGCACTCAACCCTGAACTGAGTTCCCTTTTTGATGAAAGGGCTATAAAATTGCCCCTGAACTAGCCATATGCTCTTGGTTTGTTGGCTATTTAGTACACAAAATTATGAGATAAAGTACCCCTTTTATTATAAGTACCTTGCCTCAGACATTTTCTTAAGGTCACAGAAAGTGATTAATTCATCTGAAATCCTTTGTCTCTGGCAAGGTCCACAAAAGAAGTAAATGTGTTGGTTTTGGCTTCAAAGTACAGACTGTTCACCCCAAATTCTTATCTACATGGATGAAAATATTTTGTCTTGCATTTCTGGAGCTATAGAATACATAGCCATAGGCTAAACACCAGAGGCAAGCCAGAAGAAGACCTAAAGCAAAAATCTACCAGAGGCAGATAGAAAATAATAAATACTGTAATAATAGAGGCAAAGATACTCCGGGTTCCCTGACCAAAAAAAAAAAAAAAGACCCAAGGCTCCAAAGCTCAGGTACCTTCTTACTACTGAACAGTAAACTTCACTTCTCATCTTTATATAAAATTTTCTGGTATAATCCAAAACTATTTTTCAAATCAGTTTCTCTCATTATACTCTTGATCTCATCTAGGGACATTTCAGACAAATTCTTGCTGTCCTCCTGCAAACAAAAGAGAATTTCTGAGCTCCTGCCTGTCTATTGTTTTGTTCCCCTTTAAGTAACCTCCCTTGTCACCCATGTCTGTCCAGTTCCACACTTCCTTGCAGATACATTTCTCATCTCCTCTACCCAAGCACTTCTAAGAGGATCTAGACAGAATAATGGCCTCCTACGTTTATCAAAACCCCTCCATATCATGGAGTACTTACCAGGGTGAACTTGGTTCTGGAACATTTAATGAATGGAACAGGACCAAACTTTGACAATTTCCATAAATGTTTGGCCGATTTTAAAACTTTCCACATGCTTCTGTGTGTGCATATGTGGGTGGTGGGACAGTAGGCTTACTAAATGAGTTCATGTAGACCGGCTAAGTGAATCAAGCTTGATATGGGTATGATGATGAAGAAAATGTGAGATGCCAGCAATTCCAGAGGAGTGTTCGTATGATACAACAAAAGGAATTAGTAGGTCCTGGTAAACAAGTTATGTGAAGATGTTTCTAAAACATAGAACAACCTAAAAGTCTTGAAAACAACCTCCAAAATCAAATATAAATACAACCTGTACCAGCTTCCCCCACCCTCTCTTTCTCTATCTCCATCCTGATTTCTCATACACTCAGGTTTGTTTTTTCTCTATCCTATTTTATTTGCCTACCCACAGGATGTATACTCTTTAAGCATTACAAACTGAATTTACAAGTCGTTTTCTTCTTGTTTGAGGTATTAGGGTATGTCTTTAGTCCATGTCTTATGCAATCCTTAGAATTAGAAACATATTATGTTTTTGTTTTCTTATTTGTGTTGTATGTGTTTTCATATTTATTTTGTATCTATTTATTGTATACAGTAAAGAATTTCACCATGGCTTTCTGTGGTATGCATATATGTTAGACTTATAATGATTCCTGTTAGAGGCCATACCGTGAGAAAGGGAGCTTTTCACAGTCTCCCACCCTGACAAGCCAAATGGACTTGTGCTAAGGAGCCAGTCGTCACTCCCTTCTCCCTGTTCCCTTCCTGGCACCTAAGGCTGTAAAAGCTGAATTATAGTCCCCTCTTCCCTATCTCTTCCTGACTCCCATGACATCCAAGGAAATGAGTTATATGCTGAGCCCGGCCTGACACCCAAGGCTGTTAAGGAGGATTCCACCTTCCGGAGATAAGACGCAGAGTGCCTGCTGCCTGGTGCCTGACTTTGGCCCTCGTGTCCCCTGATGCCCACTTCTTTGTTCTTTGTCCTTTGTTCTTTGTTAATTCCCCCTCAACCCCTCCCTATTCCCCTAGATATATGCTTTAAAACCCTGCATTGCAGCCTAATAAATGGAGACCTTGATGTTCTACTTGGTCTCCACTCCTCTTTTCTCTCCCATCCCATTTTCTCCCAGGTTTGCAGTTCCCCTTGCACCCACGAATAACTGAGTCCTGCTGGGCAGGACAGATTCCTGTATTATGCATTCTTGCCATTCCTCATTTCTTCATATTCTCCTGCCCTTCTATCCCTGTTCACTTAATCCCATGTCCATCATTTTCTTTCAAAACCCTACATTTGAGGAAGCCCATATGAGAGTGTCTTTGTAGGAATGGCTTATTTCATTTAATATGATAATCTTCAGTTGCATTTGCTTTCAAACAAGCAAAACAATTGCATTTTCTACATGACTGAGTAAAACTCTAGTGTGTAAACACACTGAGTTGTATTTATCCATTCACTTGTTGGTGATTCCACAGCTAGGCTGTTTTGAGCAATATTATAGCAAGCAATTTATTAAGTAATCTTCAATATTCAAAGGGAATACAATATCATTGCAGAACAAACCAAACCAAAATAGATCAATTAGGACATATCTGTACAGAAAGAGGTGACTTAGGGAATATTAATAGCTGCACAAATTAATAGCAAAATATGACAAAGAAAGGTAGAACTCCACCTTGAGAAGTCACTTTCTGGAGTACCCGAATAAAGGAAATAAGGAAATGGTCTTCCTTAACTATCAATCAAAAGCTTGTTTACAATTCTTGTGTAAGTGTAATGAGAAAGGCGACATCGTAAACATTTGGAGTCATGAAGCATTACCAAATAAACACAAGCCTCTGCTTTGCATCTTGGGGGTGTTAAACATGAAAGATGGAACCTAATCTTCTTTAGAGCTCCAAGCTGCATCAATGGTTTCCTCAAAGAAACTCACATCTGGCTGAGGGTGTTTCAGGGTTCTAAATTGCACTTGATATTTGATATTAATATTTGAAAATCTAACAGGTGGAAGACACTCTCCTCCTGGGTTCATTTCTGAAATCCCCCAGTCAGAGAGACTGTTACAGTTTGATCTTTGAGTATGTTTTTATCACTGTGGCAGCACTGGATGAGAGACCAGATGACATCTGCTAATGGGTGTTTGCTTAAGCATCATCTACCAAGAGGCAAATGTTGGGAAAAAAAAAAAAGCCTTTGTAATCAAACCCTCTTAGCTTCCTCCTCCACAACAGTTTCCTCTGCAGCCACATGCTGTGTCTCTCTGAGGGAGAGAAGCATATGGTGCCAGAGGGGCCAGCGAGTGTGCAGCAGAGACCAGGGCCACATGTGGCCACCACAGAAAGATCTTCAAAGTTTATTTGTGCAGCTTTCTATAGTTAGGAGTTCTGTGCTGTCACTATAAGAGAGGAAATTCTATTCTCTGTATGAATATAACAAAACAATGAAGTTCAGAGCCTATTTCAAAAGAAAATGTTGACAACAAAGCGATGTAGACAGGTCAGCATGCAGGATGCTTTGGACTCAGACTAGGCTCCTAAGAAAAATATTGAAAAAGCAATACACCATTAAAAAAGTCCTTTTGTTGGCTGAGATATTCAGATACTGGGAGCTAAAATTGTTTCAGGATTTTTTCTTTTCTCAGATTCTAATCAGAATTCACATGAGAAAAACTGAACAAAGAAATTCAATCCTGTTTTTTATCACAGTTCATACACTGAGCTTGAAAGCATGATTCCGCCCAGGCAATCTTAAAGTCACCTTTGTGGAACAAAGCTGGACATATTTTTACACTGGCTTGGGACCAACTAGGTAGCCACAGATGGAGCATTTCTTTATCTATGAGGAAGAAAATGAGCTTGCTAAACAGAGACTTTGGGTAGTAAAATGATGCCTGTTTTTCTGAAATGTTGGACAGAGAAATAAATAACTATTGAAAAGTCTAAATAAGTAACTCTTAATGGGACTTAGTCATTGTGGTATTGGCTTCACCAACATGTTAGCCACTTTACAAAATGTAAATGTACTGTTGCTTTTTTTGCCAGAGGATACCATTCAAGTATAATAAAACACATTGTTTAGGCTAGGGCCAAATGTTTCACTTGACTTATTTAAGAGATCAATATTAGTCTCACCTATTAATTGTGGTATAAGGTGTAACAATGATGGGAATAGCTTGCTCATGAAGTAGATACACTGAAAAACAAAGCAAGGGAAATCTGTGTGTCCCTAGTTTGTTCAGAGGATCACTCTAAGCCAAGCGAAAGATGAGCTAGGTTTACCTTGGTGTAGGAATATAGATGCATACAAAGAGAATCACTGTTCTCCATAAGAGGAAGCAAGGGGTCACTGTGGAAATCACACGGAATTTAGAGACAATTTAATTACATCTCACCTCCATAAATGCAATCATATTTGTCATCTCCAAGAGATGCTCTTAGTCACATGGAGTGGTATTGTACCTTTGTCACCTATGAGAAATGGTATCTACTAATGATTATCTATTTCTTTGAAAACAACATTTTTTTTCTGGATTGAGTCTATAACTTCACTCAGTCAATAAAAGGATCCACTCAGAAAACATAGAAAAGGAATGATTTTATTTGAAAAGCTCCTAGTTTCTAATACAGCTTTATATCTATGGCCACTTAACAAGCCTTGAATGAAAACTGTGACAATATCATCATGAGTTTATAACCATTCTGTTCCTCCCTAATTGTATGATGTCAGTAACAATCTATTGTCATCAGTGTGACAACCAGGGCAGCCATCTTAAATGTCAATCATTTGTCTGCAACATGGCAGTTGCTATTCATGCATATGGAGATGACATATACTAATTTGTTTCTTTAGGAACAAAGTTATTAAAAGGGATAATGAATAAATCCATCTTAATACTTAACTATCTGTGTGTAAGTGCACTACAATAGAAAGCTTGATCCTATCTTGGTCTCTTTTCTATTCGATTTATATAATAAAATATCTGAATTATTACGCTGGCTTTGAATTGTGATAGAAAAGAAGGTTGGATTGGTAGAACAGCCCATTCCAGTCTCAGAGGCAAATTATAAAAGACTCATATTGGAAAAAAAAATCTCAAGTGAAATTGTAGAAATTTTAGTCGCGAATCAAAAGCATACTTTTATCCACTATTACTTAAAACTCATCTTTGACTAAAATTATTTTAAGTCCAGCTTTAATATATTCTTATATCCAGAATATACAAAATTCAAGAGAAAAGCAGATGTACAATGGTTTGCTTAGATGTTTTGTGATTTGGAAATAAAACATCTCCCGCAGGCTTCTATGTTTGGTATTTGGTCCTGAGGTTGTAGATCTACTTTTGAGGTGTGGATTCTCTAGGGAGTGGTACCTAGTGACAGGACGTAGATTTCTAGAGAGCTTGGCCTTGGTTTATATCTCAGCTCCACTTCGTGTATTCCTGTGCTTCCTATGTATTAAACGTGAGCAAGCATCTACCCACAACCCTACCCCATGAGGGATTGTACCCCATAACCTATGAGGTAAATAGACTCCTCATCCCTCTACTTGCTGCTCATCCAGTTTTTGGCTCAAACTTGAGTAAACTTAATAATAGAGAGTGTTACTTGAAAATAAAATTAGTGATGTTACTTAGTACAAAACAGTCTTTTACAGTGGCTATATTCAGAGTATTAGAATCCGATGATGCAATCCCAGCAGAGCTGTGAAACTGTCTCTTCTCAGGGACTCCCATGATCTGGAATTGTTTTCAGAATAACAGGAAAGGGAAGAAAGTTGAATAGGGAGCCCATCTGCTTTTAATTCAGCATTCCCAAAAAAACCGTTGTGCATAACTCCCAAAACAGAAAGCTACATTAAATTGTTGCTAATTTTAGACAATAAGTGAGTAGAAACTCCAAAGGTGGAGCTTCCTCTCTTTCAAAACACTACTCTCCCCTGATTCCTTGACAGCCTGTAGCCATGGTACCTGCTAAGAGTTAGCTAAAAATAAAGACTTTTAAGTTGATCATTTCTTGTTGTCCATGAAATCTCTCCTGCTGAATGTCTTGGATAATTTTGTCCAATCTAGGAATAAAGTATTTTTCTTAGGCTTCACATTTCATGGGATTGTGTGTATGGATTTGCCCTTCCATTGGCTTTGCTACTTTATTTCAGGTTTGTGGGCTCACAGACTACCCACTCTGGGCTTCCCTTCTACCAGACCCATACTTTGCTGTAAGTTTGGGATAAGATTACCCATATACTTAGCATAAAACTAAGGTCAGCTTGGTTGCTAGTTCTCCACTTTTATTCTCTTGGGCATCTGGTCTTATGCAATTCTTGTTCAAAGAGTAAAGAAAAATGTATTTTATTTACTGCTGCTTATAAATTTTGCAGACTAGTCTAACCTTCTGTTCAGATATATTTTATTTTGAAAGATATAAATGATTTCAAAATACCTGTAAAATACTATGAAGATGAGGTTCTAAGCATAATGTGGAATTTATATCCACCCACAATAGTTTTATACAGCACAAAGTTGCTCATAAATACTAATTGATCTGTAGAATACAGGAAATACTCAAGACTTAAGAAGGCAAGTTAGACTGAATGTAAAATCAAAATCAGATAAAACAAATCAACAAAAACCAACAACCTCTGGCACAATAGAACTAATTTTCCTCAAGTTCTGGCACTAAGTTGCCAAAATAAAAGGATGTATATGATATGATAGGTCTGAGATTCAGCAATTAAGTGCAGAGTTAATTAAACTAAATACGTAAGCCACACCCCTGAGGAGCATAAGTGTGTGTGAAGCGTGCACAGCATCAGGGCGATGCCCTTCCTTCCACACTCCATATATTCAAATTAAATTAATGCAACTTGTGAATTTATGAGACACCCTCTACAACCATGAAGGACAAAGCACCAAGCCTTCCTAAAGCCCAACACCACTATCAGGTTTCATGTGTGTTGTCTGTTTATAATCCACTTAAAAATAAAATGCCTTGCCATCTCTTCTAAATTATTTTTAAATTCACATACCATATGGAGTTCCTCTGAATCAATACTGATGCCTCTTTTACCTCAGTTGTACAATGTAGGATACACTGTATGTTGAACACAATGGGAGCTATACATATAATTTGATTGACTCTAGTACAAATTATTTTCTATAAATAAGTACTGCCACCATGAACAGCAGCTTTTAGCCTGTGATTACTAAAACTGACACTATTTTTAAAGATTTATGGCATTTGTTTTATATTTGTATGAAGTATTTCTAAATATAACTTCTAAATGTTTGTTTCTTTTCTTCACAGACTTAACTATCATGGATACTTTTTCAAAAAATGGTTTTTTTCTAATCAGGAAAGCTGTAATCACATCCTAGGAACTCCAACGTTAGTTAACTCCAAACAAAAGCAAAACTAAAAGCCAAGACGTTGCATACCAACTTAAGAAAAATTTTATTTAGATTTCAAAACTCAGAAAACATAATATGATCCATTTATCTTTATTTACTTAATAGAAATTAAGTCATAGGTTTTAAAATAACTCATAACCTTTAGTGGATTTATGAGTTTTAAAGTGATTTTAATACTCTGTATGAAAATGTTCACTATATCAATAATAAATGAAAGTTAAGGAATTTTGTAGCAGGTGGTGTAGCAGTTAACATTAAATGGATTGATATTTCCACACAGATCCATTCCTAGTATGCTATGTGAGTGGAAAGGAATGGTAAGAACTCCTGTGGGGTTCTCTGATGTAAAATATTCTATTTTATACCATTAAATGTAAAGATGAGATTCAATAGTATTTTAAAATAGTGGATGTAGAGAGGATTTTTTTCCAAAAGAAAATGTGGTACTCACTATGGTACTTAAAAATGAAATCTTTATTTCCAGACAGATGGACTTCACTTTTTAAGGAAGCTGTTTTCACAGATGACAAGACACTAGGAAAACACGAAAACATGAAGTAATTTGCTGCAGGACTGGGGCAATTCTCCCAACCCCACATAAAGTAACATACATGCAGATACAAGCAGAGCCATAGAGCTAACATGTATTAAATTGAATTTTAAGGGATTAACTGTTCTTGGCAAACAATGCTGAAATGTGCTTCTTATGGTTTGACATTAGGCAACTGGATAAAAACTTTTCTTAGCACCATATAGTACGTTTGGTTCTGTTCTTCTCTTTTCAGGTTGACATTAAATGCTAGCTATTTGGCTCATGGAAGAGGATGTTCCAAATCAAAATCATCTATTTCCAGCAATGCTTAAAGCTATAGACATACACCATATCATCATATCACACACACACACACACACACACACACACACACACACACACACACACACACACCCGTTCTGCACCACTTAACATATATGGATTAGAATATGCATGAATTTGTGTGGACATGACCACAAACACATAAGCACATGCATTCATGCACTCACATGTATGTAAGCATAGTCAAAGAGAGACGGGTCTTTGTACACCCCTTCCTTCTAGAAAAAAAAAGTATCATTTTATTCCCATACCACACCATCAGCTTATTCTTTAAAGCAATTTCAACAGAAAATTCACAATGGATCTTCTTTAACTTTATACTTAATTTCATTTTACTATTTACTTTAATCTTCCAGGTTTTCGAAAACAAATGTATTAGGCACATTGCATTTCTCTGCTGGCCAGTTGTTTTTGGAATCTTTGATCTGTGCACCAAAGAACTGGTACAGCCAACCCTGTTTTCCCTCCCTTTGAGAGTAAATACTCTTTGGTCCCCCATCCCTTGTGTGGTCTTAAGGGCTTTTATAAACAGGCTGGGGAGAGAACAATGAAATGTACATGGTATCCCTGTTCTATGGGTGTTCTTTGAATGTGGAGTTAGAGTGGCCCTGCCTGTTGGCTACATATTGGCTTAATTTTCTTTCTACTTTAAAATTTTTGCTTCTGAATCACCAGCCAGCCTTTGTATCCTAAGACCCTGCCTTAGATGTTGCCTGTATTTTTCTTGAGACATATTTCCATCCAACTCACTGAACTAGAATATGGCTTGACATCTGTCTGACATCCCATTTACAGCATAGGACAAACTGAAACCAGCTACAAAGATTGATATATATTCCTTTCCACATCAGGACCTCTATCTTTTTGTCCTTTCCTCCATGAGCTGAATTAGAATACAAACTAATAGGAAGTTCTGTGCAACAATCATATCTGTCCTTTAAAGCTAGACCAATGGTTCTAGATCCCAGCAATATAGCATAACATGACGTCTGGTCTATAATCAATACAACTACAGGACAAGGACAAAGACACCTTGCCTTTGCAGTCTGCTTACACATGCCAATGTTTACCATTCAGAACTGGTTTCAATTCTTGTTCTTCTACTTCTGGTTAGAAAGTAGCTTTGGTAGTGATAAAAATCATTCTCACTGAAAATGGTCCATCTCTCCAGAGCACAGTGACAGTGATATAATAATATAAAAAAAGTTTTAACAATATTCAAAATAAAAATCTCTCTAAAATGTGAAGATCCCAAAGGATAGGGAAAAAATGAGATGGCATGTTTATAAAAAGGCAATATGTGAAAACAGATAACTTCTTCTAAACTTATTCTAAGCATTAATGTACACAGTGTTGTCCTGGACTATTGCAAATATGGTCTAAGATGGAAAGAGAAGGAAAAGATGGAGCTAAGAAAGAGTGAATCCTCTCTTTTTTATTTTATTTCTAACTAAATAAATAAATATATGTATGTATATATATATGTATATATATATATATATATATATATACACATATATATATATATAATATAGATATAGATTGTTGGGGTTGGCTTGTGGCTCTCATGTCCCTCATGTCCGGGTTCAAGCCTGGGAGGCAATAGGAGCTGAAATGTTTAATAAAAAAGTCTGTGCTTATAAAGAGGGAAACCCATCCCCCATCACGCCAAGATTCTTGATGTCAGCACAGCCTTTTAGCAGCAATTCGCCAGATTCACAGATTGTAGTTAACTCCAGAAAGTATTGGAGAACCCATTTGGCCTCACGGCAGGTGGCAGGCAATGTAACATCAAAGGAAACTAGTTGAGTTGGAGAAGCAGCACAGCAGGTGGCTCTGCCTCAGTGGAGTATGGTCTGAACCACCCTGCTTAGGCTGATGAAGGTTACAATAGATAGATAGATATGTACAGTCAAAGAGAGGCAGGTCATTGCCTGCCACTCTTGTGTGTGTGAACGTATGTGTGTATGCCACATGCTTTTGAGTGCTGAAGGGAGCAAGAGCTGAATAGCATATTATAATGGGTTTTAAGCTGCCCTACACGGGTACTAGGAATTGAACTTGGAGCATCTACAAAAACAGTACCTGTTCTTAACCAAGGACACATCTTTCCATTTTCAAGGTAAAAAATATACAATAAGTAGAACTAAAACTTTTATTTCTCTTTTATGAGGTCATTTTTTGTGACAAAGCATTATGCTGATATGAAATAAACAATGCAAAAGTAGTTATCTCCTTGTATTAGTATAATTTTTGTTACTAATTTATCTCAAGACAATGATCTCTCTATCAGAGTCAAATAATATATTTGTATATTTAATGAACACAAAACACTAATGAAGGACAGTGAATTACAGTCTTACAGTAGACTACCCACATATAATACAAAACACTGAAGATTTCTCATAAAGGGAAAGCTATTTTCATGATTTTCAAAGAAAAATCACAAACTTTGTGATTTTTACTACACATGTAAATGTATAAAACAACTTATTGGAGTTTACAGCCCACAAAACAAAACCAAAATACAGTAATTATTAAAATGCTTGTGGAGCCATGTTGTTCTTTCTAGGCACTGACCTAGAAGTCTAAGAATGTCTGTCTATTAGATCAAAGCACTGGGTGTCAGAGCTTCGAACCTGATCTCTCTCCATCTGTACAATAGCTAGAAAGGTAAAGAAGATGTTCTCAGCATCATGCCAATCTATACATATGAGGTTGGTCTTCATCTTCACTGTGTACCCTGTCAAGGCATTCAATTTAGTATAGCACCAGGTCAAAGAACTACATAGAATGAGACAGCTGCTCCTCATCAGATAGTCATAAGGGACATTATCTAACTAGCAGTGCTTTAGGAAGGAGAGTAAGGGAGTGGTCTAAGATGTAGGTAAAGAGAATGTGGTCTGTGGATATGGCAGATGAAGACTATTGCATTGCTAACGTTGGTAGGAAGCTTGGCAGGACAAGGTATGAGGGATATGAGCATGAATGAAAAATGAGCAGGTAATAATAGCAGAAATAACATAGCCTCCTATTCAAACTAAGAAATCCTAACATCTGTTAAAGACACAGACACGTAATTAAAAGGATATCACAAAATAACAACATGGCAAACTTTTTAAAAATTCTTCAAAGCAGATGTAATGTGAGTAACTACTAATCCAGAGAATTAGAATCTAAGCCTAGTGGTGGGAAATTTTCTTAGCCAATTATTTATATAATTAATGTCAGAAAACAAGGAACCACATATGAGAAGAATCTCTAACATGAAAACATTTCACACTAAGGCAAAAACAAACAATAACAAATAATAACAAAGTGAACTTGAAAGAAACAGAAACAAAGCAGAGACAATGAAATCCCCATATATGTAAACAAAGTATTTTAATACTCTAAGAAACTAAAGCAGAGACTGCATCTGGGGAACAAGAACACAGGGTGTATGGGAAAATATGAAATATCTAAAGATTAAAAATAGTACTCTAAATCATGTGCAGAATATAAGACAGCTCACTAGGAGAATGTCTGGAATTCATATTGAAAAGCTCTCTAAGACCAGCTAGCCAAAGGAAGAAACTAGAAAAGAAAAATATTAGGAAAAAATTTAAAAGCTGGAGGAATTATGAGTGTCTAAGTTTTAGTTAACAAAGAGACAAGAAAAGGGAGATAATTCTGACAAAGAAACCATCAAAGGACTACTTCAATCACATTTTCTAGTGCCAAAGGATTTCTATACAAAAAAAAAAAAAAAAAAAGACCCAATGAGAGCTCACAGCAAGCGATGGAAATAGAATTACAGCAAATAATTCTACGGAGAAGTTTCAGCATAGTGTGTACAAAGAGAGGGTCTAACAGATTAAAACCAGATCGTATTTAGTAGATCAAAGGCCAGAATGACTTTGGACTTCTTAATAGCAACTATGAAAGCTTTGAAACAGCAGGACATCCCTTCATAACTCTAACATAATGATGATTGATTGCCACGAGACGTCCTATATCCAACTACTATTTGTAAAAGCTAAAATACCCGCAAAAGTTCATTTTCTGACATTGTGTCTTTAGGGGTTACTTTAAGAATTGAATTTACCCTTACAGAGGTTGAGTTAAAGAAGATGTATCTATGGAAAGGTGAAATCCTAATCTAATACAGTAGAGTGTAGGGATTCACTCCTGTGATGGTGGAGGGAGATCGAACAGTGAGCAGTGGCTATATAGGCAATGAATGCAGTGTAGTGGTGTCTATTAACCCCAAGAGAGATCTACTTCAGTGGCATATAGTGTACTCAGAGTAGAATTATGAGATCCTTGGAGAAGGTTTGGGGATGAAGCAGAAAGAGAGACCTTGGAAAATATAGGCCAAAGATCCTCACCCCTCAGAGTAAAAATAACAAAAATAATCCAAAAAAAAACACACAATTGTTAACTACAAGAAGAAAATGAAGAGGAGATAGGGAGTTGGGGAGAAACTTTTTAGACATTTCAAGGAACTTGTATGTGAACTAGAAATGAGAAAAAGGGTGGACAGGACAACAGAGGCTATGAGTCAAAAGAGAGTTTGATGTTTGTTCAGCATTTACAAGCTGCTGAGATATGATCTCTGTCTGGAAGAATCCATGGTTAGTTGAGAATGTCAGTTTGAAAGACCACACCCAGGGGAAAAACAAAAGACATGAGACACAGGGGCACAAGAGAAAATGGACTTGCTAGTGAACGAAGTCTCATTTCTGTTTAATAAGCAAGCAAGATTGAATACAGGGGCAGGTATACATGAAATGGAAGCTTTTCTGGAGCAAGGAAATGGAATATTTGCTTCTAAAATCATTGAAGAGGAACTTGAAATACATTGCTGTTTTTCTTTAAAGTGTTTTTCACTTCCTCAAAAAATTAAGAATTATAATAGAATCTGTTTTAGAACATAGAAAGAGGGCTTAGAGAAGTTATGCCATATTCTTGAAATCACAGGAGAAATAGCAGAGCTAGAAATCAAGATCATGATCTACAGGTTTGCAATGCCCTTGACAGTGAGTACTATATTCAATAGCTTTCACATAGTACTGAGAGGTAAATCTCAAGTAGACCATCAGCATCCAAACCCTGGAGATGAAGTGACTCAACTATGTACAAGATAAACTAACAAGAACATTAGATGTCACATCTGGAGGAAGGTTTTCTCTTACATTCTCTCTGCTGTTCTAATCAGAACAAGGACACAGGAAATAAGTGTTATTTTTATCCCAGTGAGAAATATGAGGATCCTAAGCCCCTCTGAAAATATAGTTTGCTTTCACCAAGGTTCATTCTGTCTTTATAAGTTGCAACTTCACCCTAATTCTCAGATTACAATCTGTGGTCAGGACACAGTGAAACTTAGATCCTAACACATGAGATGTTCTACCCAGTATATCCAGTGTAGCAGGCTATATGTTGTGGAAAACAGCATCCTGAATCTTCATATATCAGACTCATTTCACTAATGAGATGTCTGGAAAAATTATAAGTGATACAATTTCTGGGGAAGAAACAGAAAGCTTTGGGAAAGCCCAGGCTCTTTTCCTAGAAGGCCACTCATGTTAGGGTTTCCTCGCTTCCCGTGAAAGGAGATCTCAGAATTGGCTTGTGTTCTGAGCCACAGTGCAAGAGATGATGCCACGGTGGAGACTCAAAGAATTTTAAGAAGTCATGGACCAATAGAAAGTACCTTCAAGCCTTTGGAGTAAGATAAGAGTAGAATATATTTCTAAAAATTCAATTTCTAGTTAATATTTAAATTGGAATAGAAACATATTTTAGCAATAATAATCACAACAAAGCAAAATAAAATAGGAGTCCTATAGGATAATGCAGAAATACAGAGAGAAGTGGGCATTGTTCAGATGTCCTTCTCTAGGCACAGAAGGATGGCATAAAAGGAACGCCTCCATTTTGGTTTGGCTTTACTTCACTTTTCCTCTTTCCCCCAGATGCAATAGTGCTTTCAGTACCGATTCCCACAGTCTTGGGAATTAAAGAAGGCACTCATTGAAATTGTTATTCAGAGACTAATTGTAAATAAAGCTTTTATTTCCATCTCAATGCATGTCAGGACCTGTTGAGCTTAGACTTGGACTTAGTCATTAACACACTCAACTCTGCAACTGACTGAGTCAACACCACACCCTAGCACTCTTCCAGTTTCTGGAATGAAAAGAAGAAGTAAAAGGTTTCCCTGAATAACTTTCCTTGAGTAAAGCCTTTCCTTTAGTAAAAGTCCGGTCACACTTGTAAAAGCTCTGCCTCACCCGCTAAGACACTAAAATGTGATGTGCCAGCCAGACCCAAGTCACCCCTTGCCAAGGACCTTTGACTGAATTACAGCCATGGGACATTTGTCACTTTGCTGAGATCTTGCTACACACAAGACAGATTCTTATCATTTTTTCTTCTGAGTATGCCCAGTAAAACTTGAAATTTCTCTCTGTGAATATTCAGAAATGATATGTATTTAGGAGCCTGCAAAACAAGTTACAAAGCACGTTATGAAGCAAGCTAGACCAGTCTGGTTTAGTGGCTTGCCCAAGTCAAGGAACATAAAATAGCTTAAAATCAAGCTGTGAAAAATACCACAGAACAAGCACTGGAATTAAAAACAAATTTGTTTATGAGATAGCTATGTTTTGCTGCCTAGTGAGTGCTTACAACATTCTTTAGGCGAGACTCTGCTAGCCCTGCAATGAGTTATCAAGGAATCAATCCTCTGTTTCTTTTACTAGACTTTTTTCTTCCAGAGCTGATAGACATACCTGTGTGCAAGCCCACGAAAAATGCTGGTAACGATCCCCAATGTTCACGTTTCCATGTTGAGAACCTGACCACTTAGGAATATATTTGAAAAATGACAAAAGTCCCAAAGGACCACATCAGATGTGCCTCAGAACAAATGCCTGTTCCACAGCTACCAGTAGTCAATCTATTTAATAATCATCTAATCATCAAATTAACAGCAGCTTCTACTTGTTGAACCCTCAACATAATTTAGCATTACCTGTACTCTATTGTTTTTTTTGTTTTTTTTTTTAATTTTTTTTAATTAGGTATTTAGCTCATTTACATTTCCAATGCTATACCAAAAGTCCCCCATATCCACCCACCCCCACTCCCCTGCCCACCCACTCCCCCTTTTTGGCCCTGGTGTTCCCCTGTACTGGGGCATATAAAGTTTGCAAGTCCAATGGGCCTCTCTTTCCAGTGATGGCCGACTAGGCCATCTTTTGATATATATGCAGCTAGAGTCAAGAGCTCCGGGGTACTGGTTAGTTCATAATGTTGTTCCACCTATAGGGTTGCAGATCCCTTTAGCTCCTTGGCTACTTTCTCTAGCTCCTCCATTGGGAGCCCTATGATCCATCCATTTGCTGACTGTGAGCATCCACTTCTGTGTTTGCTAGGCCCCGGCATAGTCTCACAAGAGACAGCTACATCTGGGTCCTTTCAATAAAATCTTGCTAGTGTATGCAATGGTGTCAGCGTTTGGATGCTGATTATGGGGTGGATCCCTGGATATGGCAGTCTCTAGATGGTCCATCCTTTCATCTCAGCTCCAAACTTTGTCTCTGTAACTCCTTCCATGGGTGTTTTGTTCCCAAATCTAAGGAGGGGCATAATGTCCACACTTCAGTCTTCATTCTTCTTGAGTTTCATGTGTTTAGCAAATTATATCTTATATCTTGGGTATCCTAGGTTTGGGGCTAATATCCACTTATCAGTGAGTACATATTGTGTGAGTTTCTTTGTGAATGTGTTACCTCACTCAGGATGATGCCCTCCAGGTCCATTCATTTGGCTAGGAATTTCATAAATTCATTCTTTTTAATAGCTGAGTAGTACTCCATTGTGTAGATGTACCACATTTTCTGTATCCATTCCTCTGTTGAGGGGCATCTAGGTTCTTTCCAGCTTCTGGCTATTATAAATAAGGCTGCTATGAACATAGTGGAGCATGTGTCCTTCTTACCAGTTGGGGCATCTTCTGGATATATGCCCAGGAGAGGTATTGCTGGATCCTCCGGTAGTACTATGTCCAATTTTCTGAGGAACCGCCAGACTGATTTCCAGAGTGGTTGCCTGTACTCTATTGTTTCAGTGTTATAACTAACTCTTCAATACGGGTACTTTCAACTCTGTACAGGTTAGATTTCTGAACATATCTTTTAAATCCTCTACCCCTGGTCAAGCAGAGCATGGCAAGAGTGGGAGAAAATAGAATTCTTTGATACTGAGAACCTTCACCTTCAGCACATGCCTCTCTCCTTCCCATTGTGTTTGCTCTGTGCTAAAAAGGAATGCATGGGGTATAAAGATGCAGAATTGTCAAGCAATTCCCTGTTTCATTTCTTAATCAAATACTTATTCTACCTGACTTTGGTGGGTGGATTGGAATCCTCACATTTGTTTCCTGAGGCTTGAGAGGATCGTGAACTAGGGAATAACTCCAGAATCTTAACGTGGATCAGTCATTTCCATTGATGCATAGACTCAATTGCAGAAAAGTAGAATCTTAAATGAAGAAGAATTCTGTGATCCTGGCTTGACAGCACATCATGGGTTTGTAATGTGGTTGCAGAATCTGTGATAGAGGAAGCATAACGTTGCTTACGTGCACCTCTGAGGACTAGAAAGTCATAAAAGAAATCGGCATCATAAGCCCCATAAGCTGTCACATTCAAGGCTGGACTCTCAGCAACTTATTTATAACAACCACTCCTTACTTGCTCAAAACCCTACTACCTTGGCAAATAGTATCATCAGTTGTGGACCAAATGTACACACACAGGGTTGTGAGAGCCTGTTATACCCAAACCGTAGTGCAGATTAACAGAATAACATTTAGTTTGGTCATGTATCACCAGTATAGTGTAAGCCAGTGGAGATCTTGCCCAGGTCTTGTCATCCAAGGTACTCATCCAATACAGCCTCTTACTATCTCTGTTGTATCTTCTAGAACAGAGATCATTAAAAATATTGTGGTCCATTAAGAGAAAACTGTCACAGCAAATCAGACCCCTCATCATTACTTCATTTCCCAAGTAAAACAAAACTTCTGATAGCCTGCACATTGGCAAGAAATTGTCAGAGGTTTGCCTAAAGGAAAGAGAAAATTATAAGGAAGAACACAGGTACTTTACATGCAGTGACTTAATATTTGCTTATGGTGTTTTAAATGCATAATTTAAAATACTTAATTTATTTCTCATTTTAATCTTTAAGATGTAGGCCAACCTCTTGGGCCATGTGTAAGTAAATTTATGGCAAAAAGATAAACTTTTTTTTCTGATATAATGAGAATAGAGAAGAGGACACACATTCTACATACATACAAGCAAACACAAGAACAAACAGACTTAATTGAATGCTTAAACTATAGAACAATATAGTCTTAGAATGTTACACAAGGGTGTTGAAGTAGGGAACAGGTAGGGTGGTTGAAGCATTAAGAATAATCTGTGATTCTCCTGTCACCTGCACAAGAAGGGGCATGTCCAAGGGTCCAAGACATATGAGGGAGCCTTGGGTCTCTGTTCCTTTTCCACCTACATTATTTCTCTCTCTCTCTCTCTCTCTCTCTCTCTCTCTCTCTCTCTCTCTCTCTCTCTCTCTCTCTCTTTGTGTGTGTGTGTGTGTGTGTGTGTGTGTGTGTGTGTGAAAAACTGACTGCAATTTCAAAGGTTTAATTCCAAATCTGGAGGGATGAAAGTGAGGTAGCTCAGCTTGGGGAGAAGCAGGCTTCACTGAATTAATCAGCCATGGGAAAATCAGTAAGATCTGTTACACAGGTGTACGTGAGAAGCTTGTCCTTTAGGTGTGCAAGGGAATTTCTCTGACAAACATTTTTTTAGAAAAAATATTGTATGAGAGAGTGCAGAATTTCTGGGAGGGGTACAGTTACTAGACTGGCCCAACCTGTTACAGAAGCAGGTTGTCTGAGCACACAGTCACACCCTGGGTGGGTTTTTTCTTTTTCTGTTCCTTGACTGTTATTATAATCTCAAATGTTTCAGCTCAAAAGAGGGAAGCATACAGAGTCATCCAAACATATTTGGCACCTAACCTTTAATTTACAAATATAATCATGATCTTATGCAACTCTATGAGAAGTCCAGTCTTAAACTACCTCCCCAAGTGTCTAACTATTCCCATGGGCACTCTAGAATTGTAAAACAGTTACCTAATATCATCAGTTAAAATTTCACTCTTTCCTCAAGACCAACTTTCCTCCCTGTTTCCTCCCAATTGCTTGATCCTAACATGCCTACTAAAACATAATGTTAGCTAATTTAATCAGCACAAGAAAACTGAAATATTCAGCCAGGCGTGGTGGCACACACCTTTATTCCCAGGGAGGCAGAGGCAGGAGGATTTCTGAGTTCGAACCAGCCTGGTCTACAAAGTGAGTTCCAGGACAGCCAGGGCTACACAGAGAAACCCTGTCTCGAAAAACAAAAAACAAAAACAAACAAAAAAACCTGAAATGTTCCAACACAGTGAGCAATAAGATGCTACTACTTTTAAAAATAAACAAAAGTGGATTTTAGAATCCTAAATATATGACCATGTTACAACTTCTCATAACTGACGTCACTAAATTCAGGTAACTTACTAACATATCCTTGCCTGAGCTTCGCATCTGTAAGTCATGGGAAGATCTCTGTGCCTCCCCTCTCTTCTCCTTTTGTCTCCTCTCCTCTCTTCTCCATCTCCACTCTGACCCTTCCCTTTTTCATTTTCTCTTTTCCCTAATCTTCTCTTTCTGTCCTTTTGGAAATATATTAAATGACATCATTGGTATGAATCCTCAGTACAGTGTGAATCCACTATATGGGGGGAGTTTCCCAGGTATTAAATTTCTACTACCCATTGACTCCTCTTCCTCTCCTGCTCTATCTTTCTATACTCCTATATATCAAAGAATGTTGTAGATCAACCAATGGAATTATTGAAGGCCATCTGAAAGAAATGGCAGAGAAACAAAGCAATAGAAACTATTTAGAAAAAAAAGACAACCTGCAGTGCAGAAAGCAGCAACAAACTAAAGCCTTTATTTTAAAATAAAAGTAACTATACACTCATAATGAGTAATCACAGAGAATTTTTAATAAGTGTCAAAGAAATGACTATCTTCCTTGGACCCATTTTTTCCTACTCTAAAAGAAAGTCTTTCCTGGTAATAGAAGCAATGTAATTATACATTATTCTAGACCTCTCCTTTGTCTCTAGATTGAACATTTGGTTTATACTGACTTCTACTTCTTACAGTTGGAAACCTGTATCATGGGTAATGGATTCCCTCTAAGTGCTGAATTTGCTGTGACATATTCTTCACTTTTGGTTCAGGAATGAACTATAGACATCTATGAAAGAGATAACCTTGGGCCCTTTTGCTTTTATAAGTTCCAAAGTACCTAGTAACTACCCTGCCTGCCGTATTTAAAGAATCCTAAATATGATTTTTTAAGCTTCCAATCTTGCAGTGTGACTAACGTTTCAAATGCTATTGCCGTTCACAGATCTGTGCTATGTTTTCTGATCTATCTTCTAGCATGAACATAAAGACCAAGGGTCATAGATAGCACTCTGCTCTGCAGAACACATGCCATGTTCCTTACATGATTTTATTAGCATCCTTTTTCTACTACAGGTTCTAACCTCCTTCCTATTTACAAATAGAATATTTTTTAAAAATTAATTTAGTTATTTACTTTACATGCTGATGGCAGCTTCCCCTACATTTTCTCCTCTCAATCACTCCCTCTCAAATGCTCTCCCCCATTCCTCCCTGCCTTTCTTATCAGAGAAGAGGAGGCCTCCCATAGATATCAACCTGCCTTGCCATATCAAGTTGGAGTAGGACTTGTTGTATCTTCTTTTATTGATACTAGACCAAAGCCAGGCAACAGAGGTAGTAGAGATAGCCACTGCTCTAGTTGTTAGGGGTACCACATGAAGACCAAGCTGTACATATTACATTTGTGTAGAAGACCTACATATTTCCCATGCATGCTCATTAGTTGGTGGTTCCATCCCTGTGACCAAGTATGGGCCCAGGTTAATTAGTTGACTCTGTCGGTTTCCCTGTGGTTTTCTTGACCCCTCTGGCTCCTTCAATCTTTCCTCCCCGTTTCCACAAATTTCCCAAGCTCTGTCTAATACTTGGCTGTGATTCTCTGTATCTATTTCCTTCAGCTGCTGGGTAAAGCCTCTCAGGAGACAGTTATGCTAGGTTCCTCTCTGCAAGTATAGAAGAATATCATCAATAGTGTCCGGGGTAGGTTCTTTTACATGGCATTCATGATTTCTATGATATAGTTTCAGCCCAGACATCCTTTTATATCTAAGCTGTTTCTTTTCTTGGTTGGTTTAAAATAGCAAACTTTCTCAAGGCAATAAATGGCACATGCAGTAACATTCTTATTTGAATATAAAAAAGCTCTGGGAAGTCTCTTCACTGCATATGCTTGTATTAAACATCTAACAGCTCAAAAGGAAGTGAATACGGACATGGTTAAATATTATGCAAGATAATTTGTAGAGTGAGTGACAGAATTTGGGAGCCTCTGAGAAGGCATATGTGGTTATGAGATTGTACTAAGACATTGTCAGAGCTAAAAGAAAGAAAACCAACTTAAGAAAATGCCCAATATATTGCCATTCTTTGTGTTCTTATGGGTGGGAAGGAAATGGAGGAGAATAAGATCTTGGAGGTAAGAAAATCTCTTGTCTTGGGTTTGGGCTGAGTCTCCCAAGCATACTATTGCAGTTGAGGATGGCTTTTCAGGTGGTGTCTCGTGGAACAGGCTAAGGCCCTGGAAATGAAATTTTCTTTCTGAGTGGTATTTTAAAATATATCTTCTTTCACTTAAGCATTCATTTGTGCTCCTCCCTCTCCCCAGCTCTATATATTCCTACTGATGCAGATTAGAAAGTTCATAAAAATGCATCATGGTTCCATTTAAGCTATATGATTAACTGCTAATATGTGGTATTAACTTGTAGGATGTTATGGAGATTAACATATATAATTACATTTGATGGTATATGATAATTGCCTGTTTGGTTGCATTTAAAAGCACAGTGACTTGAGAATGTTCATCAATCCACATATGGTTCAAAGTCTGATGTGAAATTGCAACTCATTTTTTAAAAATAATCAAACTGGCATCTCTCCTAATGTAAAACCTAATAAAGACCACCTAATTTTATGGAGATGAACTTAATAATATGGTGATTGGAGTACTAATTGAAAAGTAATTTTTAGAAAATGGGATGTTCTGATCAATATTTTCCAAATGAGCTAATTAAGTGTGAATGTAATCCTTCTGAAGTTCTAACAAGACACGTTGGATTCTGGCTCTTCTAAGAGGCTGAGCTGAAGAAATTTCGGCCACAAACTTTTGGAATGCAGCAGGGAAATGTCTTCTGAGAAAATCTCAGGAATGAGAATGCACAGGTCAAAGCTCAACCAGTCTTCAGTGTTCCCTGTTTCCTTTTCTGGTCAATTAAAAGCTGATTTTCTCTCTCTGCCACACAGTTACAAGTTCAATTAAAGACATATGCTTTCTAGTATCACCAACAATCCTCAGCTCCACTTCTATTCTACTCTTGGTTCTGTTTGTTGACACAGAAACTGATCTGTTTTGTCATTTAAAATATTCCTTTTCCATAATACTTCTTATGGTCCCAAGCCAATGCCTTATCTCATGATTCTGAATGACAAGTAGATGACCTACAGCTTACCCTGGACTACAGCTTAGTTTGGAGTTCAAGTTCCATTTAAATTTAATGTATTCTTAACAGTCACTCACAATACTGATGTTAATTAGGCAAGACCAAATCCAAATCCTAGCTTTAAGATAGCCCTGCTTTTTGGACAACCTTTGATTTGATCTCCAAATAAGAGAAGGATCTGGGCTATAGCTCCTCCACTAAAGGAACATGTCTCTGAACTTAATGACTTGAGTTCTATCTCTAGTAGCCACATGGTAGAAAAAGAGAACCAACTCCAGCAACTTCCCCTCTAACTTCAATATGGCTACTATGGTGGATGCAAAGAAACCCAGAATATTCATGCAGGGGTGATTTATGCTGTAGCCAAAAGCAATGAATGAGGGGGAAGCTTTTCTGTGGAGTCTATCACATACCAACTCAAAAGAAGACAGCTGCTCATCATTCAGATATGGTAAGGCAGGGAGAGCCTGTCATTAAGTTAAATGATAAAAGATGGCATGTCAAATTAAAGCAGGATGACTTAACAAAAGAAGTTTGTTCAACTAGCAATATTCCAGTTACTTGTTTTTGTAATGACTTTATGTACTACTTAAGAGTACACATGTATAGAGTGAAATATTATCATATCTACTTCCCATTTTCCCCATCCATCTTCCAATTCCCCCAAAACACATCTCCCTGGGCCTTTATGTCTTCTAATAATGTTGACAACCCACTAAGTGTAAGTAGTGTTATCCACACGTACTTGGATGCAAGGCATCCAGATGACCATGGAAAAGAAGTAGCTGCACCAGCAAACAAAGATGTTTCCTCCCACAGCAGATATCAGCTACCTACAGGCCCTTCATACCTCAGCTGCTTATTGAACCAATGGTGGACAGAAAGATTGCAAATATCTACAAATAAAGCAGATTTTGCAGTAATGTAATGAGTAGTGATGGTGTCATCATTCTCCACGTGTGCTCCAGAAGATGAGAGCCTGACAGGCTTTCCTTATCAAGATACAACAGTAAAGAAAGCTATGTGAAAGAAGGATCAATACATCTGGTACCAAAGAAATGAGGTAGATGATTTGTACAATAGAAGGGAAGGGAGCAAGATCCTTGATACTCAAACATATCTGCTGGCAGAAGTAGAATAGAAATTAGAACAACACAATCGAACTAGGGATGTGTGAGCTAGAAGGAAAAATCACACTAAGAATTATAAACAGAAGTCAGAGAAATGAGAAGTAAAGCAGTTAGACATGACAGTTTCTGTAGAACATTAGTAAGATAAGTTCAAGAGTTTGTAGAAACTGAAATAATGACAACTCATGATTTAGAATAAAAAAGAAAAGATAGTTGACTTTTCCATAGATAAGCAATAAAAATGAAGTCACATAATGTCTCTACTAAATATATCTCAATATTTTTAAAATTTCATTTATTTATTTATGTATTTATTTATTTTACACTCCATATTTATCCCTCCCTCCACCTTTCTACTGCTCCACATTCTATAACTCCTCCCTACTCCCCTGTCTCCATGTGGATGGTGGATGTCCCCACCCCCCATGCCCCATGACATCTAAACTACCTGAGGCCTCCAGTCTCTTGAGAGTTAGGTGCATCATCTCTGAATGAACACAGACCCAGCAGTCCTCTGCTGTATGTGTGTTCGTAGTCTCATATCAATTGGTGTATGCTGCCTGTTTGTTCGTCCAGTGTTGGAGAGATCTTTGGGGTCCAAATTAACTGAGGCTGCTGGTCTTCCTACTCCTCTTTAACTTCTTTCAGTCTTTCCCGAATTCAACAACAGGGGTCGGCTGCTTCTGTCCATTGTTGGATGCAGATATCTGCATCTTACTCTTTCATCTGCTTGCTGAGTCTTCCAGAGTGTGGTCATGCTAGGCCCCTTTTTTGTGAGCCTTCCATAGCCACAGTAATAGTGTCAGGCCTTGGGACTGTGGGAAGCCACATATGCCATTACAAGGTGGCGCTGGCTACCGCTGGCCACTATGCATAAGTTTTGGTAAACAACCAATGTGTACATATGCACACATAAGCTTTTTGCCAAGTCACTGCCTGGCCCAGGCATGGTAATGAGGCTCTGTAAGGTACTGAGAGAGTATAACCAATCAGATGAGGAACATGCAAATGAGGTATGATAATGAGGCTCTGTGAGGTGCTGAGAGAGTATAACCAATCAGATGAGAGACATGTAAATGAGGTATGATAATGAGGTTCTGTGAGGTACTGAGAGTATAACCAACCAGATGTGAGGCATGAAATGAGGTAGAATGCATAACCAATCCGGGTGTGAGACACGCCTCTCCTAGGCCTATATAAGTAGTACCAGTTCTGGGCTCGGGGTCTTTTCGCCTATGCGGTCAATGCTCTCCCAATAAACACGTTGCAGAAGGATCCTGTTGTGGCACCTCTCTTGCTGGCGAGTCGGGCGCTCACAAGTGGTGCTGAAACCCGAGAAAAGAAACATCTTCAGGCACGAGCGAAGACCCCCTGTTAAAGGGAGGATTCAGAACTGCATCACAGGGATTGAGCAGTTAATGAAGTCTTCCCATGAAGCAATCTGTTGAGAAGGATTCAACTGCGTGGATTCAGAACTCTTCAGCTGGGGAACAGGGGTACAGGTAAGTAAAAAGAAATTAATGTGAGTCTCTGAGAGGTATGCTTTCCTATGGAATAGATCCAGTAATTGTCGCTGGGGTTGTGCTGCTTGCTTTCTTTCTTGCCTTGATATTATGCCATTGCCTTAATTGTCATCACCCTGGGCACGAGTGTATCTGCTGGGAATAATTTCATGTAGATAACGCTTTAGTCCAGGACAATCATGGGTACTGGCCAGTCTATGCCATTAGTAGGGCCCGTGCAAGCCTTGCTCAAAGAACAGGGTTTAAAATTTTCTGAAAGTACTGTGAGCAGGTTTTTAAAAGAGACAGACTCGCTCCTTGGTTTGCCCCCACTGGGTCACTGACGCTACCTAGTTGGGAAAAAATTAGGGAGAGATATAGCAAGAGAGGAAGCAGACAGGAAAGTGAAAGCAGGAACAAGGCCGTTATGGAAATTAATTAAGGCTTGTATCCATGACAAGAAATGTGAGCTAGTTGTTAAGGAAGGGCAGCGACTTTTAGAGTAGCAAGAGGAAAGTATGTCAGAAACAGAGAGACATGAAAAAGAAAGCATGCACAGAAAAATAAGTATAAAAAGAGAAAAGGAAAAGAACCTAAAGTATAAAGATACAAAAAAATAATAAAGATACAAAAGATAATATAAAATATAAAGATACAAAAGATAATATAAAATATAAAGATACAAAAGATAATATAAAATATAAAGATATAAAAGATAATATGAAAATGAAGAACAGAAAATTAAGTCAATTTACCCTCCTCTTGAGGACTTTGACTAAAGAGGCAGCCTTCATCAAAGGCTTAAAGATAACTCTCAGGGAAAGAGGAGTAACCATCAGAAGCAGCCACTGTGCAGATTTCCCAGAAGAAGGAGAAAAAATGAAAATAAGCTATTTCAGAGCCCTCCTAGGGACAGAAGGAAAACGGGAGACATCCTGCTTCCTCTCTGGCTCCTATGAAGATATTTTTAGCTCTGGATAGGATATCGGTGTCCCTTTGAGACATCAAGTTCTATTCCCTGTCTATCTATTGTCTGTTTTTGGTGCACCAAATTGTCTATATATCTGTCAATTCATGTTTTTTTGTTTGTTTGTTTGTTTGTTTGTTTGGATGATTGAATGATTGTTGTTCTGTGTTTCATGTTGAAAAATATAATTAGTAAAAACTTTATCTGCTGGCTGTCCATCCTTTAACTTGTTTAAAAAGCAATCTCAGTCTGCACAGCAGAAACTGATAAATTAGCTGCACTGTGGCTGGGAGTCAAGTACAGCTGAAAAAGCCCTGCTGAGGGCCGATTGCAAATGGAGCTCTTAAAGGGGCAGGCAGTCTTTTGCTTGTACCTGGCTCCTATTCAAGGGAGAAATTCCTAAGCTGAAGTTAGCCACTGGCAAGAAAGACTAAACAGATAAGTCCTAGCTGTTTATTTTGTAAATCTAAATAGTATGACACTTCCTAAAAGCTCTATGGTTTTGGGCTGGAAAGTCACCCTGGAAACAAATGTTCTGTTCCTGTTAGGCAGAAACATTCATGACCTACACCTGGCATCAAGGCAACTGACTCCACAGGCTATGTCCTGGGGAGGATACAGAATGTATATGAAGGCCTCTATCTCAAACCGGTCATTATATAACTAGGAGAATTAAAACTTCTTTAAAAAACAAAAACAAATTCAACATTCCTATAGAAACAGCACTTTAGAGTGGCCAGTGTTAGGTGCTAGCATCAATTAACCACAGAACAGTACTTTCCTTCCCACTTAGTCTACCAAACAAGAGATGTGCTAGGTGGCTACGTGGGCAGGAGAAGAAATAGAAACAAATTCCCGGAGGATGTTTTTAGCCATCTCAATGTTGTTGTGGGCAATGACCAAAGCTTTCTGAATGTCCTGATAGGAATAGATCTGACTCATGAGGCGTTCAATCTCACTTGAGAGCTGCAGTGAGGGTGCTGTGGCTATAGGGTTAGCAATGGCACCTCCGCCTCGTTGATAGCTTTTCGTTCTGAGTTGATTACCTGGACCTATGGTTAAGGGAAATGCAATTGCTGATTCAACCACCAGAGACATGGTTTTCCTATCACAAAGTTCTATAGAAAGTGCTAAGAATTTTCATCAACTTTATCATGTCCCTGCTTCTACATTACAACAAAAATTTAAGCTCACATAAACAGAAGCTCGAGATATTGTCCTACAGTGTGGCAAATGTGTAGAATTTATTAATGCACCTTCCGTGGGCGTTAATCCTCGCGGGTTGTGACCCCTAGATGTTTGGCAGATGGAAGTCACACATATCCCAGCTTTTGGGAAATTACAATATATACATGTGTCCATCGATACCAGTTCTGGTGTCCTACATGCCTCTCCATTGACAGGGGAAAAGGCAGTTCATGTCATATCCCACTGCCTAGAGGCTTGGGCTGCATGGGGCAAGCTCCTGCTGCTAAAGACAGATAATGGTCCTGCATATACTTCTTCTAAATTTAGTCAATTTTGCAAACAAATGCAAATGAAACATATTACTGGGTTGCCCTATAATCCACAGGGCCAAGGCATCATTGAAAGAGCCCATTGTACTTTGAAACAATATTTGAAAAAACAAAAAGGGGGATAGAGGCTATGACGCTAAAGATGGCTCTATCCCTTACAATATTTACTCTTAATTTTTTAAAATTGGATGATGCTGGAAGATCACCAGCCGAAAGGCACAGACAATGGCCTCAATCGCCCAATGAAATGGTCAAGGGGAAAAATGTCCTTGATAATAAATGGTATGGCCCGGATCCCATATTAATCAGATCCCAGGGAGCTATTTGTGTTTTTCCGCAGAGTGAAGAAAATCCACTTTGGGTTCCAATGCGACTGACAAGAACTGTGAAAGATCAAGATGAATCCCAAGATGATTCTCTTATTCCTGATGATTGAGACAGGGATAAGTATACCTTTGTGGGCCATAGTAAGATCATGGCCAGTACCTTTACTGGTACATTCCAATTCTTCTACCTTGCCTTTGTTTTTTGCAACGGAATGTTTCTTGGATGCGCCTTGTGCACAACAAACTCCTCTTGGGTGTATAATAGTACTACTTTTCATTTAAATTATACACTATGCTTTGTGCATAATGTATATAAACCTTTTACACCCTGTATATTTTTAAAGAAAAAGATTATCTCTAATTGGGCAGATACCATTAGCCAAAATAAGGTGAGCTCTGGAGTGTTGTTTAATGCTTTAATGCAAGTTGTTCAAGAAGCGCAATCAGGCTCAGGTGATGTTGGAAATAATGTAACTTCACCTATAAATATCACCACTATTATGATAAAGGGAAATGTGCCTATTACCAAAAGATCATGATGGCCTGTTGGCAATGTTACTACTATACGCAGCATGCCTTGGTGTCATCCGGACCTCTCATTTCCTATAGCTTTTTCACCTTGTCAATCAAAAAAGTTTCCTTGGAAAGAAATAGCAAAGAGTTTTGTTTTGTCACCTCCATTAGATTTTGCTGTAATTAATGATAAAAGAGATGCTACAGGGAAAGAAAATATTTGGCCATATTACCAATGGATTTTAAGTAATGAGGCAAGTGCTAGTACGAGCTTGTCAGCCTTTGCCTTGCTGACTGGAACCTTTCATGAGATATTGAATGTTTCTGCCACACTTTCCAATACCTCTGCTCATTTAGATGATGTGACATCTAATAGAGTTATCAGAAATATGACTACTTCTCCAGTAGAAGTTTGTGTTAATCCTCCATTTTTCTTTATATTGGTTGATTTTCAAAATAATACAGAATGGTTAGATTGTACATATGTCACTTGTCTTTTGACGCAATGCTGGAATAGAACCAAATTTTTAGCCTTAGTGGTACATATACCAACCTTTGTCCCTGTACCTGTTGAGGCAGATCCAGAGAAGTTCCCAATAATGAGTCTTGTTTGGCAAAAGAGAGGTTTTGGAATCATAGCTGCCATTTTTGCAGCTATTGTGGTGTCCACGGCATCAGCGGTTACCGCAGGAACTGCTATGGCCAATCAAATTAATACTGCTGACACGATAAGTCAGATAGCAGAAAAAACGTCTGAGGCATTTCTTACCCTGCAAAGGGCAGATTCTCATATCGCCTCAGGGTTAATGTTAGTGAATCAAAGTGTGGATATTTTACAACATAACATGGAACAGATGATGGATGTCATAGAAATGAGTTGTGTGGCATCCACTCCGCATGTGTGCATTACTCCCATTAGGTATATTAATGATTCTTTCATTAAAAGTACAGATTTATTGAATTATCTGAAGGGGAACTGGTCGCAGGAGCTGGAAAGGTTGCAGACGAAGCTGCAGATACAGATCCTGAACCTTAATGGAACCAGAGTGGAACCAGTGACCCTTGCAGACTTTACCTCTTGGCTTACCTCTACATTTCTTACTTTAAGGAATGGGTGGGAGTGATTTTGTTTGGTGCTGCCATATGCTGTGGACTGGTGTTCATGCTTTGGTTGGTTTGCAAATTCAGAACCCAACAAAAACGTGACAAGGTGATTATAACTCAGGCACTTTTAGCCATGGAAAACAGCACCTCCCCTGAAGTTTGGTTATCTATGCTCAAGAATTAGTTGGCATCTGAGTTCTCTGCTCTTGCACCCCACGGATTTATGGATCCATTGCACTGGGATGAGAGAGACTCAACAATCATTGATCAGTCCTTGCACATCGCTGAGGTTTCCTTATTGCACACAGTAGGGTGATCATGATTTCCCTGCTAATTCATTCCCTTAAAACTTGGCTGGCCTCTTTTCTAGAGTTCGCCCTAGGTGGTTTAGCAGTTACTGTCACACAGCGCCATGGTATCCAGAGACGGGCAACTTTCCTCATGCACAGACCAACCTAAGACACGGGGCCCGGTGGCGATAGGGTTACCCTATGACAGGTAAGGCTGTGACACTAGAGGAACGACCTAAAACAGGAGCCACGGCAGATGGACATAATTGCACAGGCCTAGTCCAGCATTATTTTATTAAAACAAAAAGGGGGGGGATGTGGGAAGCCACATATGTCATTACAAGGTGGCGCTAGCTACCGCTGGCCACTATGCATAAGTTTTGGTAAACAACCAATGTGTACATATGCAGTAAAGCTTTTTGCCAAGTCACTGCCTGGCCCGGGCATGGTAATGAGGCTCTGTAAGGTACTGAGAGAGTATAACCAATCAGATGAGGAACATGCAAATGAGGTATGATAATGAGGCTCTGTGAGGTGCTGAGAGAGTATAACCAATCAGATGAGAGACATGTAAATGAGGTATGATAATGAGGTTCTGTGAGGTACTGAGAGTATAACCAATCAGATGTGAGACATGCAAATGAGGTAGAATGCATAACCAATCTGGGTGTGAGACACGCCTCTCCTAGGCCTATATAAGCAGTACCAGTTCTGGGCTCGGGGTCTTTTCGCCTACGCAGTCAATGCTCTCCCAAAAAACGTGTTGCAGAAGAATCCTGTTGTGGCGCCTCTCTTGCTGGCGAGTCAGGCGCTCACATGGGACCTCCTCTTGAGCTGGATCCCTCTTTGTAACTATCACTGGACCTTCTTTTCCTCAGGCTCCTCTCCATTCCCATCCCTGTAATTCTTTCAAACAGGAACAATTATGGGTCAGAGTTGTGACTGTAGAATGGCTTACCTCCCACACTTGATGCCCTGTCTTCCTGCTGGAGGTGGGTTCTATAAGTTCCCTCTCCCTACTGTCTGACATTTTGTCTAAGGTCCCTCTCTTTGAGTCCTGAGAGTCTCTTACCTCCCAGGTCTCTGGTGCTTTCTTGAAGAGAGAACTACAAGTACATAAAGCCACCTACAGAAACAAACATATCAGGAACCAACAGTCATCTCAATTTAATATTTCTCAATATTAATGGACTTAACTCATCTATAAAAAGAGATAAGCTAACAGACTGGATAAGCAAACAAGATCCACCATTTTGCTGCATATAAGAAACACACCTCAATAACAAAAACAGACACTATTTCAGAGTGAAAGGATGTAAAAAGGTCTTCTAAGCAAATGGTTCCAGGAAACAAGCAGGAGTTGTCATTCAGTAAAGGAGACTTTCAACCAAAAGTTATCAAGTGTAATGAAGAAGGACATTTCATATTCATCAATGGAAAAATCCACTACGAGAAAGTCTCAGTTCTGAACATCTATGCTCCAAATGCAAGAGCACCCAAATTAATTAAAGAAACTTTACTAAAGCTCAAAACACATATTGAACCTCACAGAGTAATAGTGGAAGATTTCAACACCTTGCTGTCACCAATGAACAAGTCATTGAAACAGAAATTAAACAGTGATACTAAGAGAGGTTATGAATCAAATAACTTTAGCAGATATCTACAGAACATTTCACCCTAAAAGAAAAGAATAAACCTTTTTCTCAGCACCTCATGGTACCTTCTCCAAAATTGACCATATAATTGGTCACAAAACAACCCTCAACAGATACAAGATCAAAATAATACCATGCATCCTATCAGATCACCATGGCCTAAGGCTGGTCTTCAAGAACAGCAAAAACTACAGAATGCCCACATACATGTGGAAACTGAACAACTCTTTACTCAATGATAACTTGGTCAGGGAAGAAAGAAAGAGAGAGAGAGAGAGAGAGAGAGAGAGAGAGAGAGAAATGACTTCCTGGAATTTAGTGAAAATGTTGACACATAATGCCTAGACTTACGGGACACAAAGAAAGCAGTGCTAAGAGGAAAGTTCATAGCACTAAGTGCCCTGGTAAAGAAACTGGTAAAAGCACACCTGAGAGCTCTGGAATAAAAAGAATCATACTCATGCAAGAGGAGTAGGAGGCAGTAAATAGTCAAACTCAGGGCTGAAATCAACCAAATAGAAACAAAGAAAACAATACAAAAAATCAGCAAAACCAAAAGCTGGTTCTTTGTGAGAATCAACAAGATAGATAAACCCCTAGCCAAACTTACTAAAGGGCCAAGAGGCAGTTTCCAAATTAACAAAATCAGAAATGAAAAGGGAGACATAAAAACAGAAAAATGGAGGAAATTCAAGATATCACCAGATCTTACTATAAAAGCCTATACTCAACAAAACTGGAAAATCTAGATGAAATGGATGGTTTTCTAAACGGAAACCACATACCAAAGTTAAATCAAGAGCAAGTAAACTATCTAAACAGGCCCATATCTCACAAGGAAATAGAAGTCATTAAAAACCTCCCAAAACAAAAACAAACAAACAAAAAACAGGGCCAGATGTATTTAGTGCAGAATTCTATCAGAATACCATCAATAGTGACCAGTTTTTTGAAGTTGGGAAGTACAGTACATATTGAATATAACCATGACACTGTAGCTGTAGGTTCTACTCATTTCTATATGCAAATGGAAAAGACTACTAAGACAATATTATAACAGAATCAGGGCTACGAGAATGAGGATGATCTGCTGATAAATTTCTACACCTAGTGCTGTTTGGTTTCCTTGTGACCACACAGTCTTTTGATAGTTTATCACATTAAGAAGGTTTAAAAATATTTTATTGAGTTAAGTAGTGTTCTTTCTCTTTCTATTTTATGGAGTAAAATTTAGTTTGAGTAAAATTGTTATCAGGTCTTCTTTGAAGCAGCAGATCAGAACAAGTACACAGACCTACAGCCAGAGATTATGTAGAGCATGAAAGATCCTGGAACAGTCAACCCTAAGTGATACATCTTTATAAATTTCATCCCCTAGGGCCCAGGCAACTCTGAAGGTGAAGAAGTGAAATGAAAGTAAGAGCCAGAAAGAATGAAGGACATCAAAAGAACAAGGGCCTCTAAATCAACAAAGCAAAGTTTAAATAAACTCAAGAGACTAAAGCATCTTGCACAGCGCTGGCCAAGAACTCTGGAGTGTATAAGTGAGTGAGTCTCTAACTTTTTATCCTTCTCATAGGATCTCTACCATCTTTTGGGTTGCCGTCCAACTTTGATGTGATAACTTGTTTATATTTTATTTTGAATCTAGATGAAAGGGAGTGATCTGGATAAGAGGGGAGGAGGGGAGTAACTTGGAGAAGTAAAGGGAGTGGAAACTGTAATCAGGATCTACCGTATGATAAACAAATCTATTTATTTATTTGTTTCAAATTGTTTCTTTATGTCTATCTCACTGCTCCTCCTCCCAATCCTCCTCTCCCAAAATTCCTCCCCTCCTTCCCCACTCCTTCTCCTCTGAGAGGGTGGGAGCCCACAACTGGGTATCTTCCTACTGTGGTACATCAAGTTTCTGGAGGGCTAGGCATATCCTTTCCCACTGAGGACAGACAAGGCAGCCCAGCTAGAACATATGCCACAGGCAGGCAACAGTTTTGGGGAAAGCCACAGCCAAATATTTCTGGACCCACATGAAGACCAAACTGCATTGCACATCTGCTACATGTGTGTGTGTGTGTGTGTGGGGGGTCCAGCCCGTGTATGTTCTTTGGTTCAGTCTCTGAGAGCTCCAAGGGTTCAGATTAGTTGACTCTGTTGGTCTTCCTGTAGAGTTTCTATCCCCTTCAGTTCCTGCAATCCTTCCCTAACTCTTCCATAAGAGTCCCCAAGCAGCTTCTGGGTGGAGCCTCTCAGAGGAGAGCCATACTTGACTCCAGTCTGCAAGCATAACAGAATATCATTAATATTGTTAGGGATTGGTGCTTGATTGTCTCTGCTACAGCCCCTGTCCTTGTATTTCTTGTAGACAGTATAGATTGTGGGTTGAAAGTTTTGTGGGTATGTTGCTGTCCCTATTGCTCCATTGTGGTTTCTGCCTGGCTAAAGAAGGTTGCCATTTCAGGGACTTTATCCACAATGCTCTGAATCACAGCTTCCTTGACCCCCACTGATTCTTGGGAGCCTCCCCTATCCAATGTCTCTGGAATCTCCTCTAGATGTCCTCCACCTCCCCACCCTAGTAAGTTGCAGATTTCTATCTCTGCATATGGCCATCTGGTCATTTCTCCTGACCCTCCCAACAAATGATTCTGAGCACCCCCTGCCCATCTTTTCGCCATTCTTTTTTCTGCCCAGTTTCCTCCCTCCATCTGCCTCCTACGACTATTTTATTTCCACTTCTAAGTGAAATACAAGCATCCTTGTTTGGGGCTTTCTTCTTGTGTTGGTTCTTTGGGTCTATGGATTATAACATGGGTATCCCGTATTTTATAGTTAATATTCACTTATTAGTGAGTACATAACATTCATGTCTTTTTGGTCCTAGGTTACTTTACTCAAAGATAATATCCTCAAGTTCTATACATTTGCCTTCAAAACTTATGATGTCTTTGTTTTTAAAGGATGAATAGTCTTCCACTGTGAAGATGTACCATATTTTCTTCATCTATTCCTCAATAGAAAGACATCTAGGTTGTTTCCAGGTTCTGGCTATTATGAATAAAGCTGTTACTATAGTTGAGTAAGTGTCTTTATGGTATGGTTGGAAATTTGGTGGTATATGTTCAAGAGAGGTACAGATGGGTCTTGAAGTAGAACTAGTCCAATTTTCTGAGAAACTACCAAATTGATTTCCCGAGTGGTTATACTAGTTTGTACTCCCACCAGCAATGGAAGAGTGTTCCCCTTGTGCTACATCCTTACCAGCATCTGCTATCACTTGAGATTTTGATATTAGTCATTCTGACTTGTGTAAGATACGAATCTCAGCATTATTTTAATTTGCATTATCCTGATGACTAAGGAATGTTGAACATTTCTTTAAATGCTTCTTTGACACTTGAGATACTTCTGTTGAGAACTCTCTGTTTAGTTCTGTACCCCATTTTTAATTGGGTTATTTGGCTTATAGGTGTCTAACTTCATAAAGTTTGTTTGTATGATAAATTTGAATATTAGCACTTTGTCAGATACAGGCACGTTTCCCCATCTATAGGCTGCCATTTTGTCCTATTAAGAGTGTCCTTTGCCTTACATGAGCTTTTCAGTTTCATGAGGTCCCTACATTTTGTTCTATTAGATTTAGTGAATACAGTTTAACACTGATTCACTTGGACTTGAGTCTTGTGTAGTGTGATAAATATGGATCTATTTGCATTCTTCTACACGAAGACATCCTGTTAGATGAGTACAGTTTATTAAAAATGTTTTCCATAAAAAATGTTTCTTTGTTCTACTGTATGGTATTGCCTTCTTTGACAAAATCAAGTAGTATCCATATGTTTTCGTGTTTATTTCTGGGTCTTCCCATTAATGAGGTTTGATTTCATTGATCAACATGTCTGTTCCTATACCAATACTACTCAATTTTTCTTAATATTGCTTTGTAGTACAACTTGAGGTAAGGGATGGTGATACCACCAAAAGTTATTTTATTGTACATGATTGTTTTAGTTATCTTGGGTATTTTTCCATATGAAGTTGTGAATTGCTCTTTAAATTTTTTTCTGTAAAGAATTGTGTTAGAATTTTATGAGAATTACACTGAATCTGGAAATTGTTTTTTGTAATTATATTAATCCTACAAAACCACAAGCATGGGAGAACTTTCCATCTTCTGATATGTTCCTCAATTTCTTTCTTTAGTGACTTCAAGTTCTTCTCATATTTGTCTTTCACTTGCTTGGGTAGAGTTACACCAAGATATTTTATATTATTTGTGGCTATTATAAAGGGTATTGTTTCTCTAATTTCTTTCTTGGCCTGTTTATTATTTGTATAAAGAAGGGTTACTAATTTCTTGAGTTAATTTTTTATTCAGCCACTTTGCTCCAGGTTTTTGTCAGCTGTTGAAGTTCTCTGGCAGAATTTTGGGTGTCGCTTATTTACATTAACATATTATATGCAAATAGCGATACTTTGACTTCTTCCTTTCTGATTTGTATTCCATTTATCTCACTTAGTTTTCTTATTGTTCTGGCCAGAACTTCAAGTACTATATTGAATGGATTGGAAGAGAGTGGGTAACCTGGTCTTGATCCTGGTTTTAGTGGAATTGCTTTAAGTTTCTCTCCATTTAGTTTGATGTTTGCTATTGCTTTCTTGTATATTGCTTTGATTGTGTTTAGGTATGTGGTTTGCATCCCTGATCTCTCTATTTTCCTTTATTTCTGATAGGAGTTTTACTCATTTCCTCTTTAAACACCTATATCATCTTTATAAGACTGGATTTAAGGTCATTTCTTGCCCTTCAGTTGTGTTAGGATATCCAGGGTTTATGGTATTAGTATAGCTGTGCTCTGAAGTTGTCATGTTACCCTGGCTTCTGTTGATTGTATCCTTTTGGGAGTGTTTAGCCATCTGGATGGTTTTGGTCCCTGGATGCTTCTGATGTACTAGGTATTGAGAGGGGGCTTAACTTGAGTGGTCCTGTGCAGCAGACCTCTGATGTGAATGCTTTGTCTGCATGGTTCTGGATTAGAAGGTCTGTAGGATTCAGGATCCACAGGTCTGTATGGTTCAGTGTTTGCAGGTCTGATGAAAATGGATGAAGAGGTGGCAGCAGAGTAAAGGTCCACTGGAAATAGCAGACTGCTCATGGCAGCTGGGAGTGTCCTAGAGGACTCATGAATCTACTTTTAATAAAGGGGAAAAAAAGAAATAATCTGATGTGAAAATATCAAACTAAAAGTCAAATTGAAAGACATTATAGAGTACATACAGAAATAATTAGTAGAATATAATATTTCCTTTTTGTGTTTTGAATATAATATTTCTTATGGACAGAAAAAAAAGAATTACTTTAAAAACAACAACAGAGATGTGGGTCTAATTCAATGGTCATGTACTTGCCTAGAGTGCAGGAAGTCCTGGAATTGGTCCTTAGTATCCTCCCACCCCCCACATGCTGAAAAGGCATAGATTCATTATAATTTATTCTTCAAAATAAAGAACACTGAAGGCAGTTAGTATATTTGCATTGAGTAAAGAAATAAAAATGTGTCTTAAAATGAGATGAAATATAAAAAGTTAAAATAGTTGTGAAAAGGGAAGGTAATTGTGGACAGATATGGGAAATGAGTAGCAGAAGGTAAATATGATGGAAATCAAATAAAATGTATGAGAATGCCACAATGAAACACAATCATGTGTGTCTGTGTGTGTGCATGCATATATGCTTTCAAAAGTATTGTTTTATTTTATTCTTCACCACTGTGTCAATATACCTGAAAGAAATTATCTTAAAAAGGGAGGAAATTTGATTGGTTCATGGGTTCACAGGTGTTGGATTATCATGATGGGAACTGTATTTTGATGTGGAGCAGTTTGCATCATGATAGACAGGAAACAAAATAGTGATATGGGAACAAGCCATGTGAGATAAGAGCCTCAAGGACAAATTTTAAGCAACCTACATCTTTCACACACACACCATCTCCAATAACATCTTTGTTCTATAAATTCATTGAAGGACTTATTAATTCAATAGGTCATGGAGTTTAAGAGCCTCTAGAAATATCATCAGACATCTACCATGATGTGTACTTTAGGAATCATTCAGAAGGACTAGGCCTTTATCAATACACAGAATGCTATAAAATAAGGCAATCAACTAGGCCATGAAAGTTAACCATCACAGGTATTAGGAGTGAGGAAACACACAAGTGCAGCAAAAACACAGAGGAAAAGACTCTCTGCAAAGCATATATGGGACTCACAAAGCCTATATGTGACCAGTCTTACAGAAAGAAAGCAATGTTAGCTTCAGCATCTAGAGATAGAACCCCCTATTTGCTCTTAGTAGGGATAAGAATTGTCGTAACTGCTTAGTAGAATAGTCTGGCCTTATGACCAAAATAAGTATTTATAAACTCTGCTTGCTTTATATAATCCATCTTTTTAAATCTAATATGAATCCCTAAGGAACTATGTACTGGAATAGCCATTGTACCATCATCTGTGGGTCAGGAGTTGGATGTGTTTTCCCAATTCCCATTTGTATGAGATAGACAGTAGGCAATGCATTGAAGTGTATTATTCTAACCAGAACCAACAAATCTTATCTACAGACCTTAATGGACCAGTCATAAAAATAGAATACTTAGTGAAAGAAAAAGAGTGAGTACAGAACAAGTTATAAGATGCTATATGCAAGAGGCTGAAAAAACGGATCAGCAGTTAAAACCACTAGCTCTTGCAGAGGGCACAATTTGGGCTCACAGAATCTACATGGCAGCATACAACCATTTATAATTCTAGTTCCAGAGTATCCAATGCCTGATTCTGAACTCCACAGGTACCACATTCATCAATGGTATGCAGACATTCACACAGGCCAACACTCATACACAGAAAATAACTAAATAAATATCTAATATTTATTTCAATAAAAATTTCTTCCATAAAATATAGACAAATACTGTGCAAACAACACATGTAACATACCTTTTTATGCATTAACTAAATAAGTATATTTTCTCACAGGTAGAGTAAGATGGATTAAAAACGAAAAACGAAATGTTTATGCAAAATATAGAAAGATAAGAGAATAGAGAAAAAGTAGATATCACAGTGTATAAACAAAAAAGAAATGTGAATAATTAAAGAATAATATAGACATGATAAATGACTGTACTTATATATAAATATATGAGAACTTGGCAATAGAAATCATATATGATGGTAAAAGAACATGTTTTATAGGTCAGTAAAAAGTGGATAGAGTTTTCAGAACAGAAAATTAGGTTACTATATCACAAGCATTAAGACACAAATGCCAAAGACACATTTAGAGGTTTAGGAAAATGGCATAAAAATAGTCTTGTGTTCTTTACGCTGACAGAATAAGAAGTGATTTTTATAAGTACATGAAAATTCATAAATCATAAAAAAATAGATTAAGCTACAACCCGTTGTGCTAAAATAATGATTTGAACTACATTTAAATTGAAATTATAATAGCATAAAAACTGAAATAAATAAGCAAGAAATGGGTGTTTTCAGAACCTTCCAAAAAGATCAGTCTTTTCAGTAATAGGTTGCTATAAAACTAAGGAAACAAGTTCAATAATTCAATTGCAAAATGGACAGGATCAAAAAACGAGATACTTGGGAGAAAAGCAAAAGTAAGTAGCCAAATAATTTGTGACATATGTAGAAAATTGCAAATTATAAAATAAAATGAATTCAGATCCTAACCAAATGGATTGGCAAATATATAGAAATATCCTAAAATATCTAGTCCTTTTGAGGATGTACAGTAATTGAAACATTTTTTTCTAAAGCTAATAAAGGTGTAATTTTTAATGAATATTTTGGAAAATCAAGCATATGTTAGTGAGTAAAGAAAATTTTTGCTTTTAGTTCTAAAGCAGTGTGTGTGTGTGTGTGTGTGTGTGTGTGTGTGTGTGTGTGTACACATTTATGCTACACTTAGCATAAAACAAAATAAAACTCTATCCTTCTTCACCATTGGCCAGGATTGAATGTGCTGTTTGATGCATATTCAGAGCAATATAGCCAGATACACCTGAATACTCTAAATGCCCATTACCACAAAATGAATAATGATGTTTTATTATATCCAAAGAGCTAGTATCAATGAAAAGAAAATAACTAGATAGACACATAGCCATGTGTTTTAATCATACCTAGAGCTATTAAATTCATCTAAATGTCAAGATATGCAGAACTCAATGATATTTCAAGAATACATGTTCAGAGGTGGGGAGAGGGATTGGGGATTTAGCTCAGTAGTAGAGCACTTGCTTAGCAAACACAAGGCCCTGGGTTTGGCCCTCAGTTCTGAGGAGAAAAAAAAAAAGACAAAATAATAAAAAGACCAAACAAACAAACAACAAAAAAGTACAAAACAAACAAACAAAACACAAGGTAACAGAGCAGGGGAGATGACTTGGTGAGTAAAAATGCTTGCCACTATGCCTGAAGGCCTGAGTTCTATCCTCATCTATCACGTAAAAACTAGATGAGGTGGAGAGCATCAGTAATCCCACTCCTCTTCTGAGATGAGAAGCCAAGGCAGACAGAAGAGGCCAGAAGCATGAAACCGAAGAAGGGGAGACCCTGCCTCAAAGCATGGTAAGAGAGAACTGATATTCAAAATTTGTTTTTGATCTGTCCTCACAAACACACACGTAGACAACATAAATAATACTTCCAAAGAGTTTGTACTAATTACTTATGTATTGAACAATAATATTGATGATTTATAGAGTGATCACACTAAGCCAGGAAAGGTTAAAGGCTGAGATTATGTACGCATCAACAATAACATATATATATATATATACATATATATATACATATATATATATATATATATATATATATATATATATATATGCAAGTATGAACAGAGACAGGACCTTAACAAACAGAAATTTACTCTACCACTGTTCTTATTTTCAAAGGTCCATTCTTTAAGTAGATCTTGAAATCTAGTCATTGTTTTATAAACTGATACTATTTATTAACCTTTTGGAGTAAAGAAATGTTCTAGGCAGGATGTTGGTAAAGACATCAAGAGCAATATTAGATCACCCAGAAAAGAGTCAATGGTTTGTGAAGTTTATACAAGGTATGGCTGCATTTATAGAAAACCTGCAAGGAAGAAACAGATGTACAGATAGGAAGGCAAAGATTTTCATTCCAACCTGGTAACTTAGTTACTTTTCTCTAAATATGTTCTCCTTTAACAAGCACAGTTATGCCTGACAAAAGATGATCACTTTGGCAATAGCCCTATCATAGCCTGCACAATGGTACAATAACATACAGACCACCTCTGCATGTGGTTTAGTGAGTGCCCCGTTTCTATTGTGAATAAGAGCAAAGCTATCTAACACATGACATTTGCAATTTAAACTCACCTAGGTTATTAAAACATTGCCCCTTACATGTAAAACGTTTCCTACATGTCAACAAATGACAAAAGTTATATGCCACTGTTCAGTCAATCCAGGCTATTTGGCAAGTTCCAGGTTAATGAGAGTCTCTGTCTCAAATATGATAGAGGTTCATTAGAAATGGTACCCAAGGTTGTCCTCTGGTTTCAATATACACACATGTACATGTAAATACATAAACTTGTACATATACAGCCACAAAAGTCAGAAAGTAAATTTGTCTTTTCACTTTAGTCTTCCCTCATAAATAATGAGAAAGGCTATTAGACTTTACTGCAGTGGACCAAAACCTCAAAGGTCCTGCTAATAAGTTTGCAAGACTTTAGTCTTTGGAGGTGATATCAGGTGAGTTCTTGTCAGGCTTGAACAGGGCTGGGAAGTTACTAAACCCGTTCTCAAGACTATGAAAGACCAGGAAAAGAAATTACAATTTTCAGAGGTGTGATATCACAGGATTGAGTACTAGGCCATCTAACAAATGAAGAGGGTATAGGAGTCACAGCTTATAGTAAGGAGCTCCAGATATATAGTCTGCTGACTAAGCCACTGTGGTTAAAATGTACGGCTTAGTATCAAACTTATTGGTCATTTATTTTGGAAAAATTTCAGTCATTATTACTGGAAGCAAACAATTAAAATTTATCCCAGTTATAAAATGCTTATTTCGTGTTTCCAATGTAAATGATACAATCTACCATTCCACTAGGCCAGAAAAAAAAGGAAACAAAATTGTGTGCAAGAAAACATTAATAAAATACAATGTCCATTCATGATACATACACATAAAATGCAAGAACCATGAAATAGAGCAAAGATTCCTCAAACTGACATAAAACTCCAAGGCTGTCATCAATATTTTTAGTGAGAAATTGGATACTTTCCTGCTAAGACTGGGTTCAAGGTAAGGATGGCTATTTGTTACAATAAGAGTGGACGCAATGTGTTCATTTTGAACATTTGTAGAACCATACAGCAAAAAAGGGAGCTGTGATACATAGCATTTGTGGTTTCAATTAATAAAAATCTGTCAAATTGGGAAATCAATTGTAATAATTGTATCACAGTAATAAAGATTTTAAAAATCATGAAAACCTATACAAACACTACCTAATTTTAAATCTGCATTCTGCTTAGAAAACATTCAATAATTTTGTTTCTAAATTAGACTGTTTTCAATATGTTGGAGTTCCACCTATTTCTCTACAGATTTCATGGTTTTACTTTTCTTTAAAATTTCATGTTGAGGGGGGGAGAGGGAGAGAGGGAGAGACACAGAGAGACAGAGAGAGGGACAGACAGAGACGGAGAGAGACAGACAGAGAAGGGGGAGAGAGAGAGATAGAGAATTCATAGTTTATTTTATTTCTTGGCTACTAGGGTTAGTGGAGTGACTTATATGGATGAGCAAATATATCTGAGGCATGTTAATTTGGAGTCTTTGAATATGCACCTACGAATGGTATAGCTAGGTCTTATGGTAGCTCTATTTTCAGATTGTGAGAAGGACCTCCATTCTGATTATCACTGTGATTGTACAAGATTGTATTTTCATCAGAAAGAAATACCCCCTCCCTCCCCATTCTAAGGATTGTTGCTTTTTTTTTTTTTTTTTTTTTTTTTTCTGAGGCAGGGTTTCTCTGTGTAGCCCTGGCTGTCCTGGAACTCACTCTGTAGACCAGGCTGGCCTCGAACTCAGAAAACCACCTGACTCTGCCTCCCGAGTGCGTGTGCAGCTTTTTGTTGTTTAATAAACTTGATGCTTTCTGTTCCACCTGACCAAGAACATCAAAGCAATTTAATGTTTAATTTCTTTGATGACTAACTATATTGAAGAGTTTTCAAGTATTTATAGATCATTTTATTTCTTCTTTAAAAATTATGTGAGTGCATTTGTTTATGTATGTATGTATAAATGGATTGGTGTGTAGTTCATTAGTTTAGAAAAGACATCATGAAAGGGGAGGAATAAAACTTAAGGGTGGAGGGAGAGAACATAATGGAATAGACATGATAAAAAAGCAAAAGAGGCCTGACTGGGATCAAGAAATCAGGGTGTAGGCTTAGATTTTTCAAAATATACATTAATACTGGTTCTTAAATGCTTCAACCTCTTTTCTAGACCAGAAACCAAAGGTTGCTATCACAGTTTAAATATGGATGGCCCAGGGAGTGACACTGTTAGAAGGTGTGATTCTGTTGGAGTAGGTGGGTCACTGTGGGTGTGGGCTTTAAGACCCTCACCCTAGCTGCCTGGAAGCAAGTATTCTGCTAGCAGTCTTCAGGTGAAGATGTAGAATTCTCAGCTCTTCCTGCACCATGCTTGCCTGGATGCTGTCATGTTCCTGCCTTGATGATCATGGACTGAACCTCTGAACTTGTAAGCCAGCCCCAAATAAATGTTGTCCTTATAAGAGTTGCCTTGGTCAAGAGTGTACCTGGAGGGATCCATGGCTCCAGATACATGTGTAGTTCCTAGGACCTGAAAAGTATATTCAAGTAAAACTTAAGTGAAGGAATTTCAGTCAAAAAACATATGTATCCAGTTAATATTTGTTTAAATATCTATGGACATACTCTCTTTCTCAGATCCTATTTGAGACAAAGAATTATTTCTAAGTAGCATGTTCAGTATTCCAGGAAATACTATAAGGATGGAGAAGTGAGGACCATGACATTTACTCTTATGGGACTTTGAATATTATGGTGGTGAGTACGAACGTCATTCAATAACAATAGTGCTGCAGTAGATGCCAAAAATCAACATAGTATCATGTAAGCAGAACTTAAACATGAGGTGCTTAAAATGGTCAAAGATTGTAAGGGAGATAGATATATATCTCCTTGTTAATCTCAGTAGGAAGTTCTAATAGTCATTGTTCTAATTACACCAGAGATGTGAAACATTGCATTTACTGATCTGAACTGATGCTAATGTAATGTTGTTCTAAGAGATATGAGAAACAACTACCACAAAACCCACTCAGTTCCCAAGTTAGTAAAGTAATACCAGCTTTGAATGGCTCAAAGGATTAATAAAATGATATGGAGTGAAAAGATTTGTGAAGATTCTAATAATAAACAATAATTATGTTTCTTTGTGATCATTATGTGGATGACCTACTCCAGCGGTGTTCAACAATATAAAGTGCTGTTACTGTATAAATTTGTGTTCCCAAATTTATTCCATTATGATTAATAACATGGCATTGCTGTAGGCAAAAGCTTCAAAGAGGATATTAGTGCTGGATGAGTCATAAGGGTAGGGCGCTAATTGTATCCAATTAATGACCTTACAAGGGGAAGAGAGACTAATGATTCACAAAGTAAAGACCCTGTAAGGACACAGGAGATAAAGCCACCCATAAGCCAAGAAGATCTTCAGTAACAAGAGACTCATCTACACTGTGATCTCACACTTCAGCCACCAGAACTACAAATAATAAACATATATTATTTCAAGTCCTTTGCTTTCTTTTTAGTGACAGACCTAGTGGATTAATTCAAAGTCAGAACCCACAAGATAATTGATAGTCCTTAACTTACATCTATGTTTAAAATAATCCCAGGGACTTGACTGTTTATTATAAGTGCCAGAGGGAAACCTGACACCTCACAGGATGAGTGGTTGTGAGTTTCTATGGTTATCTAGAGTCCTTGATCTTGAATTAGTTTTCATTATAGTGGAGGTTTAATATTGAAGAAGATATATCATATGAAGAAAAAGGATCATATGTTTGAGCACTGGGTTCCCAGATTGGGGGAGGCTATAGAACCTTTAGGAAATGTAACCTTGCTGGAGCGTGTAGCATTTATAGTAGCCACATGTTGTGGAGCTTCAGTGTTTACATCCGTGCCTCACTTGTTCTACCCCATGCTTGCTTCCTGTGTGTCCATGAAATGTGCACCACCCTACTTCTGCTGCCATGTCATGTCTTCACTCTCATTATGGACACATACACAACCTCCTCATAAACATTATTCTACATAAACAATACAAAACCACAGGAAGACGCCAGTGTCCTGTGTACTGCTCACAGAATACAAAATGACAGTTACTCTGTATTCATTTTTTTCTCTTCTCTTCTTTTTTTATATATTAAACAAAAGATTTATTCTTAGGAAACCTCATACAAACTTAATTGATGCCAACAGGAGCTTGTTGACAGGAGCCTGATAAAACTGTTGTTTTCTATTTACTTTAAGAACAGGATGCATAAAGGTGTCCTAAAAATAATCAGAGTCGGTAATGTTAGCCCGAGCCATGGAGAATGGTATTTCTAACCTTTATTATCTTTATTCATAACTATCACTATATGCATGTCTGTTGCAGTAAAACAATTTTAGCTTTTGAAATGTTTATATAAATCTGAAGATGATATTTTTAGGAGAGGCATTTGCAAATAAAATAAAAGAGAAGGCCCAAGCACTGCACAAGACTCCCTTTCGTTCCTTCCTTTGCTGTGTTGCTCAGTATGCAGGCTTAACCTACCACAGACCTTGTCTGTGTCCTTTTCATCGAGGAACCTGCCATTAGAAATGAAATTTTTCTTTTTTCTGATTTTTAATTTTTTATTGGGTGTTTTATTTATTCACATTCCAGATGTCATCCCCTTTCCCAGTTTCCCCTCTGGAAACTCCCTATCCCACACCCCCTCTCCCTGCTTCTATGAGGGTGCTCCCCCACTCACCTCACTGCCCTGGCATTTCCCTACACTGGTGCATCAAGCCTTCACAGGGCCAAGAGCCTCTCCTCCCTTTGATGCCCGATAAGACCATCCTCTGCTACAAATGCAGCTGGAGCCATGGGTCTCTCCATGTGTATTCTGGTTAGTGGTTGAGTCCCTGAAAACTCTGGGGGGTCTGGTTGGTTGATATTGTGGAACATGAGATTTTTTTTCCCTACCAAGATCAAACTCAGGTAAAGTCTTGCCTATGTCAATAATGTACAGGATCTGCAGAAGGACTTTACAAGCAAATCTCTCCTTTACTCTCAGTGTCTCTGGTTTCTCACAAGCATCTGGCCTCTACAACAAACACTTTTAAGCCATATTTCAGAGGTTCTCCACAGAACTCATCTTCTGCCATATTTCAACATGCAATAAATATCCTTTTTCTCAGTTAGTAACCATGTATCATGTCCCTTGTAGATATCTCTTTCTTGGAATCTGTTCTAACAATACTGGGCCCATACCCAAAAAGCACTAGAGGCATCCCAGATTATCTCTTCTCAGAATCAGTCCCACTAGCTCTGTCAAATTGACAAAAAAAAAAGGAAATAAATTTCAAGCAAGCAAAATCTGAGCTGACTACTGTATTTAGGTGTGTGCCACTGCAATTCAATTAAATGTCTAGATAGAAACAAGAAACAATAAAAAAATGCAAAACAAAAAAACAAAACAAACAAGAACAACAACAACAACAACAAAAAAAACCCAGCCAGTTAAGAACTGTATGTTTTTCTACAGAGAAGCTTCACCCAAATGTCCATGTTTGGAGTGAAAATAGGGTTCTTTCCTTGCTTCATTGTGTGGGTTTCCCACATAGTAGGCCTTTCTCAAAAGCTAAAGACAACATTGCCTCTACCAATGCCAACAAAACATGCATTTGCATATTGAGAAGGGAGAATTGGAAAAATCAGAAGCAGTCTGCAGAGATTTCGAAGGAGGAGGTAGAGTTGCCAGTAGCCAGGTAGAAACAGTCTAACATGACAGACACATTTCCTGAGCCTATCACAAGCCACTCACCTTCAAGATAAAAGCAGCATAGGTTCAGAGCTCAGCATGAAGTACACTTGACCTTGACCCCTACAGACTCAAAGTGCATCATTCTTTAGGGCAAAGGCTTTAATTGATTTCCATCTTTGGACTATCTTTAAATAGTTAAAAACTATATATCTATAGTATACAAACCAGTTTGTATAAAGAAGTCCCCTCTGACACCCTGCCTGTTTCTCTCAGACTTCACTCCTATCTCAGGGACTGTAATCTAGTCAGCATGAAGCAATATATATTTTCCATGATAAATTAATTATGAAATTAGGAATGCTAAAGCACTCAGTTAATAGTGCTCAGGCATAATCATATTAAAGCGACTGTTTTTCTACACTATTATTTTCAATCTTGTTAATTATATCTTAAAACTGGGATAATCAGAGAGTAATGAGCCATACGAGAAAGGAAGGCAAAAGAAACAGAATAGAGCAAAGTGAGGCACAACATAAAGGTCTACAGTCTCTAATTTGGCTAGCTGCCTCCTTTGGAAAATTGTACTATTCATCTCTTTATCCACTGACAAAGTTATTGGATAAAGAGTTAGAACCGTGGTTCTCAACTTGCATGTCAAAGCACCTTTGGAGTTACATATTAGATATTCTGCATATCAGATATTTGCATTATGATTCATAACAGTAGCAAAATTACAATTGTGAAGTAGCAACAAAAAATTATGGTTAGGGTCTCCACAGCATAGGGAACTGTATTAAAGTATCACATCATCAGATGTACAGTTTGAAATCCTCGCATAAAACATATTCAAAAGATGGTGTTTGGGGTTTTGCTTGTCCCTTTCTAAGGGTCTGCTAAATCTGAAAAGCAACCAACCAACCAACCAATCCTAAAATGTAATATAATTGTATTGGGAATATTTCAGGCAAATAAATTGAATTACATTATTTATCTAATAATGGAAACATTATCTCTTTTAAAGAAACATCCTCTTTTAAAGGAAATACTTTTGGTTTTGATTGTTTGTTTGTTTGTTTTTATTAATTTTATATTTTTACAGTCCAGTTGTTGCTCCCCTCCTGGTCTACCCTCCCACAGTTTCTCACTCCATCCCTCCTTCCCCCCTGTCTCCAAGAGGATCTCCCACCAGGGCTCCCTACTCCCTGGGGCCTCAAGTCTCTCAAGTGTTAGATGCTTCTTCTCCCACTGTGGTCAGAGTAGACAGTACTCTGCTATATATGTTTCAGGGGCCTCAGAAAGTCCTGAATGCTGCCTGGTCAGTGGCTCAGTGTCTTAAGAGATCTCAGGGGTCTAGGTTTGTTAAGGCTGCTGGGGTCACCCTCCTCCTCAGCTTCTTCCAGTCTTTCCCTAATTCAACCACAGGAATCCCTGATTTCAGTCCAATGGTTAGGTGTAAGTATCTGCATCTGTCTCAAGTCATATGCTTGTTGTGTCTCTCACAGGACAGCCATGTTAGGCTCCTGTCTGTAAGCACAACACAACATCAGTAATAGTGTCAGGTCTTGGAGCCTCCCCTTGAGATGGATCCCAAGGTGGGCTGGTCACTAAACCACCTTTCCTTCAGTCTCTTCTCCATTTTTGTCTCTGTAGTTCTTTCAGACATGAACAATTCTCGGTCAGAGTTTTTGACTATGGGGTGGCAACACCATCAGATCACTTGATCCTTTCTATTGGAGGTAGACTCCACAAGTTCCATCCCTCCCTTTTAAGTCCTGAGAGTCTTTCACCTCCACGGTCTCTGGTACACCCTAGAGTGTCTCCCCATCTCCTATCTCCCAAAGTTGCTTATCCTTATTCATTCTGTTGGCCCTCATAGCTTCTCTCCTGTGCCCCTATACCTGATCAGGCTCCCCTTCCCCCCATTCTCCCCTCTCCTATCCAAGTCCCTCCCTCTGTCTGCCTCTCATGATTGCTCTCTTCACCTGCCCAAGTGGGATTAAAACATCCTTACTTGGGCCTTTCCGCTTGTTAACCTTCATTAGTTCTGTGGATTTTTCCTAGGTATTCTGTACTTTTTTGACTTTTATCCACTTATTTATTAGTGAGTATGGACTGTGCATGTCCTTTTGCATTTGAGTTACTTCACTCACGGTGACATTTTCTAGTTCCATCCATTTGCCTACAAAACTTACGATGTCCTCATGATGTTCTTATAGCTGAATAGTATTCCATTGTGTAAATGAACCACATTTTCTGTATCCATTCTTCCATTGTGGAAGTTTTTTATATTTTGTATTTTATTTGACCATTGTATCAATATTTTCTAAGGTATCTTTTATGCCTGAGATTCTCTCTTGTATTTTGTGTATTCTGTTGATGCTTACATCTGTAGCTCCTAACTCATTCCTAGGTTTTCCATTTCCAGGGTTGCCTACATTTTTTATTGCTTTATTGTTTCTACTTCCATTTTTATAACTATTGTAACCCTTTCTTCAATTCCTTCATGTGTTTGTGCTTCCTGCATTTCTTTAAGGGATTTGTTTCTTCTTTAAGGATTTCAACCTGTTTACCTGTGTTTCCCTTTATTTCTTTCAGTGAGTTATTTATATCCTCCTTAAAGGACCCTCATATCTTCATGAGATAGAATTTTTAGGTTGGCATCATGGTTTTCAGATATGTTGCGGTTTCTAGTGTTTTCTGCAGTGGGAGAAATGAGTTCTGATGGCCCCAAAGTATATTGGCTTCCGTTGAACTTGCCTATCTGGTTGTTTCTGCTGTTAACTGGCCTGGGTGTCTATGTCTGCCTCCTGGGTCCCTGGGTTACTTCAGGTCTCATGGCAGACCTATGGCCTTGTCTGCAGTGGATCTCCTGGGAGGTCTTCAGACTGTGGGGTCTTCAGTGGGGCAAATATGCCAATGATCTATTGTTCTGGCTGCATCAGATTTCCTAAAGGCATTCAGATTGTGGGGTTTGTTGCCTTGGGTATAGCACATCTCCTGGAAAGCCTTCAGACTGTGGGGTCTATTGCCCTGGGTACAACAGATCTCTTGGGAGGCCTTCAAACTGTGGGTCTTCAAAGGGGCAACATGCTGATGATTTGCCCAGGCAGAAGGCACAGGCCAGAAGGGAGGTCATGAAATACATTTGTAAATCTGATGTCAAAACCATCAAGTTTTAAGGCAGAAAACACAAAGTGAAACATGGGTATTTCATAAATCATAAATTTTGTAGGTAAATAAAATTCAATGAAAGCAAAACCAAAATTATTAAGAAGTACTTGAGTCAGATGGTGAAACTATTTTATTCTAAATTGATACAGATGTGGTAGCATCTGCATGAGAGATGCTGAGGATTATAAGACAGGACAAACTATGTACTTATATAACAATAATAATAAATCTCAATCAAATTAAAAAGAACTTTTTTTTTACATTCTTAACTTTCAACGATAAGTAAATGTTTATTGAAAAGCTCTTAACTGGGGGAAAATAAACAAGGGCAATTTCAATGAAATAGACTCATCCTGAGTTAGAGCAAAACAATTAATCTTCCTTTTGTAGTGTACCAATGGTTGAAGGGAAATACCAGAGGCTGTGTCTGGTTGAGTGGGAAGAGGACACTTCATTGGAAGGCACATAAGATAGATTAGACACTTTCTACTTCTCTACCATTGGCCATATTAGAATGAATTCTTTTGCCCTTCCCTATTTTTTAAGACATTTAGTATTTGGGACACTGAACACCAGATCTAAGTACCATGAAGTGAACAAAGCAAAAGGAGAGAATCTGTAGCCTGAGAGATGAAGAAGAGCCAGAAGGAATTAAGTTGATTCAAAACAATCACAGTGGCTCTGTTTGGCTTAAGACGAATTATCTTCTCTGTAGATATTCTTCCTTTCTCAGTGTAAGGACAACATGAATCTCAGGGAAGAATTGTACAGTCAGTGATGAAAGGGAAAGTAACTGCAAGAGAAATATAAATTTCAAAAGGGAAAGGGAAAACGGTACTTCTGGGAAAGTCTCTAAATTGAGAGAACAAACTGTGACTTGAGGAATACAGATGCTGGTGGAAAAATGACACAAGGCATACTAATACTCTGTAGCCTCCCCCAGCCTTGAGTAGCCTGGCTTTAACCTTGCTGCCACTGAGTATGAGACCACCTGGGGTGGAACCTTCCTATTTAGATGGCTCTGTTGTTCTGTCACCTGCTGCTGCTCTTCTCCAAGACACTGCTACCTGCTGAGAGGCCCTTGAGATATTCCAAAGACAGCATCCAGCAGATCACCTACAGGATGGCAACAGGCACCAAGAATGAATTGGCGGGGGATGCCCCCCCCCCTTTATAAGCACAGACTCAAACTTTGGGGCATTGAACAGAAATGTGTCTTGGCCTCCATTATTTCTCTCACCGTTTCCTTCCATACAGCTCCGGCCTCCCATTCAGGAAAGCAGTTAGTGTGGCCACAGGCGGCTACAATATTCCAGGTCCATAGGGTGAAGGAAGTCCTTTAGAAACTACAATAATTTTCTTGGACAATATGTGAAATTGGTTGAACAACTTTCAAAATCAGAGACTGTGTTAGCAGTTTACAGTCACACAGAAAATAGTAACAATGTCAATTCCTAAAACACACTTGCAAAAAAAAAAATGTAAATACACCCAAATAAAGGGTTCAGAGTGTATTTATGAACACAAGTAAAGACCAAATTTAAAATAAAAAGCCCATAAGGTAAAGAAGAGGGACATTCTATTGTTATGTGTGCACATACAAATAAATAAGACAAAAATTAAATAGAGTTTTATAGACTTCGTGTGCAGCAAAACTTGAACCTAAATGATTCTAACAACTTGGGAGCTAAAGCTTTGGTCATCACTGTGGAGAAGTCACTCAGTTATGAGGATGCTGGTAGATGAGGCTAGAAGGAGGTGGGACCTAACTGGAGGATGTGCTTTTGAAGGGATGAAGAGTATATCTCCCTGGTTCTTCTAGATGTCTCCATCCTGGTCTCTCTTACTTCTCTGCACCTACCTACCTCTCCTTGTTTTTACTTTCTCAGGATCTTCCTTTCCCATAGTCTCTTCTCTCCGTCTTTTTTCCATCACTACTCTTCCCTCCCTCCCCTTCTCTTTCCCTCTTCCATAGAACCATAGTGAGCAACTCTGTTCTTTTCATGCATCTCTCCAGGATGCTCAGTCTCATTACTGAACTAAATGGCTATGGTCAAAAATCCTGAAATATTGAAAAGTTACATTGTTCCTGGTGTTTGCTCAAGGGATATATCTAACTAAAACAATGGAGTATTTTAATTTGACTACTTAAAAATTGGCCTGGTTTAAAAGACAACACAAATATTCCACAAAAGCTTTAAATATTGAAGTAAGTAAGAAAGAAAGAAAGAAAGAAAGAAAGAAAGAAAGAAAGAAAGAAAGAAAGTAAATAAATAAATAAATAAATATAGCAATAATGCAGCATATCTGATACAACTGGGAGTTGCCAAATATTCAATTTCTTTGGTAAGATATTTTCATTCACATTCATGTGGAATGTTTACAAAACCAATTATTTTTCTTGGTCACAAAAGAACAGTGGTAGATCCTTTTTCAATCTGTAGGGTTGCCTTTTGTTCTGTTGACAATGCTTGCCTTATAATAGCTTTTCAGTTTCTTGAGGTCCCATTTATCAATTATTGATCTTAAAGCATGAACCACTTGTGTTCTGTTCAGGAAATTGTCTCCTGCACCAATGTGTTCAAGGGCATTTCCCGTTTTCTCTTCTATTAGATTTAGTATATCCAGTTTTATCTTGAGGTCCTTGATCTACTTGAACTTGAATATTTTACAGAATGATTTATTTTCATTCTCCTATATGTAGACATCAAATTATACCAGCAGAATTTGAGGAAGATGCTTTATTGTTTTCATTGTATGGTTTGAGAGTCTTTACCAAAATTCAAGTGTTCATAGGTATATTTCTGTGTGTTTGATTTTATTCCATTGATCAATCTGTCTATTTATGTACCATTATCATGCAGGCCTTTTTAAAATCACTCTTGCTCTGTAGTACAGTTTGAGGTCACAGATGGTGATTCCTCTTATAGTTCTGTAATTCTTCAGAATTATTTTTGGTATCTTGGGTTTTTTTTTTTTTTGTTTTGTTTTGTTTTTTCTATATGAAGTGGAGAATTGCTTGTTCAAGTTCTACAAAACTATGTTAGAATCTTGATGGGGATTGCATTGAATCTATAGCCTGCTTTTGGTAAAATGTCCCTTTCACTATCCTATCCGTGAGCATGAGCTATCTCTCCATCTTCACATATCGTCTTAAGTTTCTTTCTTCAGAGATGTGAAGATTTTGTCATACAAATTTGCACTTGCTTTGTTAAAGTTACCTCAAGATACTTTATAATACCCATGAATATTATAAAGGGTATTCTTTCCCTAATATCTTTCTTGACCTGCTTATCATTTGTATAAAGGAGGGCTATTTTTTTTTTTTTTTTTTTTTAGCTAATGTTGTATCCAGCTACTTTGCGGAAGGTGTTTTTCAGCTGTAGGAGTTCTCTAGTATATTGTTGGGGGTTGCTTATATATACTATGATATCATCTGCAAATAGTGATACTTTGACTTCTTCCTTTCCAATTTATATTCCCTTAATCTCCATTGCTTGTGTTATTACTCTGGTTGGCACTTCAAGTGCTGAGTTGAACAGATAGAAAGAGAGAGGACAGCCTTGTCCTGTCTTAATTTTTATTTGAATTGCTTTAAGTTTCACTCCATTTAGTTTGATATTGGATATTGGCTTTCTGATTATTGCTTCGATTATGTTTATGTATGTGACTTGAATCCCTGATTCCCTTAATACTTTTACCATGAAGGGGTTTTGGATTTTATCAAATAGTTTTTCATCACTAAAATTAGATAATCCTGTGATATATTTTTTTCTTTAAGTTTGTTTCTATGCCAGATTTCACTGATGGATTTTCATATATTGAAGTACCCGTGTATCTATAGGATGACACCTACTTAATCTTGTTGGATGATATTCATGCTGTGTTCCTGAATTCAGTTTGCAAGTATGTTACTGAGTATTTTTACATCAATGTTCATAAGAAAGAAAAATAGTCAAAGTCCTGGGACATCAGGGAAATGCAGATCAAAACAACTCTGAGGTTTTATCTTATAACCATCAGAATGAAGAAGATAAAAAACTCAAGAGATAGCACATGATAGTGAAGATGTGGCCCAAAAGGAACACTTCACTTCTTCTGGGGCTGCAAACTTTTACAACCACTTTCGAAAATCAATTTGGTGGTTTCTCAGAAAATTGTGAACAGTCCTACCTCAGTACCCAGCGATAACACTCCTGTGTATAATACACAAGAGATGTTCCTAGATTCCACAAAGACACTTACTTTTTATTCATAGCAGCTCTATTTGTAATAGCCAAAAACCAGAAACCACCTAGATGCCCCTCAACTGAAGAACTGAATAAAGAAATGTGATACATCTACACAATGGAATACTATTCAGGTATTAAAAACAAAGACATCATTTATTTTCCTGGCAAATAGATGTAACTTGAGAATATCACTCTGAATGAAGTAATCCAGTCCCAAAAGGGCACTCACATATATGTATATTAGCCATAAAATAGAGCTGCCATGCTACACTCCATGACCAAAAGAAGCTAAATAAGAAGGAATGCATAAGCAAATATGCTTGAATCTCACTTAGAAGAGGGAATAAAATAGTCATAAGAGGCAGATGGATGGAGAGAACTGAAAGAGGGGGGGTTAGGAGGAGAATGGGGAGTTCAGCAGTAGGTGTAAGTAAGGACATGAGAGATGACCATGAAAAGGAATGGAAATCTGCTACTGTTCAGGGTGAAAAGGTGTGTGGAGGGGGCATTTCCAGAACAAGACAGAATCCTGGGATAAGGGAGGCTCAAAGGAATCAATGGGAGTGACCTTCCTGTGACTTACAACATTGGGGATATGGAACCTGAAGAGGCAACCAGCTGTAGCCAGGCATGAAACCCAGTGAAGTGATAGAGAGACCAATCCACTCACAAATCTTTCAACCACAAATTTATCCTGTCTAAAATAAATGCAGGCACAGGGGATGGAACAGACACTGAGGGAACAGCCAACCAATAACTGGCCCAAATTAAGACCCATTCCATCAGCAAGAACCAATCCCTGACACTATTAATGATACTCTGTTATGCTTGTAGACAAGAGCATGTTGTCCTCTGAGAGGCTCAACCCAAGAGCTAACTCAGACAGATACAGATATCCACAGCCAAACAGTGGACAGAGCTTGGGGATTCTAATGCAAGAATCGGAGGAAGGATTTCAGCCTCAAATGAGAAAGAAATTCCACAGGAAGACCAATAGAATCAACTAACCTAGACCCTTGGGGCTCTCAGTGTCTAAACCACCAACCAAAGAACACACACAGACTGGCTCTAAATCTTTCCCACTCATATATAACAGATGCACAGCTTGATCTTCTTGTGGGTCCCAAAAAACTGTAGCAGGGGCTATTTCTAAAGCTGCTGCCTGTATGTGGAAGATGGTCTTCTAGCTGAGCTGCCTTATCTAGCCTCAGTGGTAGAGAAAGCACCTAGTGTTGTAGAGGCTTAAAAGGCCAGGATGGGGGGATGCCCAGTGGATGCCCCCACGCTCTCAGAGGAGAAGAGGAATGTGGGAAGAATTGTGAGATGAGGTGACCAGGAAGGGGGGCAGTGAGTAGGATGTAAGGTAAATAAGTAAAAAATTAAATTAAATTTAAAAAAAAGTGTTAGACATGTAACAGGTGGCTTTACAGTTGTTAATATTATGTTATATACTGATGATTAACTAAGTAAACTTTAGAACCTATGTCAAAACTACACACCAAGAAAACTAGAAAAGTTAGTCAGCAGCATTGTATGTCCTAGAATGATCACACTGTTCATCAAAATCATATTATAGACATTAAATATTAAATGAAAGAATAAACAAAAAAATTTTGAGTGAAAATAATATTGAACTCTTTCTTTGAACATAAACTACTAACATTAAATTAATCATAAAAAGCAAAAGGGCATAATTCCTCATAATCCAAAATATCTTCATAAATAGACAACTCTTGAATCAGAATCACAATGGAACAAAATGATTGCAATTTAAAAGGAAATAAAGACATGTTTTAGCTAAATCAATAGAAGGTAGAAGTGGTCTTTATTAAATTCCTCACTTAGAAAGAAATTATGACACTTAAGGGGACTTGTGATCATTTTAAGAATATAGGAAATAAAGGAAGGAATAAAGAAAGAAATTAAAGACTTTTTAGAGTTTAATGAAAATGAAGCCACAACATACTCAAACTTATGGGACACAATGAAAGTGTTTCTAAGAGGAAAACTCATAGCTCTGAGTGCCTCCAAAAGAAAGTAGAGAGAGCATACACTAGCAGCTTGACAACACACGTAAAAGCTCTAGAACAAAGGGAAGCAAATTCACCCAAGAGTAGACTGCAGGAAATAATCAAACTCAGGGGCGAAATCAACCAAGTGGAAGCAAGAAGAACTACTCAAAGAATCAAACAAACGAGGAGCTGGTTCTTTGAGAAAATCAACAAGATAGATAAACCCTTAGCCAGACTCACTAGAGGGCACAGGGACAGCATATTAATTAACAAAATCAGAAATGAAAACGGAGACATAACAACAGATCCTGAAGAAATCCAAAACACTATCAGATCCTTCTACAAAAGGCTATACTCAACAAAACTGGAAAACCTAGATGAAATGGAAAAATTTCTAGATAGATACCAGGTAACAAAGTTAAATCAGGATCAGGTTAATGATCTAAAGAGTCCTATATCCCCTAAAGAAATAGAAGCAGTCATTAATAGTCTCCCAACCAAAAAAAGCCCAGGACCAGATGGGTTTAGTGCAGAGTTCTACCAGACCTTCAAAGAAGATCTAATTCCAGTTCTTCACAAACTATCCCACAAAATAGAAGCAGAAGGTACCCTACCCAATTCATTCTATGAAGCCACAATTACTCGGATACCTAAACCACAGAAAGCCCCAACAAAGATAGAAAACTTCAGACCAATTTCCGTTATGAATATTGATGCAAAAATCCTCAATAAAGTTCTCGCTAACCGAATCCAAGAACATATCAAAACAATAATCCATCCTGACCAAATAGGTTTCATCCCAGGGATACAGGGATGGTTCAATATATGGAAATCCATGAACGTAATCCATTATATAAACAAACTCAAAGACAAAAACCACATGTTAATCTCTTCAGATGTGGAGAAAACATTTGACAAAATCCAACACCCATTCATTTTTTTTTCCATTTTTTATTAGGTATTTCGCTCATTTACATTTGCAATGCTATACCAAAAGTCCCCCATAGCCACCCACCCCCTCTCCCCTACCCACCCACTCCCCTTTTATGGCCCTGGCGTTCCCCTGTACTGGGGCATATAAAGTTTGCGTGTCCAATGGGCCTCTCTTTCCAGTGATGGCCGACTAGGCCATCTTTTGATGCATATGCAGCTAGAGTCAAGAGCTCCGGGGTACTGGTTAGTTCATAATGTTGTTCCACCTATAGGGTTGCAGATCCCTTTAGCTTCTTTGGTACTTTCTCTAGCTCCTTCATTGGGGGCCATGTGATCCATCCAATAGCCGACTGTGAGCATCCACTTCTATGTTTGCTAGGCCCAGGCATACTCTGACAAGAGACAGCTATATCAGGGTCCTTTCAGCATAATCTTGCTAGTGTATGCAATGGTGTCAGCATTTGGAAGCTGATTATGGGATGGATCCCCAGATATGCTAGTGTCTACATGGTCCATCCTTTTATCTCAGCTCCAAACTTTGTCTCTGTAACTCCTTCCAAGGGTGTTTTGTTCCCACTTCTAAGGAGGGGCATAATGTCCACACTTCAGTCTTCATTCTTCTTGAGTTTCATGTGTTTAGCAAATTATATCTTATATCTTGGGTATCTTAGGTTTTGGGCTAATATCCACTTATCAGTGAGTACATATTGTGTGAGTTCCTTTGTGAATGTGTTACCTCACTCAGGATGATGCCCTCCAGGTCCATCCATTTGGCTAGGAATTTCATAAATTCATTCTTTTTAATAGCTGAGTAGTACTCCATTGTGTAGATGTACCACATTTTCTGTATCCATTCCTCTGTTGAGGGGCATCTGGGTTCCTTCCAGCTTCTGGCTATTATAAATAAGGCTGCTATGAACATAGTGGAGCATGTGTCCTTCTTACCGGTTGGGGCATCTTCTGGATATATGCCCAGGAGAGGTATTGCTGGATCCTCCGGTAGTACTATATCCAGTTTTCTGAGGAACCGCCAGACTGATTTCCATAGTGGTTGTACAAGCCTGCAATCCCACCAACAATGGAGGAGTGTTCCTCTTTCTCCACATCCACGCCAGCATCTGCTGTCACCTGAATTTTTGATCTTAGCCATTCTGACTGGTGTGAGGTGGAATCTCAGGGTTGTTTTGATTTGCATTTCCCTGATGATTAAGGATGTTGAGCATTTTTTCAGGTGCTTCTCTGCCATTCGGTATTCCTCAGGTGAGAATTCTTTGTTCAGTTCTGAGCCCCATTTTTTAATGGGGTTATTTGATTTTCTGAAGTCCACCTTCTTGAGTTCTTTATATATGTTGGATATTAGTCCCCTATCTGATTTAGGATAGGTAAAGATCCTTTCCCAATCTGTTGGTGGTCTTTTTGTCTTATTGACGGTGTCTTTTGCCTTGCAGAAACTTTGGAGTTTCATTAGGTCCCATTTGTCAATTCTCGATCTTACAGAGCAAGCCATTGCTGTTCTGTTCAGGAATTTTTCCCCTGTACCAACACCCATTCATGATAAAAGACTTGGAAAGATCAGGAATTCGAGGCCCATACCTAAACATGATAAAAGTAATCTACAGCAAACCAGTAGCCAACATCAAAGTAAATGGCGAGAAGCTGGAAGCAATCCCACTAAAATCAGGACTAGACAAGGCTGCCCACTTTGTCCCTACCTATTCAACATTGTACTTGAAGTCCTAGCCAGAGCAATTCGACAACAAAAGGAGATCAAGGGGATACAAATTGGAAAGGAAGAAGTCAAAATATCACTTTTTGCAGATGATATCATAGTATATATAAGTGACCCTAAAAATTCCAGCAGAGAACACTTAAGCCTGATAAATAGTTTCAGTGAAGTAGCTGGATATAAAATTAACTCAAACAAGTCAATGGCCTTTCTCTACACAAAGGATAAACAGGCTGAGAAAGAAATTAGAGAAACAACACCCTTCACAATAGTCACAAATAATATTACCTTGGTGTGACTCTAACTAACGAAGTGAAAGATCTGTATGATAAGAACTTCAAGTCTCTGAAGAAAGAAATTAAAGATCTCAGAACATGGAAAGATCTCCCATGCTCATGGATTGGCAGGATCAGTATAGTAAAAATGGCTATCTTGACAAAAGCAATCTCCAGATTCAATGCAATCCCCATCAAATTTCCAACTCACTTCTTCAATGAATTAGAAAGGGAAATCTGCAAATTCATCTGGAATAACAAAAAACCTAGGATAGCAAAAACTCTTCTCAATGATAAAAGAACCTCTGGTGGAATCACCATGCCTGACTTAAAGCTGTACTACAGAGCAATAGTGATAAAAAATGCATGGTAGTGGTATAGCGACAGATAAGTAGGCCAATGAAATAGAATTGAGGACCCAGAAATGAACCCACACACCTATGGTCACTTGATCTTTGACAATGGAGCAAAAACCATCCAGTGGGGGAAAAAACAGCATTTTCAACAAATGGTCCTGGCACAACTGGTGGTTATCATGTAGAAGAATGTGAATTCATCCATTCCTATCTCTTTGTACTAAGGCCAACTCTAAGTGGATCAAGGAACTGCACATGACACCAGAGACAGTGAAATTTATAGAGGAGAAAGTGGGGAAAAGCCTCAAAGATATGGGCACGGGAAAAATTCCTATATAGAACAGCAGTGGCTTGTGCTAAGATTGAGAATTGACAAATGGGACCTCACAAAATTGCAAAGCTTCTGTAAGGCAAAAACACTGTCAATAAGACAAAAGGCCACCAATAGATTGGGAAAGGATTTTTACCTATCCTAAATCAGACAGGAGACTAATATCCAATATATATAAAGAACTCAAGAAGGTGGACTGTAGAAAATCAAATAACCCCATTAAAAAATGGGGCTCAGAGCTAAACAAAGAATTCTCACCTGAGGAATACCGAATGGCAGAGCAGCACCTGAAAAAAATGTTCAGCATCCTTAATCATCAGGGAAACACAAATCAAAGCAACCCTGAGATTCCACCTCACACCAGTCAGAATGGCTAAGATCAAAAATTCAGGTGACAGCAGATGCTGGCAAGGATATGGACAAAGAGGAATACTCCTCCATTGTTGATAGGATTGCAAGCTTGTACAACCACTCTGGAAATCAGTCTGGCCGTTCCTCAGAAAATTAGACATAGTACTACCCGAGGATCCAGCAATACCTCTCCTGGGCATATATCTAGAAGATGGAAGTGGTAAGAAGGACACATGCTCCACTATGTTTATAGCAGACTTATTTATAATAGTCAGAAGCTGGAAAGAACCCAGATGTCCCACAACAGAGGAATGAATACAGAAAATGTGGTAAATTTATACAATGGAATACTACTCAGCTATTAAAAACAATGGATTTATGAAATTCCTAGGCAAATGTTTGGACCTGGAGGGCATCAACCTGAGTGAGCTAACCCAATCACAAAGGAACTCATATGATATGTACTCACTGATAAGTGGATATTAGCCCAGAAATTTAGAATACCCAAGATATAAGATACAATTTGTGAAACACATGAAACTCAAGAAGAACAAAGAGCAAAGTGTGGACACTTTGCTCCTTCTTAGAATTGAGAACAAAACACCCATGGAAGGAGTTACAGAGACAAAGTTTGGAGCTGAGATGTAAGGATGGACCATCTAGAGACTGCCATACCAAGGGATCCATCCCATAATCAGCCTCCAAACGCTGACACCATTGCATACACTAGCAAGATTTTGCTGAAAGGACCCTGATATAGCTGTCTCTTGCAAGGCTATGCCGGGGCCTAGCAAACACAGAAGTGGATGCTCACAGTCAGCCATTGGATGGATCATAGGGCCCCCAATGGAGGAGTTAGAGATAGTACCCAACGAACTAAGGGGTCTGTAACCCTATAGGTGGAACAATAATATGAACTAACCAGTACCTCCCAGAGCTCATGTCTCTAGTTGCATATGTATCAGAAGATGGCCTAGTCAGCCATCATTGGAAAGAGAAGCCCATTCGTCTTGTAAACTTCATATGCCTCAGTACAGGGGAATGCCACGGCCAAAAGTAGGAGTGGGTGGGTAGGGCAGTGGGGTGCTGGAGGGTATGGGGGACTTTTGGGATAGCATTGGAAATGTAAATGAAGAAAATACCTAATAAAATTATATACAAACAAAAAATATATAGGAAATAATTCCAATGAAAAGCAAATAATGATTATAAACTGATAAACATGGCTGAAATTATTGTGCAGCAAAACTAATATCTTTAAAGGGAAACACAATTTTGTATCAGTTTAATATGTTTATGAATGTTTTATTAAAAATAAAACCCACATTAAATTCAGCATTCAATCCATTGAAAAATATATGACTCGGTGATACTTATCATATTGGCAATCTGCTACATGATCAGCAACATCTGTCTCTATAACTTTTCAATTTTTTAAAACTGAAGACATGTCATCTTCAGACATGTCTGTATCTTCTATTTTTAGTTCTTGGTAACCACCATCCTATTTTCTACATATATGACTACTGGAGGTATCTCATAAGTGAATAAAATAATATTTGTTGATTTATTACTGGCTTGTTTTACTCAACATAATGTTCTCAAAGTTGATACATATTGTATCAAGCATCAGAATTACCTCAATCTAGCTAAACAACTTTCCATTCTCTATGTGTGCCACATGGTTTGCTTATTTGTTTATTACTATTTAAGTATTGGGTTTCCTCCATGTTTTAATTGCTATGAGTAATTATACTATCAACACAGGTATAAAGATATCTCTCAGAGACTGTACATTCTCAGAACTGAAATTTCTGGATCATATGGTAGTTCTTTTTTCAAATTTTTAAGACCCAATAATACTGTTTTCCTCTTCAGACATAGCATTTCATAAATTCACCAACAGACTGCGTATTGTTCTGGTTTCTTTATCCACATACTTTGTTCTCCATGGTGGTCATCATAAATAAAATTAAATTTAACAGTAGAGTACTAATGATGTGTTAGCTCATTCAAGAAAAAGAGAGAAATGATTTTTAAAACATGATTCGAGATTGAAAGAAACAGAAAAAAAGCATAAATTTTGAAGTGATTGAGGCAGTCATAAAAATATATACAAAACTTTCTGACGAGACATTTGAAAGTCTAGAGGAAATGGATTATTTCCCAGAAAAATATGGATTGCCAAAATTCACCCAAGAAGAAAGGGGAAACTTAAATACACCAGTTACCATAAAAGAGTTTAGAAAAAGATGCTTAAAGATCTATCATTGAAAAAGGCAGTGGGAACAGATGGCCACCCAGCTGAGGTTTATGTAACATGCATTTTATATAACCTTTAAGAAAGAGAGCTGTTCAAAGTTAAATTATTTCAGGCCTTAGGGGAAAAAAGATAAAAGACTTCCCCAGTTCATTTTACAAAGGCAATATAACATTCAAAATAGGAAAATTGAACAATAAAAGATGATTATAAAAAGATGTTGTTCATGAACAAAGATGAAAATACATTAAAATGTGAGTAACTATGTTATGGCCATGTTCCTTTTATGTGTTTTGTTGTTGTCACATAAGTAACATATTCAATGGATGATTTTGTGTCAAAAAATAACAGAAATGAAGTAAAGACAAAGGCACTCTACCATGGCCTCATGAAGCTTTCTGTCTAGCATGAGGAATATGAGAGTGAAAGAGGTAAACACACACTTGATACATCAGATGATGATTCAGCAAAAAGAGAAAACTGAGCAGAGATATAGATAGGTGCTAAGAGGAAAGTTAGCCACTTTGGATTACGTATACCTTTTATCAGAGAATTTGCTCTGCTAGTATGGAGGCTGGAGCAGACCAGAGAGCACTGTTTGGGATTAATGCAGAGTAGATAACACAAGAAACCAGTGAAGAATGCCATAAGGTACCAGGACCACAGTGCACCTGCTGCAAAGCAAGATCAGAAGAAGGCAGGGAAATACAGAGAAAGAAAATAGTGCTGAGATCATGCAGGGCATTAAGTAAAACAATGAGTCTCCCATGAAAGAGGAGTGCAGCACTTTTAACATGGAGCTGGAGTTATTTAACTTCTGTCTCAGAAGTTAAAATGGCTCTGACCAGTAGAGTGAGACTGAAGTACAGAAACCAAATGGGGGTGTTTTCTGGTGCCTAACATAGGGCTTCAGATGCCTTGGATAGCAATAGTGACAGTGAAAGTGTTAGGAAATGCTGAGGAGGTGTGTGTGTGTGTCTAATTGTGTTTGTGTGTGTGTTTCTGTATGTATATCTGTCTGAATGAGTGTATTTGTGTGTGTATAATTGTGTTTGCGTGTGTGTATTTGTGTGTGTATGTTGGTATATATGTGTGTGTTTGTGTGTGCATATGTGTATATGTTTCTATATGTGTGTGTGTTTGTGTATGTATCTGTGCGTATGAGTGTGGTTTTGTGTATATATGTGCACATATATATGTATGTATATGTGTGTGTGAATGTGTGTATGTGTGTTTGTGTGTGCATATGTTTACATATACCTGTGTATGTGTATGTTTGTGTGTAAGTATAATATATGTGTGTTTGTTTGTGTTTGTATGTGTATGTGTGCATGTGTGTATGTGTGTTCGTATATGTATATATGTGTAGGTTTATCTGTGTATGTGTCTGTATTTGTGTGTATGTGTGTGTGTGTATGTGTAAGTATGTTTGTATGTATTTATGTATGTGCAAATATGATGTGTGTGTTTGTGTGTGTATGTGTGTATATGTGTGTCTCTATGTATGTGCACATATTTATTTAAATGTGTGTACATTATTATATATGTTAAAAATATATAAAGTGTTTATATGTGAAATATGGAAATTCATATATATGTATGTGTTAAATATAAACATGCATTTAAGATAGATTGGAAAAGGGAAAGGGCTGTGGAAATAAAATATAATTGGTGATGAGATTTGCAAATTTAGCTAAGATTTGCTCTTTTTTTTCTTTCATCTTCAGTCTAACAGATGTGGGCATGGAGTGGAAGAAAGATTAATCATTATTTGGTCATGTAAAATCCATTATGTAAGGACAAAAATCAAACAGATATAAAAGTTTATTAAGAGAGATGTTTAATAAAGCTCCCTTTAGACATTCTTCTTTATAGTTTTCTTTTTTAAAATGAAAATTGCTGGCTTGCTTTGCTAATTTATTTTTCTATATGCTAAAGTGAAAACTCTGTTTTAATTGAAATCAGAACTGGATATGTATTTGTACTTTTATGTCTTAATCTAATAATGCCTTCAACAACCAAGCCTTTGTAATGAGATACATAATTTAATAAATTGGACAAAGTTCTGAGAAGATAAAAATATCTCCTTTTCAGGACATAAGTTTCTAACTAGAAAGCTCAGGAGGATATAAACTACTGGAGTTAAGACAAAAATTCATTAAGGTGAACAGAAAGAAGGCAAATGCACAAAATCTGAGGTTTGCTCTTAATAATGAGAGAATGAAGTGAGAAATAATAGTGAGAATGGTATGTAACTTTAAGATATAGATTTCATGAGAAGGAAACTATATATTTGAGCAAAATACTGCTTTGTTAAGGAATATAACATATCAAACAATAGAAAGTCATAACAGATTAGAAGGACACTGTTTTTTAAAACAACTTTAATGTGCATAATTATTATATAAAATTTCACATAAAATTATATTATATAACATTCATATTAAATGCATGTATACAAATAGCAAAAATAATCTTCTGATATATAGTAAGTAAAATCTTCTGAATATTGTGATTAGGAATGAGTGACTTGACTTACCATACATCAGAAGAAATAGGAATCCATAAAAATTAATATACTTTTGGCATGGAGGTGTTCATATATGTCCATAGTCACAGCTGCAACAGAAGGTTCACAAGCTTAAAGTCTGTTTTAGTTACATAGGGTCCCTAAGCCAGCCTGGGAAATTGAAAGAGGATGTGCCTCAAAATACTTAAGAAGGGAGAGGTTCTGTGGATGTCTGTTAATCGTAGAGTGCTCAACCTAATATATACACAGCCAGTCCCTCATATTAGAAAAAATGAAGAGCTGTTAGACTAATACATAATAAAGACAGCATTTCTATTAAGGAAGAAAAGGACTCTTAAATTAACAGAACAGGGAAATGTAGACATGTATGTTTGTAAAGATGTAACATGAATACCAAATGATTAAACACTCATTAAATTAGATGTTAGCATCATTTTAGAAGAGAATTTTGGTCTTGTGAAGATCATATGCCCCAGTACAGGGGAATGCCAGGGCCAGAAAGCAGGAGTGGGTGGGTTGGAGAGCATGGTAGGGGACGGTATATGGGGGGGCTTTGGGGATAGCATTTGAAATGTAAATGAAGAAAATATCTAGTTAAAAAAAAGCCCCCCCCCCAAAAAAGAAGAGAATCTAAAGAAAACACAAACCCGAAGGAACTTAGAACTACATCTCTATAGATGATAGGAAGATACTTTACTAGATCTAGGTTAGACATCTATTGGGTTCCAGGGCAATTGCTGCATTCATTCAATATATGTAGGTAAAATGCTATGGAATCCATATGAATACTGGCTATGCAAGAGATGTGCAGCATCTACACCATTTGTAAGATACTCTAATGTGTGATTGCATAAAATTGCCTTCACCACTAGAGCTGTCTTCATGCTGTGGTGCTATTCAGTAATGTATGCAAGCACAACTATAATAAGAATTAGAGAATCCCACTTAAGAAAGCTTAGAATCTCAGACATTATAGAGAACATATTCACATTGTCTACATTATATATAAAGAAAATTGTTCTGTGACAAAATGTAACACCAGCAAATAGACAGGCAATTATTTTTGGAAGGGAATTCTAGTAAAAAAAAAAATCAAGTAACAATTTGTCAGATTCACCTGACTAGAACAGACGATTGAATGGAGAGCTGGGCAAAATAAAAAGGAGCAATTTGCAGCAGTGCAAAGCAAAATGATTGTGGGATGTAAAGCAAAATGTTCACGCTTACAAGAGAGATACAGATTACAGTGACAATGGACTCATTACATACTCACTGGGCAGGAAAAAGTAATGACTATGGATAACCTACATATAGAAATTGCATGTTCTTATAAATTAACAATTGAAATGTAAATCATAATATCTAATTTTTAAAAAGTCAATGCATTTTAAGGTGACATTCATAGATTTATGTAAAACTGTGTGCAACTGAAGAAAATGTTTAAAATATAATGATGAGTACATGACAATACTGATGAAAGATTCAATACAGGTTTGAGTGTCCAAGTTTGCATTTTTGAAATAAAAAATTCAAGTTGAGATGCTGTTTATAGTGAATTCCACTTCCACCCAGGATGCAGAAAGGTGTAAAAAAAGAAAACGCTGCTCTCACAAATAAATAAACTATATTTTACTTTTCCTGAACTCATTTTAAAGTTGAAATAGCACAACAACCAAATAGGATGAAATCGTAAGAAAGATAGATGAGCAAAGAGGCAGAACAATGAATGAAGCATGGAACAGAAAGAGGCCAGATGTAACATCAGTAACTAAGAAAACAGCTGAATTATGCCATACATTCTTTAATTTTGATCACCGATTGGACTGCAAGAGGAGAATTCATCTGCCCCAAAGACACATAGGAATTTTCTACTATATAGAGTTACTTCTTGAAGACACTTCATCAGGACAGAGGGAAAGACCAGACATGTGCTGTAAAACTTCTAGGAGTAGTTAGAAAGCCTTGACACACAAAACACAGACAGAAATCCACCAAAGATAGCAAATGATAAAGGCACCAATCTGGCAATAAATGATACAGCAACCTCTGTACCTGAAACTCAGGGTGCATAGAAGATGGATAGAAAGAGAGCAGAAGCCATAGGACCAGCATGTCTGATGCATCATAGTCAATGTCATCAATATTTGACATAGGAAATGAAATGTTAATATAGAGAAGACTTGAACAATGGCAATAACAATTAACTCACCAAAGTGAATGAAGGAAGTCACACAAGTACCCCCCATTGAAGAGAAACAATAAGCAATAATGGCTGCTGAAATATGGAGAGTCAGTCTTCTCCAAGAATGAGTCATGTGCTCGGTGATCCAATCCCAAATAGCCAGATCTAGACACACATACAGAAAGTACAGAAAATGTACTTGGCAGTCTGTATTTATGAATTTATATTTTTGAAACAATGTTATTTAAAAACAAGATTCTATGAATATGAGAATATGCAGGTGGAATTGGAAAAATGGAGAGAAGAATGATATAAATTCCTCATATGAATTGCATGCAAAAAATAAAATAATCTAGCACTGATAGAGTCATTGAAAATCCTGCTCTGGTCTACTCACTTTCTCCTATTTCTGCCACAAAAGCAGGAATTTTCATCTCATACAGCACTTTTTATTGATACAAGGCTATTCAGAACACCATAAGAACAATGGACAGAATGATTCAGAAACCTACTCTAAGACACAAAATCTATCAAGCACAAAGGATAGAACAGGACCATGGAGAGTTCCCAATTCCTCTGCCAATTCAACAAACAAATGGGAACAAGTAGGGAGCAGACAATCTGGTATAAACCAGAGCATAGAGAGGAGTTTCACTGCAGCTCAGATAAAAAGAATGCTCAACAAAGTATTCAGGAACATGCAAAACAATTTCCTACCCTGTTCTCAATCTAAGCCCAAGGCACCTTCAGAAGAAAGTGAAACTATAGCAATGAAAACATCCACCGATGCCAAGCAGATTCCAGGGTGTACACACCTTTAATCCCAGAACTTGGATCACTGTGAATTCTAGACCAACCTGCTCTGCATACTTAATTCCAGGACAATCACAGCTGCATAGTGAGACCCTGTCTCAAGAGAAAGCAAAAACCAACAAATATAAAATGCATGAAAACTAACAAAATAAGAACAAAGAGAGAGAGAGGGAGAGAGAGAGAGAGAGAGAGAGAGAGAGAGAGAGAGAGAGAGAGAGAGAGAGAGAGAGAGATATGACACATCCTTACACAGCTTAACTTTAACTGACCAGATAAATCAATCTTCCTACACTGAAGGGCTAACTGGAGCAGTAAGTGTGTGTCATTACCAAACAATATTTGACACAATTATTATTTCAGGTAATGGTAGTTCAGAATGGCAGAATAAAATATCTTCTAATCATTTGCTTTAAAAAAAATTTAAAGAGCCGGATGGTGGTGGTGCATGCCTTTAATCCCGGCACTTGGGAGGCAGAGGCAGGCGGATTTCTGAGTTCAAGGTCAGCCTGGTCTACAAAGTGAGTTCCAGGACAGCCAGGGCTACACAGAGAAACCCTGTCTCGAAAAACCACACACACACACACACAAAAATCTAAAGATAGGATGTAATCTTTTTTATTAGGGACCATTGTTATCAGCCCAGTGACCCAGAATATTCAAATAAATACCACTCTACTGTTTTTTCTAATGCATTTACCTTCTTACATTTCTGTATTTGCCCTGCCTTTTTCTGGAAATGTTTTTCTTTCTGTAGATGCAACATTAAACAGAGTTTGAGGTCTGTACTTTTAAGTTAGAAACTCGTAAAGATGTCTTGTATAGTGGAAAGAGTTTCAGGAGAAAGATAAAAATTATAAAGAAAAGCCTAATGGAATGCTAACCATGGAGATTAGTAACATAATAAAAGAATGTGTTTAACAGACCCATTAGTAGACTCAACACAGAAAAAAAAAAATCAAACACACACACAAAAAAACAAACTTGAAGCTCTAAAGCAATAGAAGTTAATGAAAATGTGAAAGTGTCAATTCACATCACTTCTAATTTGTTACTCCACAGATTTGCCTACTTCTTGTTTATCTACCCTAGGGTTTTACAAATACCTCACTATTGCATTCCATCTTCCTTTAGTTTCTATTCATTTCTAAACCTGGTACAGGATGACAGCCATGAATTAGAGCCATTTGAAGCATGGATTCCAACAATGGTATCTAGGAGACACTTAGTATGCATTCAAGATCCTAAGATCTTGTTCAGTATTAAGTAAACAAATATAAAATTGTCTGGACACATATCAAAAGAAAATAAGGGTTTATTTATATGAAAGAATTGTGTATCATGTAAATCAGAGACATTTCTGCCCAGGACAAGTTCACTTTCGATTTTTTTTTCTCATTCTCAGACCTTTGTTGTGAGCGCCCGACTCGCCAGCAAGAACGACCCCACAATAGGATCCTTCTGCACACGTTTATTGGGAGAGCATTGACTGCATACCAATACCTCATTAATATGCGTCGGGCCAGGCAGTGACTCAGCAAAAAAATCTTATGCACATGCACACATTGGTTGTTTACCCATAATCATGGGCAGTGGCCAGTGGTAGCCAGCGCCATCTTGTAATGGTGTTTGTGGCTTCCCACACTTTGTAAACACTGGCCTTAGACAAATTAAGCATCTATTATTGATAATGGATGCTTAATTTAAAGAATAATAAAAGGCTTTTTAAAAATATTTTTATTAAGTATTTTCCTCATTTACATTTTCAATGCTATCCCAAAAGTCCCCCATACCCTCCCTGCCCCCACTCCCCTACCCACCCACTCCCACTTTTTGGCCCTGGTGTTCCCCCGTACTGGGGCATATAAAGTTTGCATGTCCAATGGCCCTCTCTTTCCAGTGATGGCCGACTAGGCCATCTTTGGATACATATGCAGCTAGAGACATGAGCTCTGGAGTACTGGTTAGTTCATAATTTTGTTGCACCTATAGGGTTGCAGATCCCTTTAGCTCCTTGGTTACTTTTTCTAGCTCCTCCATTGGGGGAACTGTGAAACATCCAATAGCTGACTGTGAGCATTCTGTGTTTGCTAGGCCCCAGCATACTCTCACAAAAGACAGCTATATCAGGGTGCTTTCAGCAAAATCTTGCTAGTGTATGCCATGGTGTCAGCGTTTGGAAGCTGATTATGGGATGGAACCCTGGATATGGCAGTCTCTAGATGGTCCATCCTTTCTTCTCAGCTCCAAACTGTGTCTCTGTAACTCCTTCCATGAGTGTTTTGTTCCCAATTCTAAGAAGGGGCAAAGTGTCCACACTTTGCTCTTTGTTCTTCTTGAGTTTCATGTGTTTCACAAATTGTATCTTATATCTTGGGTACTCTAAGTTTCTGGGCTAATATCAGTGAGTACATACCATTTGAGTTATTTTTTGATTGGGTTACCTCACTCAGGATGATGCCCTCCAGGACCAAACATTTGCCTAGGAATTTCATAAATTCATTCTTTTTAATAGCTGAGTTGTACACCATTGTGTAAAGGTACCACATATTTTGTATCCATTCCTCTGTTGAGGGGCACCTGGGTTATTTCCAGCTTCTGGCTATTAGAAATAAGGCTACTATGAACATAGTAGAGCATAGTATGAAGAGAGTAGAGCATAGTCTTTCTTACTAGTTGGAACATCTGGATATATGCCCAGGAGAGGCATTGCAGGATCCTCCAGTAGTACTATGTCCAATTTTCTGAGAAACCGCCAGACTGATTTCCAGAGTGGTTGTACAAGCTTGCAATCCCACCAACAATGGAGGAGTGTTCCTCTTTCTCCACATCCTCGCCAGCATCTGCTGTCACCTGAATTTTTGATCTTAGCCATTCTGACTGGTGTGAGATGGAATCTCAGGGTTGTTTTGATTTGCATTTCCCTGATGATTAAGGATGCTGAACATTTTCTCAGGTGCTTCTCAGCCATTCAGTATTCCTCAGGTGAGAATTCTTTGTTCAGCTCTAAGCCCCATTTTTTAATGGTGTTATTTGATTTTCTAGAGTCTATCTTCTTGAGTTGTTTATATATATTGGATATTAGTCCCCTATCTGATTTAGGATAGGTAAAGAACCTTTCCCAATCTGTTGGTGGCCTTTTTCTCTTATTGATGGTGTCTTTTGCCTTACAGAAGCTTTGCAGTTTTATGAGGTCCCATTTGTCAATTCTCAATCTTACAGCACAAGCCATTGCTGTTCTACTCCGGAATTTTTCCCCTGTGCCCATATCTTTGAGGCTTTCCGACACTTTCTCCTCTATAAGTTTCAGTGTCTCTGGTTTTATGTGGAGTTCCTTAATCCACTTAGATTTGACCTTAGTACAAGTAGATAGGAATGGATCAATTCGCATTCTTCTACATGATAACCACCAGTTGTGCCAGGACCATTTGTTGAAAATGCTGTCTTTTTTCCACTGGATGGTTTTAGCTCCCTTGTCAAAGATCAAGTGACCATAGGTGTGTGGGTTCATTGCTGGGTCTTCAATTCTATTACATTGGTCTACTTGTCTGCTGCTATACCAGTACCATGCAGTTTTGATCACAATTGCTCTGTAGTACAACTTTAGGTCAGGCATGGTGATTCCACCAGAGGTTCTTTTATCCTTGAGAAGAGTTTTTGCTATCCTAGGGTTTTTTGTTATTCCAGATGAATTTGCAGATTGCTCTAATTCGTTGAAGGATTGAGTTGGAATTTTGGTGGGGATTGCATTGAATCTGTAGATTGCTTTTGGCAAAATAGCCATTTTTACTATATTGATCCTGCCAATCCATGAGCATGGGAGATCTTTCCATCTTCTGAGATCTTCTTTAATTTTTTTCTTCAGAGACTTGAAGTTCTTATCATACAGATCTTTCACTTCCTTAGTTAGAGTCACGCCAAGGTATTTTATATTATTTGTGACTTTTGAGAAGGGTGTTGTTTTTCTAATTTCTTTCTCAGCCTGTTTATTCTTTTTTTAGAGAAAGGCCATTGACTTGTTTGAGTTAATGTTATATCCAGGTACTTCACTGAAGCTGTTTATCTGATTTAGGAGTTCTCTGGTGGAACTTTTAGGGTCACTTATATATACTATCATATCATCTGCAAAAGGTGATATTTTGACTTATTCTTTTCCAATTTGTATCCCATTGATCTCCTTTTGTTGTCGAATTGCTCTGGCTAGAACTTCAAGTACAATGTTGAATAGGTAGGGAGAAAGTGGGCAGCCTTGTATAGTCCCTGATTTTAGTGGGATTGCTTTAAGTTTTTCACCATTTACTTTGATGTTGGCTACTGGTTTGCTGTAGATTGCTTTTATCATGTTTAGGTATGGGCCTTGAATTCCTGATCTTTCCAAGACTTTTATCATGAATGGGTGTTGGATTTTGTCAAATGCTTTCTCCCTGTCTAAGGAGATGATCATGTGGTTTTTGTCTTTGAGTTTGTTTATATAATGGATTACATTGATGGATTTCCGTATATTAAACCATCCCTGCATCCCTACTAATAAAACCTACTTGGTCAGGATGGATGATTGCTTTAATGTGTTCTTGGATTCGGGTAGCGAAAATTGTATTGAGTATTTTTGCATCGATATTCATAAGGGAAATTGGTCTGAAGTTCTCTACAATTGTTGGATCTTTCTAGGGTTTTGGTATCAGAGTATTTGTGGATTCATAGAATGAATTGGGTAGATTACCTTCTACTTCTATTTTGTGGAATGGTTTGTGCAGAACTGGAATTAGATCTTCTTTGAAGGTCTGATAGAACTCTGCACTAAACCCATCTGGTCCTGGGCTTTTGTTGATTGGAAGACTATTAATGAATGCTTCTATTTCTTTAGGGGATATGGGACTGTTTAGATCGTTAACTTGATCCTGATTTAACTTTGGTACCTGGTATCTGTCTAGAAATTTGTCCATTCCGTCCAGGTTTTCCAGTTTTGTTGAGTATAGCTTTTGTAGAAAGATCTGATGGTTTTTTGGATTTCTTCAGGATCTGTTGTTATGTCTCCCTTTTCATTTCTGATTTTGTTAATTAGGATGCTGTCCCTGTGCCCTCTAGTGAGTCTGGCTAAGGGTTTATCTATCTTGTTGATTTTCTCAAAGAGCCAGCTCCTCATTTGGTTGATTCTTTGAATAGTTCTTCTTGTTTCCACTTGGTTGATTTAGCCCCTGAGTTTGATTATTTCCTGCCTCTTGGGTGAATTTGCTTCCTTTTGTTCTAGAGCTTTTAGGTTTGTTGTCAAGCTGCTAGTGTGTGCTCTCTCTACTTTCTTTTTGGAGGCAATCAGAGCTATGAGTTTCCCTCTTAGAAATGCTTTCATTGTGTCCCATAAGTTTGTGTATGTTGTGGCTTCATTTTCATTAAACTGTAAGAAGTCTTTAATTTCTTTCTTTATTCCTTTCTTGACCAAGGTATCATTGAGAAGAGTATTATTCATTTTTCATGTTAATTTGTCTTTCCATTATTTATGTTGTTATTGAAGATAAGCCTTAGTCCATGGTGGTCTGATAGGATGCATGGGACAATTTCAATATTTTTGTATCTGTTGAGGCCTGTTTTGTGAACGATTATATGTTCAATTTTGGAGAAGGTACCATGAGGTGCTAAGAAGAAGGTATATCCTTTTGTTTTAGGATAAAATGTTCAGTAGATATCTGTTAAGTTCATTTGTTTAATAACTTCTGTTAGTTTCACTGTGTCCCTGTTTATTTTCTGTTTCCATGATCTGTCCATTGATGAAAGTGGTGTGTTGAAGTCTCCCACTATCATTGTGTGAGGTGCAATGTGTGCTTTGAGCTTTACTAAAGTTTCTTTAATGAATGTGGCTGCCCTTGCATTTAGAGCATAGATATTCAGAATTGAGAGTTCCTCTTGGAGGATTTTACCTTTGATGAGTATGAAGTGTCCCTCCCTGTCTTTTTTGATAACTTTGGGTTGGAAGTCGATTTTATTCGATATTAGAATGGCTACTCAGCTTGTTTCTTCAGACCATTTGCTTGGAATATTGTTTTCTAGCCTTTCACTCTGAGGTAGTGTCTGTCATTTTCCCTGAGATGGGTTTCCTGTAAGCAGCAGAATGTTAGGTCCTGTTTGTGTAGCCAGTCTGTTAGTCTATGTCTTTTTATTGGGGAATTGAGTCCATTGATATTAAGGGATATTAAGGAAAAGTAATTGTTGCTTCCTATTATTTTTGTTGTTAACATTGGGATTCAGTTCTTGTGGCTGTCTTCTTTTTGGTTTGTTGAGGATTACTTTCTTGTTTTATCTAGGGTGTGGTTTCCATCTTTGTTTGTTTCTTTGTTTGTTTTTCCTGTTATTATCCTTTGAAGGGCTGGATTCGTGGAGAGATAATGGGTGAATTTGGTTTTGTCGTGGAATACTTTGGTTTCTCCATCTATGGTAATTGAGAGTTTGGCTGGGTATAGGAGCCTGGGCTATCATTTGTGTTCTCTTAGGGTTTGTATAACATCTGTCCAGGATCTTCTGGCTTTCATAGTCTCTGGTGAAAATCTGGTGTAATTCTGATAGGCCTACCTTTATATGTTACTTGACCTTTTGCCCTTAATGCTTTTAATATTCTATCTTTATTTAGTGCATTTGTTGTTCTGAATATTATGTGTCTGGAGGAATTCCTTTTCTGGTCCAGTCTATTTGGAGTTCTGTAGGCTTCTTGAATGTTCATGGGCATCTCTTTCTTTAGGTTTGGGAAGTTTTCTTCAATAATTTTGTTGAAGATATTTGCTGGTCCTTTAAGTTCAAAATCTTCATTCTCATCTACTCCTATTATCCATAGGTTTGTTCTTCTCATTGTGTCCTGGATTTCCTGGATGTTTTGAGTTAGGATCTTTTTGCATTTTGTATTTTCTTTGATTGTTGTGCCGATGTTCTCTATGGAATCTTCTGCACCTGAGATTCTCTCTTCCATCTCTTGTATTCTGTTGCTGGTGCTCGCATCTATGGTTCCAGATTTCTTTCCTAGGGTTTCTATCTCCAGTGTTGCCTCACTTTGGGTTTTCTTTATTGTGTCTACTTCCCTTTTTAGGTCTTGGATTGTTTTATTCAATTCCATCACCTGTTTGGTTGTATTTTCCTGCAATTCTTTAAGGGGTTTTTGTGCTTCCTCTTTAAGGTCTTCTACCTGTTTAGCAGTGTTCTCCTGTATTTCTTTAAGTGAGTTATTAAAGTCTTCTTGATGTCCTCTACCATCATCATGAGATATGCTTTTAAATCCTGGTCTAGCTTTTCAGGTGTTTTGGGATGCCCAGGACTGGGTGGGGTGGAGTGCTGTGTTCTGATAATGGTGAGTGGTCTTGGTTTCTGTTAGTAAGATTCTTACATTTGCCTTTCACTATCTGGTAATCTCTGGAGTTATTTGTTATAGTTGTCTCTGGTTAGAGCTTGTTCCTCAGGTGATTATGTTAGCCTCTATTAGCAGACCTGGTAGACTAGCTCTCTCCTGACTTTCAATTGTCAGAGTACTCTCTGCAGGCAAGCTCTCCTCTTGCAGGGAAGGTGCCCAGATATCTGGTGTTCGAACCTGCCTCCTGGCAGAAGTTGTGATCCACTCACCAGAGGTCCAAACGTCCCATGGAGAGTCCTGTGGGGACCTTGGAGGTGTCCGCAGACTCTGTGCCCAAGGTGCCCTGGTGCTGGTGCAGGCTCGAAGGGACTTGTGACCCTGGTCAGGCCAGGTTTTCTTCTTCCCTAATTAATGCAGTCTCAGGTCCAGCGTGATTGGATTGGAGCTGAAGTTGTGTTCCACTCACCAGAGGTCTTAAGATCCCATGGAGGGTCCTGTGGGGACCTTGGGGGTATCCGCAGACTCTGCGCTCAAGGTGTCCAGGTGCTGGCGAGGACTGGAAGCGGATAATAAAGGTCTTAATGACATATAAGTACAAAAGTGTGAAAACAGTATCCATAACCAAATAGGCAATTTATAAATAAATGTGCTTGTGGTCCTGGCTCTTTTCATTTCGATCTCATATTCTTATGGGGAAAAAATGGGCAACCCCCCCCCCAAAAAAAAAAAAACAAATGTTGAGTGTGTACAAGCTTTGAAATCCTTGTCTCTCGAGAGGAAGATAAATATTATCTGTCTATCTGAAGTAGTACAAGTGAACCATGAAGTCAGGGTGACTGAAGAGAGAATTTCCAGGTTTAGTTTCTCTCCTCTAATTTTAGAACTTATTTTACTAATCTCGTGTATTCTAAAAGCCTCCTCTCTATTTGTTTTTGAGAATTTATGAGTGAGGACAAGAATATCTGAACATATTGTTCATGAAGAAATCGTGGTAGTAGTTGCAGCTAAAATTTATGAACATAAATCTTGTACACTTTCCTGTAAGGATTTGACTCTCCTATTACACACCTGTGACAGCAGATATCTTAATAACTTTTTTCACTGAAGGAGACAAAATTCAGAGCCTCATACATACTGGGCATGTAATTAACTCCAGAAATGGAGTATAGACTTTGAACAGCTCCTTCTTTATGATCCCTAGTACTAAAAGAAAAAAATCTCATTTACACTAAGCCAACATACAAAAACAACCAGATAAAACTAAATCAGAAACAGGTGCAAAAAAATTAAAAATTAAAAAAAAAAACAAAACTAGAATTCTGATCTGGTCTTTGTTCGTTGTATTTGATATATATTAAAAATATTTAAAATATTGCATTCTGTTAACAATAATTTTGTGCAAATGGTGTATGCTAATGCTGGGCATATATTATCCAGCCATGTAACTATGAGTGCAATAATTAATTTTAACTGCAGGAAAGCAGATTAATCGCTTGTGAAAACTTAAACTTGCACATCATTTGTCAATGTTTATGTCATGAAGCTCTCTAGTATCTTAAATCCATACACCTGCATTAAAATTATCTAATATTTCACACCATATTAATCAAATATGATGAATACAAAAAAAAGAGCAGGCTCTTACAATGCTCATCCTACTTGAGATTTCTAAGTCCTTAATAAAATAATGTCTTAGGTGTGCAGTGACTAATAAATAATACAAAGTCATGACCCCATTATAGCTCATATTCAGCATTCAGCATTAGCGCTCATTTACTGTAGCACTAAGGTCTTTTAATGTCAGTGCTTATAACAGTCATGGAAAGAGTGTGATCACATCTTACCATACCTTGTTAAGAAACATTCCTCAGACAATGTAAAAACTGTTCAGAATAATTTAGTGAGTATTTAAATCTTCATTGTGATTCTACAAAGAACCAGAGGATGTGTGTGTGTGTGTGTGTGTGTGTGTGTGTGTGTGTGTGTGTGTATTTCTCACTACTGTTTAGGACAGCACATTTCCATACCAGTTTGTGTTCTCTCTGCTTGTTTCCTGCCATTGGCCATTATAGTGCCATCTCTTACTTATAAAATAATTCTAGAAATTTACTGTTAAAGGTGAATACTTTCAATGATGTTTTGAAGTATAGCTTATATTCTGAGACATTTACAAAATACCTTTGCCACTATCATGAGGGAATTATTAAAACATTTCTTGTGCACATTGCTTATTTTGTAGCACATATTTGGCTCCACCTTGATGTGGTTAGTTGCTAAAAGTAATTTTGAGTGCATGTGTTCCATTTTATTCAATTTATGTTTTAAGGTTCTCTCTCTGTCTCTCTCCCCCTCTCTGTGAGTGTCTGTGTGTGTTTGTGTGTGTCTATGTGTTTATGTATGTGTGTAGGATATGTACACATGAATGGCAATGAAGTGGGATGTGTCACATTCCTTGTTTTGTTCCTCTTAAAACCACTACTGAAAACCAATCTAAGGTCCTTTGCAAAAACAATACCTGCTCTTAATCATGGCCCCATTTCTGCAGCCTCTATACATTCCTTTTTAGAAGAAACTACTACAAAAATGGTTGGAATGTCCACCATCAACAAGAGCTTAAAGTTTGAATTGAACATGGTTCTTTCTGTCTTACTCTTCAAATTACTGAGCAATTTCAATTAGAGCATAATAGAGTGATACCATGATTTCAGCTGCATTTATTCTAATGAGATGAAAGTGTTTCATATGTTCACTGGTGTGTACACCCTTTTCTGAAGCACTTATTCTGTCCTTCGGGCTGTACTTCTATGGATAGCCTGTCTTTTGTATTCATAGTTCTCTATATATTTTGGGTATCAGTCTTTGGGGCAGTACAAAATAATCTATTGTTTCCCATTGTAAGGATTTATCTTTCTCTTCTCTCCATTTTAGGATATTTCTATACAATGTTTAATTTCAATAAATTCAGTTTGTGAAATCTTTTTCTATACTCAATATTTTTGGGTCCATTTAAACAAAAGCTTTATCTGCAACAAGGGCATGCCAATGTCTTCCTATTTTCCTTAAGAGGTTCTGTTCTTTTACTCTTAAATCACATCTGCAACCCATCTAGAATTAGTTCATTTAAATTAGTGTTGTGCGGTTGAGTAAGGAGTTCATACATTAAATAAAGCATAGAACCTCCCACCCAAGACCTTGCTTTCTAATGATTGGGGCAGACAGCAGGACGATTTACTATGACATAGTAGTTTTACTTCACACCATAACCAAGAAAAAAATGGTTGTTTTACATATTTACTCCTTGATTAGCATTTCTGAACCTAAAGAAAGTACTTTAATTACTTTCTTAGGTAATCAGAGGCGTAATCCTCTGCCCCTGAACTTTTGTAGAATCAGATTCCCTTTGCTCTGCGTAATAATGAACAAGATTCTTTACTCTTCACCTTTGCAGGTTCACTCTTCTTTGCAGAACCTCTGGGTGTTCTGAAATAGAAGACAGTTGCATTGTTTCAGCAGCAATGGCCTTTGAGAAACCTTGTGGTCTTGGCCTGAAAAGAAAGAAGGTACAAAGCGGTAGAATGGCAGCTCCAATGGCAGGGAGAATTGGCAACACTATGGTCATGTTCAAGTTTGTGTGTGTGTTCTATGAGATAACCTTCACTAATGTTTATGGCATCAGATGTTTTATGTTCACAACATAGGAAGATGATAAATTACTTGACTGGATTATTTTCTGCCTTTATGATTTTATTTCCTTTATGTTACTTTTAATTTTTTCACTTTATTATTAGCATGCATTAACTATACAAATGTGTTTGCATTTCATATTGACATCTCATTCATACACATGATATATTTTATTGTATTCTCCCCATTTCCTTCCCTTGTCCGTATATCCTCATTCATGTCCCCTTATTTTTCTCAAATAGTCCATTTTTATTTTAATGTCCATTTTTCCCTAAATGTAGATGTCACATATGAGAAAAAAATCGGTATTTGTCATTCAAAATCTACATTGCTTTGTTTAAATAGGTATGTGTCTCTGTGTATCTGTATGTTTAATGTTCATATATTTTCATGCAAGTATATTTTGATATAGTTGGCATGTTAATAAAACTTTACTGATAATAAATTGAAACTTATTTTAAGGAAGCGCCTTAGATAAAATTAAATTTACTAGTGAGATATTTGTCCTGATTTGTCTTTATATAAAGGATTATATTTTACATGAATATTTGATACTAAAGATGCAGGGTCTCTTTAACTTTTTCTGAGTTGATAAAAATTTTGTTTTTATAACAACCATTGTTGAATACATTATTTTGTACACCAAAACAAAATGGCAAAAATATGTTTAGAGCCATTTCATAAATGGTTAGAATTTCTGACTTAATCTCAAGCCAGAATTTATTGAATGACTTATGTATATGTTTGAAACTTAAGTCAGCAACTCGAAAAGCAGCTTAAAAATTACACATCCTAAGAAAGACATAGTAACTTAATACTCACCTTCTAAAGGATGATAGTAGAAAATATCAAGAGACTTTGTTTCCCTTAATCAAAATGTGGTATTTTAAATGGCAGAGAACTATGCATGTGTACTAAAAACAAATTTTAAAAAGTCTGCAATACATGCCATATGACAGTCTTGAATCTGAGCTGAGATGATCCAGGTAGAGCTAGTAATGATACATAGTATGGCCACAATGCAAATTGCCTACTTTGTATGTTCAGAACCAAGATGGTAGTGGAGAGACAGAGTACTATCGAGACCTCCTAGAAAGACCTGAGATTGCTTATATCATTTTTTTTAAATTAAATTTTGGTTGTCAATAATAAGAAACCATTTGCTGTTGCCAAAATTTTGCAAGATCCACACTTAGGTACATGAACACCCCATGGGCTTGATACCTACAGTTTTATAAACTGTGATCTAGACATCCATCATTCACCTTCTCTTCTCTACACAAATCTTCATCATCTTTTTGGTCCCTATTCACATCCCTAGCCAGTGTACTGTGCTACAATGAGGAAATTGGAGGAAGCTCACAAGAACTTCCACACATCATTGCCTCTCCTCCACTGTCTCAAGCTGTGCACTATTGGTTCTTCTCTGTCTTTGTTAATCAGTTCCCTCTGTAGCTAGGTTAGATCAGTTCGTCTGTTAATTTGGAGTCCTCACTTCATCTCAAATGTCCAAATGTTCCAGGAAGTTTGCATTTTCTCTTATCTCATTATACTTTATCTCTTTTACTACTAAAAATTAAACATACTCTTTATACCACTGTGATCAAGTATGGACCTACTTTACACACCAGCTATCACCTTAGCCTTCATTTTTGCAATCGCTTGTAGCCTATACCTTTGTCTTGTTCCTCTGTGTATTCTCTCTTCAGTCTTCTCCTATGACATTTTCCTATCATCAAATTTTTCCACCCAACGTCGAAGAAGAAGGAGGAGGAGGAGGAGGAGGGGGGGCGAGGGGGAAAGGGGAAGGGGAAGAAAGAAGAAGAAGAAGAAAGAAGAAGAAAGAAGAAAGAAGAAAGAAGAAAGAAGAAGAAAGAAGAAGAAAGAAGAAGAAAGAAGAAGAAGAAGAGGAAGAAGAAGAAGAAGAAGAAGAAGAAGAAGAAGAAGAAGAAGAAGAAGAAGAAGAAGAAGAAGAAGAAGAAGAAGAAGAAAATGCACGTTTCTAGTATACCAAGGATCACCCAGAACTCTGTCTTTATTTAAGAGTTGCTTCTTTCATTGTAAAGCATTGTTCTGAACTCCACAAGTCCCCCTATGTGGTGGATTCTACCCTGAGCTTACTGATGCTGTCTCCCTAGACATTGTTTGTTCTTGCTTTGCTTGAAACCTGGTAATTCAAACTATGGCCTTCTCCATCTGATATTTCCAATCTTCACTCAGTTTCCTCCTATTCTTTGGAAATGAAAGGATCCTACAAGAGCTGGTATCATAGTGTGCTTTGTGAACCTTACCAGCACATTCTTTCCCAGGCCAGGAGGTGAAGGAATGAATTAGAAAATGTGATAAGTATTTGTACAAAAGAAATCATGTTAAGACTGAAAAAGAGTCTAGAACTTAAAGCAATGATAATAGTTTTCTTTTCTTGTTCTCTTTTTCTGTTTTCTTTCACTTACAAAGTAACCTATATTCTTAAAGATTATACAAGATTATCTTGTGTCATAATGAAATTGGAACAAAGAAATCTCAACATGACTGTGTGTGTGTGTGTGTGTTATCCCCAATTAAATGCAAGTCATTTCACCTTGCTAAATACAGTCCTTTTTTTTTTTCTAACCTCTTTTTTAAAGGTACCCATAGAGCTTAGCCTTGATATTATTCCATTTCTGAAAGTGAAATCTTTCAGACTGACCTTGGTTGCTTGCTTTTCAGTTTGTTTCATTCTTAGAATTAGTTTGGATGCCTCTACCTCTGAAAGTAAAAACACACCCTGAGATCTCTTCTCTTCTCTTCTCTTCCTTCCTTCCTTCCTTCCTTCCTTCCTTCCTTCCTTCCTCTCATTTCTTTTTCCTTTCTTTTTTATTCTCCCCTCCTTCTCCTCCTCCCCCTTGTCCTCCTTTCCCTCCTCCCCCTCCTTCTACTTTTTCTTCTTCTTCTTTTTGAGGAACAAAGACATGTAGCAATGAGATCTGAAATCTGCTGGTGGGTGCAAAATATACACCAGGAGAGGAAGTTATGGTTTAGGTTGCTTTAATGGAAAGGAAATGACTCAAATCCACATGGCTATGTAATAGACTTACTAAATACAGCTTTTCTTTAGTGTAAAACCTAATGTTTATATAGTAATAGGAAACTTTATTTTACCAAATTGTAATTTTCTTACTGTTCTCTCCTATCTTTCAGTCAATTACTACATCTTTCATTGAGTACATGTTATGTCATTTTTAGCACATAAAATCTGAGCTGATTTCACAGAAGAAGTTGACTTGAGAAATGTGGCCCAATCAAAAGGATCTGGCTTTCATTTGAATTGTTAGCCAAAACACTAGTTCGCTTGGGAAAATGTATTCTTTGTCCTTTACGGAAAAGGATATGCATATTTACAAAGATGTTATGTACAGTTATTGTCATAGGTGAAATTCATATAATTATGTCCATCTCCCAGGTGTTACTGTTTCCTAGGAAATATCAGATATACAGAAACAGCATAAGCAAATACTGAAAATCTTACCTAAGTTCACTTATCAGAAGCCATGAAATAAAAGAATCCATCCACCTGTTTATTTAAAAACTACTTAAAATTTGTATTGATTTGCATTAAATATCTCTTAAATACTTTTGATATTTATTATAAGATTTATAGTAGGTCAGATTAAGGAAATAACATATGTATCAAAAGATGGCCTAGTCAGCCATCACTGGAAAGAGATGCCCATTGGATAGGCAAACTTTATATGCCCCAGTACAGGGGAACGCCAGGGCCAAAAAATGGGAATGGGTGGGTAGGGGAGTTGGGGGGGGAGGGTGTGGGGGACTTTTGGGATAGCATTGGAAATGTAATTGAGGAAAACACGTAATAAAAAAAAGGAAATAACAGACCACTTTTGCATTTAGCAATTTTGCTTCTCTGTAAAGTTACAATGACAATTAGTGTAAACCCCAGCAAGATGTTATAGAACAAGCTTGAATACAGAAGTGAAGTGTGTGGATTTTAGAGATATTTACATAACTAAATGGTTTACAATGCTTAATCATATGAAATTTCTACTCAAGGCCCTTAAAATTGTAAGAACAAAAAGATGACTTAAAACACTGGCATTAATGAAGAATTCAGGCTTTCTAGAAATTTTACTCAGTTTACATAAAAAAGAAAATGTTCAATTTTCCTTCTGATTGACCCTCATGTAACTGACCAGGCTTTCAGAAAAGTTACTGAAACTGGAAACTAGTGAGACAAGGGTTTGGAGAGAGTGTTTTTCATGCCCACCTGATGAAATTGAGTCTTTAAAACTGACACTTGTCATGACTTTGCAAGACACACTCAAGTCATGAAGGACCTAAGGCTGCAGTGCAGATAATCTGATCCCCTAGAAAATTTTTATTTTCTTCATATTGCAACTATTCATAGGGCACCTTCAAAATGAATATTTGTAACATAGGGAGAGAATACTATTAAAATAATATTAGCAAAATGAAAGAAAAAGGAACAATCTTATAACTACATAAAGTGTATGACTGAGATAATATTTCATTTCGATATTGTGTTTTTCTATTGGATGAATGACATAGGTCCTACAGAACCTAAGGGTAGTGGAGCAGCTATTTCAGTGTCTAGACAAATCTATAATGACAAAAGGCCCCATCTTTCAGTTTTGCAGTCAAATTTTGCCACTGTGCCATTTTGTGTTAAGGGGAAAATGCTAAAATAAATATGGTGTTACATTCAGTTTCCCCAGTAACTATTTTCTTATTCTTAATCCAATTTATTCTTTACTCAATGAAATTATCGCATTATAATTAAGTAATCTCAAAGTACTAGAGGGCAAGCTTTCCTCTTTGTCATTGTTCATTTGTGAGAAAATCTGTCCACTAAATGACAACTAAATGATGCTGGCAGAGTGAAATGGCTGCTTGTTTCCATTCGTGCATACAAAGAGGTTTTACTTGTAAAGTAGATGCTGTTCCAGGATTCTCAATTTCTGAAAGCATACTTGGATTTAGAAAGAATTGCTTTGGATGAATAGAATTATTGGACTCTTCTCTTTCTCTTTCTCTTTTTTGTCCTCCCTCTCTCCCTTCTTTGCCCCCTCCCTCTTCCTCCTCAGCCCTCCTCTCTTCCCTCCTGTTATGTGTGCATGGAAACCAGAGCATGGCTTTGTCTTTATGTGCTATCCATTTACACTGTTAAATGTACTTGCTTTGATTTTTGAGACATGACCTCTTACTAGCCTATCTGGAGCTCATCAAGCAGGCCAGGCTGGATCCATCTGTCTCTTCATCCGAAATACTAGAGTTAGATGTGCACATCACCATCATCACCCCTTTTCTTGCCTTAGTCTTCAGAATGAACTGCAGTCTGGGTAAAATCAAGCACCTAACCAGCTGAGCCATTTCTGTCTCCTCTTAGAGTCATCGTTTCATTGGAACATTATGGTGTCAAAGTGTGTACCAGAAGCTCAGAGTCTTCAAGTACTGGTGAGGACACCTCAGGTTTAGGAAGCTGGGAGACATCAGCTAGAAATGGCATCTAAATGAAAAGGCATTCACTTCCCCAGCACTAACAAAAATAGTAAATAAAAGAAAGAATTAAATGTTGTTTCTTTTTAAGTCAACATACTTTTTCATCTTAGGGTTGTTTATCCATTTCTGTGAGGAGCGGTGTGGCAGCAGTCCCAAGAAGGCGCCAGGGACTGCAGCTAAGTCTTATGACTTGCACCTGACTTCCTCACCTGAATATAAGCCACAGCCATCATGAGAGCTGTGCAGGTGTACCAGGATACTGGCGAATCCATTTTGGTGGAGATATGCTCCTGCTGCCCTGATTAGCTGAAGCTGCGTACCTGGTGACATGGCCTGCTGTGAGTGGATGAGGGCTGAGAGTATATAAGAGTGAGAGGCCCGGGTTAGAGAGAGGATTATTACTCGACAGAGGATCATTATTATTAAGTACTGGGAGATATAAACAAAGAGAAAGAAGAGAGAGGAAGACTGAAGTTTGCTGAATAAACTGCTGTTAGAAGGACTGGTGGTCGTGTCGTTCTTGCTGGTCGAGAGCGGACGTGACACATTTCAGTATATGGATGTACTTTGTAACTTTTTAAAACTTTCAAAATGAATATTCATCTCTATGGAAATGAAGCTTTCATCAATTAGTCATCACGATGCAGCCAATAGCACTCTATGGGAGGAGATTTTTGCCACTGGTAAGTTTATGAAATGTTACCTCGGAGAACTAGAGATTTCTCAGGAAAATGATTCAGAGAGCTACTGAGACAGGCCACTAACCCACACATTACATTTTAGTGGTATTGGTTGAATATTGTAGATATTCAAAATTCAAAATTGGAATGAGACAGTAAATATTAGCTGATGACTTGGATATATCAATGTTTAGTATTTGCTAACTTAAGATAGCCATTGGTATTAGTTGATCAATTAGCCCAAGACTGAGTTTATCCTGACCTGGTGTTATTTGAATGGCCAGGACATTACCATGTGTGCTCTTTTTATTGTGACTGAACTAAGAAATGATGCTTATTTGAATAACTATCTCTTTTTACTCATTTTGAAGGAGCCAATTCAATTAGAATACCTCAAGTATAAGGTATAGTTACTGGACTAAAAATTCTGAGAAGATTGGTTTCGCTCAGATCTTCTTGCTAATGACTATAGACTGGTGGAATCAGTTGCTTGGGTGTTGTTTGCATAGGCTTTAAAAGACTACACACTATGACACACTATAACACACAGCCATATGGCCTTTGTTCTGAGTGGCTGTGTGCCAGCAGGACTTATGAAGAGCCGGGGATCTATGCCAGAAAGATTACTGTCATGACTGAATTCAGTCATATTAATGCTTAAAAGAAATTACAACAGTCTGCTACATTCACTGAAACACAATGACTAAAGGAAATAAGTGAGTGAAAAACACATATTCCAATAGGGAATGAGTCTCCATTTGTGGAACCAGTGAAGGCTTAGATGTACATCTGACTGTACAGTAATCATGGAGGACCTCTTAATTTCATTTTTTTTATTCCTTAGTTAATACTTCTTCAATGTGTTACTCTCTTGATTCACTTCTCTTTCGTCTTATTTAAAATATTCATAAACACATTCTACATTATATTTTCCAATGAATTATGCAAATTAAGTTTGTTCTTAGCTTTATTATTTCAAATGGATGATTTGTTCTGAGACATTCATTATTACCCATAGAGACGCAGCCATGTATGCTATGCCAACTGCTCTTGTATTGTTGACATCAACCTTCTTCCTACTGAGACATGGGTTAATTGTCGATCCTTGAAATCAGGTTGGTCCTTAGTTACCAAGAGGCTGCTTAATCCTCTGCCTTAGTCTCAGCATCCTCATCTGTGAGGGACTGAGCCAAGTCTGACAGCCCTCCTGTGGCCCTACTATGAGGAATTTCAGAACAACTCAGGTAGAAAGATCTCATGGAGGAGCCCTGAGGCTGCAGGAAGACATGGAGATGTTCACTGAGGTCTCAGCTGCTCCAGTGACTTGCACTAGCCACCTTGTGACCACAATACATACCTATTCAAGTTTTTTTATGTGTATCTGCACCTACTCACAGGGAACATATGTGCCGGTCTGAGCTCTGTCCAGGTGGCTAGAACTCCTGGTTTTGCACATGAGGAAACACTGACTGATGCACTCTTCAGGTCAGCACTGGCAAACAAATTTCATGAGAGATAACACAGGAAGCATATCTGCTGTAAGCTATTCCACAGCCAAATCTAGCATGTATTTGCCATTTTAGATGACCTGGTCTTTTATAACAAAGACATTCTAAAAATGGGAACATATTTTTACAAATCCTTAATGTTCCTTAAAATGCATAACTAATATAACTGTCATTTTCACATTTATATCTAATACAATCAACTCTGAGCCTTGATATGAGGTGAGAGTGTAGTTGCTATCACATTTTGCAAATTCATAAATGAATATTTATATGCTTAATATAACTAAAGAATTCTAATCATGAAACTTGTGGTGGGGGAAAGAGGTGGACAAATAATACTTTAATTTAATGCAGACCAAATAAAATTTTAACAAACAACTGTTTTTTAGGATTTTATGAATTGCTTCAAGATATAACTATATTCCCTTATTATTTCCTCTGGTTGATGTCTCCAGCTCTTGCAGAGTTGCTGGTAATTAAGATTTATGTGCAGATTTATGTGCTCGATCCCTTATTCCCTGACACATCTCTCACCTAAGCTTTCCATGAGGTGCATTTTTGTGTTTTTAATGCCTTAGCATCATCCAAATAGCAATACAGAGTTGGGTCTCCATGTCTCTTCAAGTACTCACATTTTCTACTGATGTGGTTTTGATATGGGAGACCAAGAACTTTCTTCCTTATGTGGGTAAGTTTTTCAAGAAAGTTTGATGGGCAAGGATTCTATTTTTAGACTGCAATGTCAAAGGCTCCTTCCCACATAAGGAACAGGCTTTTATCTAAAATGACTTATTGAAAAGATATAAGATTTTTCTTAAAAGCCTATTTTTAGCAGTCTTTGTCTGAAATGACCTTAAAGTATGACTTATGACAAAATAGATTTTTCAAATAATGTGTTGAATGACTTTGGCAATTAAAAAAACCTTTTGTTTATTATTGTTAGCAGTATGTATGCATGTGCATTTGTTGTGGTGTGTGTGTGTGTGTGCTAACTTGTATGTGTGTTATGTGTGTGGTATATGTGTGCAGTATGTGTTATGTGTGGGTGGTTGTATGTTGTGTGGGAGCGGGAGAGAGAAAGAAAGAGAGAGGTGTGTGCCATTGTGAACATATGGATGTCCCTGCATGAGTTAGTTCTAACCTTCTATCAAGTGGGGTCTCTGAGACTGAAGCCAAATCATCAAGATTGTGCTGAGAGTGTCTTGACCCACTAAGAAGTCTCACTTATGGACTTTATACACTTAAGAAAACATAGATACTGCCAAACTGGAATAATTTCCATTAGCAAGTAAGTGGGCTTTGACAGATATTTCATATTGAAGTTTCCATAGGAATACAAATATTTACTTTTAAAAAATGTGTATCTATTAAGATTATATAAATCAAGTACTGTGACAGCATTAGCTGACAATAGAAAAGAAAGAGGTCTGAATAGGAAAGATAGAAGAGCTGGGCGTGGTGGTGCACGCCTTTAATCCCAGCTCTTCGAGACAGGGGCAGGACGATTTCTGAGTTCGAGGCCAGCCTGGTCTACAAAGTGAGTTCCAGTACAGCCAGGGCTATACAGAGAAACCCTGTCTTAGAAAACAAAACAAAACAAAACAAAACAAAAACAAAAACAAAAACAAAAATAAAAATAAAAATAAAAACCACCCCCCCCCCCAAAAAAAAGGAAAGGTAGACGAAATACAGAAAACACTTGAAAAATGGCATGAAAATTATTGCTGGAAAATGAGAGCTAGCCACAGTGAATTTATAAAAAGACCAAAAGCACCAGAGGCTAAATGTGACACCAGAGCAAGTGTAGTCTTATCACTTCTGAAGAGTGTGCTGAGTCCTGTATTATCACATTTCTTATGGTTACCTCTAATAATTTTTGCCCCCATTTTAACAAAGAGGAACATTCTTTTCTTAGACTAGAGAGGTCAGGAAAGTAAAGTTGTTCAATATAGTGTGCTCATCCTTTTTCAATCTGAAAATCTATATTCAATCAATATAGTTTTCAAATAAAGAACTTATTAGTTTAGTCAACTGCCACTTTATATGAAGGTATATATATTAAGATATCCCTTTATCCTTATTTATACGATGGTAAATTTTAATCATGATCAGTCACTGTCTGTAGAATTTTACAGGAAAGGGTACCTTCACAGATATGTGCTTACATAGACATATAGTCTGAAATAATTCCATTTACTTAACTCACTTAACTCGTGTTTTTAAAAGATTGATTTTATTGCATGCATACGTGTGTATTCCTCCTTGTCTATATCCAGCAGAAAGACTTGCATCTCCTGGAACTGGAGCAACCTATGGTTCTGTGCCACCTGATTTGGCTTCTGGATATTGAACCTAGATCCTCTACATGAGTAGGAAGAGCTCTTAACCACTGAGCACTTTTTCATCACATCTAGAATAGCCCATCTCATAAATGGACAGCAATGAAGTCCTAATACCTACAATCACTGGTGGGCACTGTCCCATCATCCTCCCACTCACTAAAGGAGTAACACTGAGAGGTGTCAGGTCACTGGGGTATTCCTCAGGTATGTCCCCCTAGAGGTCAACAAGCCCCCAATCAAAAAGCAAGAACCCAGCTTAGAAGAATTCACAGACTCCAACTATTTTGAGATCTGTCACCTGGACTTGCAAAAGCTTCCTTAGAGAGCTGCCCAAGAGGAATGTATCTAAGCTATTTTCTCAATCCTGCACAGATGGTTCATAAAACACATAGATTTATATCACAAGTCTGAAAATACCTTTCTGCTTGACAAGTACTGCCTTATTTCTGAGACTATACACATACATGAGATAGTTATCCATAAGCCTTTAATTCTGTGGAGCCAAATATGTATTAGACATATTGGCAGGTACTCCTCGATCTTTCTAAAGACTGATATTTCATTTTTGTCATGTAGACACTGATATGTGTTAAATTATTATATTTGTTTGATATTGTGTTTATAGCTCCAGTGGTTGGGATTGAAAGGGGAGGTGTTTAATCACAGTGTGAGCACTATAGAGCCTCTAAGGAACAGACCACCTCGAGGCCAAGCCCCTGCCTTTCACCATGGAGACCATAAAGCTGAATAATGTAACCATCCTGTAGTTTCAAAGCAGCTTCTACCAAGCCATGGTAGCAGATGTATTCACACATTTCCAAGATGCTTCTTGGCATCCAAATGATACAACAGGTGTGGCTGTTACACACTTGATAATTAAATCTGGTCAATTACTTTAAAGTCTGGAAGAATCTGTTCCATTTTCAATTATGAAGCTATTTTTTAAAAATTATATATTTATTTAACTACAGTAGCGCAAGATAGGAAATTGGAATAACCTAATAATTTCACAAGCATAGCAAAGACAATGACATACTATTCTGAACATTTTTATCTGAATATATGATAATAATGTAACTACATATCAATTGCAAAATACAGGTATCAGGGAGGGTCTCTGTCCCTTGTGAACTTATGTCAGATCTGTTAGTTCTGCTAAATGCAGAGCTGTGTCCTCAGGAGTATATCTTCTAGATCTTGTAATAATACATTAACTGTGGGAGATGACTTCCCTTGTTACTCCACTATTCATTGATCTAGTGTGTGTGTGTGTGTGTGTGTGTGTGTGTGTGTGTGTGTGTGTGTATGTGTGTGTGTGTTTGTATAATGTGGATGTGTATGTTACTGTGCACACGGCCAGAAAATAAACTGAGTTAGTTCTAACGTCACGCTATGTGAGTCCCAAGGATGGAGCTTAGATAATCAGGCTTCATGACCTCCCCACACCCCCTCTTGCTTGCTGTCTTGCTCTTTCATACTCTACTTTCTTCTTCATTAACAAAATCGATGTGTGTCCTCATTCCATCCGTAAATTTGTGCTTCTATGTTTATTGCTGTTGCTCTGCCTTGCATAAATTTCTTTGAGCCTTTTTCATTCACCTTTGAATATTCACCCCGTTGATTTTCGATCATGTGCTACATACCTGGAAACTGAGTACATAGCCTTATATGTGATGCCTTCTATCTCATTTACTCTTTGGTTCTAAATGTGTTCAAGGTCAACTATTGATCTTCAGGTAAATTCTTTGTCTGACTTGGTTTCAATGGTATTTTCTTAACGATAACTTCCTGTAGTGGGGATTATTCTGCTTTCCTGCATATCCTGTCATTTTGTACTTTTTACACTCTTTTAAGCTGCGACATTTTTATAACAAATGTGTCCACTTACAACCACATATGCGATTTAGTATCTCTTACTGTCCCAACTGATTGATATTGAGATTGTAGAATGATTTGTCTTCAGAACTCTGCAAAGTCCTACTGACTTCCACCTGTCCTTCCTGCTTCTGAGAACCCAGAGTGAATATATGTCTGGTTTTCCTTTGAGACCAGTGCAAGACCCACTGCTTCTTCCTCTTCAGTTTTGAAGACATGTCCTTTGTTCCAGGTGTGCTAACATCTAAGATAATCCATCTATGCCTCATTCCTTTTTGACCAGTAAATCAGATTTTTTCTTTTTTACACTAAAGCCCCTTGTCTCTCTTTGACTCTAGAAAATTCTATTTTATATTGTGACCTTTGCTTTTGTTTCCTGGTTTCTTGGCTCGTTTAAGCTACCTTAATATTAACACATTTACTGGCATAGTCCCTTGTCACAATCTCTGACTCTTTCAACTTTTGCCCAAAATAGGAGAAATTTCTTTAACATTTCCTTCAATTCCTGTAATGTGGTTTTCAGAGATATATTTCATAAAACTTTCAAACTTTAAACAAAGACATAGAAGAAAAGTTGGTTTTCCCGCTCTTCTCTAGCCAATATCAACACTGGAAGGATGGAGATGAAAATCTCCTACTAGATCACCAGAGAACTGACTTTATATAGCAAATTGGGAATAAGATATTAGGAAAGAAGACAAATTGAATCAAAAATTCTTGAAGCAAAAACCTAAGAATGGAAATTATGGCAGAATCAGAAACAAGATAGGAAGACCTGACCCATGGGTAGAAAGACCTGATCTACAATGGACGAGTAACTGGATGTGTAGTGTGAACAAGTACTAGAAATGAAATATATCAAAGGACCACTTTTCTTGAGACCTTGCACTTTTATGCAGTTTTCTTCAAGTAGACTACAAGGTTTTCACAATGAGGAACATAGAAAATCACCTATCCTGCCTTGTATTAGGAAGGGGAAAATAAAAGTAGCCACTCTAAATTAAGTTCAATAATTTATTCCTTTTTCCCATGATTTCTTCACAAGAAAACATTGTAATAGAGCCCAATACACTGGCATGTTAGCAGAGAGTAACATACTTAGCAAAAAAAAAAAAAATCAACTTTAGCTCCTTCCAGTCTTCTTGTCTGGTATCAACAGGAATAGACTTAGACATAGTTTTCAAAGTCATAGTCTAGGCACAGCACACAAACTCATAAATACTGAGATCTGATCAGAGAGTTAACATGTCCCCTCCCACCAAACATAACCATTAAAATAATACGTTTTGTGGGTGTTAACAAAAGATACAGAAATAGGAAACTAAACAAAATGGACACCAGATGGACAGCAGACCAGAGGACCAGGAAGCAGAAGACCAGTGCACATAAATCTCAAAGCAAATCTATTGTCCAATATAGCAAACTCAATTACTGAACATTTCTAGGGAAGCAAAACCTTGTTTATAAAGTTAAAAAGCCAAGAATCTCATTGGAGTTCTCTCCAGATAACATAAGGAAAATGAAGATGTGTTTCAACAATAGCAGTAGCCTAGGATCCTGAACTCAATGACATCCTTCCTCGAATGACAAGGTTTTCCCAGAAAAACAGTGAGATTATTCATCACCAGTGGAGCTACATTTCAAGAAAGACTTACATTCTTAAAGAAAAGGAAATTATACAGATTGAAACTTACATCTATATAAGAAAAATTTGATTTACAAGACATCTATCAAGACAGAATAAAGCCTTTTTTATTATCATTAGGTAATATTCAATTATTACAAGTGATTAACTGTCAACATCATTGTTCAAAACATATTAGGGCTATTCAGGATGTCTGTTTCTCTTTGAGCCAAATGATCTTTTTTACAAATGTCATCAAATTTACAATTTTTTTTCATAGGAGCTTTTTATTTTCCTTTGAAAGAAGATGGGTCCCTGGTGGTGTTTTCTGATACAGGAAGTACAAACCACTTTTTTCCTTTGTTAACCTCATTACAATTTTATCATATCACTTACTATTGTCAGGGAGCCATAATGAGTTTGTTAGTTTTCTTTGTTGATAGCATATTGTCCATTTCATTAACTTTTGTTTGTTTGTTGTCGTTTGGTTGGTTTTTGTTTGGTTTGTTTTTGGTTTGGTGTGATTTGTTTTTTGTTTTTTTTTATATAGTTTTATGTTTTTCTGAGGCAAAAGTTAAATGATTGAGTTTATCCCTCCATTTCTAACACATTTGCGCAATGCAAACGCCCCTCTGAGCACTGCTTCCACAATATCCCACAATGTGTGATAACTGCCTCATTACCATGACAAAATACTTGAGGAAAGCAACTTGAACAGGAAAGGGGGATGTGAACTAGAACCTGAAGCAGATTCTATTTGCTCCCACCATTAGGAAGCAGTGTGAGCTGAGCACCACCCAGCCTGTCTTCTGCCCTATGTCCAGTTCCCCAACTCATGCAATGGCACTGCCCACATTTATGCTGGGTCCTCCTAACCCAACCAAATCTAGAAAATACTTCAAAGACATGCATAGGAGCTCATCTCACAGGTGATTCTTGATCTGGTCAAGTTGACAACCAATACTAGCCGCTACAACATGCATGATTTTAATCTGCACTGAAGGTTTCCTAATACTCCTCTAACACTGCTCATTAATTACAAAAATCAGGAAACAGAATTAAAGCTTGAAATACATATAATACTGCTTTTAAATCTACAAACAGTCTAAGGATCCCTTAATACCCTTGAGGCACTTTTCCATTTCCATTTCCTCTCAGTTCGCAGCACTGTCCTCATTCTCTGTGGCTGGTAATAGAACTAAGCCTCTTCTGCTTCCTTGTAGTTTGACACAATTTTTTCATCTTTGCAATAAAAAGGGTGGGGACGTCTCTAGTGTTCTCAAAGTTGATGAGTGACGTTTGATTGTTCTGCTCATGTTTATGAAGGAGGGACCATATCCATTATAAAAGGTTACTCTTTTTTTTTTCTTCTATACCTCTAGGGTGGTCTTTCTTCCTCTGCCCTCCATGAAGTGACTACAAGTTTAACTTCCCTAGATAAGCTCTCATGTTTGGAAATGTCAGCCTGTTATACAAATGTAGGAAGGTAGCAAAAAAATAAACTATGCTGTGTCTACCCATGAAGAAATGAGGAAGGGTTGGCTCTGGGCAGCAACAAAGAACAGTAGCAGTACTCATGATTCTTGTGTTCAACTACCACTGCATTTATCCTTGAGAGAAGGGCTCACACAAAAAAAGAAATGTTCTGTGTTATATGTATGTGGGTTTTTTGTGTGTGTTTTGTGTATTTGTACATACTTCCATAACAACTCTAGAAATTTTAGATATTATCTGATGTTATCTCTGTCTTACTTACTTCACTCTCTGTCTTGAATTTGTATAAAAGGATTAAGTTTACTTTGGAATACTTCTTCTCATCCTATATCCTAAGAGAATATCTAACTGTAGATAACACTATTTTATTTATGGTATTCCAAATATTGTCCACAATCAAATATTTATCCTATTTCTGGTTTTCTGTTGAACCTATTTTTACTTTACTGTCAGGTTTTATGAATAATTCTTTTGTAATTCTTTCCAACAAGTGATTTAGGGATCAAAGACAGCAATGATCTGTCTTTTGTTATTCTTGAACTTGAAACACAAAACCTTTCAGTAATATTCACCATCAAGCATGTTAAACATCACCATTTTCTGTTAGTGATAGCATAATATTCTACTGAGCCCAAACTCCATCATGCATTTTCTAATTGTGTATATTTGTCATCTTCTCACGTTTTACTCTTAATAGAATATTAGACAATGGATTTCCTTTTTTCAATCATCTTTTGCCTTTTTTAATTTACTTTGGACTAATTCCCAGAAATAGGATTACTGCGTCAAAGGAGATATTTGTTTGTATGATCCAAATGGCTTTCCCAGGGAGTTATGCCAATGTACAATGACACCAAGAGAACATGAAATAATAGCTTTAGTGCACTTTTTCACAACTGGGCTTTAAAACTATTTTAGATATTTGCTTCTCTGTGTGACTTTTGAACTTTTTCTTAATTAGTTTGTTAAGACTCTAGTTGTGACTTTTGCCTGACTAATTAGTAAAACAAGTGGTTTAAAAGTAATCCCTTTAATTTCTTTTTTTAATTAAAGCATAGACTTTATTTGGACTCTTTCAATTTTAATGTATTAATTTTTAGGTAACTAATTAAGAAAATGTAGTTACCACATTTTCATTCATAATTTCACCTTTCTCTACTTCTCAACTAAATCCATGGCCCATTTTCACTACTAATAAATTACTTTTTACTGAGCGACGAGCTTCCCTCTTGCCTCTGTAATTATAAAACACCAAATAGGAAAAAATACCCCACTTGTGCTTACCAGGAAATATTTACAACTAACATGGAACTACGTGGAGATGAGGTCTCCTCTGGAATGGGTGCCATGTAGACATCTCTCAGTGTCTATGACTAACGGCTTCCAAGATCTTAAAGCTATTAAAATAGTTTAGTCTCATACAAAATAACATATTTGCATAAAGATTTTGTGCTTCTTTTTTCCTAAAGATAATTCAATTATTAGAAAACATTTACATGATTCCAGCCTAGAGTAGAAGAAAGTACTTGATGATACTTCAGGATATATCCTGTCAAAGACTTAGAATTTTTTGGTTTTTTGATACCTACTTTTCCTGTAAGAATAGCAGTCAGATCATCATCAAGAAGATCAATAAACTACAAGGTAAAATAATATGGGCGTAGTGGAGAGACTAAAACCTCTGTCTTTACAATAACATGAGAACAGAATGTGTAAGTTATATCAAAGCTTGTACCAAATGAATACAATTAGAGCACATTCAGATATACTTACTCTGTAACCTACAGATAATAGCAATGAAGACATGTTGTATGCTAGAAAAGAGCTGAATAGCAGAAATTCTCACAAACTCTTTGATGTGAGTGTCTGCAAGAGTCCATGTGCTATAAATCTTGTTTCTAACAGCAATGTTAGAAAGTGGGGTATGCTAGGATATATACAAGTCACAGGGGCTTCTCTTTCATTTGAATCTAATGTTTGAGACCCACAAATAATTGATTAAACAATTTTCTTCCAAGAAATATATGAATGTTATATGTGATTTCCAGGAAAACCTTATGATATATATATATATATATATATATATATATATATATATATATATATATATAATTGGATAGCCACAGCTGTTCATACAGAGTTGTTTTCCACCCCTAAGGTTGTAGTAAAAGTTGGTTATATATATATATATATGATGTCTAATTTTTGTTTGTATGTTGTATATATGTCTATACATATTCTCAAGTGTGTGGGGGCATAAATCAGGGTGTATCTGCACATCTATTCACAAACACATGGCCATAATTTTACATCAGGAGTTTTCCTCAATCATGCCCCACTTTATTTACTGAGGCAGGTATCCTTCTGAACTCAGACTTCTAACTAGCCAGAGGATACTTTATCTCAGCCTCCTGGGTTAGACCACTATGTCTTCCCAACATTTTACATGGGTGCTGAGCCTTTGAACTCTAACCCTCACAGTTGTACAAGTATGTTATGCATTGAGCCATGTCCCCAGCCCTATTACCTAATTTTAGATGAAGAATATAAGATTTAGGGAGTTTAAATAGTTTGTCCTATATTATATAGTTTATCAATTAGCATGTCTAGATCGTCAGAGTCAAGGTTCTATAGCATAATAGTTTCCTAATGAATTTAATAGGGTTTATCTTTAATGAGTCAAGTTAGAGACTGGTAACAATTTAATAACTGATGAAAATGAAATCCATTCTCATATAGATATATATTATTCACATTTTAATTAATAAGAGCGATATTATGTCAGAAGTAATTATTACATATATAGCACATTTTTTTTAGCAATGTGAACTAAAGCTTATCTGATTTAATACTTTAGATGAACATAGCCTGACAAGGTATTTTCCTTTCTTTTAGCAAACAGAGATAGAGGGGTTTTCTTGTTTTTGTTTTTCTTGCATGATCTTCCTCTGCTTCCAGGTAGAGCCAATGTAACTTTGCTGAAACACTAAAGGGAAAAAGTACATATACCCTAGCATCAGAATTCCTACTTGGATATCCACAGCTGTTCATACAGAGTTGTTTTCCACCCCCAAGGTTGTAGTAAAAGATGGTAATATAGTTGTGGGTCAGCCAGGCTCTATTTAGGAGAGAGCTGAGTGAAATTGTCATTATATAGAATTTTAAGCCAGCAGTGTGGCTCATCTGGCAAGGGCTCACACCTTGTATTACAGTATGCTCTGGCTAGAATACAGACACTTCCTAGTACATACCTTTAAACCCTAAGAATAAAGGTAAGGTTAGCTTGTAGAAGGCCACATTTGAAAGTGACATTTAATTGAAGGACAGACAAAGTGATAAGTCAGAGAAAGATTTGACAGAACGAGTCAGACATAGGATATGCCCAAACTCACACAAGAGCAGCAGAGAAAGAGAAACTGTTAAGAGTAGTGAGAAAGAAAGAAGCACTTCTGTTGAGTGGAGCTCATTTGTGTGCAGTTGAGCTCAGTTCCTTTTGAAGCAGTTTAGTTCAGAGCAGTTCAGTTCATGGAGTTCAGAGTAATCCAGCCAGAGTTCAGAAAGAGTACGCTTATTCAGCAGTAAGCCTCTGAAATGACAATTATATCTGGTGACTAAAGGTTACTTTTACACATGGGCAGTATGCCTGTCACCCCATCTAATCATGTTCATGATTATAGACTATAAGATCCTAACAACCTGTTTTTGTCAGGTGGGGGAAGGGACATGTATTTAAATATCATGCCATAAGGTCTTTGGAAGGTCCTGAAAGTAATTACTCTTACTGTTGCTTATTTTCTCATCAAAAGTCTTGAGTCACCCAATACCTGGAAAATACTCACATTAAAACCTAACAAAAGTGTAACTTTTTTAAAAAGTGCTGTTTTTTCAACAAGAATCTGAAAATAAAACAAAAACTGTATATCATATTGAATAGAGTTTGAGACAGAGCATTAATCTTCTTTGCTACTATATTCTCCATCACCCTTGTCGACCTATTGATATTAAAGTTCCTTTGTCAAGGACATGTCCCATTCCTCATCTACTTGGATCTTTGCTATAGATAACATTACCTCCAGTGAGGTCTAAGTGTCCTTCATAGGGATGGTATTTGAATGATCAAGCAGTACATTTTAAACCTCTTTAATCTTCATTTTGAGATATGAAACACTACTGTTATAACTGTTTCTGAAAGAAAATTATACAATAAGTACATACAATACAACATATTATTTATTCTACAATGTTCAAGTGGCTGAATGATGTGCGATAATACACTGATTGTTCCCAAGATGGAAGCCAGAGATGTCTATATGAACTTACTGTACCTGTGTAGGGATATCTAAGAAACTAGATGATTTGATGCAGAAAATCTCTGATTTTGCATATTTTAAAAATATTGTATTTATAATTTTTGATGTTTCTGGATTTTCTTGATGAGTCAAAAAAGAGAATTTGTTTTTCAATATATATCAAATTTTTACATAAATTTAGATATGTCTACATTCCATCTTTGTATACCATCTAGTTGGGTAGATAGATGATAGATAGATAAGTAGATGATAAAAAATAGATAGATAGATAGATAGATAGATAGATAGATAGATAGATAGATAGATGGATGGATATTTTAACTTGTTGGGTAAAGGAATCACAGCCTATTACAATTCCTATCCCAACCAAAATGCTGATAAAAATAGATGCAGACATAAGGAAACAAAGTCTGTTAAGTAAATTTTCTGTGAAGAAATGTGGACAAATATCTACTCACTCCAAGTATAATGCCAAAATAGAACAAAGGGATCACTCCATCCACTTCTACCTTGATGAGTAATTACAGAAACATGAGTGTGGAGTTACTTACTTGAGTATGAGTAGCCATCTGTATCACCCAAAAGCTTCATCCCAGTATGTATGATAACTTCTCTAAGCTGTACAGATGGAGTGCCCCTTTCAGCTGCTTTTCAACCTTCTAAATGCTCTAGCACCTCCTGAGGCTACATGGGTACATGTAGCCAGAAAAGTCTTACATACAGGGGAATAGGGGTGGCAGTGAGCAAAAGGTAGTGGATGCCTGTTTCATAGGGTGAGATTTTAATGACCCTCCCTAACTCTTTCTTCTGTGAGGGATCATCCAAGTCCCTGTGACCTTGAGGGTCTCTCGCAGCTGATAAAGATTGTTCTAATTAAGATGGTGAGACTGTTAAGCTCTGACAACAGTATTCCAAAGAGTATTGTGCCCTTGGAGAAAATAGAACAGAGCAGTCCTTATATTGCACTCTGGTCTATTTGCTATCATTTCATCTTCCTGTTTATATTCTTAATCATTATTTGCTATTTGGGAGGTAAATATTCTGAAGACTATTAGCTTGCATCTTGTTCCTCAAACTAAGATGTGAGCAATTGCATAAAACAAGAAATGTCAGATAATTGATTCCAAAGGGAATTCAGAGGTTAGAATTGTAATTTCCTCTAAAGGAAACACTCCTGTTTTGAATCTTTAGTAGCTGCGTCTAGATTATTAACAACCCTACTTATATTTGATGGACAAGTAATAATGTGGCCATCTATCTACAAGACAGCAGAGCTGAATACATTTCTAAGTTTATAAATGATTTTTAAAAGCCCTACAGACAAATTTTATTAAAGAAAAGAAGAAAAATCTGGTAAATGGAGTCTTTGGATTGTACTGATGAACAAATCTTGACTTTCTACAATTGCTAATAAGGATCTTCAGGGTAAAATAAATAAACATTTTAGGAACATAACATAGTGTCTTCTATAGCAGTGTCAACCTTAGAAAACTGTACAAGAGGTTCAACAGTAAAAAAGAAAAAAAAAAGTGGAACTAGGGACCTGATTCAGTGGTAAAGTGCTTGCCTTGTAAATGTGTGGACCTGCGTTCTGGCCATCGAAAAGGGCACTTTCTAACAAAGCATTGATATATATATGGAGAGATATTTCAAATGAAGCATAGAAACTGTTCCAAGAAAACCATTTATTTATTCACTCATTCATCATACATGCCATATCATGTGCTCAGTGTCTGAGACTTTGGGAAATTGAGACAGAATGAAGAAAATGGCATATCTTTTTATCCATGAACAAAGTTTAATGAAATCCACAACATAGAAACATCAGTTCAGTAATTTGTTTAACTGATCAAAGGGCTCACAGATCGACAAAAATGACCCCCATATAGAATACATTTTATAAATCATCATTTAATCAATATACCATGACTACCTACCATGGACCAAATTTGGTGCCATCCCAAGAGCTGATGTCTAACCACTAAAAGACATAGATGCTCACTGACTATCTAATAGAGAGACTAAATAGTACACAGAAGTAAAAGAAAGACCAAGGGACAATAGAGGGAAACTAAGAAGTGATAGATTGAGCCTATGAAATGATAGGTGAAAGAGGAAAGAATTTGGGTAATGGTCCAAACTATGTAAAATGTTACTCTAAGTCCTCCAGAGGCTGGGTAGCAGATAGGAAATCTGAATTATATGGCCCACGGCAGATATAAAAATCATGTTATCTGATATTTCCACCAATAGCTACCTTTGAATGTGAACTGTATCTTAAGATAACCTAAATACAAGATCCTGGAACTATAGGAACAGAGACAGCTGTTAGCTGATGTTTTCTTCTAAGAATCATATGATAGGTATCATTCAATAAGTCAAGGAAATGATTCAGAAATAAATCTCAGGACTTCTCAGAAGGTAAGTGGATAATTTGAAATCTAACCTAGGGCAATGTGTCCCAACAATTTTGATTTTTCTTATTCTGTGACTGTGTGTCAGTCCTGTGGAGAAATAATCTGCAAAAATAAAATATGTCCAATATCAAAAAGAAGAACTAAGAAGAAAAAAGAAAAGGACGAAAACAAGCTGGGGCAGCCTATACTCTGTTACCACAGGAAGTTATAAATAAGTATAGGAAATAAAGAACTCTAAAGTACAGAGGTCAGGTTGTATTGTAATGGGTAGGAGTTAGTATCTAGGACTAGGAATTTATTCAAAATGTTATGCAGTGGAGGCAAATGCTGTATCTAAAATAAGTTCCTAAACTTTAATTTTTTTCTTCAAGTTGTTTTGTTGTTGTTGTTGATGATGATGTTTTGCTTTTTTCATTGTTTATGGTGTGGTTTGTGTTTGTTTGTTTGTTTAGCTGCAAAAGATATAAGCAATTTGAACAGAAAGTCAGCAGCAAGCTAGATTCAAAGCAAGGAAAAGGAATAAGATATAGAATGATCAATAATATGTCTAGACATGTAAAAGTCTCAGTGTCTGATCATCAGTTTGATAAGTATCCTATTGTTCAAAGTTGAACCTGTGAACAGCAGATCATCAAAAGATGCCACTAAGATACCCTGTGATGTCAAACTCTGCCCCAGGCAGTAGTGAATGCCTGTCATATCAGCATTTATGAAGCTGAAGCAGGTGGAACTCAAGTTCCAGGCTACCTAGGGATACACAAAATACTCAGAATCATATTACACAATATCGGAAGACCTTGTATCTCTCTATATATCAGCTAGATAATGCCTGTTAACATTTTACCTCTTTGATTTTTTCATTGCTATCAATACCTTGGAATGATCTGTTAAAATTAGCTCAACCATAAGTCACATGCTATTTATTTAAAATCCATTTCCAAAATTCCCTTAAAAGTAATTACAGGAAATTATCTGCCTTTGTATCTCACTGGCTGACACATCTTATACATCATCCAATGTGTCACTTCTGATAAAGGCCTTGTAATCATATTACATGATAGGAAATTCCTGTCATAAATTGACATGATAACCTAATTTGGAAAATTCAGACAAACACAATGTATTTTAAGCTTTAGTTCAAACACACGGATGAAGGGAGAAATTGATCTACAGATGAAGGAGAGGTTGACATGCCTCGGAAGAATACAACATTTTCTTTTTTCAAACTTGAAAATTGTGTTAGTTCTAGACTTTAATCATGATCTCATAAAAATTTATTATATAAAATATTTATAACAAACATTAAACAGAGAGAATGATATAATCAGTGAGTTCAAATTTTACTTAATTTACTAATTAAAGTCTCTTTTAAGTACAGGGTGTGAACAAGCGTTTCTCTTCTGGTCCAGGAACTGAAGTTGGGCAAGGATATCTATATTGAGAAAAAACAGTGGCATAAGATGGGGGTGGGCAAGGCAGGGGGGGCTCAGAATGGTCTGCATGGATGCATATCTACTAAACTGAGAATTTCATAAGTATTAAGAATACCACAAATCCAGAAACTACAGTTCTTGCATGCAGAAAAAAATGCTTTGTTGAACTTCACAAATCAACAGTAGAATAGGATATAGACTCTATATAGCTGAAAGCTTCTGACCACACAGTAAATCTGTCTTCATTCTACAGTTATTCAAACTTGGACAAACCATGGTCAACACATGTATGGCTCTTTTCCTAAGACTGACATTGCACTCCAATTTCTATTATCTGGGAACCATGGGGTGACTAGGATATACTTGAGTCTTACCACTTGGCCTTCACTTTCAGAGTTCAAACAATGAGTAAAGCTACAATGTGAGTTGTAATAGGATGAATTACTTTGGCTATATACAGACCAGAACTTAGTTTGATCAAAATTATAATTGTATTTGTTTATTCTTAGTTGAATTACATAAGATAAAAGCAAATTAACTCTTCCTTCGACAGATTAAGAGAGGCATTGATTCATTAGTGATAGCATCTCATGATATAAGAATCTGTTGCAACCAGCACCTCAGGATGAATAATTACATGATCTGCTGAAGACATTTATGAATCAGGACTACAAGCCGGGTAGTGGTGGTGAACGCCTTTAATCCCAGCACTTGGGAGGCAGAGGCAGGCGGATTTCTGAGTTCAAGGTCAGCCTGGTCTACAAAGTGAGTTCCTGGACAGTCGGGGCTACACAGAGAAGCCCTGTCTCGAAAAAAAAAAAAAAAATCAGGACTGCATTAAGCTGTAAAACTACAGCCTGTGCATGTGGTAAATTTTTGTCTCAACATTTATCATGTAGAATCATTTCATAGACTAGAGACAATGTTCATTTAAATTCCAATTGCATCCAGTGCTACCAGTACAAGCCATTGATATGACAGCCAAATGAACAAGGCTTCTGTGCCCAGATGAAAGCAATGTACCGCAATGACAGCTCTGCCATGACTTCTCTCTTCCAACGACAGCTGTAGAAAGCACATTTTTACTGACATTGATTATAGATCATGCTTTGATTTCAGAGCCATTAAACTGTGAAGAAGCCGTGCATCTCCACATAATAGAAACGGTGATGAGACAAGGGTAGATGGGGAAGAAATAGTTACAGAAATCCCATTTTTTTTTAAGTTAGAAATTTTAAAAAGATAGCATAGTTTCTTTTGTGAAAGTTATAAACTGTGCTAAAAATGATTCTATTATAATATCTGTGCTATTGTAATAATAGTTTTGTGTACACACACATAGAGACATAGAAAACCCTTGCAATAAATGTACTAAGAAATTTCTTAATGTGATAACAAGAAAAACAATAATCCCTCAGCCCACCATGTTTTTGGGAACCACACTAAAGGTGCCACATGAATCATCTCCCTTAATACACAGCACTTTCCAGGAAGAACATATATTACTTATGAGGGGGGAAAATGAGGTTTAAACTGTAAGTTCAGAAGCCACATAGATATGTTAAAAGGCAAGACTGTAAGTTTATTGTAAGGACATTCAAATCTTTTACTCTAGGGTTCTATAATTCAAACAAAGTTTCCAAAATTAAAATGCTTGAGGAAGAAAATATTTTATCTCGTAGAAAGTGACCTGAAGTTGCCTTCAGATGGTAAGAAAGGAAATGATTGCTCCATTTATTTTGTTTTGTTTTTTGTTAAGCTCTGAGCTATTATAAGAAGGGAAAAAAAGAATCAAAGAAGATGATAGTATGTTAGAATATTTTTGAGATACTGCTTTGAAACTTGACCAGACTATCAGGATTCTCTGAGATCATGAATAGAATCAGACAGGCAAAGAAATGTTACTTTCTGTCCTCAAACTAAGGACAGTTGTAGTTCTAGTTTTTACAAAGTGATTCGAGCCTGCTCATCTTTCTTTAATCTTGAAGTCTAAATGTCACCAAGGCAATGAAACAGCACTTTGTGGATGTACCTGGAAAAAACTGCCTTCTAGTAAAGATTATTCATAATTCCCAAAACATAGTAAATGATGAGTAAAAAAATAGTTAAAATTAAGTTAAATAATTATGTGAACTTTTTATTTGAATGAGAAGTTCCATTATGTATTTGATATTAATACTGTTCATTTATATATTTTATTCCTCAATTTTATTTCTTTTTCAAAATGTGGACTATTAATCTACATCCTTACCGTGATTGAAAATAAAACCATGTAATACAAACCACCATGGGGTTTAGGCATGTAATTAGTAGTGGTCACTATGGTTAGAAGAGTGTGAGAGGCAAGCAAGTGGTTTTTAGCCACATACTACTGCTCACAGCTTGTCCAAGAAAAGAGTTTTGCAAATTTACATCTTATACAGATTAATTTTCACTTTTGGCAATCACTAAAATGATTGCAAGTTTATAGCTCCCCTTTGAACTTAGAATCATCTTAACTAGAATACTATTATCTCCTTTAAAAATAAATGTAGTTATTATCTATATTGCACACCACACACCATTCCTACTTCCATAAGTGAGGTCATAGAACTAGAATTTCTGAACTTCTTTAGGGCCTCAGGCCATGCCTGTCACACTTCTCTGATGCTGATGCTGGTGTTGATAGCTATCATATCCCTTCACAGAGATTCCTAAGGAAGGAGTGAAAGTTCAAGTCTAGCATAGAATTTCTGAATGAAATCCAAGTTGATAGAAATAATGGAGACAGGGCTGCATTTGGGGGTATTCCGCCAGCAAAAGTGGAATATAAAAAGGAGATCATGAGTTATACCTCCTGTTGTGATGACAGAGGTGTTATCAGAATAGGTGAGATTCTATCAGCATTTAATGCAGGAGGTGCCACTATGCGTTTGTGTACTGGTTAGATTTATGTCACTTGACATGAGCTAGAGTTATCTGAGTGAGGGAAACTCAATTGAAAATATGCAGTGGGTGAAGGCCTGGCAGTTTCTGCTGGATCATGCATGCTGCTGTTGCTGGTTCATGTTTGGTGACACTTCTGAACTAGTCTGTTGGTATCCTGACACTACTGAACTTGACTTCTAATATCCTGACAAATGAAGATTACAATTGGCTCAAAGAACTACTTCTAAACAAGTCCACATCCTCTTGTCCTATTTACCATCTTTTCTTCCCTACCTTTGTATGATGAGTTAAAAGCGGTAGGGGGTGGGGGTGGGGGTGGGTCAAAGCATTTGAGAACCCATATTAAAGTAGGTTTGGAAATCCTAGGCCTACAATACATCTGTAAGATCTCACTGTAGGGCATTTTATTAATTAGTGATTCATGGAGTGGGCCTAGCCCATTGCAGATGGTGCCATCTCTATTTTAGCTGGTGGACCTGTGTTCTATTAGAAAGCAGGGTGAACAAGCCATGATGAGCACATCAATAAGCAGCACGCCGCTATGATCTCTACATCAGCTTCTGCCTCCAGAGTCCTTATGCTTGAGTTTCTGCCCTGAATTTCTTCCATGATAATCTACAACCTAGAAGCATAAGACAAATAAATCCCTTCTTCTCAACTTGCTTTTGGTCATGATGTTTCCTAAGAGCAATAGAAACCCTATCTGAAACACTTTGTGTAGATTAATTTCTCTTTTCTTTAAAGTTAGTAGTATACAATATAATCCAAAGGGGACAAGTGCCTGTGGTATTAATAAAGTCATCCCTATAACCATGTTTATTATATAACTTATACATAAATGGTTTTAGTGATACAGGATTAGAAATTACATGGATGAAAACCAAATTTGCAGTCACTGTGGACCCATTCAGAGCATTCCTGAAACCATGCAAGTATAGTACAGAGGCTACTCTTCACATACTATGCAATGCAACTGAATGATTTTATTGTCCTTCCACTATGTCCTGAATGCCTTCTACAACAAAATTGAGTTAATTATTCATTTCACAAACATCTATAAAGTAAGTATCTGTCCATGCAGCAAACATTGAATGCTCAAGAGGCTTGGATTTACAAACAGGGAAGGCATTGACTCACCTTTTTTCTACTGAAGAAAAGCAAATGATTCACAAACATCACAAAGAAGTCTCTAATGTTTTAAAATAAGACACGTGTTAAATCAAAAGCTACATGGAAGTAAAGTATAGCTGTAAGACCTTGGTATAGAGGGCTAGGCTGTGGCTCAGTGGCTAAAGTGCTTGCTGTTCAAACACAACTACATGGGTGTGAATCTACAGCACTCACAAAGATCTGGATGTTATGACAGTTGCCTATACCCACAGTTCTAGGGGCAGGGAAGGTTCCTGGAGCTTGGTTGGGAGCCACTCTAGATAAACTCCAAGCTCTGTGGTCAATCAATAATGAAAGTCCTGTCTCAGAGATAAGGTGGAGAGAAATAAAAGGAACTACCCTGTGCCAGCTTCTGGCCTCATAACTCACATCACCAGGCATGCAAACAAAAGTATGTGCATGCGACTGCACACACACACACACACACACACACACACACACACACGAAGGAGGCATAGAGGAAACATTGCAATATATACTTAAAAGGTCGATCTCTATTTTTAGTATATAGCTTTTTAGTCAACCATCAATATCCTAAACTCCATATGCTATAAACATACAATTGGGTTCTATCCACCTACCATAACTAACCTCTGCATTTTCCCCAGCTCTAAAAGAAGAAGGAAGGAGAACTGATATCTTTTTGACACAGACCAGAATCTACTCTGAGTCCCTAGTATCTTTCTTTCAAGTTTAATGATGAGTCTCGATTGCCAATTTGGTGAAATCTAGAGTCACGTCAAAGCTGCCTGGGCATGGCTATGGAGGGTTTCTTTATTATGGGTAGCACCATTCTCTGGCCTGAAATGCTTAACTAGACAAAAAGAAGGTGAGTAGAACACAAGCATCCACTCGTCTCTATGGCTTCACTATGAATGCAATGGAAGCAGCCTTCACATACTTTCATACTGATTCTTCCATTGATGAAGATGTAGATGCTTCCCACTCCTTGGCCCTTGTGCCTAGTGTGATGCAATAAACTTAAGGTTGCAGATAACTTTTTCTGAAACTCTGATTTTATTTTCTTTGATTATATACCTTAAAATACGATGGTGGAACCATAGAGTAGTTCTATTTGTAAATTTTTGAGGAGCCACCAAGTTGTTTTTAACTGAATATATTTACTATATTTATCAATTAAAACTTTAAAAGGAACAGGGTTGAATCCACTAGATTTGTCCCATTTGTAATTCAACTAATACATGCTGAAAATTGCAAAACCAAAAACCAAAAACCAAAAATTCACAAAACCTTTTAGGGGATCCAGGTGGATGCACATTATGAAATATAAATACATACCCCCTAATTTTGGTGAATTGTAATGAAGAGACACTTGACTTTGTGAGGTAATGTATTTCTAAGTTGTTTATACTAATATATGTACTTTATACATGTTTCACTGCATCCTTTGGAGTTTCTCAACCTGCATATAGATTATTTATTCGTACCTATTCTTGGTCTAAGTGTACGAAGGCATATACAGATTCAATCTACATATTTATTCTAGAGTATTTTTTTCTTAAGAGCTTACACTGTGTTAAGCACATTATAAATCATCTGAATTCCTCAAAGGCCTGTTTGGTTGCCATTTATAAATAGCCATAAAAGTAACAAAGGAAGTAAAACACTTATTTTAGCTCTGTCAGGCATGCCTTAAAGACCTTACACAAATCTGTCATTTTTTTTTTTTTTTTAATTTCAAGGGCATCTTCAATGATCTGTTACACACAAGATGTTACTCTCATCCATGTCTTTCTGCTGAGCTATTTTTATCTAATGGACATCATAGCTTATCAAGACTAAAAAAAAAAAAATCATTGTAACGCAAGTGCATCACTTTGCAAATCAAATGCAAATATATTCACATGACATAACAAGTCCTGCTTCCTCCTTCCACCCCTTAGAAGCTCCCCATTCACTTTCCCAGTTTTAAAAATGTTGTGTTCTTTTTCATGCCCCTGAGGATATGCAAATGTTTGTCTCTTCCAAGAATATTAGATAGCCTCCTGAAGAATTGATGAACTTCTTTTTCTCACTGCTAAGATGGTTAAAAATTCTACTCTTCTTGAATCTTCTCAGAACTCAGCTGAAATTGATATTTTTTATGTTCATTAAACATTTCACATTTCACATTTCACATTTTAAAGATTGAACTTAATTTTATGTTCAATATTATTGAGTGTATTTATACTGTCAACACAATATCATGGTTATCCATCTCAATGCATCTTTTCAAATCATTAAATGCAAAATCTATCCACTAAACATTTTCCCATTCTACTATTAACCTGTTTGATTTGAGCTAAGTCTCTTATGCAAGTGGCATCATATAGTGTTTGTCATTCTTTGAATTATTTATTTCACTTGACATGATATTGTCAAGATTCATTATGTTGTATATGTGTCCATTTTTCTTTCTGTTTAGACTGTATAGTACTTAACTACTTAACTGTACTGCATTCCTTACTCATTAGTCCAATGAGTCCTTGGGTTATTTCAATGTTTTAGCTACTTTTTAAAAATTGTTATGAATGTAATAAGTGTATAAATTTTTTGAAGCCATCCCTTATATCAGCGCTTTGGAAGATATAAGTAGAATTCCTCAAATGTATATTTCTTTTGTTTGCTTATTGCAAGAGCTCCATAGAGTTGTTCATTGAACAACTGTACTATTTATATTTACCAACAGTAAGTAGATATTGTGCATAGAAGCCATATTATTAGGAAGGAAAAATAACTTCAATTTTAGATTTTCAAACTTTTTTCTAACATATATGTCTTTTCATTTGCTTACAGACCATTTCATATCTTCTTTGGAAATATTTCTACTTAGATAATTAGCCAATATTTGAGCCAAATTAAATGGTTTTATATTGTTGAGTTACAACTATTTTTAAAAGTTTTTTTTGTGCTTAAATTATGAGCTTTCTTTAAAGCTCAAATTATATTATATTTAGCATATGTCTCAGTAACAACAACACAACACCTACCACACAGTGAATAATATGCAAATATTTATTTAAAAAAAGAACAAACAAATGAGTGCACTCCTAGCATTTCAATACCATTCAAGTAAGAAAATCTGTGTTTACAGCTCAACCTAAAATCCATGCCCATTTTTTCTGTCCTCAGAAAACAAGCTAATCAAGGCTCAAATTGGTCCAGTTGTTATAAAACAATGAAGCCATATACTTTTAGCATAATCTTAGTACAGTTATGAGATGTACAAAGATATTCATGTTTCTCTAAGAAATAACATCTGAGAGTTATCTTTTATTATAATGACTCTGTTTCTCACTTGATAAAAAAAGTGGCTTTTACACTATCCATATCAAGTTTTTAATCCAACATTCTTATGATGCCTCTGCAATGTTACTTCCTTCACAGGTAACATCAGATAACTCATATTGAAAATTCTAATAAAGTATTACCTGTTGGTAGGTTGAGGCAGGAGTATTATTGAATTAATGATCAATCTAGTCTACATAATAAGAGCCTCTCAAAAAACAGTTAGTCAACCAATCAATTATGATCTTTGTAATTTTATCAACTAGTTCAATAGTATAGTGCAGGTCATGTGGGAAAACTATATTCATTTTACATGTAAGATATTGTCACCTCCCTACAATCTAGATTTTCTACATAGTTACAGCACTTGAACCCATTTTTCTACATTTCTTGGATAAATTCTAGATTGTTCAGAATACCTTTCACTGTTTTGTTTCATGTATTCCAAAAGAAATAATGTCTATAAATTCTACTACTTTCTAGAACCATTGTTTATATAGTCTGATTTGAGGCAGGAGGATCACAAGTTTAATAGTAGCCTTGTCTGTGCAGAAAGGCACTGTTTCAAAAATAAGATCTGAAGAAACATCTAAAAACAAAAGGAAAGAGATGCTAAAGAAAAGATAGGAAGAAAGAAAGGAGAGGTGGGATGTAGGAAGGAAGGAAAGAGGGAAGGGTGGGAGAGAGAGAGGAAGGAAGGAGGGAAGGAAGGAAGGAAGGAAGGAAGGAAGGAAGGAAGGAAGGAAGGAAGGAAGGAAGGAAGGAAGAATAGGAGGAAGGAAGGAAGAATAGAAGGAGGTAGGGAATAAAAGAAGAAGAAAGAAATGTTCTGCATTGTCTTTGGAAGTGATAGTACCAATTACACAGATAACATTTTTTTTTCCACTCAAGCTGTGGTTGGGTGCCTATTAAACGTCTGGCACCCCTTCAAGTGCTGGCAAGTAGTACAGCCTGTGCCTTCCAAAGGCTCATGAACCACAGAGAGTAATTTTCCCTCAAAACTATCAGGACTTAGCATTCTGTCTCAAGTCCAGCAGACTAGTCAAGTAAGAAGTTTTCTCTGACTTTAAATATAAGCAAATTCAACTCCTCACATCAAGATTGCCTCCAAATTTATTTTCCCACTGTAGTGAAGCTGGCATGCAAGAGACAGCAGGCTTGTTTTCTGATCTTTAACACTCTTCTTTACAAATATATGGTCACAAAGTAGTCTTATATTTTTACTATTGAAGAGTACAACTATCAATAAACAATTCTCATAGACACGTTCTTATGAATATCACTCTTGTCAGAAAATCCAGCTGTTCGTTTAGGTAATCATAGTTTATGTACAGAGTTGGTTATATCAGTATAGTCTTTATAAATGCTTACACATAGACAGATATGCAGATATTCACATATATTCATGTACATACATGTAGATATTCACATATATTCATATACATATACATAGAGGGAGAGAGCATTTAAAATGGAAGATGGGTGTACTGTGTTTTGGATCTAGGATACTGTACTTGTTAGACAAGCACTCAACTAAAAATCCACATCGTAAGCTCACCTTTAAATTTTTATGTGTACATAGGGTCTCATTAAATTTTACAAACTAAACTTTTGATTTTCCTGCTTCTTCTTCCTAAGTGGGATTTTAAATGTATACCACCAGGCCTGGCCCTTTTGAAAAATTATCCAAGAATTTCTAAAACTTCTTGAAAGTAAATGGATATCCATCAGGCTACTGTCTTTGTGATCCATGTCATCATTGGTAACAGAACAGGTGGTAAAATGAAGCATGAAGGATTAGGCTATTTCAATCTTGATAGATGGTTTCTAAAATTGGGCTCACTTTTCTATTCAGCACAAAATCTGGCCTTGCAAGGACAACATGATACAATTTCTAATCATATAGTGTTAGGTTCCTATCTTATGTAATGCTTCATTTAGTTGCTAAGAACTCTAGCCTAAATATATTAGTGATTGGGTTAGGTTTAAATGATGTCTTTAAGGAAATATTATAGTTGAAGGGTGGTTGGTGCTGTGACTATGATGTGTATATTACAGAAATTCTTTCTACTTGATTGTCCAGGCCTGTGTCTATATGGAAATGGTTACAGAAAGAAATTAAAAACACTATTTGAAGGAGTCTAAACTATTTTTACATGAAAAATATGTGTGATTAAATAAAACAACACATTTTTCCAAAACTGATCATTTCCAAAGAAGAGTAAGAGCATCTTTCAAATTGGCAACCTGGGAATCCTACATTTGATGAGCAGATCCCACTAATGTATCAACAGGAGGCAAAGAAGCACCTTTAACTTGTGCAGTCATCTATGAAGTCAGCTCCCTGTATGATAGCTCAGTTTTGAGATGCACAGTTGGTTAATGCTGTTGATGATGTCTTCTGACTTGCTGGATCTCTCTGTGAACAAAAAGCATCCATGATACTTTACCAGTATATCACTTGGATGAAATCTGGGGAAGACAAGACATTTTGCAGACAATGAGCTGAGGTTTTGAGACATATTTCTATTGACACAGATAAGCTAATAAATGAGATGCATCAGCTTCACAACTGAGGCATGCCTCCAGTTAAGTCAAAGCATGAATGATACCGTCTACTCAAATAGATCTAGAAAATAGTAGATCAATTAATTGGAAAAATAGACCAAAAATGATAACACAAAGAAACTGTTCTTTTCCCTACATTACCTGATAGCTCACCACTACGTGTATAGAGTATAAGATACAAATCAACATAGATTTATAAAGTGCTTCTTTTATTTAGAAAACATATTCCTCCATAAGCAAATTAAATTTCATAAATTAGGATCATATTTACCCCTTGGATTTTGTCATACCTTCAGTGTGATCTATTTATATTTATGATAGAGCCTTGCTTGGCAGAATTTGTGAATAGGTAGGTTTTTTTTTTCTGTCATCCCTGATATTTAAAGTAGATTTAGAGACTGCCCAAATACCCCAGGAAATTTGTAGCATCCAGTTTCTGGTAACCTGCTTGAAACTCCAGGCAAACTGTGCTACCAGCCACTGTCCTGGTGTTTTTGGATCTGTAGATGAAAGACACACACAAACACACACGTACACGGTCATTAGCTTATTATTATTACTAGTTATATGTATTTTAGCTCAGTGGTCAATCAGTTCTAAGTCCTTTGCAGCAGCTAATGTGCCCTTACCTTCACTCTCAGATCAACAGTTCTAAATAAGATTAGTTGTTCAGATACATTTAGACCTAGCTCAACACCTCTAAATCTGTCCTCAACTTAGTTGCCCAGTTACATCTCCTTGCTCAGCACCCTAAATCTGCTGTCACCTTAATTGCATTTCTAATCATCTGCCTACTACCCAGGCCCAATCGAGGAAGTGGCCAATAGCCACTTCACCTGATATCGCACATGGCTGGTGGCTCTCTCTCCCTTCAAAGCATTTCAAATTTTCTTTTCTCCCCCTGCATCTATTTGCCTGCCCTTGGGAGCCTGGAATTCCCACCTCTTCCATCAAACCATTAGCCACTAGTATCTTTAGTGATTGATCAAAAAACCAACTGGGAACAGGACCTCCAAAGTTCATGTGCAGACTCCCAATCAAAACATCAGAACCACTCCCTACAGAGATTTGCTCACCATTTAACTGAAAAAGAAGATGTGATCTGTTCACTACTCAGGTGTACAAGGAGATAGAATCTGCTTAATATTCAACTATAAAAGAGATGGTATCTGCTCACTATTCAACTGTATAAAGAATATATTTAAATATATAAAAATGCTTCTAATGCTATTTTTCTAAAGCTTTTTATACCAATCTTTAAATTTTTTCATCATTAAATTAATATAGAGAATGTTTGGTAAGAATGGAGGAAATCTTCATAACTTAACATAACTGATGTATCATTTCTTACAGATCTTGTGCCTTGCCTTCCATACATCACTTTCACAAAGTATACCTAATCATTTGAAAACAAATTTCAAGCATGATTTTTCACTTAACATGACTTTGGTTAGAGACATGCCTCTTTTACTGACATACAATAAAGACACATATAGCTATGTTTACAAGAATGAGGTAGATATTAAAACATCAGGCACCAGAGTTCATACACTACGGCAATAATCAAAGCTACTCATTCCATGATGCTGTTAAGGTACTAGAATATTGTTACCTTTGCTTCTCTCTTTTAGTTTTATTCTCCTGTTTATTTCCTTCCTTATTATATTTATAAATATGTTATTACTTTGAAAAAATACTTAACATAAAGAAACTTTGAAAAAGAACATTGTATTATGGCTCACAGTTTGAGAGAATACAGTCTATCATGAAGGAGAAGGCATGGCAGCAGGCAGTTCAGTTTCACTGAGAGTATCTGGAAGTTGCTTATTACATGTTATCAACCTAGAAACAGAGATACTAGTTGGAGGGACAGAGAGACTATAAGCCATAAGATGCTGTGGGTTTGTAAAACCGCCTTTGCCAGATATTCTCAATGTCCAACAGTTTACATAACATCCCAAAAGGTCCCCTGGCACCCAAATGCCTTCAGGGAACAATTCACATTAAAGTCACAGCAGTAAATATGTTACAAATGGTCTTGCTCCAAGAACATAGCTTTATTAGGGTACCCAGTCCCTGTTAGAAATTTAAAATGTTTATGGTGTTCTTAAAGCAAGGTTTGCTTCATCGATCCTATAGACACACAAAGGTAGGATCACAGATAACATGTACTAAGAGGATATACTTACAACCATTTGTACCAAAAAGGTCAGAATGTTGTTTATCTATCATATAGACAGATAGACAACAATATATGTGTGTGTGTGTGTGTGTGTGTGTGTGTGTGTGTGTGTGTGTGTGTGTGTATAATAAATCACTCTCCTACTTTCTCACTTTTTCTCCCAGTATAATTAATAATGTGATTCTCAAGAAAAACCTATGTATGTACTGGAAAATTTAGGAGAAAATGAAAGACACAACTACATCTCTTCTATGTGACACAGAAGATTTTAACAAAGGAAAAGAACCATTTGAGAAAGGGGTAAAGGAACTTTCCAGCGTGAGAACATAGATGAGCCTCAGACTGTTCCAAGGCACAGGAAGAGAGTAGGGGAGGATGCACAGATATTTGAGTAGTCAGAGAGGAGAGAGGATAATCAGAAGAATAGGTTAAACTAGGAGGAACCTTGTGGAGGAGATTCAAGGATGATTTTCAACAGAGTAGAAAATTGTCATGTAGGACCACACTGGAAACTTTATGAATGCAGTTAGGAGTTATTGAACTTTATAGATGGGGTTAAGGTTATTCAGGTTTGTGAATGGAGTTGGGGCTGTTAAGCTTTATGGATAGAGTATGATGAAATCTTTTAATACTGATGGCCTTGGACCTAACAAGAAGAATATTTCTTGACCCACAGGGAAAAAAAAATCAGGAAAAAAGCAAACATATTTAGATCAGTCTCAAGGGCAAGATCTCTTCAACCTTGCTGCTACACATTCCACCAGATTTAATGGAATTGAAAAAAATACATACTTCGTATAATATGATAAAAATACAAATTTAAATTAGAGAATTGGGATGAAGTGACAGTTCAACTTATTTTAAAGTTGTCTAGTACCCTTCCTTCTTAGCATACTGTCACCCTTGGCAATCTCTGTCCCTCTCCCACTTTTGATGACTCACATGAGTGCCTCATTTTATGATATCGAATCATATCCTTACTTATTACTCTGACTTGTTACATAGTCATTGGTATGTCAATTATATACAAGGAGTGCTAGAGCCAGCTCTACCTTCTTTCTGCTTTTATTTTGATATCTCCCAGGTGGGCAAGTGTTTAAATGTACCAAAAATATTTATCAAGTAATCGGAATGATTCACTTCTTTATTTTTCTTGATTTACAAATACATGTAAGGCTCCAACTAAAATGAAACTATCATCTTTTAAATTGCAAGAAAAACAAACTGATAGATAAATTACAGTGAAATGTAATGAAAAATGTTTCAAATGCCTCTGATGTATGTATACATGGAAAGCATAGGAACACAGGAAGTCCAGTGCTCCCTAAAGAATATTTCAAAGCCTATTATCATGCCTTATGCTGAATAAATTCAAATTCACAAATAACACTAATGCTGGGCTTGTTGCCAAGTAACTATGGCAAGAAAGCTAGCCATGCCTTCCTGTCTGTCTGAGATACATGGTAGAAGCAAAGCTCATAAAAAATTGGAGTATGGGTTGCATTGTTGTAAAGCAACTTAGGCTTAGAATTATATCTCTTGATATGCACAGATATAGAAATTTACTTCTCAGGAAACTTAATTTCAGGGTTGGTAAAACTGAAAATGCAATTCATACCATCAATACCAGTGAGTTGTCATAGCAATCAAAGGGTAATGTATACAAACTATGTAGTACAACATATGGTACATTGAATGTTGTTAACAGTGGTAATTGAGGGGATTTTTTGTTATAATTAATGATTTAAGTATACAGGAATATTTATAGTTCTTTTGCATATATGTATGCATCATGTTATATGCTTATGCATTTGTATGTGTGTGAACACAAATGAATGCATATGAAGGCCAGAGTTAATGTTGTGTGTTGTCTATACGCCTCTCCAAATTTTTTCCCGAGTCAGCATCTTTAGTTAAAGCACCCACTCACTTACTAAGCAAGTCAAGCTAGCCAATATGCTTTACTCTTTCCTGTCAGTGCCCCTCAAGCTCTGGGATTACATTTAGGGGACCATGCCTAGACAGCCAGACCTTTTGTGTGTGCTGGGCATCCAAACTCTAGTCCTCACATTGCCCAGCAAATGTGTTATCCACTGAGCAATCTTGCCAGCCTATTTTTTATACTGTAAGGAAATATGACTCCACGTAAAAAGTTTTCAAATAAGACCTTTCTAGCAAACCCTCTCATTGAACCAATGAGTAAAACATCAAACAACTTAACTGGGATAAGTAAACCAAGATATATTAAAGCTAAAATACATTTACAACTATGTTATTGCTGCTTCCTCATTTAGAAAGATGTCAAGCAAGTAGGCAGTTGATAATGATCAAATATAAAACTGACTTTTGTAGGCCATGGGTGGAAATAAATTGCCTTAAGAGAGTTTTCTTTCATGACCATAAAATCTCACAATTGCTAGTAGATATTGCAAAATGTCAGCCTAGCCCATGTTTGTGAAAGCTCTTGAAATGATCAATGCAATATCAAGGGGAAAGCCAAGAGGGTGGAAGAGGGTCATTGCACATCCCCTCTCTGGCAAGCACCCATATCAAAAACCCGTTTGTCTGAGCCAGCTGTCCCCACTCTGCTAATAATGCCAATATACAACAAGAGTTGCAGAGGGCTGACAGGGCATGAAATAAGGCAGTTTCTTTGGAATCCCTGAGTCAGAGCTCTGCCTACCTCAACTACACCCTTAACACACCCAGAACAAAATCTTCCAACACAGGCCCTGCTCATAAAATTTACTCAAACAGACACAGGAGAGCCCTTTCTGCCTGGCAAGAATATGCAGTTCAAACAAAGCCAACCTCATTTCTACTATCTTCCTTCAAAGCTCTAATGCTTATCACTTGGCCCCCTGCCTAAAATGCTGTGAATTTCCATGAGGATATTTTAACACTAGGTATCAGAATCAATCACACGGAAGACATCTGCTATTTGTCAGCTGCCATTCTCTTGCAGGTTTCTCTTCTGAATGTTAATGACAAATGGCACTAGTGGCTATAAAACCCTGGTCCCTTGTCAGTAAAGATACCTGAACTTTATCATGTTTCCACACCTAGCCTTCCTCAGAACGCTTTCTGTTAAAATATAGCTTCAGTGCTTCTGTGTTTGGGTGTGCTTTTATATATATATATATGTATATATATATATACTCACAGATGTGTAGATGTGTGAATCTGTATGTCTAGAGGCTGGGGGTTCAACCTTGGGTGTCATTACATAAGTGCTATCCACCCTGGGTTTTTGTTGTTGTTGTTGTTGTTTCTTTTGGGGGTTTATCCATTGAGCTAGAGTTTGCTAATTAGAGCCACACTGGCTATCCAGAAAGCCTCAAGAGATCCACCTATTTGACTCCCAATACATTATAACAAACTCAAGCCCACATGGCTAACCTTTTACAAGACTTCTTGCAGTCTAATCATCGGTTCAGATATAAATTTGAATATGAAAACTTATAATCTTGATCCACAGCATTGTACTTTAAACTATTTTCTAGTAAGTGATATATCAAAAAAAAATGAAAATGAGATTTTCATAGAAAGAATTGAAGATAAATTAAGTAACACTCTGAAAATCTAAATTTTTCCACCTTAATGTTTTATATGTGCTATTCTTTTACAAGTGTTCTGATTATTAATTTTTATGACTTTAGCATAACAAAAAAACGTTCCTAATAGAATTGAAAGTGCAAACACCTTACATCTTAAAGGCAAGGCTGTTTTCCAGGAATAGCTCAGCAATTAAAGACGCCAGAAGCCAATGCTGATGATCTCAGTTCAACCCTCAGGACCCAACATGCAAGGATATGATTGACTTTTAAAAACCGTCCCTTGATCCCTACGCGTGTGTTCTCTCTCTCTCTCTCTCTCTCTCTCTCTCTCTCTCTCTCTCTCTCTCTCACACACACACACACACACACACACACACCAATAAAATTTAAGTTTATATTTATCATTGTTCTGCATAAGAAGATATTAAGCACACATTATTTTTCTCTGATATAAGGGAGATGATGGATCAGGTAAAACTTAGGAAGATGACGATGACACCACTTATGACTGATTTCATTTCACTGAATTCTATGCCCCTAAGCTATCAATTTATAACTCGGAATTTACATGTCAGTAAAATGGGGATAATATTATGTATCTTAGTACTTTATAATATAAATTATATACAATGTAATAATAGACTGCTCTGGTCTGGCTAGTATTCTTGTGTAGTTCTAGGTTGAAGATTTAATTCTTAGTATATCAGAGCATGACTTAATGTGGACCCAGAGAGCTAATGAAGATTTTTAAAAAGGCATTAGAGTGGGACCCTAAGCCAATACACCTAGTGCCTTTATTAAAAGGATGTTAGGAAAAAGTTGTACATAGAGGGATGATCAGGTAAGAATAGAAGGAAAAGATTGCAATGGGCATATCCAAAAAGGGTCCTTGCTCATAGATAATGTGGTACTTCCAGCATCTAGAACTGTAAGAAGTTTATGTTGTCAAAATAACCCAATCTGAGCTTTGGGTTCTTTTTAGACCCCATTGGAGTATTAGTATATAACTATATGCAAACTAGGTACTCTGCAGTCTACAAAGGCTGCTTACCAATTATCAGCAGTTCCTCCTGTGTAGCAAAGGACAATGGGCAAAGCAGCAATGAGAGACTTTATCACTCAGCTAATTACTAACATTCTTTACTTCCTGCTTGTTCTAGTGCCTCAAACAGTCTCATTTAAGTTCCTTGTTTCCATGGATGTTTTCTTATTATTACCTCCAGGTATTTTTCTTCAATGTTCATTCTTTTAATTAGGAGGAAGAACATACAAATATGAAATGAAGTGCGAATTACAAATTATGCAAAATTCTGACCCAGTGGATTAAGAAATCAACAATATCATCAAAGCATAAACAAGCATGGGAGTAATTAAAATGAAACTTGACTGTCACAGAAACCAGTTTATAGACCTTGGTAAATGATTTTACAGGAAGAGACTTTCGCTCACGCAGACACACATTAAGCACTTATGATCGGCTTGTAAACTTTCCAGTTCTATGAGTCAGGGCTTAGGACCTCAAGGTAAAACGAAACACCTCCCAGGAACTAACCAGGCCAAATACTGCATAACTTTCAGGCCAGATGTGTTCAGGGTGCTATAACCATTGACTTCTGAGCTCTGTTTATAATATTCTAGTTGAGACAAGCACTACACTATGATTGTTGAAATTCAAAGACCAAGTGCTGCTTCTGTGTATGACTCCAAGTACGAACCTGATTGTGGTAATGAAGAAATGAGAGAAGACAGGTGTTTGAACAGAAAGCTGGGATCCTATAGAGCAGGCTCTCTGAGAAACCCCCATACCCCACAAGCACAGCATGTGTAAAGTAGAACAGTAAGACAACCAGTTGACTGCATACAACTGATCAAGGTGATAGATTTATTTCTGTACAGAAAAGTAATGAGGCAGAGTTGATGGTGTCCAGCTGACATGAGGAGAGAGGTTTACCTAAGCTCAGTAGTAGCGATCTCTGTAGAGGAGCGGTCTTCAGGCTGAAAATATTCGCAGGACTAAAGCTATGGTGGACATTTTCCGCACAGTATTAGCATACACACATGGACCACAAGGTGCAGAGTCCAGCATGGCCCTGGTGGGGACAAAGTGACATGGTGACATCGTTCCTGCCCCAGGACAGCGCCCCGGTATAAGCCTCCTGGAATCTAGATGGGCACTGTGGGCATAAGGCTTGTTTGTGTAATAATTTACATATTTCACATTCCTCCAAGAAATGTCCTCTGTGTTAATTTTAATGACTCCTTGATGATCAGCCAACAGGAGACCAGGAGGTGAAGGTGTGGCTAAAGTCTCAGCAAAATGGTGAAGTCTGGGACCTTCAAGACAACCCTTAAGGCTATGGGAAAGAGCTCTAGATACCGGAGTTTGAAAATATATAATTTCTCAACTATGCAAAATATAAGAATGCAATATGAATTATGAGGGGCTTCATGAATCTAAAGGAACAAAGGCAGCTGCACTAGGAGCCAGCTTGTCAGAAAGATACAAAGGCAGGCAGATTGAATTCAAGGTCAGCCTGGGACACATAAAGGTGAGGCCCAGGTGTGGTAGAAATGGTAATTTCAGGGAAGAGACCCACCCAACTACTTAATCCTTTGTGTTTAACAAAGGAAGACTGATCTTTGAATTCTTTTGCAGCCTTTGGAAAAAAAAAATGTTTGCTTGCTTTCACTTCTGAATCCAGATGCTGATTCATAGAATAATCTAAAGTAAACCTGGAGTAAATGACTGGGTTGATAATGTAAAATAAAAGACAAGACCTGTGTTCTGCAGGAGGTGAGCTATTCAGAGAACTTTTTAGGAAAAAAAACAGAAAACTGCTTGGAGAACTGACAAAGAGACAGGTGCGCACGCGCACACACACACACACACACACACACACACACACACACACAAGGAAGCAGGACATGGACAGAGAGATCTCTTAGAATAGCAAGCAAGCAGAATATAGACAGAGAAATCTCCAGAGAGAAAGCAGAACGTAGAAAGCAGACTGGAAAAGTTGTATCAAACAGAAGACCAGTGGTCAGCTTGGAACCACCAATTGACTTTGAGACTTTGAGTCCTTCTTTTCGCTGCTCCCAGATACCCTGTACTTACTGGATGGTTTTGTTTGCCAATTTGACACAAGCTGGAGTTATCACAGAGAAAAGAGCCTCCCTTGAGTAAATGCCTCCTTGAGATTCAGCTGTAAGGCATTTTCTCAATTAGTGATCAAGGTGGGAAAGCCCATTATGGGTGGGGCCATCCCTGGGCAGGTAGTCCTGGTTTCTATAAAAAAGCAGGCTGAACAAGCCAGGGGAAGCAAGCAGCACCCCTCTGTGGCCTCTGTATCAGCTCCTGCCTCCAAATTCCTGCCCTGTGAGTCCCAGACCTGACCTCCTTTGGTGATGAACAGCAGTGTGAAAGTGTAAGCTGAATAAACCCTTTCCTCCCCAAATTGCCTCTTGGTCATGATGTTTTGTACAAGAATACAAACCCTGACTAAGACACGCCCCTTCTCTCAGAACCTCCTCCATGCTGAGGCTGGTCCTTGGCAACAAGGGAAGTCTGCCCGTTCCCCTCCACACTGAGGCTTTGGGATCCGTGACATACTATGCCGATGTCAAGGATATACATGCACTGAGGACTGCACACACTCAGGGCTTCCTTCACACCCCACACCTAGAATTAAGCAAGGAAGAATGAATTCAGACCAGGCCAGATCTCTTTTTACTTCCTTCTATGGTGTTAAATTTCTGTGAGAGACAAAGAGTTAATTATTAACCAAATTTCAAACTAGAAAGATATAGATATGAATATGTAATATGACTTCCATAAGTTCCTGAGACTTCATTAAAGCGTTCATATCTCATATGTTTGTACACAACTATCACTTTTTAATAGAGAGGTAGTTCCTTCATTTAGAAAACGTTATTCCCAACAAATACATTTTTCCAAATAAAGGTATATAATGTATACATAAACATCATACACATATATTTATATATGCATGCACACACAAATTTATTTCTTTAAATTACATATGTGTGTACACATGAAGGTTTACCTAATTGCTTGCTTGGCTGGTTATAAATTTATTTGGGACAATATCCTCCGCAGAGCCCAAGGTGACCTTGAACCTTCGATCCTCTTACTTCTGCCTCTCTAGTGCTAAGCCTATAGTTTTATGCCACCATGCTAAATTTAAAACGTCATTACTGTTCAAAAAAAAAAATCTAGGATACAATCTAAGATCTCATACTAAACGGCATTGGATAACTTTCATGCCCCTATCTGGTAGCAGTGCTTGGTTCTATACCTGAATGAAAAATGAATGATGTGAATTCATAAAACCTTTAGCATGTCTGTTACAAAATACTCAGTGAAAGTAAGTAATTCAATATTATTACTGGCATTGTGTCCTTTAAAGCTCTTTTGATGAATAATTTTACTGTTTATTCATTGAGAAAGAATAATGACTCATCCAGGTTGTTTGGGGATATAACCAAACAACACATATGCAGTATATAGTTCAGTGTCCTGCGCACAGTGAGACTAACACAAATACTCTTTGTCTTTGCCCCATTCTTCTTCCCACTGAAAGCCTCTTTTACCAGTTCTGTAAAGGGGAGCACACGTCTCTGTCTCTATTCAACTTCCCCATCATGGCAACTAATGACTGAACATGGATATTTATTTTTAAGTTAATTATAATCAAATACAAACTAGAAGCTAAATTTCTCATGTCTACCACCTAGAAATCATAGAAATGGGATTTTTTTCCTTCTGTGAAGACCAACATTCTAGGCAGTCCGGCTTTTGGTAGGCGTAGAACTTGTAGGATGATTATTCAATTAAGTTGCTTTTTTTGCACAACTGGTTCTTCTCCTTGGATCATTAGGACATCCTCTTACAGCTTTCTAGAATATTGTTATTCAATATTTTCATTAGAAGGATATGTCTGGGTTATACAGCAATCACCTGAAATGCAATTTTAGTCAACTTGGAGTTATGTACACCAAAATCTTTAATTTCAGCTCCATTACTAGACATACAGGAGGAAGGATGAGATAGGCTAGCCTGCTTCACCAAGTGCTGTGCATGCAATCAGCAAAGTAGTGTGTTTGCTTCTGAGCAACCAGTCAAGTGGGAAACTGCACTCTGAGGCCCTTCAGACCAAAATAAGGCTAAAGACTGGGCAAGAAACTGCTTCCAAAGATAACCGAAAAAATTCTGAGACTCTGATCTCAGACAGGGATTGTAGAATGCATACACTTAGTAAAACATAACAAAAATTAACCAAAGGAGAATACTGATGTAGCTGAAAACCTGATGTTGGAGAATTACCAGAGGGACTTTCTGAAGTATTTAAAAGATCCTTTATTTTGAGATGTGATTATTTGAATGCCTGCAGTTCCTAAAATATGAGTCTTAAGGGGGGGGGCAATTAAACTGGGTTTTTTTGATTGTTTTTTTATTTTCTTTTCTGTTTTTTTTTTTTTCCCCCTCAATGGAAGGTTTGGAAAATAACCATGAGAAAGGAAGGACTGTGGCTGTCCAAGGAATGGCAGGTTTGTAAACGTTTCTTTATTCAAGCCTTTTTGTATCAAAGACCACTTGATAACAGAGTTTTACTGTCAGAGGCAGGCCTAGGAATCTGATTGTTAGAAGCTACTTGATCTCAGGAAAGCTGCTCTATCTTGTTTTCTGCATTTCTTATCTGCAGGGATGTTTGCTATGAATGTTCTCTTATGAGGGACATGTGACTCAAACATTCTTGGTAGTGAAGAAACACTGGTTTCCTTCAGTGTTTATTTTAATCCACAGTGTCTGTGAGATCTTCCATAGTAAGAAATTTGGACAGCTATAAACCATATCAGAGCCTCAGAAAACTTTTTTAAAAAATGAAATTTCATGAAAATATTTTACTGCAATTTACTTATAGTTTTCTATCTGCAAGTTCCTGATCTGAGCATTTTAAGTGTAAAAATTCATGTCAGTGTCACAGTAGCTTTCCAGTGTTAATTAGGGCTTACTGCCTTTCTTAGGGTCTTAACCTGAAGAGTGGTAAAATCATTTCCAGCAGAGACCAAAAAACAATCCAAGTTCATTGTGATAGGCTTCCAACTCCAATTTTTTGAAATTGGGGAAGGTGCAAACTTTACATGCATACACACATAGGTGATATACACACATACAAACAACACATACACACAATGCACATGCACAATACACATTCAACACATATACACAATGCACACACACAATACACAAAGTGCACACTCACAATACACACAGACACAGATACAGACACATACACACACACACACACATATGCATGAATACATACTACACATCAGAAGTCTAAGCTTCTTAATATTGTATAAAGTTAATTCATTTCAAAGTTTACTTGCGATTATAAAAACTAGTTTTATAGCAAAGGAGACTCTGGTACTTACAAATTATACTTTTAGGATCCTGTTTGTTGTGTCTTTCTAAGTCTCTTGTATTTCTGTTTGTCAGTGATGACATTCTACTAATTATAAATGTTATCTACAGTTCTGTTGAAGGAGTTTAAACCTGGCCTTCAACAGGACAAAAGAATCTCCTTAACCTACATATTTTAACACGGTCTTTGTGATAGGAACAAAGTGTGTCTGAGAGCCATGAAGATATAATTATTGCTGAAGAAGTTATCTAGAAAGAGTTAGAAGTAAAACAAAGGGGTCTTGGTAAAGCAAATTAAATTGTCTGTCAGGGATGGAATAAGACTGAATTGCCCGTTGTCATTTGCTGAAGCAACCCCATGCTTCCAGAATAAAAGTTAAGAGAGATGATAACACTGTGCAGTATGACTCATTGCAAGGTTTATATGTAAGACAGGACAGAAGAAAAGGCTGAGGCCCCCAAACACTATAGGGAATGAAGAGGAAAGTCAAGGACAGATCAATTCACCTCCCAGACTGGAAGTTCTTGTGACTTCGGAATTATGAGCATTCTTCTTGCTAAGATAAAGCCATTCTTCTTCCTACGACTTCATTTTAGCCATATCTGTCATTACCATGAATGTCTAATGAATATTACACACCTGGGGAAAGCAGATGAGAAGCCTGCAGGGGGAAAGGGAAGAAATAGTGCTTACTAAAAAGTAATAACTGTTGATGAGGGCACTGTGGGTAAATGTTTCAAGGAATAGTTAAACAAATCTATAACATATTTGATCTTTTCACTTCCTCTTTTGTTCTAGACATCGTGCATGTTATAAAATAGTTTAATATTTTTTGAGGATGAGCTTATATTATATATTTGTGATTATGCATCTCTATAGCTATGATGTTTATATACATATGTATATATACATAGAGATACACATATATGAAGAATGTAATAAAATCGATTGGGGTTATAAAACCTTCTTATGAAACAGTGGTCACCTTCATTCTTGTACCCTCAGCTGCTGAGATCCACCCCTGTCTATTTTGTATCTGTGAAAATATACACCTAATTGCTGGTTGATACAAGGTCAGCAGAACCACTCTCCAGAGCAAATCAGAAGAATGCTTCTCTTCTGAGAGCCCACACATCAAATGGACAATGACCAAATCTGGTTCAATCCCGATCTTAACTGAATCCCGTTTTCTTCTTACATTTTTAGGTTGAAGAACCACTGCAGCTTTGATCTTGACATACTTTAGAGGACATGTTGAATGCAAGCCTTCACTCCTCAGGGACAGGGAGATTTGCTTCTCAGGGAATGCTAAGTAAGTCTACTTTCAAACTTATATCTATGATCCTCCCAGTTGATGGAGTAGCAAGGGAAGAAACAGATATCAGAAACAGCTTTCCAGCCAGGAGGTGGTGGCACAGGCCTTTAATCCCAGCACTCAGGAGGCAGAGGCAGGCAGATTTCTGAGTTCGAGGCCAGCCTGGTCTACAGAGCGAGTTCCAGGACAGCCAGGGCTATACAGAGAAACCCTGTCTCGAAAAACCAAAACAAACAAACAAACAAACAAAACAAACAAACAAACAAACAAAACAAAAAACAGCTTTCCAATTGGAAGAGGAAGATTACAAGCATGGACAACATAAGGAGCTGGAGGTGTGACTTGGCAGTTAAGAGCACATAGTTCTTTTGCAGAGAAACTGAATTCAGTTTCTGGTACCCAAGTCAGATGGCCAACAACTCCTTGTAACTCCAGCTCCAGGGAAATTTTATGCCTTCTGCTTGCCTCTGAGGGCACTGTACTCATTAACACAAATCCACATTCACAAACACACACACACACAGCCAAGTGTTATTCAATTTTCTCTTATGGATATTTTGTCTGCCTGTACATCTCTTGCATGTCTGCTCCATTTAAAGGCTGGAAGATACTGGATACCCTGGTACTAACACTGTAAACAGATATGAACTGTCAAGTTTGGTTCTTGCAACTGAACCTGGGTCCAGGAAAAGCTCTTAACCACTGAGCCAACCATCAAGTACAACTTCATCAATTTTTGCAAAACTTTTTTGAACACGGCCACCCTGACAAGATGAGAGTTAATAAAATCTAGGATTCTAGACTCTGCTAGATCTATGAACTACACTAAACCAAGTGAATGAAAAAAAAAAAAATAACAACTGGAAGCCTCAGTAATTCCTGGAAATATATGGAAAGTGATAGGATAAACATAACTACAGGTGACAGTGAGAACTCATTTTTTTTCTAGTAAAAACTACTTTCTGTTAATACACCTCTTTTTATTTAATCACAAGATTTATTCACAAGAACTGAGATTTGGAGTTAAGGAGATTATATACTTATTGTTCTGTGTTTGTTTATTTTTAACTAAAGGACCTCCTACATTTTAAAATGGTTGTAAATGACAGTAAATATTAAGATGTCAGTCAGATGAAATATATGAATCAGAGTCATATCAGGCTTCCTTGCCTGAGGTATAAAATGTAAATTTGGCTAATCTAAATGGTTGGGTTTTGATCAAGAAAAATGTACACATTGGCTGTATGAATATATTACTACAATTAAATGGCTTTTTCATCTTTTTTCTTTTTGTTTTGTTTTATTTTTTATTGTGTGTCCACATGCACACATATGCATGTGTAGGATGTGCATGTCTAGTGCCTGCAGAGATGAGCAAAGGTGAAGGATAAGTTATATATGTTTGTGAGCAGTCATACAGGTGCTAGGAATAGAACCCAGGCTCTGTGTAAGAGCACCAAGTGCTCTTCACTGCAGAGTCGTCTCTCCAGCCTGACTTTCTCGTTTCCAGTCCATTTTTAGTCAGGACTGTAGGTGGATTCTTTTATTTTGGTAAATCCTTTTATCACAAATACTTCTAATATTTTTGGTTGGGTTTTGAAGAAGGGTGGGATTCTTGGGGAAGAAAAACATCTCAAAGATGGAAAACTTTGAATACTTTAGTTAAAAACAAAGTTCGAAATTTAGAAATAAAAAAAACCTCCCCAAATAGTGTCCTTAAAATGAGTTGTGACATTATGAAATTTTAAATACCATAGAGAAAGATCATATGAATGGTCATGTTTCATGGAGAGCACACTGAAAGATAATACATAAGCTTGAGAAATCCAGACATCATGATCATGGTCCCAAAGTGTCTAAATAGACATATTTTCCATTTGTCTCATTACCCTTAGAGTCAACCATGGACACACTGAGTATAGATTCCTTAGTGTTGCATTGAAGTGCTCTGTAATTGCATAAAATGAAATATCTCTCTCTCTCTCTCTCTCTCTCTCTCTCTCTCTCACACACACACACACACACACACACATCAAATAAATATATGATTATAAAATTTTTTCTGAATATGTTTGTTTTTTTATGAATATATTGTTTGATTTCTTCTCTAGCCTTAATGATAGCCAACATAGAACTTGAGGTGTAGCTCAATGGTAGAGCAATTACCTAATATAGGTGAAGTTTCAGATTTGATTCCTTCCTCCAACAAGGAAAACAGACAAAGCTGCCTATCTAGGCACATGAACACCTTAATATATTGCCTTTTGTACTAGAAAAATACTGTGATGTGCATGTTGTAGGCTAAACTTACAACTTTCTCCAGTATCTTGAAATGTGATAAAAATGGTTCTCAAAGTTTTGATCACTTTTCTTCATTTGGATCAATAAAGTGAAGAGCAAAAGGGAACCAGGTCACCGTTGCTACTGTGCTTACTCCTTGAGGACTTGGTAGAAGATGTAACAGGCCAATGACCAGGGCACTTCTGGCATGGCTCAGGCAGATCTGTTATCCCTGTGTTGCTTTGAAATTATACTAAGGAGTTAGAGGTGTGCCTTATTCACTTTGCTGACAGATCTCATGAACATTTAAGAGTTCAATTTACTTGGAATTTGAAAGCCTAGATGAGTCATTGGACAGAACCCAAGTATAGCCATGAAAAACCCTGTGGGCTGCCTACATAAGAGCACATGAGCCCTTAGCATTTGCATAAAGAATACAATGAGGTGTCTCTGTGAAGGAGTCTTGTGACAAGCATAGCAGCTAATCCATGCTGCAGCCTGTCCATCACTAAAACTTCTTGTGTCCAAATCTCTTTTATATCCACAGTGGATAAACTCAGTGTCAAGTTTTTTTTTTCAATAATTTATATATATTTTTATTCACTTTACAGCCCGATCACAGCTCCACTCTCCCCATTCGCCACTCTCTTTCTCGTCAATGAAGAGGAAGCCCCTGTGCACAACACCCCTCCCGAGGACATCTATTCTCAGCAGGACTAGGCACATCCTCTCCCACTGAGACCCAACTAAGCAATCTGGGTAAGGGGTAGGGTATCCAATGGCAAGGAACAGAGACTGTTACACTTGTTAGGGGAGACCACATAAAGACCAAGTTGCACATTGGCTACAGATGTGTAGGAAGCCTAGGTCCAGCTCCAGCATGCTCTCTGGTTGGTAACCCAGTTTCTGTGAGTGCCCATGGTCCCAGGTTATTTGACTATGTAGGTCTTCTTGTGGTGTGCTTGCTGCCTTAGGATTGTCTACTTGTATCCCCAACTTTTCCACTAGATTTGCAGAGCTCTAACTGAAGTTTGGCTTTGGATCTCTGTATCAGCTTCTATTCTCTGCTGGATAAGCCTCTGAGGAGGCAGTTATGCTAGATTCTTGTCTGCTAGTATAACAAAGTATCATTAATATTTTCAGAGGTTGGCTTTCTCACATGGGATGTGTGTTAAGTTGGGATAGTCATTGGTTGGCTGTTCCCTCAGTCTCACTCCATCTTTATTCCCACACATCTTGTAGGCAAGACACATTTTGGGTTGAAGGTTTTATAGGTGGAATGATGTGCCTTCCTTCCTCTGAAAATCCTGCTACACAGGAAGAGGCCACTTCAGTCTCTATATTCCCCTCTGGTAGGAATCTCAGCTAGACTTACCCTTATAGACTCCCTGTATCCTCTCCATCCCAGATTTCCATTTAGTCACCAGAAATGCCCCATAGAATTTCCATTTTCACTTCAAGCTTTTCCCCATTCCCCTCTCTCCCCATACCTGATCACCACTACCATCAAACTCTCCTAGCTATTTCGCCTAACCAGTTCCTTCTTTCCATTCACCTTCAATGACTATTTAGTTTTTCCTTTTGAGTGAGATTTGCACAACCTTTCTTGAGACATTCTTATTACCCAGCTTCTTCTGGGTCTGTGGATTGTTGCAAGGTTATCCTGCACTTTACGGCTAATGTCTACGTATAAGTGAGTTCATAGATATGTGTCTTTCTGGCTCTGTGGTATCTCACTCAGGATGATATTCTCAATTTTCATTTATTTGCCTGCAAAGTTTATGATATCTTTGTTTTTAATAGCTGAATAGCATTCCATTGTGTAGCTCTGCCATGCTTTCTTTATCTACTTTTCAGCTGAAGGACATCTAGGTTGTTTCCATGTTATCATTATTAGGAGAAAAAAAAAGAAAAGCTGCTATGAACATAGCTGAGCAAGTGTCCCTGTGGTATAATGTGGGTATATTCCCAGGAGTGGATAGTTGAGTTTACAGGTAGAACTATTCACAATTTTCTGAAAAACTGCCAAATTGATTTCCATAGTGGTTGTACAATTTACACTCCCATAAGCAATGGAGGAGTGTTCCCCTTGCTCCACATTCTTGCCAGTATGTGCTATCACTTGAGATAAATGGGCTGATAAAGAAATTAGAGAAACCATGCCCTTTATGATTTCCACAAAGAATATAAAGTATTGTGTTGTGGTTTAGTCTTTTGATATGCTAAATACCAGTTGCTCCCAGAGACTACATATAAACCCAAGTGATGCTATGTGGCCTTGCCAACCAAGTTATCCCTGATTGGTGAATAAATATGCTGAACAGCTAGAAGATGGGCAGAAAAGACAGGCAGGGTTTAGGGTTCTCAGGCTTTGGGTCAGGGGTAACCACAAGGAGAAGACGATGAAGGGGAGAGAGAGGATGGCGTAATGGAACAAGAATCTTAAAATCATAGCATGAGGGCTGGTCTATTGGAGTTAAGAGCAGCCCAGATGGAACATAAGAAGTAATAACTCAAGGTTATTGATAGGAAACAATTCCAAGAGAATAGAGGGTAGATATCTTCCCAGATCTTGTGCTGATTAAGACTTATAACAAATATAAAGGTTGTGTATGTCTTTTATCCAGTAACTGAATAAACAAAAGTAGGGGAGAAACTCTGGATTTTGGTTGGAGATTATCCACACCAATATCATGATAAGCATTTTCAAGCACCTAATGTAACTAGAAAGCTGAACATCTTCTCCGAGAATGATTTAGCTTTCTCTGGGTAGGTCTTTCTTGTTCTGTAGCACCAGAATACTTGTAGAGTACTTAAAGCTCACCTTAACAGTAATTTGCTCAGCTGTATTTTATGTTTCTAAATTACCTCCCTCTTTAGATGCATGAAACCTGAAAACTTTTTATTCACAATATTCTCCTTTTAGTGAGAAGGGCAAGCTAATCCTCCATGAAATGAAATGACCTGTGCTTTGTCACTGGGGAGGAAAAATTAAATCCCATATGGTTTGGGGTGGGGGGAACTTGGGTACAATCCTAGATATGAAACCTCATAATTAAAGAGGAGAATTCTTTGTAAAATTTAGCCTTAAGAATGAATAAAAAACTTCCAAGTTTGCATCACAGTTCTATGCTAATTTCTGTACAATGAGAAATACATTTTGGAGAGAAACTTTATTCTAATTATTTACTTATAATTGCTACCTACTTTTATAGATGATTACAAGAAGTTATCAAAGTTAGCTGATGATGCTCAAAGGTTAAAATAAGAACCAATAATCAGATATAAAATTGTTATACTAAAAAGTGTTTAAAAGGTTACATGCACAGTCAAGTACCTATGAATAGCTAAACTTTATAAGTACTCTAGGCAAATTCTTTTTAATTATTGCAGCAATACCTAAAGGTGCAGCTTCATGGTTAAAAAAAAAAGGTTTAAGGACATCACTCATTCATGTATATTTATTGATTCTATGAGCTGTTATGTCTTAATATAATCCTATTGAAGGTACTGTAGTATCAAAGCGCAGGATGCGTCATGAACTGAGCTCTTCCCAGGAATAAGGCACAGACACACAGTGATGTACCATTCCACTGCAGTATTATAACTCCTATACCAATCAGTATTTCACCCATAATGACTATGGTTGATGTCATTGAGACACTCCTATGCATTCTGTAGTCTTCTGAGTCAGAATAAATATATATTCTTGTGTTATTTATAACAGTTCTTTGAAGGTAAGATTATTTATCTATTTTTTTTTCATAACAAGAACTAAAGATACAGGACCAGTAAGTGAATTGTCTTACAAAAAAAAAGTCATACAGATTAAAAATAGCCGGGCCAATCCTTGGATCATGGTAATAAACTCAAATGACTGTAAGCTTAGCTAATTGCATACACTAGGCCAAGGATGCACTAAAGTGTTTCCAAATATTGAGCCAGATCTTGAGGCTATGGTGATAAACTTCACAAGCTTCTGATTTCTAAACAGTTCACAATTGAGATTATGTGAATTCATCAGGGTTTTCCAGAGAAGTAGCTCCACAGAGATAAGCAGAAAGATTTTATACAGATTTGTCTCATGGAATTCTGAAAGCTGAGAGGTTTCAAATGATGCAATTAGACAGGAGGAAGCCCGAGACAGCAATAGTCTTATCCTAGTCTAGGTTAAAGGCCCTAGAATAAGAATCACTGGTAATTTAATTTCTTGTCCACTGGCCTCAGCCTTGAGAACAGATGCTTCAGTCTGAGTCCAAAAGCAAAAAGTGAGCAGTGTTCTAGGTGATGTAATCATACAATTGGAGTTCCTCTTATTTGGTAAAGATTGCTATTTTGTTTTATTCAGGCCTGTAATTGTTCAGACTGATGTGAACCATTCATAACAGAGAAGACAATCTTACTCAGGCCTTCTGCCTGAAGTCCCCTGCTAGATATTAATGTCCTCCACAAATACTCACATGGACACCTTCAGAATAATGTGTTTTCATTTCTCCAGAAAAGTGGATACATAAAACTAAGTACAATTTGTAGGATACCCAAGTGTTTTCAATAGCTACAATTAAAGTCCTTGTATACCCTCATTATTCCAAACCTTCATCCTTTGGGCCTATTCTGTGTGCTTTGTTTAGAGATTCTTATTTCAGAGTGTGTGACTTGACTCAGCTTTGATGAATGAGCTGGGTTTTTCCATAGTAGAATTAGGAAATAAGTGTCATAAATTTGTGTGTCGCCTTGACCAAGTGTACAAAGTTACATAGCTGTAGAGTGTTCAAGAGGGACAGATACAGGTCTCCATCTTGTATTTCACTCTTGAAATTTTCACTACTCCTAACAAAAGTCAATGGCATGACAAGAACTTCTGTTGTTCTTAATAATGGCTTTCTTGGAGGGTCGAGAAAAAGATAATGTGTGATGAGGCAAAAAGAATCAAAGATAAAGAGTAGACTGGGCATAATACTGTTCTGATTCTAGATAGGATAAAAATAAAAGGAGACTGTGGTATACCCAGATATTTGTTTAAAGACTAAACTGGAAATACAAATTAAAATATAGGACAAGGTGGTAAATGAGATCTTGGTCAAGAAAAAAAAAAAAAACAGCAATGCAGAAAAATAAAACTGACTTATTTAACCTTCTAAGAAATATTCAATTGACACCCACTATGTTTTGGGCACCCTTATGAGGTGTGTAAATAAGTAAACAAGCTGCGCAAAATGGTTGCTTTTTTTCCATATTCCAAATGGTGAGGACAACACTATCTTAGCAAATCTGTTGTTTACTAGGAGGCAGTATAGATGACAAAAGTCATCAAACAATGAAGGAAGTGCTGATTGTTTGACCAAAGGTAGGCAGGCAGCATCACCAAATGATGCCTGAAAAGAAAAGACACAGATAGATGTGAAGGAAAAAAAGAGTCAGCCACAAAGAAATACTCTAAGAGTACTCTGTGCAGGTGTTACATGTTAGGAAAGAACTTGAAGTGGCTGATTCTCGCCATCATTGAGAGTATTGAGAATCTGGTATGACTGAGTAGTGTGTGTAACAGAACATTTCCTGGGGGAATGCAATACACATCCACTGACCCTAGATAGGAATCCCATGATAAGCCAAAGTATGAATCCCATTATTGTACAAACTGAGAATCCAGTGAGTTTTATTGACCTTACAAAAAGGAGTATGGATGAAGGTTTACTTACGGGAGCATCAATGACTCAAAAACAGCTGTATCACTAAAGCTGGAGTAGTCCAGCAGAGCTGACTGTCCTGGGAACCTACATAACACTTCACACCCTATAGGAAGCTCAGCAGGTTAGAAAAGGTCTTTTCTATTTACCTAAAACTTTTCCAGGCAGACTGGCTGATTATTGCGTCTTCCAGACAGCTGGTTTGGTCTCAAAATCTTCTTTGCAGCTTGGCTTGCCTGGGTCTTCTTTGCAGGTTGTATTGCTTATTCTTGTAGTCCTATTAAGTTTGCTTGGTTTCAGGGACTTTCAGAAGCTATTTTGAATTGTTATCCATTTTATTTAAGTAGCTTCTGTGCAGGATGGACTGTTAGAATCTCAGAGAAAACTGTTAGAGAACGGGAGTGAAGAAGACAAATAGGAGATCAAGTCTGAATAATGAAAACTTACCCTGACCTGCTCTAAATGAAAGGAGAAGCCATTTTAGTGGCGACAGTGTCATACTGTAACTCTGTGTGTATTCCAACCTGACTGCTGTAGTTGTTCTATTTAGCAGCAAGCTGATGAAGGATACTGTGGGCATGCAAGGAGAGGTAAAGCTCTTTGGTAATAGATAATGGCTTTGAGAACAAAGCACTTTGACTTTTAAAGCAAAGAGATTCCACTGGATTCTTTATCTACTGCATTTTATTTTAATTTTGAGAGCTGCTAACAAGGACCATGTGATAAGATCAAAAGTAACCTATGCTTTTGGGCATGGAGGAGAGGAAATGACTTCTTCCATTCTGCGATAAAAAGCTTGAAGTCAATGGGTTTGGGGATATCACATTTATCCTTGGCCACAGCATTTGTGAAATACAGTCCAGCGATCACCCTGATGTACAGCAAGTGCTGAAGCACGTGAGTCTGAGATCCAAGGAGAAAGGCTGGAGATGCGACAGGGCAGTCTTTGGATGAGAAGTGGGTGTTCTGCCATGCAATAGAGCTAGACAAAGTCAGTGAGAGACTGAGTTCCAGCTGCTGAGCCCAAGATGTCAGAATCTGATGACAGAATAACCCAGTAGAATTATATATCTTGTGTGAGATGAAAAACAACAAACACCCCCTCTCCCCCCCAAAAAAAATCCAAAAAACAAAAAACCTCTTCTTCATGAGGGAGAGTCTGCTTAGCCAAATGTCACAAGGTTAGAGAAGATAACAAATTGGATCTCATTGCAGGATTTAGTGTTATGGTTACTTTGGAAATACCCTATCTCATTCCCTCTCCCCCTGCCTCTGTCAGGGTGCTTCCCTCCCTCCCCCGCCTCACACTCCCCTCTTCCCTCCCTGGCATTCCCCTACACTGGGGCCTTGAAGGCACCAGGGACTCTCCTCCCACTGATGTCCAACAAGGCCATCCACTGCCACATATGAGGCTGGAGCCATGGTTCCCTCCATGTGTATTCTTTGGTTGGTGATCCAGTCCCTGGGAGCTCCTGGAGATCTGGCCTGTTGAGACTCTTGCACCCTCCATGGGACTGCAAACCCCCTCAGCTCCTTCAGTCCCATCTCCAACTCCTCCATCTGGGAAACCCCGGCTCAGTCCAATGGTTGGCTGTGAGCATCCACCTCTGTATTTGTCAGGCTCTAGCAGAACCTCTCAGAAGACAGCCATATCAGGCTTCTGTCAGCAAGCAGTTCTTGGCATCCACAATAGGTGTGGTGGCTGTATATGGGATGGATCCCCAGATGGAGCAGTCTCTGCATGTCCTTTCCTTCAGTCTCTACTCCACACTTTGTCTCCATATTTCCTCTTGTGGGTATTTTGTTCACCCTTCTAAGAATCACTGAAGTATCCACATTTGGTCTTCTCTCTTCTTGGGCTTCATATGGTCTGTGAATTCAATCTTGGGTATCTGAACTTTTTGGCTAATGTGCACTTATCAATGAGTAAATACTGTGTGTTCTTTTGTGACTAAGTTACCTCACTCAAGATGATATTTTCAAGTACCATTCATTTACTAGCAGGTGGTTTTCAAGAGAGTTGTTGAGTAATAGTAACATACTAGAAGCAAAAGCCCGACACAGGGGCCTTCAAAGAGAAGTTATCCAGATATATAGTGTGGATAGCAGGTGAACAAAAATAGGTATATGGTTAAGAAAGATCAAACAGTGTGAAAAACAAGAAAGATGAACTTAATTGTGATGAAGAACTAGAAGGCTTGATTCAGTCTCTGAATGAAGGGAAGAGGCCCAAGAAGAAACGATACAGAGAGGCAGCACCCTGGATGTAGCCTTAATTGTGGCACCTATAGCACAGCCTCGGATTCAATGGTTATAAACTGATGGGATTTTTTTTTTTAAACTAGAGTAGTTTCATTTGGCCAAATTTCAGAAGCATAAGGAAAATTTGGGATCTAGGTACACAGAACTTGACAGCTCAGTCTATTTTGAGAAATGTAATATTTAAAATAAGGAAAGATTAAGAGGAATATTTGCAATGATTTAAAAAAATATCATTACTCTGTATATCGTAAAGTGCATATATTTTCATATTTTAACAACTCCAGAACCAGAACACATCTTGCAGTTGATGGCATTTTACTATTTAGTTTCCATGCTGTGAGATGCATAATGTACTAATGGTGCATTTTATTATTGATATTGCCTTCAACTTGATAAAATATTGCTATTTGATGAGTGACTAAGCTTTGTAAAGGAAACCATCTAAGTGGATATGAATGTGCAGGAGAAGGAAGTTGAACTAGACAATTTGAACAGCTTTATCCTTCAGTACATATTTGAAGAGTGAATGTTAATTTATTGTCGTAATTTTTATATTGAAACTAGAGGAAGGGAAGCATGACAACTTTTGTCTGAAGGAATGGGAAGCTACAAGTTATCAGAAACTGAGAGGAATATAGTAGGGAAATGGCGTGCTCTTTGGAGGGAGGGGTGTTACCAAAGGGAGAGGACTCAGGAATGTATAGTCAGAAATGGGAATTCCTGGGAGAGAGAGAGAAAAGGATGGCTAATAAGGAAATTGGAAGTGTGACCTCTGAGCACGGTCTAGAAGGGGAACAAAGGTTATAGTTAAAGTTGTTGGGCCAATGAAACCCATAAACCTTGATTGTATGGAGTGAGGGAAATAGCTAAGCATGTTGGTGGATAATGGCCTGAGATACTGGGAGGAAGCTGTTTCTTAGATGTCCTCAAGGGCCACAGAGAACAGACACCAAGTGTACCAAGTAACAGTGATATGAATGAAAGGAAGGCATCAGCTTTGAAAGAAGCCAGAGAAAATCATGCACAGGAATAAATTTAAACAAGCAAGAAAAAGAAAATATCTACCAATGACACTGCTGTCACAGAGGTCATTTACTCCTCATGAAAATCCAGTGTTTGCTGTTACTATCTTCAGCTTACAGAGAGGAAATTAGAAACTTAGGCTTGTGCAACTAAGAGAGTATTTGAGTAATACGTTGGCACTGGGAGCGCCTTTCTCCTAGGAGACACTGTGTTCTCAAGCAAGGCTTAGGTACTCCATCAATGCCATAATGGAAGGGCCAGAGTGGAGCTAAGGACATAAGCCAACAAAGATCCAGAGTGAGTATTCAGGGCTAGGGTCAATTTCTCAAAGGGTTCTCTTGTTCCTTAGAATGGTGTTCAGGCCACAATGTAGCTCTTACTACCTCAGAGATGTACAGAGAAGGGCCAAACCATCATTGTGTTTATTTGGGGGCTCTGAGCTCTTGCACTATGAGACATGAGACAAGGGCAGAAAGAAAGAAATGTGTATGTCTCATATATTTTAACCCACTCCATATCTGTCAGGGCATCTCCCTGGAACATTCTTACAAATCGGTTCAGGTACTAGATCGATTTCTGTTTTAAGCATCTCTGAAGGCCCCAGTGCTGCTGGACCATAGCAGCAGAGATGTTCTGGGGACTACAGGCCCAATGCAGACACTAAGCATCAAGGCTGAGAAAATAACTATTCAGAAATCCTTAGTTTATTAAACCGGTACTGGGTTGTATTAAAGCAAACCTTAAGAAAATGTTAATAATAAACTGGCAAAGTAGGATCCTTTGACCCTAACCCTGATATATAGATCTTCATTACATAGCCTAGCTGTTTTCTTTTTTTCAATTTCTAACAAAGAAAATGATCTGTTAAATTCTTGTAGATCAGCAATGACAGAGTTCTAACTTGAACCTAGTTCTTTTTGATTACAAAGCTATTGGACTTTGGCCCAGACAGAATTGCCTTTCTTTTTATTACAGGGCAGTATTTTTTAACCATGAGTATCAATACAGTCAAATTAAAAATAGTAAATATGTATCAGCACAGACTAACACTACAATGTACAATTGTAAAAATGCAAGATTCAAATTGGTAGAATAATTGATAATAAAATTTTGTTTATTTAAAAACAATAACACTGTGCTAGTTTAACCAAGAACTGATCTCATTTTCAGTAATTTGTAGATTGAAGACAAGCTAGATTACACATCTAATGATGGTTATTATAATCATGTTCAAATATGAAACTTTCAGTTAAGGATCCACAAATATGGTCTTCCCATGTTTTCATTTTCCTTTTTAATTTTTCATAGCACAATCTAACAAGTATTCTAATAAAGCCAAGACTTTATATATGAAAATTCCATTATATTCATTAATACTGCCTTGTGGTTCCAGAGTTTGTGCTACACAGAGGAATGTGACTGGGACCTTGGAGACATTTCAGAAGTCACACTTTAATTTTTCTCTTACCCTTCACTTCGTTGGACAAACAAATGCAAGCAGAGGAAAGGGAAGAGATGGATGTGAGGAGAGGAATTCTTGGGTTCATTGTCAAGGAATCTGAGAAGCAAAGAGCCTCAGTAGATGGTCAGTCAGTGAGAGGAAATTCTGTTTTCCTGGAATTTGACAGAGAACACTATGTAAGTTTCTCTGTTCCTGAGGATCTAGGTTCTGCTGATGGGTCTCGAAGGAGAGGGTCACCCAGGAATGAGCAGATAGTGATGATCTGATAACTTAGTGGATTTGAGCTGTTCTAACAAGATACCTTAGTCTGAGTAATATATACATGGTATTTCTCTTAGTTCTATAAGCTGAAAGGTTGTGGACTAAAGCACTAGCATATCCATACCTAATAAATATCTATCTTCTAATTTATAGATAATATCTTTTCACTACATCCTTACATGGTAGGAGAGGTGGCAGAACACTCCTGGGTCTCTTTTCAAGAACATTAATCTCATACCTGAGACGATTTTTATGACATAATCCCTTTTTAAATGTTGCACTTCCTAAGTCATTCATCCTGAGGACTATTGCTCAAAATTTCTAGGGGAACTATTAACAAATACGACTTCACTACACATATGCAATAATAGCATACATGATCAATGATTCCCTTTCAATCTAGCTCAGTGAGCCAGTGAGCTTTTAATGTTTTAGGAACATGAGGTACTCAAAGATAACTACATCACAGAAAAGCCCCTACATCAGCATGGGCGAAGATTCTCAAAATCTGCATCCTTAGAACTCTTTGTTCAGCTTTCAAGCAGCTTGGCTGGCATTGTATTCTATAACCTCAGGGAATGACAGGTGACTCTTTTAGCTTCCAGAGGTTCCCATGCCTAGTAAGTTGCATGAGCTTCCCCTCTTCCTCCAAGAAAGGGTATTTTTAATTCCAAGAAAATGACTCTACAACAAGTATAAAATCAAAGCTTATAAACTTGAGATGTTGAGGGCTGGTGATGTAGCTCCATTGCTAGTATACTTGCCTAACATGCAAGAGAGTTCTGGATTTATCCCCAGCATTGCATAAAATTAGGCACAGGCTGCATGCACATCTGTAATCCCAGCAGTCAGAAGGTGGATGCAGGAGGATGAAGTTTCCAGATCATCTTCAGATAGCATGGGCTACATGAGATCCTGTCTCAGAAATCTTTTTTAAATGAACACAACCAGAAGAAGAAGAAGAAGAAGAAGAAGAAGAGGAAGAGGAAGAGGAAGAGGAAGAGGAAGAGGAAGAAGAAGAAGAAGAAGAAGAAGAAGAAGAAGAAGAAGAAGAAGAAACAGTAAAATTTGGGTGGGAAACCCAGACATGCTTTTCACTGTGCTGAATATAATCTACTGCACATACATTTGTATGCATTCATCTGTGTGGCATTTGTTCCTGTTTTACAGATGGCACTAGTGACTTAAATTGTCCAAGTTGCTAAGAGCATATGCCAGGAAGGAAATCTATGATACCAATGCCAGGTTTTACAATTCTAGTGCTATAACCCTTCTCGGGTTAAATTGAAGCCATTTCCCAACAGAAAATGGTCCATTACAGAAGACAGGGCTTCATACTTACCCTTCACCTAAATTCCTTCTATAAGAGATGATTTCTGGGAATAAATAGATTCCCTTTCAAGTTTTCTCTTCTTGGCTCTAACAGTTCCATTCAGTCGCCTCACAGTATAGTCATTGACTGACGGGCATGACTGGAATGAACTTGGCCAGTGAGACAAGTATTAAGCAGGTATGGAAAAAGAAAAGGTAACTTTATTTTTCCATACTATAGCCTTTCTACTTTAAAAGGAAAGAAATGGGGTTTTCAAAACTTCAAGGAAAGGCCAATATGTTGGCTCAGTGGATTAAGTTGCTTGCTATCAAGCATCATGTCCCAAGTTCATTTCCTGGATTCTGCATGGTGGAAGGAGAAATACTCTACTGAAGGTTATCCTTAGATACACACACACACACACACACACACACACACACACACACACATACACACACACACACACACACACACAAGAAATGTAATAAAGTAAATAAAACTTCAAGGAAAACAACGCACTATTGGTTTACCTAGAACTAAAGATTGCTCAGCAGGACAATAATGTGATAGACTGACTTCCACTTTTATCCAAGTCCCAAAAGGAATCAGAGACAAACAGCTGACAGGCAGCTGGAGGCAGTAGACTCCTGGGCAACTGATGTATTCCACCATGTGATGAACTTTCTGGAACAGAAGGCTACATTCTTCCTTAGTTCTTAGCCAGCCTTGTTCTGCAATCAGATGATATGCCTTTCAAGCAAAACATCTTTTCTGAAACATTCTCAAGTGTTGGATAATTTCATAAAAGTTAAATGTGCATGACGACTTACAATTAAGGAACAAATGTCAAAGGTGTACTTTATTTAGACCCAGGGATGAGGAGCAGAAGCTTTCAAAAATTGTCACTATCTCTTGGTATTCATCCCTCATAAATCACAAAGTGCTCTCCACCCCTGCTACAGGTCAGGAAGGCTGATTGAAAACTCGTATTAGCAATTGAACTTGGCATGGAGAGGCTAAAATGTAGGCTCAAGGGTTAAGAGCTACTTGCTTGCAAAGCACCCACGTATGATTCTTAGCATGTCATGTAAGGAGGCTCACAAATCATCTGTAACTGCAATCAAAATAAAATATTAAAGTTGGCCATGAAATGGGACTACTTTACCACTAGTCTAAGGCTTACCTTGTCTCCTTCTGATCATCCCTTCCTGGCGTGGCCTGACTGCTGATATTGAAACAGTTTTCTAGCTTCTTTCTTTGTCTTCATACTCTTCTTGAAATTTTCTTGCATTCACTTGTTCTCAAACTTCATTTTTCTTTCAACACATCTAGAGGATAACACACATTCTTATCCTTATAGTGGCCTTCTATAGGAACATCTGTCTCTTTTTTTTTTCATTTTTTTATTAGATATTTAGCTCATTTACATTTCCAATGCTATACCAAAAGTCCCCCATACCCACCCACCCCCACTCCCCTACCCACCCACTCCCCCTTTTTGGCCCTGGTGTTCCCCTGTACTGGGGCATATAAAGTTTGCGTGTCCAATGGGCCTCTCTTTCCAGTGAAAATTTTTTCAGAAAATTGAAAATTTTTTCAGATAATTGGACATAGTACTACCGGAGGATCCAGCAATACCTCTCCTGGGCATATATCCAGAAGATGCCCCAACTGGTAAGAAGGACACATGCTCCACTATGTTCATATCAGCCTTATTTATAATAGCCAGAAGCTGGAAAGAACCCAGATGCCCCTCAACAGAGGAATGGATACAGAAAATGTGGTACATCTACACAATGGTGTACTACTCAGCTATCAAAAAGAATGAATTTATGAAATTCCTAGCCAAATGGATGGACCTGGAGGGCATCATCCTGAGTGAGGTAACACATTCACAAAGGAACTCACACAATATGTACTCACTGATAAGTGGATATTAGCCCAAAACCTAGGATACCCAAGATATAAGATACAATTTGCTAAACACATGAAACTCAAGAAAAATGAAGACTGAAGTGTGGACACTATGCCCCTCCTTAGAATTGGGAACAAAACACCCATGGAAGGAGTTACAGAGACAAAGTTTGGAGCTGAGACGAAAGGATGGACCATGTAGGAACATCTCTCTTATGGGTCCTGTCCATCTCCTCACTGCCTAACACACCATCCCCTGAGTTTCTGTAATTCTTCAGGAAGGATGCAGAGTCTATTCCATACCATTCAGGACCTCCTTCTCCAAAAAGAGTTTTTCTACTAGGTAGTCTGTGGAAAATGCAGAGCTATGAATATTCAGGGGCGAATAAGTGCCAAAGGGCTGTGTGCAGAGTCACCTAGAGAGCTTGCTCTAATACTTTCTGATTGAATAAGCAGGACATGAGATACCTTTCCCAACGGGTCCCCTGGCATCCCGGGCCTGCTGATCCAGGGACCCTGCTAATATGAAGTCACTCAGATGCAATCATTTGCCCCAATTTTCAGGCATATTCATATGTTAACTGAAAACTTTACTGTGAGTGAACTTATTCAATTGTGCTTAAGGCTTGCTTGCATTGAGTAAAAGACAACCCAACTCTGCTCAGTGCCAGCTAGTTCTATCATTTCTTTCTTTTTTTCTTGTTTCTTTTAAACCAAAGGGCTTATTCAGTGAAGATTTGGACACAGAGACTGTTAATATGTAAGAAAATGTCATGGAAGTTGGCTACGAGTGCCACTGAGTTCAGGGTCCTGGCATAGAAGAGTGAGTTCTGAGTAAAAAGGAAACCCAAAGGAACCCCATAATTGTGTCTGTTCGAATGTTAAAGAACAGGAGCCACCTTCAGGACCCATTAAAAGCAGAGACATTGGCATGTTCAGAAATAATTCAGTTAATCCCCACTAGAAATAGTGAAGCTAGCCATGCATAAGAGCAAGAAATTTAATTTATGAATAAAATTCAACAGGAAAGGGAGCAGGCACTTTGGAAGGGCAAAGATAAGACACTTCCATCTGATCTTTTCTCTGGGGATTTGAAATGAGTATGAGTTATCAGCATCTGGTTTACTAGAACTGTTTGGAAGACCACCCCATTCTCTATCAAACAAAGTAACACACCATGGAGGAAATGGTCCAGGGAAGATGCCACTTAAGATAGCTGTAAACTTCTGTAGTATTGACATTTGCCTCTTCTGGTCACAGAAATCCAATGTTTATATTCTAATAGAAGGTTGTAGCACCATTTGGGTGATAAGATTCACAGTGCAGGAAAGTAGGCCAGCTCAAAATCCTTGGGAAACTATATATATTTATGTGCAAATTCCAAAGTATCTGAGAAAAAGATGTACAACAAACAGGTTCTATAACCAATGTGTCTTTGAAATCTACCATTAAAACCAAAAAGACACAGATATGCAAAAACGGGGCATGCTTGCCTTAGCTCACATTTAGCCTATATCTTTTCTATGCATTGATTCCAAATCTTAAAATAAACAGATTGCTCACTTTCTCCATTGAGAGAAGATCCTTCTACCCCTCAGTGAAGTCCTGAGCTAAGCCTGTTCCACCATGCTGGCTCCCAGAAAGACATCGACATGTGTAGCATGTTTAGTGTAGCCTACCCTGGGAACAGACAAACACAACGTTATATACTCCAAAGAAATGCCCAGAATTGAATCCATGATATTTTCAAGAGGAAATATGAGATATATTTGCAAGAAGTCAATGTTGCAGGGTTCTTGTTTTGGAAGTTGTTCTTGGCACTTAACTGGCTCATTCCCTGTGCAGAGACTTTGGGAGAGAGTCAAACACCCACATAACCATCAAGTTGTTTTGGTAGATTGTAGATTATCAGTGTGAGTGTGTGTCTGTTTATGTATCTGAGTATGTGTGTGTGTGTGTATGTATGTGCATGTATTCATAGATCTTCTTCATGAGGTATTTGTAAGTCACAGCACAAAGTAATTTTTTCCTATATAAAATGACCTTGCATTCTGAAGCCACAGTTGTTCTTGCATGGTCCACAACTCAGTTTAAATGTCATTTCTTTAAAGTGTTTACTCAGAACACTGGAATAAAAGTAGATCTTCTTGTAAATCATCTCATTCCTTCCATTCCTTTCTTGTAAAAAATAAATTTACATATTTTACAGTAATATATACGTTTGGACATTTATTTAATACTTTTTTCCCCTCTGGGGACAAACCTGAACCATTTTTATAATCATAAACAAAATGGCTTACTCTTGGACACTAGGAAATAATACTTACATCATGAATGAATACAGGAACTGGTGAATAAGTAAATAATGAAGATTAAAAAATATATATATATACACACATATATATGTGTCTGAAAATACTTTTGTGATCAATACTGATATTGCGTTTATCAACTCTATTCTAATTTGAGGTTCCATTTTTGTTAATTATATATAAATATTATTTTGATTTAGAAATCATTATATATACTGAAATATAAATTACTTTTTAATAACATACTATTTATGATATCACCAATTGTTTATTAATAAAATAACAAATCTTATTATAACTATATCACTGCCAGTTAGTGTTCTGTTTTGTAACCTGGACGCAAAGTTTAATATTTTGTGCTATTAAAGTTTTTAAGCTGGTGAGCTCAGTTCTTAATGCAACTTAATTTTTAATCCGTAGATGGCATTTTCCTGGATATAGCTAAACATTTATTTTTGTACTCCATCAAGATTTAGAAGAGAAGATTTTCGATTTCTAGTTCATTTGCTTTTCCTAGCAATGCTGGATGATGAGAACTGTGTTTAACATTAGGCCTGGAATAAATCATAAATATGCATTAGCTCCCAACTGTGCACCAAACTGTGTTGAGGTTTGGATCAGGACAGGAGTAGACTGCTGCTTTGCCAGCCTCCCTGCTTCACCCTTTTCTAAGCCTCTTTCCCTACCAACAATGAAGTTGCCTCTTGTTAGTCAATGGCATCTGCAGGTCAGCCTGAGTTATCTAAGAAATGCAAGAACTATCTAGACAAGCAAGAATAAATGAAAGGAAACAACCTAATATATAGAAAATAAAAGAATCAATAAATGCTACTAGCTGGAATTAAGAGATCATTCTATCATTTATCTCCCTATCTCCCTATCTACCTATCTGTCGATCTGTCTGTCTAGTCTGTCTATTCCCCCCTCTGTGTGTGTGTGTGTGTGTGTGTGTGTGTGTGTGTGCCTATGCAGCCAAAAATCAGCATCATGCCTCTTCTTGACTGATACCCCACCTTAATTTTTGAGGCAAACTCTTATTGAACAGTGTTTCATTGATTTGGCTAGGTTGTCAATCAATGATATTCAAGAATCCACCCATCTGTGAATCCCAGTGTGCGTTTTCACACGTATGTTTATCATGTCTTGTATTTTCCATCGATGCTGTGAATCTAAACTCAGGCCTCATGCATGTGCATCAGGTCATTTCCCCAGCTTTTGAAACACATTCAGAAGGTTGAATACAAATATCCCTTTTCTTGCTTGTCATTTCTTTACCAAACTACAGTTATTCTGTTCTTTGTAAGCAAGATATGGGGGAAATCAGAAGGTTTGCTACTGGGCGGCTGCTCAGGAATAGCCTCTAGTTCAGGCAAACCAGTACAATAAATAAATACTAGGCATAGCAAGTGAGATGTGGGCTTCCTTTCTGGGCATAGTCCATGTCTAGCTGACTTGATTCTGTATATTTCTTGTTGATCTAAGCTACTTTTCTAAGATGGTCTTATTCTGAGGCTATGGAACTCATAGCTACCAGCAGAGTCTCCAGAGGAGATATGAAAACTGTCAGGAGGGGGGAAGAAAAGAAAAGAAAACCTGAATCAGTTGGCTCAGAGTGTTTTGAGGGCCTCTGATTTGAAGATATTAAGGTTTCTAGGGTCTGTTCACTGAGGATTCATGTTAAACTGTGAGACAAATTCTGAGACAAGTTAGAGAAAGTAACTACTCTGTTGGGGAGAGGGCTTAATGCCTGTGAAGCACTTGTCTCCCAGGCATGAAGAACTGAGCTTGATGTAGTGTGTCCCTATAACCCTGGTATGGGGCAGGCTGTGGCATGAAGATAAGCAAATCCAAGGAACAGCTGGCTAGCCAGTCTAGTTCAAACACCAAGCTTCACAATCTTTGGTGGGGATGGTGGTGGTGGTGATGATGATGATGATGATGATGATGAGGAGGAGGAGGAGGAGGATATAACAATGTAAGAAGCAACTGAAGAAGATGCTATAATCTGGCCCCAGAAGCACCCTCATGGGTGGGCATATACCAAGTTTGTATACATGCCATGCAAATGTATACATACACATACACTAAGAAGATAAATCAATATAATATAGTATAATAAATATGATAATATAATAAAAATCACTAATGCAGCCTTTAAAAGGATTTTACTGAGGGAAAATAGGAGCATGAATTCAATTCCACTTTGTTCTTTCATAGTACATTTTGCTATATTAGAGTGAAAATGACATCAACTGTTTTGCTCTATGTGAAAATTTCGGTTTCCCTGCTTTGTTTTACAGCATCTTTATTCCTACAGATATGATTTCCTCTGATACCTTGCTGGTATTTTCAGAGCTCAAACATTACACGTAGGTTCTGGTGCCAGATAGTATAGAAAGTTTTGCAAAAGTATGAAAGGGAAAGAGCGATGGGTTTATTTTAAGGTCATAAAATTTTTATTAGTTTTTTTTCTCCCTCCTCTGCACTGGTTGCTCTTGCTTTAAAAGTCTTCTGGCATTTAACTGGCAATAAAAGAGGCAAAACAAACCGTTCCTTCCTTTAGATTGTGCAATTTTACAGCTATGTTTTAGAGTGACCAAATATGCCTCTTTAACAACATGCATGTTCAACTACCTTCTTTTTATAAAGCAGTAGGATCATTATTTGGCTAGCACGGGGTAAGTAACTGAGTGGGTTGTGTATGTGCCTCAAGTTTTTCAAAGCTACTTAGCCCCAGTCTGAAATGAAGTGACGCTGGTAATGTTGATTCTTCAGCCATGCAAAGGCAGGCAGCTAAGTCCGATGACTGAACTCCTTTTGAATCCGACCCACCTAGACAGCACAAGTAAACTCAGGGTCTGTTAGCCCACAGCTACCGTATTGACAGCCGGAACTCTCAAGACCTAGGCTGTATGGTTTTCTTTTTTTCATTTAATGTATGTGTAGAACATTTACATTCTTATTTTGAAGTTGATGACATGAGTAAATGCTTCCACATTCAATCCATTCCGCAGTGTTTGATCACATGGGCAATGCCACTGGAAAGAAATGGTAAGTTTGATATTACTACAGTGATGTTACTCTCCTGGTTAAAGTCTTTCATATGTGCCTTCACACAGAGTTACACACAACACACAAATTATCAACCGGAGAATTCAGGTCCACCATGTTACCCAGGAAGAAAAGAAAGACTGAATTTTAAAAGAACTGTCACATGTAAAGATAACATTTGAAGAATGTGGAGGCAAAGAGATTTTTCCAGTATGTTTTGCCTCCAAGGAAAGTAAAGCAATAAACTCCATTATTAAATAACTTCCTGGTCTTCACATCCTTTCATTGCTTTCATTTATTTATTTATTTGATTGTTTTATTTCTAGAAATGGTCTGAAGTGGAAAGGTTATTGTCCTGTATTTGGGATGACTGAAACAGCTTCTACCTTCTCTTCCTCATCCTTACTAACCCTTCTCCAAGAATTTCTGTCTCTTTTGCATAGCTACATATCATAATTAGACTCAAATCTCTCTCTCTCTCTCTCTCTCTCTCTCTCTCTCTCTCTCTCTCTCTCTCTCTCTCTCTCTCTCTGTGTGTGTGTGTGTGTGTGTGTGTGTGTGTGTGTGTGTATGTAAGTTTCTGTTCTCAGGATCTCAGAAACATAGTCACTTTAGTTTGAGACAGGTCTCTCACAGGCTTGGGACTTTGGAAGCAGGCTGGCCTGGCTGACCAGCAAACTCCAGAGATCTTATGCCTCTATCTCTGCAGTGCTGGGACTACAAGTTCATGTGAGCTAGTCAGGCTTTTTCACACGGGTTCTGGAGCTCAAACCCTGGTCTTCATGACTAAATAAAATTCTTTTTGTGGATTGAACTATCAATCTATGTATCCTTTCTATATTCTGTAATTTTATCTTCTCTTTATTAATCAGGAATGTTATAATAGCAACATTGTTATTTAGTTTATTTGGGAAATTCCAGAGTACTGGTGTCTCGTGAGTAATATACATTCTACTATGTTTTCCTTAATGCTGTGGTGAGTGTTTCTCGTGGGGTCATTTTGCCAATTCCAACCATAAGCAGCATAAGCAGCAACCCACTATCTTGTAGCTGGGAAGTAGAACCAGAACCGTTCTATTAAAATGTCTCCTAATACTTTGTTCAATCATTTATCCACTTGTATTTGTTTCTTTTCTATCCTTATAATAGTTTTATTTACATCTTAATTAGAAAAACTAAATGACTGGAACAGTGGTATTACACAATTTTAATCCCAGCACTGAGGAGCCAGAGGCAGGTAGGTTTCTATCAGGTTGAAGCCAGCCTGGTCTACAAAGCAAGTTTCAGAATAGCCAGTAGTCAGAACTATACAGACAAACCCTGTCTCAAAAAATAAAACAAAACAAAAGGAAAGTTAAATATTTCTATTATATATTGTCTCTTTTTATCTTTAGTAATTATTTCTGAGTTACAGCTCTTTTTGGCCTGATGATATTACAATATACAATTTAATATATAATAATAGTATATAGAAATTGTCTCATTACTTATGTGATATATCTACATATACATAATTATATACATGTATATATGTGTAGATACAAGAAATATTTGTTTATACACTTATAAGATTATATATTATATTATACATATATGCATGTATAATTACATATATATATTGTATATATTCCATAATATATGTATATATTATGAAATATATACAATATGACAAAAAAACTAAAATCAGGTGATTTTTCTTTTCTTTTCTTTTCTTTTCTTTTCTCTTCTTTTCTTGGATATTTTTTCTATTTACATGTCACATGTTATACTTTTTAAAGGTCTCCCCTCCAGAAACTCCCTATCCCATACCCCTTCCCCCTGCTGCTATGAGGGTGCTCCCCCACCCTCCTATCCACTCCTTCCTGCCCTGGCATTCTCCTAGACTGGGCATCAAGCCTTCACAGGACGAAGAGACTCTCTTCCTATTGATGCATGAAAAGGCCATCCTCTGTTACATATTTGACTAGAGCAATGGGTCACTCCATGCTGGTTGGTGGTTTAGTCCCTGGGAGCTCTGGGGGTGGGGGAGGGTGGGCTGGTCTGGTGAGTTGATATTGTTGTTCCTCCTATGGGGTTGCAAACCCCTTCAGCTCCTTCAGTCCTTTCTCTAACTCCTTCATTGAGGACCACGTGCTCAGTTCAATGGTTGACTGTGAGCATCCACATTTGTATGTGTCAGGCTCTTGCAGAGCCTCACAGAAGAAAGCTATATCAGGCTCCTTTCAGCAAGGACTTCTTGGCATCCACAATAGTGTCTGGGTTTGGTGACTGTATATAAGATGAATCCCCAGGTAGGGCAGGGTCTGGATGGACTTTCCTTCAGTCTGTACCATGCTTTATCTCCATATTTCCTCCTATGAGTATTTTGTTCCCCCTTCTAAGAAGAACTGAAGCATCCACACTTTGGTTTTCCTTCTCTTTGAGCTTCATGTGGTCTGTGAATTATATCTTGGGTATTCTGAGCTTTTGGACTAATAGCCACTCATCAGTGTGTGTATACCATGTGTGTTCTTTTGTGATTGGGTTACCTCACTCAGGATATTTTCCAGGTCCATCCATTTGCCTAAGAATTTCATGAAGTCATTGATTTTAGTAGCTGAGTAGTAATCCATTGTGTAAATGTGCCACTTTTTTTTTTTAATCCATTCCTCTGCTGAAGGACATCTGGGTTCTTTCCAGCTTCTGGCTATTATAAATAAGGCTGCTATGAACATAGTGGAACATCTGTCCTTGTTATATGTTGGAGCATCTTTTGGCCCAGGAGTGGTATAGCTGGGTCGTCAGGTAGTACTATGTCCAGTTTTCTGAGGAACTGCCATACTGCTTTCCAGAGTGGTTATACCAGCTTGAAATTCTATCAACAATGTAGAAATATTTCTCTTTCTCCACATCCTCAACAGTATCACCTGTTACCTGAGATTTTGATCTTAGCCATTCTGACTGGTGTGAGGTGGAATCTCAGGGTTGTTTTGACTTGCATTTCCCTGATGACTAAGGACGTTGAACATTTCTTTTTTTTTTTTTTTTAAGAATTTTTTTAATTAGGTATTTTCTTCATTTACATTTCCAATGCTACCCCAAAAGTCCCCCAAACCCTCCCCCCAACTCCCCCCTCCCCCACTCCCACTTCTTGGCCCTGGCGTTCCTCTGTACTGAGGCATATAAAGTTTGCAAGACCAATGGGCCTCTCTTTCCATTGATGGCCAACTAGGTCATCTTCTGTTGCATATGCAGCTAGAGTCAAGAGCTCCGGGGTACTGGTTAGTTCATAATGTTGAAACCTATAGGGTTGCAGACCCCTTTAGCTCCTTGGGTACTTTCTCTAGCTCCTCCATTGGGGGCCCTATGATCCATCCAATAGCTGACTGTGAGCATCCACTTCTGTGTTTGCTAGGCCCCGGCATAGCCTTGCAAGAGACAGCTATATCAGGGTCCTTTCAGCAAAATCTTGCTAGTGTGTGCAATGGTGTCAGTGTTTGGAGGCTGATTATGGGATGGATCCCCGGATATGGCAGTCTCTAGATGGTCCATCCTTTCATCTCAGCTCCAACCTTTGTTCCTGTAACTCCTTCCATGGGTTTTTTGTTCCCAATTCTAAGAAGGAGCAAAGTGTCCACACTTTGGTCTTTGTTCTTCTTGAGTTTCATGTGTTTTGCAAATTGTATCTTGTATCTTGGGTATTCTAAGTTTCTGGGCTAATATCCACTTATCAGTGAGTACATATCATGTGAGTTCTTTTGTGATTGGGTTACCTCACTCAGGATGATGCCCTCCACTGCCATCCATTTGCCTAGGAATTTCATAAATTCATTCTTTTTGATAGCTGAGTAGTAATCCATTGTGTAAATGTACCACATTTTCTGTATCCATTCCTCTGTTGAGGGGCATCTGGGTTCTTTCCAGCTTCTGGCTATTAAAATTAAGGCTGCTATGAACATAGTTGAGCATGTGTCCTTCTTACTGGTTGGAACATCTTCTGGATATTTCTTTAGGTGCTCAGTCATTCAATATTCCTCAGTTGAGAATTCTTTGTTTAGCTCTGTATCCCCTTTTTTAATAGGGTTATTTTATTCTCTGGAGTCTAACTTCTTGAGTTCTTTGTATATTGTATATTACATATTATTTATTGTATATTGTACTTTATATGTTGTATATTGTATATTATCCCTCTATCAGATGTAGGATTTGAAATGATCTTTACCCAATCTGTTGGTTGCTGTTTTGTCCTATTGACAGTGTCCATTGCCTTGCAGAAGCTTTGCAATTTTATGAGGTTTCATTTGTCTATTGTTGATCTTAGAGCATAAGCCACTGCTGTTCTATTCAGTAACTTTTCCCCTTTGCCCATGTGTTCAAGGCTCTTACCCATTTTATTTTCTATTAGATTCAGTGTATCTGGTTTCATGTGGAGTTCCTTGATCTACTTAGACTTGAGCTTTGTGCAAGGAGATAAGAATGGATCGATTTGCATTCTTCTACATGCTGATGACCAGTTGAACCACACCATTTGTGGAAAATGCTGTATTTTTTCCATTGGATGGTCTTAGCTCCTTTGTCAAAGATAAAGTGACCATGGGTTTATAAAAAGAAAATTTATTTGAACTGCCAAATTTTCAATTTTTTGTTAATTTTCATTTATTATTATTATTATTATTATTATTATTAGTAGTAGTAGTAGTAGTAGTAGTAGTAGTGGTAGTAGTAGTAGTATTTTATTCTCTGTCTATAGATGTTTTCTCTGTGCATGTGTCTATGGGTCATATGCATCCCTGTGCATGTAAATGCCAGAAAAGAGCATCAAATCTCCTAGAACTGCAGTTATGGACAGACAATTGTGAGTTGCCATTTTGGGTCCTGGCTCCTGTAGAAGAGCAGCCAGTGTCCTTAACCAGTGAGCCATCTCTTAAGATCCCCTAATCTTTTAATCCCTCTCAGTTTCTTTATCTTATAAAAACTAATTAGCTAGACATTTTAAAATCTGCTCTGAAAATATTTCTATTTTATCTAGCATCTTTTTTTACTGATTTTTCTTTCTAGGATTTCAATTATCTTTGGTCAACAATCAACCCAAAATTTCATATGTTTGGTTTCATAAATAGTCTATCATTTTAAAATCTTACTGTTTTGAGGCACGTGGTGAAATCTTGCAATGCCCTATTCTGTCCTTCCCAAGTTGTGAACCACTTCTTTGTCTAAAGTATCCATGTAGAATCAAGTACCCACCTCATTAAGTAGCTACTGAATACTTGATACTGCAGAGTATGTACTTGGGATTCAGCACTATCTTCTGTTTCAGGCCTCAACCAGATTGGAATTTAGAACTTATACCACAGTTAAAGGGCTTTGCTGTGTTTATATTAATATTTCTGTGAAGAGTACTAATTTCCCACAGTAACCATGCTTTTTTCTGTTGTTCTTTATTCCTGGAATATTTCTCCTTATCCTGGGCATGCACATTGGGCTCAGTGTTTCCTAAGCATTGTTCGAACGAAGTATAGCTGCCTAAAGACAAACAGATAAGGCCAAGGAACATTTATGATTTCCAGATAACTGGGTTCCAGCTTTAAAAGGCAGCTCTTATGTCTCCAAGCTTCTTTCCATTTCATCCAACCAGATAGTGGTCATAGCTAAGAAAGTCTGGAAGCCAGGGATGCGAACCAACAAGACAAATGATTTAGTAGTATCCTTTGGATTTCATGAAGAGGTCAAAATTGAATCAGCAATTTTGCTCATTCCTGGTGCAAGTCAAGGATTCAACGATACTGTATGTGTATATCCTGCATTTTAATTCAAATTTGCATAGTTCTGTACATCAGAGTTACCTTTTAGTTAGGTTATTCGTTGTTACAGCTTAGGAGCAGCTGTGGTCATCATGACTGTCCCGGCTCTGAAGAGAACCTGTACTTCACAAGAGTCCATAGCAATTTCACAATGTGGCAAATTTCATTCTGAGTAACTTAACTGTGGACATTTTTTTTCTGTTCCATGTTTAACTTTGGCTTTAGACATCAGAGTTGATGCCTTTCAATAAACCTGCAAGTGTCTCACATGTTTGCCTCCCAGTCTCATTTTCCTCTAGAATCCTAAGGAGAGACTTTTTTGATCCCTTGAGTCTCCTAATCATAACCCATGACCCCCATTTACCTTCTTCCAATGTGACCAGTGCTACTGTGCATATGGTAGGTAACATTGGGCATATTTTCCAGTTAGCTATTTGTTTCTAACTATATAATTCACAATTTGAATTTGTCTTTTAAAACATTGCATCTATTTTACTTCATGTTGAATTCTGACTCCAAAATTGTTTCACTATTTTTGAAGGCTTAATATGTCATTAGATGTATATCAAACTGCTACACTCACTTAACTTTATTATAATCATTTATAATATACAGTATTGCCACGTATTCCGGTCGAGTCAGTTTGACAAGCTGAGAGGCTTGGAAGCTACTCACGAGGCAAAAGAGTTTCACAGAAACTCACTCCTGGAGTCTGGCGTTCTCTCTAACGCATACATTAATGTTCCATTCCCGAGTTAGTCTAGTGTATGGATCCACGTGCTCTCTTTTAGTATTATCCTAAGTGTCTTTTAAGATTGAATTCTGACATAGCTAAAGCCAGTGTTCCAACAGTCCTAGAACGTCCTTGAGCAAGACCATGGGCTTGGAATTCAGGAAGAATGTTGCTATTCAGTGACATTCAGAATAGTTTCTGGTACTACATTATCACTTAGAATAAAAGCCAAGTCGCTCCCATATACAGGAATTTACAATGGTTTAGGAAGTAGATCGGGCTGTGGTTTAAGAGTATTGCATTATTCATGAGATGGTTAGCTAGAATGGAACTCCCTAGTTAGAACCATGACTTGGGTGTGAAAGCCCTTGCCCTAGGAGAATAAAGACCTCACACCTGGCTTCTAAGACTATAGCTGAGTTACACCCATACACACGTATTTACAATGGCCTAAGGGGAAGGTGAACTATACAATAGACTAAAATAGGAACTATGGCAAGGGCATGAAGCCCTTGACTCTGGCTTCTAAGATTAAGTGAATCTTAGGTGGAGCCCTTGTTGATCCCAGTTGTTAACAATGAATTCTATCCCAGGTGGTTCCTGTTAGACCTTCTGTGTTTGCATTCCTCTGTTTTATGTAAGAATCCAGTAGCCTCTTTGTACCTTGCCAGTGTGTCACCCAACTTCCTTATTGTCTTCTGTATAAAAAGTTTGATGCTCGATTTGACAAATTACATTCAGATTCTACACAACCTCTCCTGTGTGTATCTGTCTGTCAATTCATCCGACGCTTTGCCCACCCGCGACTAGAGACCTGTTCCATGCAGACAAAGGGGCCCAGAGGGTCTGCGGCACAGTATATCATATTACACTATTTTATTATTGCAACATCTAAAAGTGATTTTATGTGGTCCTGAGCCCTCATCTGAATTTCAGCTTTCACTATGGGGTTTAAATGGCACAATAATCATTGGGGTTTAGTGACACAGTGACCATTAACTTTTTTTTGGGGGGGGGGGAAGTTTAACAGAAGTCTGCATGTGAGGTGTGTATATACATATGTTCATGTGTATATTTCTTTGCCTGGAAGCCAGAGGACAACATTGGTTGTCACTCATCAAAAACTATCTAACATGGTCTCTTACTGCTATAGAACTCACCAAGTTGGCTGCACAAGACATCTACCTGTCCCTGCCTTCTCAGATCTGGGATTATAAAACGCTTCACTATTCCTAGCTTCTCTATATGGCTTCTCGGGTTGCATGCTTGTCCAGCAAGCATTTTACCCACTAAACTTTTGCCCAACCCCAAGGAAATATTTCTTCTTCCTACAATTTTGTCTATGTGATTGAAAATGCTATAAGTAGCAGATTCTAACAGCATGTGTTCTGTTGTAGAGTTTCCATGAAGCCATTAAACTTTCTGTACATATGTGCTCCAGAGGAGCCACCGAACATTCATAATATCTACAGTCCTCTGTTACTTCTAAACTCTACCATGGGGATCATTTAGTTCATTCTGAGTGACAGACCTTCTTTTTTTAATGCTCTAGAGGAGATTTGAAGAAAACTGTTTCTGTGCACTTGTTTTTTGAAGAGCAGAGAAAAAGAAATCAACTGATCATTCCCTGTAATGAAGAAAGCTCAGCTTAGAGATGGTTTTAATAACTAGAAAATTAACTGTGAAACACTTTAGACTCTGAGTGGGAGGGGGAACAGAAAGAAAAGCCTTCGGCAAATCCCTTGCTGAATTTTGTACTTGTTTATTTTTAATAGTCCATGGATAAAGAGGTTAAGTACCAGCCAATACTTATGAAGATTAGAAAGAAATAGCATCTTACTTGTTTTTAAATAGATAAGTGTAATTTATTATTTCTTTTGCTTATTATGAGAAAAAATCTTTGTCAGGCAGGATAGATAGAGTTCAAATCTCAGCTTCCATAGTTACCCAACCAACTGGCTTAAGAAACCACTTTAATTTTCAGGTAGTTTAAAGAATGGTAGCTGGGGCAGTACCAACATCTTTATAAGAATTCAAATAAAAATTATTGTCACACCCTTGTTCAGGGTTGAGTATTTAGCTCAGTTGGTAGGAAGATTTCCAAGCAAGAGCAAAGCCCTGGGTTCCATCTCCAGTCATAAACAAACCAAATGTGGTTTAACAACCCTGTAATTTCAGTACTCTAAAGATAATGGGTAGAGGATCCAGAGCTCAAGGTCATCTTCACCTACACAATAAGTTCAATGGTACACAGACATGCCTACAGTTCATCTGGTGGTAATGTTTCCTCATTGTGTTGCCCTTCTCCCATGTAACTATCATTTGTATCCAATTGACAGAAACTAAACAGTATAGTCTCCTATTCCAAGGTAAAATAAACAAAAAGGAAAAAAATCTAAATTTTTGTAGCTTGAAAAGAAATATGCATTGATAATTTGACCAAATTGCTAAATTAATCTCATTAGCAAGGTCTCACTTTCTATTCTATGTATAATGTTAAACAAATGTAAATAATAAAAAGCTCTTCCTGGTCATGCTAAAAGTCTAAGCAAAATCTGTTATATTCCAAAACTATGGAATGCACTTTTAATATAGACACCTATCCCAGGCAACCAGATGAACCCCATCATATCATGGCTTAGATTAGCACCACAGTAACTTTTTTTCATTGTAGAAATACATGCAACCACAAAGTCCTCCCAAGCACATGAAGGATTAGTATGGATAAAATCATCGCATTACACTTGCTGATCTTTACCCAGTACATTTATCACCTACTGCCCTCATTAGCTAGCTCAGCCAATTCTGTAGGGAAGCCTGCTCAAGTGGTTAAAACCCAACTAAATGAACAAATGACCTGTTAAGAGACTTGATCAACTCAGAATGCACTCTCCATCTTTCCTCATTCAGAGGCTCTCTGCTCTGCGTGATTCTCTCCCTCTCCCTTGCTCTAAGCCACTCAGGAAAATTTGCTTAATCTATACCTACTGAAAGCTTTCTGGCTAGATTGTGTAGGTGTTTTGTTCCTAAGGCCACCCAAATGCTTCTAAGAGAAATTTTATAAAAAATGAAAACTTTATAGATGAAAGAATCATGCATACTCAGTTTTTACCTAACACAGACAAATTGCCTTTAATAGACTCCTACACGTTGTCTATGACTCTCAGCCTCATGGTGCAGTGATCACATGTATATGCACACACACAAATCAAACTGTAATTCGTTTAATAGTAATAGCAGTTGTCAACAGAATTCAGCACATTTGGGAATAGGTGCTTTGGCTGTGCAGATGTGTTGGGATGAGATCTGAAAATAGGAGGGGAAGTTGCAAGATTGGACTTCTTGGATCCATATAAATTAAAGCAATGAATAAATTCATCATGGGCTTCTCCAGAGCACAGTTTTCACTTTCCAGAATGGATGGATCAATTTCTGAGAGCAATAGGTCAGCCTATAGTTTTAAAATGACACAGTGTGATAAACATAATACAATGGTTTGGACAAGAATGTAGCTGAGTGTAGTTTGGAAGGATGAATATTTGACTATAGAATAAAGCACAGTAAGGGATGAGAAAATCATAATTGAAACATGGAAGTCCACTTAGGACTGTCTATAGCTATGTCACTGTGGAGAGAGGTAAATACTCCAAAAAACAAACACTCAGAATAATCAATTCTGTCTTACCACATTCCCCAGGATGACTGGGCCAGCTATGGACTAAAACACTCTGAAATCATTAGCCAAAATAAATATTTCATTCTTTGATTTTTTTCCACAGATGTCTCTTCATATTGATTAACACTCTTATGTAAGTCATAGAGACATGCATCCTTATCATCCTATGTTAAGAGCAAAATTACAAATGTGTCATAAATATTTTTCTATATCCCAAATAACCACCATTCTCAGTTCTAGAATATCTTGTTGCTACAGGCAACAATAAGCAATATTATCACCACTCAACAGGTGTAAAGTACCTAATTTATGCCATCAAGTATAGGTCAAGTTAAAGCTATAAATGAGATAAATTCAGTCTTTTCTCTCATGGAGGGCCAAGACTCAAAACCTGTATATATATTTTCTTTTGAGCCTTTTTTATGGAAATGATTTTCCAGCAATTAGAAAAGACAAAACAAAACAAAACAAAACAACCCTGAAAGGTGCATGGATAGGTCTTCCTTTTTCCCTACTTCTGATAATACAGAATGGATAGAAACAACTTATCAGGATCTTATTCACATATTTAAAATGGCATTTTTATGAGAATAATAAGAACATTTATCTGTAGGTTTGGCTCTGCATGAGGACTAGCCTTTACCTTACTGATCCATTTCTAAGACCCAAGGTAATTGATGAGTTTCTAGTAAAGCCAAGGTAAAGTGCTTACAACTTCCTAGATAAATGCAGGCTATGGTCCTAAACTAATTGTAGGAACATTGTCTGAGGTTCTTGTAAGGAATCTAGAGACAGTAGAGTACAAGATACTGATGATAAATCACCCACACTTACATATCACTTACACAAAATGCTGGAGAATAAAAACACAGGGTGAAGAGAAAAGAAAGAAGAGAAGAAGATAACACAATGGATGGGAGAGGAGGAAAAGAGAAGAAAGATGGAGAAAGAGAGGAGATATAGGAGAGAGGAAAAGTGGGGGAGGGGTGGAGCAAGTGGGAAAAGGAAAGGCAGGAGGGTAGGGTTTTGTTTTTTTTTTTTAATTAGATATTTTCTTTAAATACATTTCAAATTTCAAATGCTATGCCGAAAGTTTCCTATACACGCCCCCCCAGCCCTGTTCCCCTACCCACCCACTCCTGCTTCTTGGCCCTGGCATTGCCCTGTACTGGGGCATATAAAGTTTGCAATACCAAGGAGCCTCTCTTACCAGTGATGGCCAACTAGGCCATCTTCTGCTACATATGCAGCTAGAGACACAAGCTCTGGGGGTACTGGTTAATTCATATTGTTGTTCCACCTATGGGGATGCAGACCCCTTCAGTTCCTTGGTTGCTTTCTCTAGCTTCTCCAATGGGGACCCTGTGTTCCATCTTATAAAGAACTGTGAGCATCCACTTCTGTATTTTCCAGGCACTGGCATAGCCTCATACAAGACAGCTATAACAAGGTCCCTTCATCAAAATCTTGCTGGCATATGCAGTAGTGTCTAGGTTTAATGGCTGATTATGGGATGGGATTGCAAACTTGTATAACCACTCTGGAAGTCAGTCTGGAGGTTCCTCAGAAAATTGGACATAATACTACCAGAAGATCCAGCAATACCTCTCCTGGTCATATACCCAGAAGAAGTTCCAACTGATAATAATAACACATGCTCCACTATGTTCACAGAAGCCTTATTTATAATAACCCAGAAACTGGAAAGAACCCAGATGTCCCTCAACAGAAGAATGGATACAGAAAATGTGGTACATTTACACAATGGAGTACTACTCAGCTATTAAAAACAATCAATTTATGAAATTCTTGGACAAATGGATGTATCTGGAGGATATCATCCTTAGCGAGGTAACCCAATCACAAAAGAAGCACTCAGATATGCACTCACTGATAAGTGGATATTAGCACAGAAACATAGAATACCCAAGATACAATTTGCAAAACACAAGAAAATCAAGAAGAGGGAAGACCAATGAGTGGATACTTCATTCCACCTTAGAATAAGGAACAAAATACCCATGAAAGGAGTTACAGAGACAAAGTTTGAAGCTAAGACAAAAGGATGGACTATCCAGAGGAGGGTAGTTGTACCTGTACTTCTTGCCTTTCTGACTATTGTTGCTGGATAGAATTCAATGTTGCTTCCAACCAGGCAGCTTTCACCATTCCTTCTCAATTTGAACTCTTTTACAGTGTTCACAGGTACATGTTCTCTTTGTGTGACTCTACACACAGATTTGCTCTATAATGCACAAATATAATAAATAGTCTAAAATGTAGTGTGACAATGTACTTGATGGGTGTTTACATATAAACATGTACACCCTTTTGGTCCAGAATATTTTTATACTATAGAATTGCCCAGTACATGGAAAGATTTACACAGTGTTGAAAGAATGGTTATTTTTCCAAAGTAAAATGTCCAACCATTAGTTTGACAACCTATGTTTTGAATGTCATGTGAGTTCCATTTTAAATTAATTTCCATTTTCTAAAAGGGCATGTTTTTAAAAACAAAAGATACTTGCTATACTTAGGAAACTGATGCTATTTAGAACTGTGTTGCCAATCAAAACCTTAAATATTCAAAAATATTATTCTGGCACTTTATCTGAGCAGGTTGTAAGGTCAACCAGATAGCTACACAGACTCAGACACTGCCCAGATGCCCAGGACATAATAGTTGTTCTCCTTTCTTTTTCCCTTCCAAGGTCATCAAATGTTATCAAAACACCAACTAATAAATGTACAAGACAAAAAATGGTCTAGTGTGAATTTTTCATCTCCAAAGAAGAAAAACAATGAACAAAATATTTCCAGACAATAAAGACTCAGATGTTTTGTTTTGTGGTATGTAGAGCATGTTTTCTTAGAAAGTCAGTTTCTCCACCTGAGTTTCTACAAGTTTAAATCTATTGTAATATTGAAAGTTTGATCATACCCTGAATCTATTCTCTAACTTGCATGCCTGAACACCCTGGCTCTGTCAGTCACTCACATCACCTAAAAGAGAATAAAGAGGACTAGACTACTTTTATCTATTGCAGTTGTTTTTTCAGGCAAAGATTAATAAAGGAAAATAATTATCCTTAAAATAAGAAGAAACAAAAGATAGCTGCCTAATCTAAAAACATTCATAATTTGAAAGACTCACTTTAGGGAGGAGGGAACCATGCATCCATTACAATCTTTTCCATATCCCATGGGTGGGAGAAACGGGAAAAAAGTGTTTCACTCAAAGGAACATCCTTCTGAGACTGGGATGAATTTTACCTGTTCTGTGTGCCCCAAATCTTTTCATGTTGACTCCATCGTGCCAATTCATATTTCATCCTTTTTGGATATATGACAGCATGCTCACTAATGAATGTTTTATACCCCCATTAGACTAATTTGTTTGGTTTCCATATTGTTAGTTCATTTATTGAAAAGGGTTCTCTCTGTGTAACCCAGAATGGACTTCAAATTCAGGATTGGCCTGACTCAGTTCCCTAAGCACAGGCACTCAACCCCATGCCTTGCTGTCTTTTAGTTTGAAAGACCTCTACTTTAAAGAGATTACTTGTATGGAGTTTTTTCCCTATATATATTACTTAAAATCTGTGTCCTTACTACTTCCAAATATGATTATATTTTGAGGTAGGGCCTTTACAGAGATAATTAATTAAATGAGGTCAACTAAGTATTCCAATCTAAGGGGTTTGCTACAAAAATAGACTAAAACTGCAGCATTTCCCCAGAGAAGATAGACGTTCCAGAGAATGCATAGACAACTATTAGGCCAAATGGGGGGCCTCAAGAGAAATCATCCCTTGTGACTCCTTCATAGTAGGCTTGCCAAACCCTGAACTGTGAGGTGGTGGACATTTTTGTGAATTACCCAGACTGTGGTGTTTGCCATGGCAGCATCAACAGCTATAAAATCTGTTGTGAGCTGGTCCCCACCATGACCTCTCTGCTCTGCTGATGTGAAGGCTTTCATTACTCTGGGTCTGATTTTAAAAAAGTATAAGTTTCACAAACCTTGCACAGCTGAGGGAATACGCCCAGATGTTGGAAGTCGGATTTCTTCTTCCAGCATTTGGAAAAGCAAGAGGCTCAGGAAGGGGCAATAACAAAAAGAAACTGAGCCAGAGACTGGGTTAGTCAGCCAGATGCTTCTGGCACAAACACATAAAAGGAAAGGAAACACAGTTTTGTTTTTTGGAAAAAAAAAAAGAAAGAAAGAAAAGGAAAGGAAAGGAAAGGAAAGGAAAGGAAAGAAAAGAAAAGAAAAGAAAAGAAAAGAAAAGAAAAGAAAAGAAAAGAAAAGAAAAAGAAAAGAGTGATGTCTCCCTATAGTACTATAATCTGGTAAAACAAGGGACTTATCAGCTAGTCTTCTTTCAAACAGAGAAGAAGAACTTGACACCCATTTATATATCAACACAAAAACCTTTCCTTTCCTTCTTTATGTTATTTTATTGTTTGCCAGACTGATTCACAGACCTGGATTTTCAGTCACAATTGCACCCTCCTTCCATCCTCCCTCTCCTGCTTGAGGGAACAAGGGCCTCCTTTGACTGTTTGTCAGTTTCTTCAGGGACTCTGAATAATGAGAGTGTTTCTGCCTGGGTAAGGGGAGGAGCTTATTTACTACAATAAGAATGATTTGTCACCGGCTATGCCACTCATGAAAATAATACTCCTTCCTCCAATGACTGTTAACTGTCAAGAGTTCCCCACGAAGAATGGGAAGAAGCAAATACCTTGGGGATGTGTATGCTGACAGGTTTATCTTTCTGAGTGGAATATGAGCTATCCTCTTCTGATGGAGCATGGCTTTCACTTTCAAAATGCTGATAATCAACCCTCCAAAGTGATAATCAAAGAATAAAATTTTTTATTTGTGCCTCCTTTCCTAAGGAATTGAAACAATAGGCTGGTTTTTCTTTCAATGTTTTCTGAACTTTCCATGTTTCCCTATTTCCTTGAAAACCAGAGGCTCAGAGTGATAAGACTGAACCAGGAAACAATTTGAATTACTCACCATTAAGAGTGCCCCTATGGCCAGTGACCGATGAATTCTATAATGTTACATCTTTCCTTCGAGTGTATTTATTATTTTTGCATGATTTCCTTGAGTTCATGAAATACTAGTGAAACAGTGTGACCTCATCAGCAGATATAAACTTGTTGATGTCCACGAAATGCTGATTAGCTGCTACTGCTTTGGGTACTTCCTGCTGATGAATGAAGAGAGCCAGAAATAGACCTTCTTGGCAACTGGCAATGTGTCTGAACACATGCAATCGCTTCCTTCCACTGCAGAAAAGGAAATGTCTAGAAGAGTTGCTACAGAGAGATAAGGTGTTCTGAGGCTTTGTGGGAGAAGAAGACGGATCTGAATGGATGAAAAAAATAATGAGTAGAATCAACATGACCCAAGACTAATGAGCCCTGACAAATAGCTCTCCACAGGGCAATACACAACAAGATTCCACAGCTGGGTTGTACAAAGGCATGATTCTGCATGCACATAATCTTCTGTCCTATCATTGCCTTTTCCATTGTTGGTAATTCACCAGTTCTTTATTCAGAAACTACTGTGGGCCTTCATTTAGAGAGCTGTGACAGCACAGCAGACAGACAGAAATCTCTACCATTAGCATGCTAAGTTAGTGTAGTTTTAGGAAATAATACCTTGTTTCTGAATTTGAGAGTTTAAACTCTCAGTTTAAAAAACTACGATTTGAACTGTGGTTTGAATTTATAATAAATCTGGTCAATATGAGAATATGCACTTAAGTAGTAGCATAGGTACCTTTACAAGAGACAATTGAACATTATTCTACTCTATGGTCAAACTTGATTTCCTCAGACTTGTTGAGAACTCCAAGTAGAGAGCATTTTTTTTTCTGCACAGTGTATGTAGCAAATGAAATTACTGGAAATGTTGGAGCCACATTGTTATTGATATGCAGTCAAAGATGATCATGGAGTTATGTAAACCTGTGATAAACTGAGACTGGGAGTTAAGTTCTTGCTCGGGCTATACGTGAATCTATTTTTTTATTAGATATTTTCCTTATTTACATTTCAAATGTTATCCCCTTTCCTAGTTTCCCCTCCAAAAGCCCCCTATCCTCATCCCCCTCCCCCTGCTCACCAACCCACCAACTCCTGCTTCCTGGCCCTGGCATTCCCCTATACTTGGGCATAGAACCTTCACAAGACCAAGGCCCTTTTTTCCCATTGATGACAGACTAGACCATCCTCTGCTATATATGTAGCTAGAGCCATGAGTTCCACCATGTGTTTTCTTTAATTGGTAGTTTAGTCCCAGGGAGCTCTGGAGATACTAGTTAATTCATATTGTTGTTCCTTTTATGGGGCTTCAAACCCCTTCAGCTCCTTGCATACTTTCTCTAGCTCCTTCATTGGGTTCCCTGTGCTCTGTCCAATGGATGGCTGTGAGGATCCACTTCTGTATTAGGCACTGACATAGCCTCTCAGGAGACAGTTATATCAGACTCCTGTCAACAAGCTCTTGTTGGCATCCACAATACTGTCTGGGTTTTGTGGTTGTCTATGGAATGGATCCCCAGGTGGGTCAGTCTCTGGATGGTCATTCCTTCAGTCTCTGCTCCACACTTTGTCTCTGTAATTCCTTCCATGAGTAGTTTGTTCCACCTTCTAAGAAGGACCGAAGTATGCAGACTTTGGTCTTCCTTCTCCTTGAGTTTCATGTGTTTTGAGAATTGTATCTTGGGTTTTCCGAGCTTCTGGGCTAATGATCCACTTATCAGTAAGTGCATACCATGTGTGTTCTTTTGTGTGGGTTACCTCACTCAGGATGATATCCTCCAGATACATCCATTTGTCTAAGAATTTCATAAATTCATTGTTTTTAATTGCTGGGTAGTAATCCATTGTGTAAATATACCACATTTTCTGTATCCATTCCTCTGTTGAGGGACATCTGGATTCTTTCCAGCTTCTGGCTATTATAAATAAGGCTGCTATGAACATAGTGGAGCATGTGTCCTTATGACATGTTGGAACATCTTCTGTGTCCAGGAGTGGTATTGCTGGATCCTCTGGTAGTACTATGTCCGATTTTCTGAGGAACTGCAAAATTGATTGCCAGAGTAGTTGTATTGGCTTGCAATCCCACCAGCAATGGAGGAGTGTCCCTCTTTCTCCACATCCTCCCCAGCATCTTCTGTCACCTGAATTTTTGAACTTAGCTATTCTGATGGGTATTAGGTGGAATCTCAGAGTTGCTTTGACTTGCATTTCCCTGATGACTAAAGATGCTGAACATTTTTTTAGGTGCTTCTTGGCCATTCAGTAATCCTCAGTTGAAAATTCTTAGTTTAACTCTGTACCCCATTTTTAAAATAGGGTTATTTGGTTTTCTGAAGTCTTAACTTCTTGAGTTCTTTGTATATATTAGATATCAGATTTAGGATTGGTAAAGATCTTTTCCCAATCTCTTGGTTGCCTTTTTGTTTTCAGTGTCCTTTGCCTTATAGAAGCTTTGCAATTTTATGAGGTCCCATTTGTTAATTCTTATATTACAGTACAAGCCATTGGCGTTCTATTCAGGAATTTTTCTCCTGTGCCCATATGTTTAAAGCTCTTCCCACTTTCTCCTCTATAAGTTTCAGTGTCTCTGGTTTTATGTGAAGGTCCTTGATCCACTTAGACTTGAGCTTTGTACAAGGAGATAAGAATGGATCAATTCACATTCTTCTACATGCTAACTGCCAGTTGAGCCAGAACCATTTGTTGAAGATGCTTTCTTTTTTCCACTGGATGGTATTAGCTCCTTTTTCAAAGATCAAGTGACCATTGGTGGCTACACTTGAATATTGCCCCACCCCAAAATTTACTTGCTGTGTGAACCAAATTCCATGAAGTACTTAGGAATTATGTAGCAGCTTGGAAATATACACAAATCCCTTAGCAATTATTCCACTAACATGGGAGGTTGATTTGTTTTGTTTGTTTGTTTGTTTGTTTGTTTGTTTGTTTTTTTTGTTCCTTGAAAAGTAGGCAGGATTTTTATTTTCCCTCTAACCAATAAGGTCCAGCAGAAGTGACATGTGACATGTCAATAAAGGTCTTTACACTGTTGCCACCTCTTTGTTATTCAGTTTTGGATGCCACAATTTGGCAAGACCCGTTTCTATGCTGTAAGTACAGTCAAGCAGTTTGGATAAAACTGAGACTTTTTAAAAAAACTGCCAGTGATTTGCTCATGATATGAGTAAGCTAGCTTGGGGGCCACTCTTTCATCCTCACACAAGCTTCATGGAACCAAAACTACAGCTGGAACCCGAAATTACAACATTTTTCAATGTTCCAACTAAGCTGATCTACACCTGAGAAAATAATTAATTCAGGTTGCAATAACAAGAAAAACCCACTAAGAATTAGGTACCTTTTATGAAACAAGGCAATTATTGTAAAATTGAAAGAAGGATATTGACAGCGAGATATGTAAGGGAGTTTACAGGGGACACTGGAAAAAAAAAAACATCCTTGGCCATGAGGTGAATCTAAATATTTAGATTTGAGCACTTGCTACAGTTCATGTAGAAAAGTTGATTCAGCCATGGCAGTTTTCTCCCATATATTCAGCCCTAATTAAACAAGTATCACTTTGTATTTGGGGAACCTCAGGGTTGGTATCTAGTAATAGCTTTCCCTCTGTCTGTCTGTGTTATGAATGTAGTCACTTGAGCCCTGTTACATCATTACACATTAAGATTACATTGAGTATTCTAAATCTCATATACAAGAGGGCAATTCAAGTTAAATGGGGTTAATAACAGCAGAACTCTTATCTAATAAGATTAATGGCCTTGTTAAGGATTCCATAAAGTCAGTCCTCTTTTTTCCACAATATAAGGACACAGTGTAAAAGAAGGTTTCTGTAAGCTTAGAATGAAATCAGAATGCATTGTTGTTATATACACCTTTGCAATCTAAAACTGTGAAAACAAATTTCTGCTCTTTAAACTACTCAGACTGTGGTATTTTGTTATGACAGACCAAGAATATGATATGTTAATATGAACCTGTAGAACCCTTGGTAGTTTTGAAACTTAAACGTCTTCTGAAGACCAGGTGCTCAAATCATGGTCTTCAGCCCATGGCATTCTTGGGAGGTGGTAGATTCTTCCAGTCAGGCCCTTGTGGGAGAAAGTAAGTTCATTGGGGTGTTTTATTCAAGATAATATTGAGATTCCCCATCCCCACGCCCCCCGCACTCTTTTCCTAATAACTGGTCACTATGAAGGGACTGGCTTTACTCTTCTATATATTGTCCACTACTATATTCTGCATCTTAACAGAGTCAAAATGATGAGATAATGCCTCAAACCATGACTTAATCTGAATCTCTCTTTTGTTCAGTTGTTGTGTATTGTATTCTATTGTGTTTATATTAGGGAATTTGTCACAGTGGTGGAAAATTCACTTAAATTTTGTTATTTTAAAGCCTTAATGACTCTGACTCTGACCTCATGTAAGAATTTTGGAACCACAAGTTCTATATTATAATTTATTGGCCTCTGGATTCTAAATGGGTTGATGTCTGGTCATAGCACAGCTACTTTGAAGCTGTACAATTTGAAAAAATTTAGATGTCTATATAAAGGGAAGCTGAGTTGGAAAGCCTTTGACTTTGGGCTCCTATAATCTAATTGTGCTTTTAAAATTTTTAATAGCTTATTAATGATTCTAGCAGTGGAGAAACTCTCTGGGCATCCTTTTCCCATCCCACATCAAGTCATCTGACACTGACACCAAGGCTAAGAGGTTTTGAAACACACAGATCAGTTCTTTTATCTTGTTGGGGAAAGTAACCTCATTAATAGGATGTGAAAGGGTTGAATTTTTCATCATTTAGTAAATTTTATGTAGTCTTCCCAGGGTTCTCCTTCAAGTTTAGATACAGATGGAAGATTGAGTTTTTCCTTTGATTTAAGTTTAACAAAATAACCCATTATGGGGTCTGCACAGTGGCTCTGCAGTTAATAGCACTGACTCTCTTGCTGAGAGCTGTGAGTTCCAGATGACTCACCATTATCTGTAACTCCAGTTCCAGATGCCCCATTGGCCTCTTCTGTATACATACATACAAGCAATACTCACCTACATAAACTTAAAATAAATCTTAAAACTAGACCATTATTAGTTGTTCAACCTTAAAACTTGGGTCACGTGATATGTTTAAAGCAAACATTTTATAGTCTCATTTCTCTTGCTATGATAAAATAGTCTAAGAATAAACATCTTATGGGGAAATCAGGTATATGTGACTTATAGGGGGTCTGGAGAGATGGCTCAGTGGTCTAGACTTTAATTCATTATTAAGAAGAAGTCTAGCAGGGATTTGAAGCAGGTCACGCCACATCTATAGTCAAGAAGAAAAAGAGCCTGGACCTGGTATAGCAAATGCTTAATTCCCTGGAGGTAGAGGCACAGAGATCTTTAGGAGTTAGAGGTCTGCTGAGTTTACAAAGCAAGTCCCAGTGTAGCCAAAGCCATATGATGTAATCCCATCTCAAAAGAAAATAAAACTGAGTAGAAATAAATAAATGCATGCACCCTTGCATGTGTGACTACTTACTTGCTTGCTTGCTTCTTCCTTATACTATTCAGGACTCTCAGCCTAGGGAATAGTGCCACACACAATGGGCTAAGTCTTCCTATATCAGTTAACAATCAAGACACCCATGCAAAGTCTTCAGACAAATTGGTTCTAGATAATAACTCAAACGAGGCTCTCTTTCCAGGTCCTTCTAGGTTGTGTCAAGTTAGTAGATAAAACAATCAGTATCAACTACCTATTTAAATATTCAGAACATGGATTTAAAAGAATTGTGAAGGAGTATGTCTATTTAAATGATTGATGATAATGGAATGTGCTATTGTGAATTTAGTTTGCAAAGTCCCAAAAAAGAAATTATGATCTTATTTTATACATAAGATACATACATCTGAATCATTTTAATGTATTTATTGACTAGAACATGGAAGAAAAGCAAGAAAAGTTGAATGAATATGAATATGTATTGAAAGTAAAACATTTGTTGTCTTATTACAACTAAACTAATAAACATTTTTAAGATGTTTAAGATGTTATACCAGAACTAAACAAATAAACATTTTTTCAGGTAATGCCAGAAATAATAATTCTAGTAATAATAAATAGGCAGAGAAATAGCTTTTGAGCACAAACGTTGGGAAAGCTTTACAATTTCTTCTTCTTGGTCAAACTTATAAGGAAAAGCACAGCATCATCTGATTCCCTGAAGATACTTTCTAAATCTTGCTGACATAACACAAAACACTGGCATTGATTAAGTTAGCACGAAACATACACTGCACTGTGGAAACGGGGCATGTTTTTAACAAACTGGTTAATGAGGCTCATCAATCAACCCAATTAAGCATGAGGAAAATGAGGCTATAAAAATTATGAAATTGTACAACATAGGTGTTGTGACATCTAATTGATAGCATTGTGCCTGTGGTACCTTATGTGTGTACCTGTATGTGTGGTAACTGTATGTGTTAGTATAGATGTGTGCATGTGTACTTACGTGTGAATGTCTGTGTATATTGAATGTGGTGGCCAGAGGTTAATATAAGGTATCTTTCCTCTATTGCTATTGCACTGCCATAATTTATGAGATGAAGTCTCTCACTGAGGAGGACACTCATATGTTTGACTAGACTATCTGGATGATGAATTCCAGGAATTCATCTTTGTCTTTTACCTGCTTGCCAATGTGTGGGTTACAGCCAACTATCACACACAGATTTTTATGTGGGTGCTATGGATCTGAACTCAGGTCTGCTTGCTCATGGAGTATGCAGTTTACTGCTTGAACCATCTCAAGGACTTCATAACATACTTCATAATTAAATATCTTGATAAAGTTCTCTACAAATCTCATAGTATCTACAAATTGAGATGCTGCCACCAATACAAATTTGCAAAATGGAAAAATATTCCTTTAAACTATTCATTATAGAGGACCTGAAGGTGACCACAAACAGTGCAGGGGAAACAAATCACATAACAAATCTATCCACCTGAACATGCTGCTATATAGCATGGTGAAGCTTTGTTAAAATACCCCATACTTAAATGAGGGATGTAACAAAATAAAATTATGTTTTTTATTAGATACATTTATTTTTATTTTATAGGTATAGATATGTCTATACTTCAGTAGTCCAAAAGATGGTGTGGAATCTCCCAGAACTAGAGATATAGATTACTGTGAATCATGTGGTTGCTGGAAATTATCTGAAAAAGCAAAAGGTCTCTTAAGAGCTAAGCCATTTCTCTAGCTCTCTTTGTTAGCTTTGTTTCTTAAAATGCCTTTTGTTTTAATTTATACGTTTTTTATAATAAATTTCATCAAAAATAATTAGAAGTTGTCTATTATTTCCATATTTTATAAATTCACCATTTACTTCTTTTCTCTTTCTAAATAAATTTTATCAAATAACTATTTGTTATTTTGTAATTTATATAAGGTCTACAGAAATATGTGTTCTGACCCTACAAATCCTTTGGTTGAGACAGTACTCATGGACTAGATATTCTATTAATTAAAAGAAAAATTAAGAGTGAGGTTTAATAAAGATATTTAAATATATAGCCATGTGTTGGTGGGACACGCCTACATTTTAATAAGAAGGCTGCAGGAGCAGGACTATGAGTTTCTGTCTCGCCTTTACTACATAGTGACATTATATTTAAAACCAACTCAAACAATTCAATAAGAAATCAAGGTTTCACACAAGCTAACCAAGTACTATACCACAGACTTGCATCACTAGCCCCATCAAGTAACTTAAGCACTCTTTCTACTTTGGAGTTTTATGCCTCTGAAAATGTAGCTACAACTCCTCCTAACAAATAACATTGTTTTAGTATGATTTACTAAGATAAACATGTGAATACAAAAATAAGAGAAGTGTATGGAACTTTAAATTAAAAAAAAAATAGTGACCACAGGTTCAGTTCAATGTTACATACAAGAATAAAGATCTACCAAAAGGAGACCGTACTCTATTCCCAGCCTGAGTTCCAGAGGGGTAACCAGTAATCAGTAGACTCATGTATCAAAGGAGGGTAGATGGGATCCTCTTTTCTCTGTGAGGCCAGATCTCTGGAGTCTATGTATTTGTATCTCAATGGAAGGCTTTTTTTAACTTATTCAGTAAGACTTAGCTGAGGGGGGAATTACCAAAACAGATATTTTAGTAGTGGTTAAAATGGGTTATTTGCTGTGAACAGAGCAATAATCTCTGCTTTGAACAAGGCCAGTAATCTGATGTACACGTTAAATAATAAATGGAATAAAATACTTAAAGGGGACTATTATGCTTTGTTAAAAATCGCTTCTGGAAGTCACCAACAAGAAGAGGAATTCTTATTATTGTTATTATTTTTTTTTTTACAAAGAACTACTTAAAGACAATTCTCTGGGATGCATGCAGCCACATACCATATACTTACATAAAAAATCCTTTATTGAGTGATTAAAATTTTCCCCCAGATTTTCAAATAGAGCCTCGAGATGAGAAAAGAAAGAGAAGCATGAGGAGACACAAGGGAGATGAAAAGTGGGCAGCAGAAGAAAAGTATGGCCCACATCATGAGGCTTTATCCTTTCACAGAAAAACAAAGGCAAATGAAGGTCCAGACAAGAAAAAGAAACCAATAACAGCCAGAGAACCAACAAGAAATTCACTCTTAAAGGACTGATATTAATGTGAGGCACATTTTCTTTGCAAGTCATATTTAATTAAATTGCGAACTGATGAATTACATTTTTAAAATTAACAGACTGTTGTTGTTTTGTAACCCAATTGACAAAAATACTGTAAAGAATTTGGTGAAATTCTGTGACATTATGAAATATTTGTTTCCAAAACCTTGATCAAGAAAATAAAGCATCAAACGAGATTTGTTCAATTCCAGTGCCCTTAATTACATTGGGTGCCTTTAATTCCAGTAGGTGGAACCATGGGGAAGAGGAATTCAAGGTCAACCACTACAACATAAAAAGTTTGGGGCCAGCCTGTACTACATGACACCCATATCAAAAAAGTGTAAATAAACATATAAAGTATCAAGTATGCATGCATTCATAGAATAACCCTAACGGTAAAATATATTCCTATTCTTCACACTGGATATGACCTTCTGGAAAGGTTTAGTTCAAGCAGGACCTTAAGGCAGGTTGTTCTTTCTGGGTAAGGAATTTCTTATAAAAGTTAATGCCCTCGGTAGAGAGAAGCATGGCATAACCTCTAAGGAGAGCTCAAGCCTTTGTGAAGTAGTTCAGTCAATCTCTTCTTACAGGCTGCAGAGAAAGGGAAAGGTTCCATGCCACATGACTGATGAGAACAAGTTGCATCCACTCTGCTTATGAGTCAGCTATGAGGATGGGTACAGCAAAGATCTAGAGAAACAAGGCAGTTGATTCCATGAAGTCACTATAGTTTCAAGAGTTATCCTAATTCAACCAGAATGCAAGAGCTTCACAAAACAACAGAGCCCTGGCTCACATCTCTAATTAAATTTTAGTTTTTATTTGATGAATAATAATTTATATAATATACTGTTGGTTTGATCACAATGATCATTCAATCTGGAAAATGTAACATTTAGAGCTATGTAGTCATAATTTGAATACTTCATTTCTAATAAGTATATTTTTATAGAATAGATTACAAAATAATGAAAAGATTAAAAAAATCAAGAACACTGTTATATTTAGGAAAAATTTATTACAAACAAATTAAATGAGTTCAACAAATAAATACAACAATGTCCAGTTTCATACCACGGCAAGAATTCTTGGCACACTTCTCTGTAATAAATTGTCAGTGACAAGTCATAGTTTCATTAAAACATCACTGACTACATTTAAAAGAGCAATTTTATAATTTTGGGTTAGGTTTTGTTGTTGTTCTTTTTTTTTTTTTTTGAGACTATTTCTTATTATGATGACCATGACTGAAATTTGCATTATTTGTAATTATGTGAATTCCTGAGAAAAAAATATATAACAGTCTATGTTGATTTCATTAATGATCCAGAAAATGTAGAGCTGGCTCAGTGGATAAAAGAGGTATTGTATAAACATGAAAATAAGAGTTTGGATCTGTATAAAATTGAAGAAGAGAATACTTGGAAGTTTGAAGTCCTAACACTTAGGAGAGAGAGATGGAGATTTCCAGGGATAGGCTGGCTGGACTAGCCTCAGTCAGGAATTCCCCGTTTGCTAAATAACATGGAGAGCTATCAAAGAAGACACTCATAAGCAAAGTCTGGCCTCCACGGGCATGTGCACACACATGCAAGCACACACACACATAAGAACACAAAAACATAGACACACACACACACACACCCACACACACCCACACACACACACACACACAAGAACACAAAAACATAGACATACACACACACACACACACACACACACACACACACACACACACACACCCACACCCACACACACACACACAGAATGACTGACAAAGTGATCCTACTTTGAAAGTAAGAGTATCCCAGTGGGGCTTGGAACATTATTTTTCTGAAATAGAATTAACCATCCTTGTTGAAGCAATGTTACTTCCAAGTCCACATTTGTACTCATTTACATTGGCCACTGTGGTCTAAAGAGTGATTAAAGAGAAACATTACTTCATTTTACATTTCTATGATAAATGACTCATTATATTTTAATTAAGTTATTATTCCCTTGTAATTTCAATGATTTTCTTCTTAGAAAGTGCAATTCTGGTGAAGCTGGTTTTGTTTACATTTAGCATGTCCATTCAAAGGAAATGTTTAAACTTTTCTTTAATTATGGATTTTACACACTGATTTATTTTAACACTAAATGTGAAACATCCTTTTTAAGGATGGCGTCTTAGCAAAAACATTCACACACATGGCACTTTCATTTTCACCACAGTCCATTATGAATATATTAGGAGTCCTTATTTTCTTAAATAATTAGTTTTATTAGGGATATAAAAATAAAATAGATTAAATCACAGTACATAATTGAAACTTATGGTACATGGTACATAAATGTAGCCATCTGGACTCAGACTAAGAAAAGAAAAAATATGTTTTTTGCTGATATGTTCTGGTCTGAACAGATGTTTCAAAGCCCACATGGAGGATATGAACCACTTAAAATAACACGTTTGAGGATCAGCACTAGAATTATCAACAGCAAATGGCTGTTCTCATTGAATTTAATGAAATTGCAAATAAAGATAGGATTTCAGAGAGTTATAACAATGGAAGACAGTTGTAACCAATCTCCTAGTCTCCATAACACTGCTCTATCATAGGAGAACGATAAGTGTGCAAAATGTCCCACATATACTTATGCTAAGAAAAATCAGGAGGACAGTGTGTAAGTGTGTGTGGGGGTGGGGGGAATAATGTGTGTGTTTGTATCTGTGTGTAAGTCTGTGTTTGTGCATTTGAGTTGTATCTGTATGTTTATGTGAGTATATCTGTCATAGTGTGTAAACATGTACACATATCTCGATGTGTATCTCTGGGTTATGTGTCTTTCTCCCTGTCTGTGTGTGTTTGAATAACTGTGTATGTGTGTGACTATGCACTTGCCTTTGACTGAGTGCTCTGTCTCTGGGTGTTTTTGTCTCTCTGTGTGTCTGCTGTGACTGTGTATTTGTAGGAGTATGTACATGTCTATCTCTCTGCGTATATGTGACTGCATTTGTCTGACTGTATCTATGTGTATATTTATCTCATTTTCTGCACGTAGGAACAATGTAACTGTGTGTGTGCAATTTTAAAATAAAGGCCTGTTACACATGCTAAAGCTTCCCTGTCAATAACTTTCCACATTCCTTCTCTCAGTTGAAATCTAAGAATAACATTTCCTCTATTTAGGGACATTCCGTTCTTGTCTCGCCCATGAATAGCTAATTGCTCCTGACATTCCCATGTGACCATGACTTCAGCTCTTTAACCCACACAGAACTCTTTCCTGCTCTGAGTGTGACTGGGCATCCTGCAGTTAGCTTCTCTTAAACATTGCTTCAAGTAGTTTTAAAGGAAGATTGGAAGGCTGCAGTAAGATAAGGAGGAATTAAAGACATTGCACAAATAAAGATTTAAGCTTGTTTCACGTAAACTTGTCTTTAGATTCGTTGGGTACTTTGTTGGGCAAATATTTTCTGGTGAGGAATTAGATAAGGAAAAAGAACTATCCTGTCCATACTGAGTAGTATCATGTTGGCCTTGGCATTGTAGCTTGGTGTCCATATAGATTCTAGGCCACTGCTGTGGCACAGGAAATGCAATGAAGCAAAGGCTGCAGACATGTCTAAAATTCCCACCTTGAATGGAAGTATAAATGCATAAATGGGTCTTCAAAAACATAGAACAGGGATTTTCAAGAAAAGGAGACATGGGCGCAGTGTTTCTGAGAAGCATTCTATCACGCCACCTATCCTCATCACTGAGAGTTCTCTGTTACAGAGCTATGACTACAAATTCAATCTCTGATTTCTGGGCTAGGCTAGAAGCCGTGTTTCTCTCTTAGATTACCACATTCTAGAGTGTGTAGTGTGCAGTGTCCAAGGCACAGTCTCCAACATAAGGAGGAAGGACCGCAGTCATGTCAGCTTTTTAGAGAACAGCTTCTAGGCAAGAAGACATAATCAGAGGCAGAACTTATCCTGGGCTTTACACTTGCTTGTTTAGCCCAGGGCCTTGTATACAGACACTCAGCATAACCCCCAGGTCCAGGCAGCCACACTTACCAGAACCTTTACTTTATATTCCCGGTTTCCATCATGAGCTCTGACAGCTGGGTCCTGCTTCAGATTACCATCACCAGACAGATATACAGGGCTGTATGAATTATGCAACACTGTAACCAAGTAGAACTTTGCTTATCCCTGTGCTGACCATACAATGTTTGGTCCAAATATCTGCTCTTCATCCACCTGAGCACATACATGTGTGAAGTGAGAGTTAATATTTGTAAAATCAACTTGAGATTTCTAATCCCTGCCTAACTACATTGTGACTACATGACTTCAGTCTGTTGTAATGATTAGGTTTTCAAACCAAGGTATGTCAGCATATTTTCACTACACTGTGGTCCAAGAAGAAATAAAAAGTTTCAAGAAGGCACACTAAAATTGAAACTGACAACAGATGCCCACCCCAAAGTCACAGATGACTGGTGTGTAGTGGTGACCAAAAGGAGAAGAACAGCTCTGTCTTCTGTGAGTTTCAGGCCAGTCTGCTCTATGGATTAGAGAAAGTGTCCAGTCTTTTACATGACAATTGTTTTTATTTGAAAAGCAAGTACCAGCAATGTACCTACCTCCCAGGGTAGTTGTAAAACCTAAGAAGTTCATTCATGCAAACAAGTAGAAAAGCCTGTCATTGGGAAACAAAATCAAAACAAAAGAAACCAACAACAAAACAGTTCTCTTTTCAAAGGGAATAAAAGATGGTTTATTCTGGAGCCAAATATGAGTAACCATGACCCAGGAACACAGATATAGGTCACCCAAAATAACATGTCATAATGTGGTGACGGTTGCAAGATGTTTCTACATCAATCAATCAATAGAAATGATAAGTTGGAAGATTTTCAAATGCACTGGAGGAAATATGCAGTAGGTAGGATATAGAAAAACAGGAAAATCTCTTATGGCTTTCAATATCACCTGATGTTTGGAATGGTAGATGCTAAGGATCTTTGAACATTTTAGAAATGATTTTACCGAATAGTCCCAAGGGTGTTATGTCAAATACAGAGATAGACAATACATAGCTATCAAGAAGGCAAAGAATATCCAAGACAATTTGGCTCTAGAAATATTAACCCCCAGCTTTCCACAGTCATGGAAGTTTTAATCAGTTGCTAAGCCTTGCAAAGTCTTTAACACAAATTTGCATTATTTTTTTCTTGGAAATTCAGCTCCTAGATACCAGGCTTCTAATAGTTCCACACATCTTCTATGGTTGCACAATTCAGACCTGGAAGACAGACATTATACATATGTATACACACACACACACACACACACACACACACACACACACACACTCACTCGTATATATGACAGAGCCAGAGTGAATGTTCCTGGCATAGAGGTAGGAAATGAAAAGCTGACTTATACCCTCAGAGTACAGAAAGATGGAGTTGAAACTGTGGGGCCCCGTGGAAGGGGAGGTTAGGGAAAGGACATGAGTTTTCATTTCCTCCTCACTGTTGTAAATTTCTTTTGCCATTATTTTATCACCAAAATGGAGTATGGAGGTCCATCTTAACAGGTGACAGGTAACAATCAGCCAGTGGTTGTTTCTGTACTATTGCCATGAGCAGAAGACATTATCTGCAAACAAAATTTCATTTATGGACAAAAGTTGGAGTCTGATCCTTGTAACTGAGAATTTGTGTGGACAGCCTGTGGCCAATAGAGTGGCGATAGAGTAAGGAGTGTGCAGTAGAAGGGGATACTGATATGCAAGGGAGGCTCAAGCCCCCTGAAATTCGAGGCACTTCCAGTTCTGGGGCTTGTCCTCACTAAAAGAATCTGTAGAGATTGCTAGCAAATGTTACTTTTCCTATTCTCTTAACATTCTCTCTGTCATGCAATTCATTAATCAGTTGGTGAAAAGAGTCAGAACCCGAGATCATAGCAGATTACATTCCGATGTGCTGCAGAAATACCTGGATAGAGTAAAGGCATTTGTTACAACATATTGGTATTTATATACTGAGCTGGATCATACTCCAGTCCCTCTTCATTCTGCATCTTCTGTAACAGTAGGCGCGTCACCCAGCAGATCAGTAGCATAGCTGTCCTTCAAAATGGGGATAGTATTATGCTCTCATATTGTAGCTCCCTACAACTACACATTTAAATGTAAATGACCCTAATCCCAGTATTACTATAAATAAAGATGGAGAGACAAGGTAAAAGATGCCCCAGAGACTTGCCGAGCCAAGAAATACTAGGGATGTATTTCTTCAAAAGATATGTATTTACAAAATGTTCTACTTGACATCTTTGAGTCCGATAAGCAGTGTTACTTGATGTGGAATCTGTATGATAAAGTTTATCACCTGCACACCAACACAATGGCACCTTTTGGCTTTGACGTCAGGCATTCTTTGAACTCCATTTATACCCTGCAGTCACTGACTGATGCCTGAGCTACCCCATGGTTTATCATTAGCCCGTCTTCTTTTTACTGTGCTAATTTTAATGGGTAACTGATATGGAATCCTGTTAAACTGTAGACACATACAATTCCCTGAACATGAACAAATTTGGTTTTACTTCTTGAAAGTTTAGATGATTCTCTAACTCTGTGCATCTGATTCAAACCATGAACGAGCATGCATAGCATCCCCTATGGATGCTGCTTAATTAAAGTTACCAGCTTCCTGGAAGGAAAATTCATATGCAGCACAATTTGAGTGAAACACACAGAGCTCAGCAGTTTACCTGAGGTCTCCAAGGAAGGAATGTGGCACACATTGACCCAAAGCAGGTGATCATTTCCCACCACACTAATAATCTCTCTAACCCAATACTCAGGCCTCCTGCAAATCCAGTACCAAGTTAATTCAACAGCCATCCAGATATATGGGGAATTCAACAGTATAATGTGTACATCTTCAGCACAAAACTAGACTTTGTGTGAATGAAATTATAACCGGGCTGGAGAAACAACTCTGCGTTAAAAAGTACTGACTACTCTTTCAGAGGACCTGGGTTTCATTACACCAACATACTAGCTCCCAGGTGCATGTAGCTCCAATTCTAACTGATCTCAACCCTCTTCTAGCCCCCAGGGCACAACACCTGCATATGGCAAATAGCACACATGCAAGCAAGACACCCATACACATACAATACAAATTGTAAAAAGTGAGAAGATGTTATAATAAACACTGGCCTTTATAAGAGTTTAGAGACTTGAGAAAAGCTAAAGGAGTTGAAAGAGTTTTAATTCACATTTTGAAATCTGCATACTGCAGGCAGGGGAGATGGCTCTGTGGATAAACCGCTTGATATACAAAAGTGAGAAAGGTCAGATGTAATAGCATGTGTTTGTACTCATAGCATTCCTACAGAGACATAGAGGTGGAAACAGGAAAATGCCCACCTAGCCTGGTGAATCAATCAGAAAACAACAAAGAGGCTGTACCTCTAACAGTGTGAAAAAGGAGAGCCAACACCGAGGTTGTCCTCTAACATACACAGAAGCTCAACTATACACACACAGAGCACATTTAGAAAAAACAAAGGAGAATTTTTTAATTAGTGTAGGAGTAAAAATAGCAGACAAAATAAAGTGTCAAGGGAGGATTGGACTCTTGCAAATATGTGTCAGAGGCCTATACTTTTGAGAGATGAAAGACAACCATAGGAAATCTTTCATTATCTCCGAGGTTGGAATTGTAAGTAGCATCCTTTACCAACAAAAAGAGTAACTCAGTATCACTGTTATTAATATTGTTTTTCATCTGTATCATCAAAGAATGTTGTTGCTAGGGCCTCTTATTAAAGTTAAATCAGAGAACTTGCTAAGTTGAGAGTCTAACCAGTTTATCCCCACTAGCCACACAAAATCACAATGGGTTAAATTTCTCAGGTTATTCTATAGTAACTCCCTTTATCTGTAAACAGTAATTAGGACTTAGGATTAGAATAAGTAAATATAGTGAAATAAAATAAATAACCATGTAGCCCATTTCTTGGAATCAAACTTTAAGTGTGGGGTCTCTTTGTCCACAACATCAATTGCTTGAAAAGACTATTTTCACAAAGAATAACTATTTGAATAACCCATTGACACTACTTGAGTAGAGACAAATTAGCATTATTTTTAAATTATCTCAATGCATTTTAATTATTTTAAGAAGGGATCTCTCTATGGCACCACTGTATCTACTGATTGTAGAAGTACGTTAAAGCAAATATGGATTCCACAGGATGTGAACACAATTTAAGCACTGTATGTCATTATCTGGCTAATTATTTTCAGTTCTGATTAGAACATAGCTATGAAGAGATTATTTTGAATAAATAACCTCTTATCTAAATCTCTGATGCCTGCAAAATTAAGTTTGAGATTTTCCAGAAATACACAGCAGGCTGTCCTACAAGAATCTGGACATACCTCTGGGGTTGTCACATCCTGTAAACATGGTTCCTAGAGACCTCAGAGTCCCCTGTGTAAGTTCTCCTCCATCACCATCACTAGACATTGCCAAGTGACTCTTCTTTGCTTCAGAACATCATATCAGTGAATGAGGATGACTGGTCAGAGTAGATGTTTGCTACCCGTGTTCCTCCATATCATTGCATAGTGGAAGACAACCCCAGGTCCTATGGCTCATCTCACAGTTTTCAGTGATGCCTAGACTTCTAGACTTCACTTTTAATCACAGGGTCCTGCATTAGAGCTTTTTCACATATTTCTAAAACAGTTTATTTATAGCAGGCATCAACCTCTCGGCTCTTAGGGAGACTTGGTGGTCCTCTCCATAGACATCTAGACTATGTTTATAAATAAGTATTAAGGACTGTAGTTTAGATCAGCAACTTGTCAGTTCCATTAGCACATAGCAGAACTCTAGTATTTCTCGAAGAAATGTCTGATCAACTAACATATTAATCTCCCACATAGAAAATCAGGAAACATGAGAATCAATCTGTGTTGATACTGAACAACATTTAATTATTTTCTCTGGCATAGAGGACTAACTAAAGTACTCATTTTAACAAGAAAACACATCCTGAAAGTATGTTCTGATTTCTTACAATACAATAAGATTCTACTGGTAGGATATTTTTCTTTGAATAAAACAAATTTGAAAAGCCTAAAGAACAAAAATAAAACTGTGCTCTGCAATAAACATCAATTCAGTTCAGTAACTATCTCCCAGTTCACAAGGAAGAACACATATTCTCTACTTCCCAATAGAAACATAATTAAAGGCTTTTTCATCACATTGTTCCATTTTGACACATAAAATGATGTATGTCACTCAATGAAGCCAGTGCTTGAGTGTTCGACTCAATAACTTTTCAGGTCTCTACAGACAAATAAATAATGTCATAGATGTTGGGTACTGAGTGGTGACATGGCATCCAGTGCTTGCCGCTCTGGTACTCTCTATTTGGAAAGCACTATCAATAAACTTTAAGTCACTGTCATCATCAAAACATTATGAGCCTCAAGGAACAATTTTTCCTGAGGTGAGAGAATAAGCTAGCTCCTAAACCCTTCACATTATTTGTCTGAAACAACAGCCATCCTTTCCCAATGCCATAGAACGAAAGAAGATGCTCATATTTCACTAGGAATCAAGGATGAAATTGGCAATAGATCGCAAGACTGGATGGACAGTGGTGTTAGGAATAAAGTGCTTAAGAATGAAAAATAAACGGAATCTACTGCCTTCTCTGTGAGCTATACACTTTGCCTTAAAAAAAAAAAGATTTTCTCTGATTAAGTAAGTTGGAGAATCATTAAAGTGAAATGAAAGCCTACTGAAAGGCTTCCTGGAAAAGATGTGAATAAACATGCTTCCACCCCAGAAAAAAAACAAAAAAACAAAAAAACAAAGAAATGACTACAACTCAAACCAGTTTGGTGAGCCTGTGAACTTCATTGGAACTACCAACGGGAACAGTGGAACTTACAGTAAGAAAACTACTACATACTAAGTCCCTAACACTTCCTTATAAATCTATTATTAAAAGTTTATACATCAAAAAGAAAACATTTCATTCAAGGTTGAAGTTAATAGCTATTTTGAATTTGTTCTTGTATGACTAGTTTTCAAAAATTCCTCTCACCTCAATAAGCCTACTTAATGTTTTGATATTATTGCTATTACTTATTCCATAATAAATATGAATAAATCATATATATGTATATATGCATATGTACATTGTCGCTTCTGTCTCCGACCAGCAGAAAAGAGCGACGACACAGCGTTCTTCTCAAAGCAGTTTATTCAGGAACCTTTCAACATGCAAGCAGGAATCTCCCCTAGTCCCCAATCGCAATCCCTTATATCACCCCTCAGCCACGCCCCATCAGCCCAGTCCGCGCAATCTCAGTTCATTGGCCTTCGTCAAATGGCCTGATCTTGTGTCATGGTGTGCCTGCGCAGCTCTCACGATGGACATGGCTTATTTTCGGGTGTATGAGGAAGTTCTAGGTGCAAGTCATAAGACTTGGCTGCAGTCCCGGGCGCCATCTTGGGACTATTGCCACACCTGCTCCTCACAGTACATGTATATATGTGTGCGTGTGAATATATATATATATATATATATATATATATATATATATAATACAGCCACATCACCAAATATCCCTACCTCAGCATATATGACATGGAATTCCCTTGTTTGTATAGCAGGAATTGCCACTGCAAAGTCTTTTCTTCCCCAGCAGCTGATTACTCGGTATAAAACATTGAGGAGAAGCCTTAAAGTCTTGTGCCTTTCTGAGCTTTATGGGTCTTGTAAATTTCATGACGTTCCTGAGCCTTATGAGCTTTCCTTTGTCTTCCAGGAAGAAGTGTTCAGTTCAGAGAAAATTTATCTACAACAGAATACAGTCATTATGTCAATTATCTTTCCCTTTTAGGACTGAACGTATTTATAGCTTAGCATTTTTCAGTGATGTTTGCGATGGTGCCAAGAAATGGAGATGAAAGTTATTTCCATAAAACCCCACATGTTTTCCTTACAAATAGATGGTCTAAATCAGCTTGCTCTTTGTTTGTACAGTACTTGTAATTGTTTATACAATACTTGTAACTTCTTCCAGTTTTAAAATATGATGTGCTGTCAGGGGGAGAGGAGAACAGATTCTAAGGGATGCAGAGAATGAATAAGTCACTAACAGTAATCTAAGCAGCTCATATTAGGAACACTCGACTCAAGAACTTCCACCATAGAATTTTTCTGCACTGGTCGTTTCTTGGTGTCAGTTTCTGGGCATTGAATGGAAATACACATTTAGCACAGCAAGCTCCAACTGCTATCCTTTCAGCTTCTGCTCTAACCACACCCTTTGAGCTCTATAGATACAGCCATGATGTCAGGAAAACATGCCCAATAGTTAATCTGTGAATATAATGATGGTCAAGACACCAGCCATCAGCTCATCCAGGAAAAGTTCTAACTGCTGTGTTGGCAGAGAATGGATGATCACCTTTAACAACGTTCCCAGGTTCACAGACTTTGATGCCAGTGCCTAGATTATTCTTTGCATAGAAACACTGTTATGTTTATCAGCTTCAAACAAGAATCCAACCATTTGAAACACAAAGGACAATGCCAACTAGAACCCAATAATGACTTAAAAACCAAGTGACCAAGTTTCTACAAGCGCGTCCCAGTTCCTTGTCTTTCCTTTGTGTTAGTAGGTCCACAAATCTTCTGGTATTTAAGGTGATTCTCTCCTTGGCTGTGGTCTTTACTTCAGTGAAGCTCTTACTGTCCCAACAACCTGCCTTCCTTATGACAGTTAAGCACACTTAGAAGCTGGTTTTTCTAATAGCATGGGCTCCCTATAGGGCTCAAACACGGTTTTCTGAGCTATTTCTTCCTCTGCAGCCTAGGAGCAATTATGACAATAGTAGATTCTTACTGTTGACAAATTCCATGGAAGTGTTACTAGCCCCTCCCCATGTAAATATTTTTTACATGGAAATCATCTTACCAGTAGACCAAAAAAAAAAATTCTTGGGGTGAGGAGATGACTCAGCATCCAAAGAGGCTATAGTAAAAACACAAGGCCCTGCGTTCTGATTAACACTCTGAATATCAAAAGCAGCCGCAGCTGCTTATATTTATAATCCCAGTGTCAGAGAGGTAGAGACAGAAGGAGCTTGGAGGTCACTCGTCAGCCAATCTAGCCAATCAGTGATCTTCAGTTTTTACAAGTGACCCAGTCTCCAGATGTAATGAGAAGAGCTATTAAGAAAGAGTCAACAACCAACCTCTTCTCTTCATATGTACTCCCAGACACACACACACACACACATACACACACACACATACATATAAACAGGCACACACACACACACACACACACACACACAGAATATTAATGTGATCTTATGCAAAATGAACAGAAAATCACGTAAAATTGATAAGCTTTCATTTCTGTTCTTTTTTTCCTTCTAGTTGAGTTAAATGAACATAACCTTGATTCTGACTTTCTTGAAGCATTATAACCGATCATTTAAAAATATTCCTAACAATATTTTCATTAAGAAATACGAAGGGCAATTGGGCTAGCTTAACTAGCCATGCAATTCTGTTCATTAAGACATCTCTTTAAAAACAGCAGGAAGAGTTTCCCTCTTCTTTTAGAAATCACTTTCCTCACTGGTGTCTGTTAAGTCCATGAAAGCGAGTGATGTATTTTTGAATTGTATTTTTTAACATTAAGGGCAAACATGACTGAAAAGACAAAATGTGGCCTATGTTTGAAATAATGCCTTCAACAAGGCTCTATCTGTGGGCTCCGCTCTGTAAAATACCATTTTCTCCTAGGAATCCACAGTGTTCCCGGTAATAAATGCAATTTCCTGTCTACATCTTCCTACCTCAATGGACAGGCACAGTTTCCAGGGAGCACACCTCAGAGGTCTTCAGCACTGGGGGAGCTATCTACCTCATGGCCTAATTATGAAGTTTCCTTCTCTAATCTCAAATCATTTCACTCTCATCCTCCTCCTCTAGGCAGCATTTTTCCACAAGGTTATATTCATGAAAGTTGGCATCATTACAATTCCTATCAGTCCTGTCCTGCTCCCCTGAGAAACAGACTGGGTTTCCACAGCACCACTCTCTCTTATGAGGAAGGAAGAAGAAACAAACACTAGGCTGTTGACGTACTAGGAAGTTTGCTCTATTTTTGTCTACAATTTTTGACCTTTGATAGAGTAATGGATATGAACTATGTAGGAGAGAACACTTGTAATGCGAGGCTTGTAATGCGAGGAGCCGATTTCTGCAGAATAGAGCAGACTGCTCACAACTGATGTTTCTGCAAGCTTGCAAAATGCAGTCTCTCTCAAACTCTCTCTCCCTCCCCCCCTCGCTCTCTCTGAGTGTGTGGGTATGGGTGTGCATGCGTGTGTGCCTGTGTGTGTGTGTTGAAATTTAGTAACAGTATTGTAGGAATATTACAGCAGATGATTCCATTTTGAAAAATTAGGATCCCAGAGCATGACGCTACTGACATTTGGGAAGAAGTGGCAAGAGGGTCAGGAGCTCAAGGCTAGACTCAGCTAGACAACATGTTTAAGGCCAGCTTGGGCAACACAACAATGCTGTCTTTAAAATAAAGGAAGAAAAGCAAGACAAGAATGGGCACAATGCAGAGCATGACACAAAGCTGGAGAGGAAGGGTGAGCTGGCCACTTGTAAGAAGGCTACTCAGTATCCATGGAACAGGTTGTTCCTGAATGACCATCATGGTGAAGTCACTGCGTAGGAGCTACAGGGAATATAGGATAAAATGAATACAACGCCATGAGATCATCCCCTCATGCAGTGGAAGGGAGGAAGCATTTAAAAGAACTAAAGTGCGCACATAACAACAATTTGAGGAAGTCGACTATGCGTGTGGTAAGAATGGAATGTGCTAGAAAAACAGGAAAGTGCCACAGGCCAAAGTAAAGAGTCATACATACTAACATTCTAAAGCCCAGGTCCCTGATAGGGTGTTAATAATTCAGTAATATAATTAAATCGTGTTAATAGCTATTCATATAATCTTATATTGGACAGTTCACTAAGTGTTTTGGTCACTTTTATTTTCCCTGACTAAGAATGTTAAAATTCATGAGTTTAAAATTCCCTCATAACATTATGAGTCCAAGATTCTAAGGTACTCTGAGCAATAATAATAGAAATAAAAGTAATTATCCCTGATCTAATTATGGTGTAATTAGGAAGCAGATGATGTTCGAAGGCTAATGGGCTGCTGCTGATTTTCCTACCTGCTGGTCCTGGAGCCTGTAGGATGCACTCACAAATGGATTTTGCCTTTGAATTAGCACAGTGATTACTAGACATTGTTATTCTGTCCCCCACTGTCCGCTAAGTGGCATTCAATTAATCATATGAAATGCTGACTCATAGGTTACCAAAGTCTTCATTCAGACGAGATATGTCCATTCAAGTCAGATTCACAGAAATTCTTAATCCAATGCACACTAGCAGAATGGAGCTTCTATGAAATCAAGAGCCCACTTGGCTGGGTACAGTCCCTTAGGGCTTTGCATCCTTCACTGAAGATACTATAGCAATATTTCCTCAGCACCCATATCTTTATATTGATTTAATTAGAATAACATTGAAAGATCCATTGGATGCAGTCTGAAGACAAAATCTAACTCTAGGAATAAAACAGTCCAGTGTGTTACCTGAAGCTTTGAGGTAGATAAATTTAGTAACTAAATAATTCTTTAATAACTACAACAGTATATTACCAGCTCAAGTCTTCCAGTAATGTTAGAGTATATGGGGTACTCTCAGTGATATTCCTTGTTGTGGGCTATGGCAGACACTTTCACAAAGTATCCCAAGACATGCTTGTCAGTGAAGTCATAGATTTATTCATTTTTAAAAAGTGATTTTATATGTCATCTAGTCAAAGCATCATGTCCCAGCATTCCAATTTTCTCTCTAGACTGGCAGTTAGAGTCTCCTTTCTGGTCTCCTCTCCAGCTAAGGTGAGCAGGTAGGTGAGACATACTCTCTGTTCACAGAACATTCAACTCACTGGACCAGAGATTTCCAGCTGCTGCTGCTGATGCATCAGAGACCAGTGACACAGTCAGATCCAGTCAAAGATTACCCGGACCACTTCAATAAGCTCCCAGAGCATCATCCTCCCTTTCCCCACTGTCATAAAGTGTTCTGTGGAGTAGATTGTTCTCTTGTGGTAGCAATAAATAATTGATTTCCCAAGCTTAGTTGGAAAACCTATATAGTCTACAAAAGGCTCCAACTGGAAGAAGTAAATGAGTTTCATGAAGGAAAACAAATTATATATTTTTCTCAAGTTAAGACGATTCATTTGGAAGGTACTTTTACATAATCATTAACTAAAATTATAGCTTTCATTTTTGTCCTTTGCAACAAGAAATATCCTTTATTTCTTGCAGTTCATAGAGATTAGTCATAGTTTCTCCTCATCCCATAATAACAAAATCTATCTTGGAGTATGCTTTCTCAGGGTCAATAGAATAAAGACAATGTGTTAGGCCTTTCATCCCAGGGGAATACAACCTCAGTCAGAAAATAACTTTCCTAGTCCAGGCCATAAGGAAAAACTATCTAGTTAAATAAAAAATGTCCAGAGCCACCTTGTAAATGTCCAGATCAATCATTTTTACCATGCCTTGGGTATTGAAAAATGCATGACCGTGACTGACCCTGGATGTCTTGATCTCTTAAAATACAGTTTTCTTTATTGGTGAGCCAACATGCCGTGTATCAGATGGAGAAGTATCTATCCACACAGTAAAACTGTTACCATATGATTTTGTTTATGTGTGTGGTTCAAATCTTTAAATAACAATATAAGATTGTAGATATTCAATTCTATTTCAAATTATAGTACCGACTAGTCTACTTGTATAAATATGGCTGGGGGCATGTTTTGCCAATAGAAACAACAAGAGGAAGAAAACAGGGATGTGGCATGTAGTTTAGTAATAGAGTGATGCTCTAACACGTGAGGCTCGTGGTTCAACACTCAGTACCAATCAGTGGATGTAGCTGTGGAGTTCTGCACTGGAAGACTGAATTTAACAGTAAACAAAGCATTTAGTTGAGTATTTATTAACTGTTAGAAATGAGTTTTAATTACATTTGCTGCTTATATTAAGATGACAGAGACCTTGTGCTGGGCTTTATCCAGAACAACTTACTACATGTGTGTGTATGTATAGAATAAAGACAATGTGTTAGGCCTTTCATCCCATGGGAATACAACCCCAGTCAGAAAATTATAACTTTCTTAGACGGGCTATAAGGAAAAACTACCTAGTCTGAGTAGGGACACAGAGTAAGGGTATTTTAGACAAACTGCTTGGGTTCCTATCTTAATGGTTGATAAATAAGAATTTAATGCATGTGTTTTGACCCAAAGCAATTATTGTTCTTGTCTGAGTCAAGAAACTGTAAAAGATTGGGTAGACTTGAACAGACAAGGCTGTTTTTACTTGTATGTTATATGTATTCAAATAAAAAACATTTTTGGACCTAAAAAAAGAAAACCATAGGGTCCAGGCCTGTTCTCAGCAGACCTGAGTTCAGCATATTCAAATCTCTGATGCTTTCATTTACACACCAAAGACACCTGTTTTAGTTTTTCTTCCCAGTGGCTTTGTTTTGTTTGTTTGTTTTTAACATATATCCATTATATAACAGTCTTTTTAAAAATCCATTTTAAAGATATTTATTTTTATTTGTTGAGGGTTTTTGGTCAATATGTTGACCAAAATATTGAATACTTTTTATTAGATATTTTATTTATTTACATTTCAAATATTATCCCTCTTTCTAGTTTCCTCTCTGAAAATCTCCTACCCTCTTTCCCCTCCCCCTGCTCCTCCTCTGCCTCATGATCTTTCAGCTTCGCTTTTCTGGGTTTGCTATTGCTTTTGGTGACTGCAGCCAATTGGCTTTTTTTCCCCTTTGGTGTTAGAAGCTCAGTTATGTCTGTCACATCCCACGACTTAAACATTCCTTGAGACTTACTGACTTTTCAATCTTAGGGCTGCACAGTGGTGGCTCTTCATTGGCATCCTCATAGAATTGAACATCTCTTAGGAGGCGAATCTCCGAGCATGACTCTGCTAGCCAGTCTAGGGTGAGCTGACTGACAGTCGGAAGCTTCACCCTACCAGGTGTTGCCTACCATATATTGCTCAGATTGAAGTTTTGACCTGAATAAAAAGAAAATGGGAAGCTGGGTTTCTCTCTCTCTGTTTTCTGACTGAAGATACAATGTGACCAGCTGCCTCCTGCTCTTCTCACTATGCTGGGCAGACCATGATAAACTGCCTCCTCAAACCGTGACCCGAAATAAACCCTTCCTTCTTAGGTTCCCACTAACCAGGTATTTGATCACAGCATTGAAAAAAGTAAACCCCAGACCACCTTTCTAAAGCAATCTCAGATACAAATATATCACATGCTCTGGGTTTTTAAAAACCTTTAGGTTGAGAAAGTAAATCTCGCAATTATTTTGACTGGACCCTCAGTCACGCCTTGTCTCATTTCCCAAATAAAGCATGCACAATAGAAAGAACTGAGACTTTCCTATAACCCTGAGAAGTGAGAAAGGAACTGAGGCTTCTAAGACTCTGACTCCCATCTTTTAGAATGGAGAGGCAGGAGTGGGTGGATAGATAGGGGAGCACCCTCATAGAAGTAGGGGGGAGGGGTATGGGATAGGGGATTTTCGGAGGGGAAAACAGGAAGGTGGAATTATTTACATTTGAAACGTAAATAAATGAAATACCCAATAAAAAATTAAAAGAAAAATGGAATGTTTGAAAGTCTTATTTTGAGAATCCTAGATCTAACAGGAAAAGATGGCTGAGCAGGTACAGGCTCTTGCCACTAAGTCCAAAGAACTATGTTTCGTCCTCAGAACTCACGTGATTGGAGAGAACTAACTCTTGTAAGTTGGCTTCTGACTTCTGTACATTTGACAAGCATGCACCTTCCTACCCACTAAATAAATAAACGTTAACACACACACACACACACACACACACACACACACCTTGCAATGTATAATTAAACAACTGCATATAAAGTACTCATTGTGAAGATGAATTCCTATTACCCCCTTACCTAACTGATAATTTTAAAAAGATGATTAATGTTGTGAGCCCATTCCTTCAACCACGGCATACCTCAATTGCCAAAGTTCCACCCCCTAGCATGGCGTGTTGATTATATATGTAAAACTATGACACAATTATGTCATTCATATTTTAATATAGAAAGAATAGTCCCAAGTATAAAAATGAGTTGGTTTATATTTTAACCACACTTCTCTTCCAACTATTTTTGAAACTTAATCTAATGTCTATGTCTGCCTTGAGACTTTATTAGTATATCAGTTCGGTTTTGTCTTGAAATTAGAACAGAATGCATAATTCACTCAAGAGATTTGTGAGTCATTTTAAAAATATGATTAAAAAAAGATTGCATGGTCCTCAAGTAGTACAGTTAGAAGAACTGGAGATGTATGTTTTGCGAGTGCAGTGGACACCATAAGATGTCCCAAAACAGTGAAGAGCACATTCACCAACATTATGAGCACCCAAAAGCAGGCAGAAAGACAGCCACCCTGATTACCAGTCCTTCTTCTCCTCCTCCTTTCCCTCCTCCTCCTCCTCCACCCCTCTTCCTCACTTTCCTTCTTAGTTTTCATATTTTGAGGATAGAAAGGTGATTTAAATTGCTTACTACTTTTGCACGGGACCAGAATTCAGTTCCCAGGATCCATGTCAGGTGAGCCACAACTGCCTGTATCTCTAGCTCCAGGGAATTAATGTCCTTCTCTAGCCTTCGTAAGCATTCTCATGCTACCAGGTGTGTGTGTGTGTGCGCGCACACACACACACACACAAAATCAAGAAAATAAATAAATAAATAAAATAAATGGTTTCTGATGAGTCACTGTGACAGACACAGAATCTATCAACGCTCCATTCAGAGACTACCTCACCCGGGGATCCATCCCATAATCAGCCACCAAACACAGACACAATTGCATATGCCAGCAAAGTTTTGCTGAAAGAACCCTGATATAGCTGTCTCGTGTGAGGCTATGCCAGGCCTGGAAAATACAGAAGTGGATGCTCACGGTCATCTATAGGATGGAGCACAAGGCCCCCAATGGAGGAGCTAGAGAAATTACCCAAGGAGCTAAAGGGATCTGCAACCCTATAGGTGGAACAACAATATGAACTAACCAGTACCCCTCAGAGCTCGTGTCTCTAGCTGCATATGTAGCAGAAGATGGCCTAGTGGGCCATCAGTGGGAAGAGAGGCCCCTTGGTCTAGCAAATTTTATATGCCCCAGTACAGGGGAATGCCAGGGCCAAGAAGTGGGAGTGGGTGGGTAGGGCAGGAGGGTGGGGGGAGGGTATAGGGGACTTTTGGGATAGCATTTGAAATGTAAATAAAGAAAATATCTAATTAGAAAAAAGGTAAAAAAAAAACTAAATGAATAAACTCTACAAAATTTAAAAAAAAAAAAAAAAACCTTTTCATTCCCACCATGAATCAGAGGCTCTAATCACGCACGGCTCCAACAAACATTGGTCATTCCTCCTTCAATTTCCATTGTCAATGCAAAGACACTGAAGAACAGAAACGCCAAAATATTGCCTTTTTGAAACCTGCCTCTGAAACCTACTTTTCCCTGTTGTTGTTTTTTTCTTTCTGAAAACAAATACATATTGTTTAGCATGTGCAATATTTCTAAACAATGAACACTGAGTCTATTTTCATACTCTATAATTGTAATGCAGCACAATATTTGAATTTGAAGCCAGCCAGCCATTCCTTCCCAGTAATCAACGGCTTTATAATTGCACGTAAGTCCTGCTCCACAAAATGAAACCCATTTATAGCCCCATATGGGGGTTCAAGAACCTGTAGCAAAATTTCATAGTCAAAGGTCCCAGGGAAAAAGCTACTGCTATTACTTTGCTAAATGGCCAGTGTTAAACTGACTCTCAATGACTTCTATCAGTGCATCTCTCAAACTTCACCAGACATGTTTGTTTCTTCAGGATGTGCTGATTAATTTAGGTCCCACAGATGGTCAAGTGCTGGGACTATAGAGGTGTAACCTCCCCCACCCCCTCAGCCTGTTTGCTCAGGAGTGGAGCTTGCCACTCAATCGTTCTGCCACGCCCACAGCTCGAACCTGCCGCTTTGCTGTTCCAGAGCCATACAGGTGGTCACCCTGCTACTGGACACCAGGATTATTTGGCGGGAATCGGGCCCCCCTTCCCCTCCTTCATAACTGCGTGTTCATACTGCTTTGACTTGGCTCCATTCTTTCCTCTGTCCGTCTAGTTCCTCTCTTTCAGCTCTAGCTGCCATCTCAGTTGTACCGTTCCTCGCGAGCTGCTGGTCGGCCAGCAACATAGAGATTCAGAATCCTCTCTTACATGAGACGTCTAAGTCACACTTCACACTACCAAGGCTCAGGAAGCACTGAGGGAGAAGGGATAAGAAAGGTAGGGCCTCTAGAGATAGTAGACAAGAAAACGGAGTTTTCAGATCATAGAAGCTGTGACAGCATGCACAAGACTTGCACCAGCTCAAGCCAGACAAAATCACAGCACAATGGGGGAGAGGGGCATAAATTTTCACTCCAGCTGAGAATCTGTTGGCAACTGAGAGATACTGGAAGAGAGAGAAAGACAACTTTCTTTAAGGGTGTGGCTCCTTGGAAGGTCAGTCAGCCATGTTCCCGGTGGATGCCAATATATTCAAAAGTTATGAACAGCACAAATGGAATCTGGTTTGTTTTGTTGGTTGGGTTTTGGTTTTTGGATTACTTTTAAGGATACAATGTGGGCTGGATAAGAAAGTGGAGGCAGATCTTGGAGATGTGGGAAGGTTTGAGTATGATCAAAATACATCATATGAAGTCACCAGAATGCATTTTTACAAGAAAGAGAAGAAAACACATCATTTTGTATACACAGAAACCAAAAAGAAAATATTGGCTTGCATATTGCAAAGTACTCGAAGGTAAACATTCTTTCTAATTTCAACCATGTTGTTAAGAGTTAATGATTATTGTTTGAATCACTACAAATTTCCCCTCAGATCTGGGTCAAGATTTCCTTGCAAAGACTTGTTTTGGTTTAGTTTGTTTTTCTATATCCTGACAATCTTTATATAAGTAATAAAGAGCATGGTGCTGTTTTCATCTCTCAACAACTTGAAAGTGTAGAGATTATTTTAAGGAATTTTGAAGAAATATTTTAAAATTTTTGAAAAATAAGAAAAACAAAAATAATATTTGGCCAATTTACAATATACATGCATAATTTTCATTGACATAAATTTGTAGCACAGTATCATGACAATAATTTCTTACTGGGCAGAGAAAAGATCAGAATACAGTGTATGAAATTATCTAAAACTTAATGAAATATTATATTCAAAAATATTTTTAATGCAATCCTGGGAGGTAGTAGAATCTACCAGGTGAACCAGGCATTGTGGTAAATGTTCATGATCCTACTCCTCAGTCGGCTGGGGAAGAAAGATCATGAGCTTTGAGATAAACCTGGGTTGCATGGTATTTACCTGATTAGCTATGACTACATGAGAAGAGTCTGTTTCAAAAGAAAGAAATGGGTTGGGGATGGGAGAGAGGGAGGAAATGAGAGAGTCAGTAGACTTTCTCCCCTCAGTAGAGAGAAAGGGGAAATGGGTTACTTCTCTTAGCAGATCAGTTTTGGGCTGGCAATTATCTTACAGGTTCTTAAGTTTCTCCACCAAGAACCCCTTAACTACCCAACTCAGTCTTAATTGATTTACCAATCTCTTGCTGGTTTCTTGGATTCTTGGTTGGATGCTGATCTCTAGCTTTTCTGAAAGCCTGAACTGGAGTTACAGATCAGTTAAATTTACTATAGTTTCTAAGATCTATGAGATTGGGTTGACCCCATTGCACCACCTCCCTTTTTAATAGAAATTAAATAAGCCCTTAGCAAAGCATACATACCACTCAAGACTTTGGCTGCAGATCATATAAGTGTCACTACTATAGAGTAAGAAACTCACTCTTACCTGGCTTAGCCTTACCTGACAAACAATGGATTTTAACACTTACCTTTCACTGCCTGTAGACTTGCTCCTTCAACTATCAAACAAACAAACAAAAAAAGTCATATTCACTATTTATAGCTCTTACTTTAGGATCAAGACAAATAATTTGTTCTTATTGTTGACTTTTGAAGATCACCTTTGCCATGCACTGAGCAAAGCTCTTTTCTGGCTTCATTACTGTTTGTATATGTTTCTTTTGTTCATTGAACAGCTGTGAAGAATTATAATTGCAAAAATCATTAATGCAGTGAAATCCTATAACTTGAAGGGGAATTCATGCCGATCATTAATTTATATGATCTTGTTTATCCTTATGATTGATTCAGTTTATATCTCATGGGCTTAGGGATTTTCCTTTTCAAATTTTTATATGTTCTATTATATATATATATATATATATATATATATATATATATATATATATAATGAATGTGTTTGTTATGTGTTTTGATTTTCATTCATCACTCAGAATGTAGAACAATATGACTTTGATCATCTTGCATGACCTTCATTTTCTCATCCAAATAAAATAGTGATTTAATAATGTAGTTCTGTGTGCTTTCATTCTTAATTTATCTCTTGCATTGCTAGAAACAGCAGCATATTCATTTTGGACATTTTGAGATATGAGTGTGAATGTATGTTGGTGATGGTAGTCAGGGCTTGCCTTCATTGTGTGATAATGTCATCTTGAAAAAATGTACTTAAGGGCTGGGGATATGTCTCAGCTGATAGAGTGACTGCTGAACAAACATAGAGTTCTGTTTCACTTCCCAAGCCTTTCTTAAAATGAAGGTCCTTCTGTGTGCATCTATAAACTCTGCTGGGTCACTAGAAAGAGGAGGATCTCTGGGGCTTACTGTCCTATCTTGCTGAAATTCAAATCTGTGACAGACTCTTTATCAAATGATTAGGAGGAAAATGACTGAGAAAAAAATCCTTCAGTGTTGATCTCTGAGCTCTACTCCATCTATGTGCATACGTGAGCACATGTACCTAGTGCGACTCATGCACACATGCACAGACACACCCACAGTGATACATGTCCAGATATAGACAACTCATGTACACATGCACAGACACACCCACAGTGATACATGTCCAGATATAGACAGAAGAATGTGTCATTCACTGATCTGTGAGGAAATATTTTAGATAAGTTCCCTGTATTTTCAGATTAGAGTTGAGCAATAATTATATGATTTACTTAGAAATATCCAAAACATTCCTTCTTTGTTATTTTTGTTTCTATTCTTATCAAGATGACAACTGTAGAGCAGCCTCCAACAAGAGATTCTTCTAGTAATTGAACAAATTTAAATTGGAAATGTATGTGTCTCAATTCTAAAAGAAGCATTATTTTTAACTGACAGCTTTAGAAAATAAATCAGCTGAAAAGTCTATAAATAGCACTGTACGCAGGGATTATACAGATGCAGCCAAAATAAATTACACGATATACACATGTGCACACATGTTCACACATTTGCACTTACACACACTATCGTTCACAATTTTGTTACATACCGCTACCTTGTTATTCACAAAGATAGAGTGAAATTGCCTTCCACAGCAATCTTTTACTCCAACCATTTTATCAAAGCATCTTCGTGGGTGAATGTTTCAATAGCCATGGCCTGAAAGCTGTCTCAGACACTTGGTGTTTTAACTATTTATCTACTATAATAGCATCACAGTTAAACTGTCATCAGATGCTACACACTTGCAAAATCCTACCAACAAAGGCTGCTTAAACATGACCTGAAAAAGGGTAACAATGACAGATACGCTAACACAGTATGGGAAAAGTTCATGTGGACTCAACCCTACATAAAGAACTACAGGAAACTAAGGGAACCAGGAAACAGAAGGAAGTCTTCCACAGGCAAGAACCCTCCAAGCAGTTATCCAATACCAAAGTCAGCCTGAAGACACACCTACAAGTAACATTATGTGTTTGTATTACATAGTTAGAAATATATAACCATATATATGTAACAACAACTATATTTAAAAAACATGAAATTGAAAGAGAATAAGAATGGGTTGCCTGTGAGGGTGTGGAGACATATAAAAAGAAGAGGTAAATAATGTAATAATATTATACTCTTAAAATGTTAAACAAAAAAATAAAAACAGATGTGGGAGGAAAATGGCGCCTTTCCTATTAGTTTCCCCCCCACACAAGTAAATTACTTACCTTGAAGAGTGCCACTGTACCCATCTGTACAGTGAAAATAAAAATTGAACTTCAGAACCTCCCAAGTTGCCACTGAGTTAGTTTTGTGTTGGCCGGCCACTGCTATGCATGGAGTCTTCCCTGAACAGTTTTCATACCTAGTGACACTCTTTTATAGAATTTATTTTTCTATGTGTGCCTGGTTATCAGTTGGAGATAACTTCTGGGCTAGGGATGGGGCTTGTGTCCACGTCTCTCAGCACTGTGACCAAATCTGCTGAGGACCCATGCATGCCTCATGCATGCATACTGCCAGTCTCTATAAGCTGGCCTGTGTTTAGAAGGTCTCGTTTCCATGGCGTCCTCTGTCCCCTAACACTCTTGCTACCTCTTCTTTGAGGTGCCCTGAGGCTTGAGGGGTGAGATTTGATGGAGACATCCCACATAGCACTGAGAGTACTGAGATCTCTCACTCTGGACATTGTCTAGTTGTGGGTCTCTGTATTTGTCCAAATCTATTGCAGAGAGAATCTTTTCTGATGATGACTGAGCAAGTCAGTGCTCTATGAGTATAGCAGAATGTTGTTAGGAGTTCTTTTATGGCTATATTCTCTTTTTAATTATTTATTTTATTTATTTCCATTTCAAATGTTGCTTCCCTCCTGGTCCCTGCTCCCAGAGTTATGCAGCACATCCCCCTTCATCTTTGCCACTGAGAGAGTGATCTTCCCCCCATCCCCATATCCACCTTCTTTGGTGCTTTTCTTTATCAGAACAGACTATGCCGGGGCCTAGTAAACACAGAAGTAGATGCTCACAGTCAGCTATTGAATGGATCACAGGGCTCCCAATGGAGGAGCTAGAGAAAGAACCCAAGGAGCTAAAGGGATCTGCAACCCTCTAGGTGGAACAACATTATGAACTAACCAGTACCCCAGAGCTCTTGACTCTAGCTGCATAAGTATCAAAAGATAGCCTAGTCGGCCATCACTGGAAAGAGAGGCCCATTGGACACACAAACTTTATATGCCCCAGTACGGGGGAACGCCAGGGCCAAAAAAATGGGAATGGGTGGGTAGGGAAGTGGGGGGGGGGAGGGTATTGGGATAGCATTGGAAATGTAATTGAGGAAAATCCGTAATAAAAAATATTAAAAATTTAAAAAAAAGAACAGTAGTATTTGGTTTTCCCCTTGGTTCCTGAACCATTTGGACTCAGGTTCGTGGCTACGATAGCAGTGCCAGGGATCGGCTTCATGTCACAGAATGGGTCAAGAAAAGACTTTATTTTATTTTTATTTTGTTTTATCTTATAGATCCTTTACATATATATTATGCCTTCCAGTTTTGTGTTCTTATAAGATTCCTATGTGTATGACTTGTGTCTCTGCATCTATATGGCTTTCTTATTCTTTTTCTTTGGCTCTTTGTTTTCTGCTTGCTAATTTTGTTCTGTTCTGGTTTATTTATGTTTGTTTCATTTTATTTTGTTATTCTTTACTTGCCTATTTGTTTTCTAAGTAGATGCAGATAGTTGGATGGGAGGGAGTAGCAGGGAGAAACTGGAGAAGGGAAAACTGTAATTAGAATATACTATATGAAAAAAACCCTATTTCCATTAAAAGAAATAGTGGAAAAAATAAACTTAAGAGTTTGTATGTATTTAAGTGGTACAGTATTTAACCAATATGTTCAAGGACTAGCCTTTAAACCCTAGAAACCCTAGAAACACACGCGCACACACAGGCACATGTACAAAAGCACATATTTATTGTGCACCATATATTATATATTATATATTATATATATATATATTATATATTATATATATATTATATATTATATAATTATATAATTATATATTATATATTATATATTATATGCTTACTATATATAATATGTAGTTTATACTATTGGGAATTAAATGCAAGAGTACAGTTTCTCAGCACATAAAATTTAAAGCACGAGTAAATCTTTTTCTGTTGATTGTTCTTCACAGATCATCTAACCCTAAAAGAAAAGCTTCTGCTGTTTTAGTGGCTTCCTAGTTGTACACATTTTTGTCACCTTCCATCTGCTCATGTGCTTTGATGATGAAGAAGCTAGTTGAAAGCACAATTATCCTTCTTGATGTCTAAAGTTCAAGTCACAGCTCCAAAGTGACTGAGTATGATTGTATTGGTCAGGACATGACGGATGCAAAAACAAATCATCTGAAAATAACAAATACACACACAGAAAAAAGAGAGAGCAGATGGTCATCATCTGAAAGAGTGGTCTCATAGAATTATCTGGAAAAAATGTAGCAGTCTATACTATGATATCCAATTCAGGAGCCACTAAGCTAAAATAATAAAATATATAGAAAGAGAGATATAAATGAAAAAAAAAGCTATAGGAAGCAATAAAAATGAATAAGAACCTGCACACCGAGTGTCTGGCCAGTTCTTTGCTGTTAAGACATTCCCCAGCATTGCTCTACACAATCAACTGCTTTACTTATTTTTATTTCAAGACCTATTACTGAATCCTGGAATCATGGTTCTATCTCTGGCATCCTCTGCTTGATTCCAAGACCACTTTGGAAGAGACCCTCTTCCTTGCCATGACAAGGTTTCTGTAGCTTGCTGATTTCTAGGACAGCTCTCTGAAAAGTGTTGCATGCTGAATTAATGGAACAATTGGGTCTGCTGTTCTTTCTTATGAGCACTGGTCCTGACGTGTTATCAGTACAGCAGCCAACAATGCTATTGCTCAGTATATCCTTTCTTCCACACTCTCGTGGTCCCAACCACTTTCCCACTCCACCCAAACACTACTTCTTTAGCACAGTACTCACAAAGATAGGAAGTGTTTGTCCTCATCACTCAGACATCTATTTTTAAACTTGGGATTTTTCCAAGCCTTCCTACTTCTTTGGTGATAATATTCCAAATAAATCTGTTCTTTCTTAATGGAATGTGATTTGGTAAAATTTAAGCAACATGAAATAACCTTGACTAAAAACTAAATGAATTTACTGTTTTCCAAAATGCACCATTTCATTAGTTTTAAGCTATTTAGATATCTGAAGTTTTCTTGTGCTTTTATTTCAGGCTGATTAGCTTTAGCGATGACTGTTATTTTTAGTAAAAGAAGAATCAATAAACTAAGAGATGGGCAAGCTAGATTAGTGATTAGAGTTTTCCCTCAAGAATATTGTCTTATAATCCTAAAATAAATTATTGGACAAAGAAGTGTTTTTCATAGTAAAGTACTGAAGGAGATATGAGCTATTCTGAAGATTTTGAATATATCTAAAAGGTTCAATGTAAATGAAAAAAAACGGACTTATGTCTTAGTAATTAACTTTTAACTTTATTTCAAGGTCAGTTCAAATACTACTTTCTTTTTTAAAAATGCCTATCTTCTCTACCATTGATCTTAGTCTACTTGGAAAAGTTACAAAGCATTGTCTTTGTCCTGAGATGTTTGGTATGTATCTTTCACAAGAAACCACAACTCAGTGTGTGTGTGTGTGTGTGTTTGTGTGTGTGTGTGTGTGTGTGTGTGTGTGTGAGAGAGAGAGAGAGAGAGACAGAGACAGAGACAGAGACAGAGACAGAGAATGTATACGTGTGTATGCTTGCATATTTGTACTTACCAATATGTATGAGTCATAGAATATAGAAAATAAATTATACATCTCTTTTTCAGAAAATCATCAAAGTGGACTATGTATATAACTGATGACCAAGAAGGTATCCTTGTGTAGCTATGTCTACTCTGGAATCTTTAATCTCTGCATCCTGAGTTCTGTGAATAAAAGTGTGTATTGCCACACCTGACATGATGGTTTAATCTTAATTGTCAACTTGACTCAATCAATCACCTAGGAAACAACTTTGGGTGTGTCTTTAAAGGAATTCCTGAAAAGTTTTAAGTGAGTAGGGAAGGCCAAACTTAAGTATGAGTAACATCATCCCAAGGACGGGAATACTAGACTACTGAATAGAAAAAGATGGAAAGAAAGATGGGCACCAGGATCTCTCCCTCTCCCTGCTCCATCTCATCTTTGTCTCTCTCCCTCCACTACTTGAATCTCCCTGTCTATCTGTCTTCTTCCTCTCTCCCTCCTTCCCTCCCTCTGCTCTCTCTGTCTCTTTCAAGCTGTCTCTCTCCCCCTCTGTGTGTCTCTGTCTTTTTCTCTGTGTCTCTCACTCACTCCTTCCTCTCCCCACTCCCCACTTCTTGACTGAGAATGAAATGTGAGCAATTACCCCATAGTTTCTCCACCATGCTTTTCCTGCTATGGACTGTATCCCATCAAGCTATGAGCTACAACATGGACTCTTCTTTCCCTAAGGTGACCTCATCAAATATTTGGGCACCTCAACAAGTAAAACACAACAAATAAAACACCGTTCCCCAAAATGTGACATGCTATATAAGATATAGGCACATATGACCAAAATGTGATAGCATTCGTCTCATATGCATGGATAGGTAGTATCTTAAAACCCTATTAACAAATACCATGGAGTTGTTCTGTGCAATGCTTAGTTCAACCCTTAATCAAGCACCAGACACACAGAATTCACTTAGTAGGTGGTCATTATCACTATGGCCTGTGGCTTCCCTTCCACTAATCTACACACAGATTTGAAGTATCATTTATCACTCAAAAGAGAAGCTTAGAAAATATGTTTAACATAAAGGAATTAAATGGGCAGTACTGATAGGACACAAACCCCAGGGTTTGGTTTTAGAATAAGTTGATTGATTAAATTCCCCTGAAGCAAACTGCAGAAGACATTCTGCTTTGTTGGTAAAATCTCATTATAAATGCACAGACAGTAATCATGGTGAAATATTGCAGGGAATTGGGGCCATAAGGAACACATTGCCAGGAATAAAGGAAATTAGAAAGAAATATTCTGACCACATAAAATGTAGGAAGACAATTTACGCGTTTGAAGATGGGAAGTGCAAACCCATGTCTTCATTCTCTTGCTTCCTGTGGAAAGAAACCATGGTGTAGTGCTGCAGATATTTTGGTTTTGCTCTTTGGTGATATAAAAAGATAATAATGCTGAGAGATATAGTATGTAATGTCATGCTATATCTCTATATAAAGGATATATAGTATATAATTATACACACTATAGACTACATAAAGGAGATAAGGGGAAATGATTACTGGATTCCATATGTGACTAAACTTTCAATTCTCTCTGTCTTAGGCCAAAGCATCTAGAAAGAAAGATATGCTACACCAGACAGGTTGGAGACCATACTGTTGGAAGGGCAAGCCCTTCACAGCCTCCCACCCAAAAAAAAAAAAAAAAAGCCAATTGGCCTTGTACTATGGAGCCAGTCGTTAACCCTTCTCCCTGTTTCCTGCCTGTCATCCAAAAATGCCGAGGAATATCAACTCAGTGTTATTCTTAATAGAGTGCATTTCAAATTTGTTCAGTCAAACTTCACCAGGGATCCAACGCCCTACTTAAAATTCAACTAGGAAGTTACCTATTCAGCACTAATTAAAGTCAGAGCCTACAGCTCAGGGCTTTTCTGTTAGTTGTTTACTAGGATAGAAAGGACAGTCTTATCCAGATATGGTTTACCATAAGAAAAGTTAGGGAATCTCACGGAGACAGGTTTTTTCTTTAGCCCTAAGCATTCAGGCAGAACTATTGAGCATAGATAAATTTTTTGCCTCAGGCCAGCCTTTTCTTTATTTTTATTTTTATTTTTATTAATAACAGGGAGGAGATGTAGCCTCCCCTCCCCCAGCCTTAATGTTTCCACTGTTTACACCTGGATGGAACTTGCCAGCTCAATCGTTCTGCCACGCCCACTGCTGGAACCTGCCACTTTGCTGTTTGGAGCCATACACGTGGTCACCCTGCTATTGGACTCCAAGATTAATTGGCGGGAATCAGATCCCTCCCCCTTCCTTTATAACGGAGTGCCGGAATAGTAAAAATTGAACCTTGAGCAGAGACCTTTGTCTTGGTTCCTTCCTTATCTTGTGCAGCCCAGCCCCTCTTCTCTTCCAGGTTTCCAAAATGCCTTTCCAAGCTAGAACCCAGGCTGTGATCTGCTGGCCGGACACAACAAGACAGGGCCATATCTCCAAAGCTGCTGACAAAGTGGGTGCTAACCCAGCCCCCCCCCCAAAAAAAAATATACAGAAATGAGGCAGGCTTTTCAAACCATGTTTTTTTTTTTCCCCCCCTGGATCAACATTTCTTATTTAACTATGGTGAGATCACTGAGGAAAACAAACCAGAACAGCTTGATTGGGGAGTTTTACAAACTCTTTCTGACCAGCAAGCACATTTATAAGAATGAAAGCAATAAGAATGTTTTCATGGTGGTAAAGTTTCTCTCAAAAGAAATCCACTAGGGCTGGAGAGATGGATTGGCAGCTAAGAATTCATATTCCTCTTACAGAGGAGCCTATTTCTGTTCCCACCATCCAGGTCTAAAGCTCACAACTGCCATAAATCCAACTCCAGGCCATCCAATGCCTCTGGCTTGTTAGGCACCTGTATTTGTGTGCACATACTCACAAACACAGACAGACAGACATATAATTTTTTTAAAAATTAACCCATCAATGATGCCCCTTTAGGAATAGGAGTATTTTATTCCTTATTGTCATATTTTAATGTCCTTATTTATTTGGGTGAATCACACATTAAAATTCCAAATTAGATCATCATTATGCATGGAATATTATCTTCTAATGCTTCTGCACTAAATAAGACACAGAGGCAATTTAAAGTTTTTACTTTCCCTTGTATTCTGTGCATTCTTTAATTTATCTGACACTTCTCCTGACACCTGGGGAGATAAGAGATTTTATTTTATAAGCTAAAAATGCATCATTACTTCCACACTTTGAAACAGGGCCAAAATAAACTTGTGAAGGAGACCCAGTGAGTGTCTTGGCTGGGGCCAAGCTATTATGGATTCTCACAGAGCTCAGAACAGAATGAATTCCTGGCAGAATGGGGAGACAGGTATGAATGGTATACCAGTCCTCTAGGTCAGGTTTCAAACTTGTGACACATCAGTGAATTTCCAAATATACAGCACCATAACAAAAGAAGACAACATGTCCAAATAACAATGTGTGTGACTTATCCTTCATTCTATGGACTGCTCCATTGTAGAAACATAAAGGAATGTTTAGGTGAGAACTACTCCTAACAATACAAACAGGCAAAGATATTCACCTAGATGTCAGGTTTTCCTTGAAAAGTGCACTACACATGAAACCTGTGCTTTGTTCCCATTAGGATGTATAGCCTGGAAAGGCACATCACATGGCCATAAAGTGAATGCCAGAAACAAAAACCCTACACAGTCAGAGGAGAGAGAAATCTAATGGGCTCACTCATCATAAGTGCAGCTCTCAGAACACATTCCACTGGCTCAGCTTCAGAAAGGGGAACAGGATGCTGGACATCCTGGAGCTCACACTTTAAGCCCTCTACCAAGTCTATCTTGTAACTGGCTCATCTTATTCCAGAAATGTTGCCATCTTCTTTTCTAAGGTCAACCTGGTCAGACTGCTGGGGCAGAAAAAGCATAAGGACCGCAGGCACAAAAGCAAAAGACGAATAACCAGGCACCAGGAAGAGAAAACGGGGGCAAAGGTGTTGTTATGCCTGGGAGGCCATTAGTGCAGTTAAGAGGGAGATGCCTCTCTGGCTGCTGGAACCTCCTGGTCATCTCTGTACTCTGGGCCATGCAATGCTCTTTCCATTTACTGAGGACTCATGACTGCATGTTTTTGAGAAGCATTAAGTCATTAACTTCCTTATAAGACATCTTCATGAGTTGTCTTGAGCTAAAGAAGGGTAAATTTGGAGCCAAGTAGATAGAAATAGAGAAAGAAATAGACTGCTATGTACTTCAAGATGAGCGGAGAAGGCTTTGTGTGGTTGAGTGTGTGTGTGTGTATGTATTCAGGGACATGTATACAGTGTGCTTATGTGTATTGGTGCAATGAGGGGTAAATATGTCTGTGTGTTGGTGTAGTGTGTGTTGGTACAGTGATGAGGTACAGTGTATGTTACTGCAGTGTGTGTATGTGTGTTAGTCTGTGTGTGCTGGCACATTGGAGGGTGCAGTGGTGGTGGGGGATAAAGTGTGTGTATTCTTACAGTGTATGTGTTGGTGAAGTGTAAGTGAGGGAGAGAGAGAGAAAGCAAGAGAGAGTGTGTGTGTATTGGGGAACATTTATGCAGTCTGTGTGTGTTGGTGCTCTGAGGGTGGTAAATATGTATGGGTCTGTGTGTTGGTGCAATGTGCATTGGTACAGTGAGGAGGTACAGTGTATGTTACTGCAGTATGTGTGTGTATGTGTGTGTGTACATGTGCTTGTATGTGTTTATGTTGGTGCTGTGCCACAGGTGTGGTGTTCAGTGTATGTGGAATAGTGCAGTGTGTGTTTCGTTACAGTGTGTATGCAATGGTGCACTATGGAGGTTCAGTGTGTGTGTGTGTGTGTGTGTGTGTGTTTATGTGTACTCCTACAGTATGTGAAGGAGGTTGCTGTTTATTTGTTCTTTGTGGCTGAAGCAGGAGTGAAGGAGAGAGAATAGAAGGACAGAACGGAGGAAATTGTGGGGAAACCACAAGCAAGTCAATGCTGAGGAAGGTGAAGGAACTTTGAAATATGTACAGTGAAGCTCACAACAATCCCATATCTCTTGAAATGAAACTCACCACAGTACCAAATCTCTTGAGGTGGAGTCACAGGCTCTATTACTGATACATCCATTGAAAATGATATATTATCTTTGGAAATTGGTAGTCATTTGGATATTAGCATGTAAAAACTGATTACAGAAAAATCCAACATGCCATGCATCCTTTGTGATTATGTCTTTGCTCTTGGTCTCAATCCTGACGCCACATGCTTGTCCTCTGCACCTCTACTTACTTGAGACCATGTCCTCATACAAAATGGGCAAGCTAACATTGCCCTGTCAGCATGTGACACTCCCCCTGGAAGTTTCTGCTCTACGGTATATACAGTTTTGTCCTTGTTTGCCTCTTTTTGTTTTTCATTTCTCTTCTTTCCTTGTTCTCCTGCTCAGGCCACATAATTCTCACCCATCAGGTCTCAGAAAGTCTGTTACTCAAAGAATCAAATCCAGACCATTGAGCAATCAGAACAAGTGCAATCCATGTCTGAATATCAAGGCTTTTTCTCAGTGATATTTATTAAATAAATACTAGGCAGTTACTTGCATAGTATAATTCTTTCTCTGTAACACTACTAACTGACTGTGCTGCTTATGGATATTCGTGTGTTAGTATATGTGAGAGAGACAGAAGGAAGAAGAGGAAAGGAAGGAGAAATAAAAAAGAGGGAGAAGAGAAGAGAAGAGAAGAGAAGAGAAGAGAAGAGAAGAGAAGAGAAGAGAAGAGAAGAGGAGGAGAACAGAAGAAGAAAAGGAAATGAAAAAGGAGGGAATGGAAATCAGTTTCTTTCTTATTCTCAAATGTTCATGTATCCACCTGTCTTGATTGCGACTACTCACTATATTTAGCATTTCCTCTTTCACTTAACGCCTGTGGCCATGTTGGGCATGTGTCTGAAAGTGCTTCCATTCACTTCTTTTACTTTTAACTGGACAGAACACTCAGGGGATTTCCAGTTTAAGCCATTAACTTCCTTATAAGACATCTTCATGGGTTGCCTTGAGCAAAAGAAAGGTAAATTTGGAGCCAAGTAGATAGAAGTAGAGAAAGAAATAGACTGCTATGCACTTCAAGAAGATGAGTGGAGAAGACTGGCTGAGTGAGTGAGTGTGTGTGTGTGTGTGTGTGTGTGTGTGTGTGTGTGTGTCTGTGTGTCTGTGTGTATCTGTGTGTGTGTGTGTGTGTGTGTGTGTGTATCTGTGTGTGTGTGTGTGTGTGTGTGTCTGTGTGTGTGTCTGTGTGTGCCTGTGTGTGTCTGTGTGTGTGTGTGTCTTCACTCACAGCAACAGAGTGAAGACAGGGACATTATCCTGAGGGGGACTATAGGTCAGTTAAAGTTTGTTTTGAAGATATAGTCTATCTTTAAAGCAGAACTTTATCATCTTTACCTAGTGGCCTTGGAAGAAAAATTGACACAGTGATTTCAGTAGATAGTATGGGGGCATGGACAGCAGTTTGGAGCAGTTTTGATGATTGTGTATATATATATATATATATATGTTCATATACATTCATCATATATACTCATATATATCACTATATATTCATCATATATACTCATCATATGTATAATCATCTTCAACAGATGACTAATTCAGATCTTGACTCCAATAAAACTTATTTGTTCACCAAGTTGGACCTTGGTAGTATCCATAATGGGCTCCCTATTTGAGGAGAGTAGACATATGTTGTATCTCCCCAGGAAACATCTGTCAAACAACATTACTCTTTCTATGTCCATTCAGTAGCAAGGAATTTTGATTCTCTAAATCCAATGTACTCACTCTTTTGACTCCTGGGGGAGGGGCACAGTTTGTAGGACTACTGAGAATTTTATGTGTGCAACCTGTCCATTGAAATACATTATTCATCCATTGAGACCAACAAGTGTCTGTTGTTTTTGTTTTAACTTGCCTAGGTGTCCAACAGACAAGAGCAATAGATATCCATCAATGGATGTGTTATTCAGAACTCAAGAGCTCTGATGCCTTAGTAGAGTGAGTACAGCACACATTGAGGTCAAGGCCTCACAGTAACAGATGATTGGTGGGTAACATGAGCTTACAATTTTTAACAATTCTAAAAGTCTGGCTAGACACCTTAAATATATGCCTTGAAGCTTTCCAGCTAAAAATGTTCTGATTATCATCATAAATCTAAAGTAGATATGAATGATATGATATTTGATAGTTACTATATATTCCTCACTTTGGCATGGTCTGGAAATTGGCACAGTCTGATTAGAAAACAAAGAGTTACTCAGAGGATACTTGAATAGACCTTTCCCTGTCAGTCCAATGCTGAACCATTTGGCTTTCTTCCATTCATCTCATGACATGCTTCCCATACAACTGAGTACAAATCAAACCTATCCTTTCTCTTCCTTTGTCTTCACAACCTAGTCTGATGGCTGTCTATCTCTAGTCTCTATAGGACTTCTGAACCATAGAGATTCAAACATCTATGACTTAGTGCAGACCTCTCCAGTTTGCTCAATTCTGGTGAACTACCTAATTTATATTCTTGAAAACATCTTCTTTATCCACTGCCTTGTGGTCTTGCCTCAAGATATCTCTGACTCTTCACTCTTCTATCACTTGCCTTGGTCTTCATTGTTCCATCACTTTTCTGGCTCTTCACTGTGCTATCCCCTGCCTGGCTTCTCGTTTTGCCATCAACTGCCTCCTATCTAGGTATCCCTTACCTGTTCTCTGGCCCTCTAGAACAAAAGTAAATCTATCATAAGTGTCTAGAAAAAAATTAATCTTTTATAAGGCCCTTATGGAAACCTTCATATTGTCATTGTAAATTCTTAGTATATCTGATGAAACACAAGCTTCTGAGATATCAGCTGCTGATATCCTGATCCTCGGTTTCCATTTTCTCAAACATTAAGTAGCACCCAGATTCTTCCAAATCCTCTTTATGCCATGCATCTATTTGTATATAGTACTCTTTCTAGTTCAAATATTATGGATCTATAAGTTTGTTTGTGTGTCCACATACCTGAGTTAAGGAAAGCCCAAAAAGCTGACAAAAAAAAAAAAGGTATTTCAGCTCTTAAATATCATGTTTATATGGAAGGCTGCTCTTTGAATTGGTTGACTAAGTGAAAACTTTTCTTACCTATGTGATTGGGAATTATCAACTACATTAAAAACCAAAGTACATCAAAGGAAGAGACAGGGTGACCTGCTGTACCCAACTCCTACACTGTCATATTGGCCTTCCTGGTTTCAAACCCTGTGAACCAAAACTGGACTATCTCACTTTTTCTTCCTGAATCCATCAGACAAATAAAATGAACCACACCTTAACTCCATTAACTGTTAACCCGTTCTGACCACAAATCTTGTCTTATATACCTCTGTACATGACCTTCTTAAGAACCTTTAAAGCAAGAAATACACTAATTTCTCTCTCATAATATCATCTTTTAGAAAGCTTTTGGTGGAGTGTCAAATAAGTCTAATCTTTTTGTGTGTTTGAGCAACATCTGTACATTAAACATTTCCCTTAACAATTACATTGAATTGTACTTTGGCTCTATGAAGGCACAGGCTTATCTTTTATACACAGAAGAATCCTGTTGTGAATTAAAAATGTACTTTGATTTCTGAACTTATATTTAGTCAAGTAACAGCAGAACATTTAGAGAAGAGTCAGAAAGGTCTAAGCTTAGGGCAATGATAGGGCATTGATAGTGTATACACGGTGAGGCCCTGGGCTCAATCTTCAACACTGGAAAATATACACTGTTCCACATAGATAAAGATTGATAAAAGGTAGGTGGATGGATGGATAGATTGATGGAAGGATGGATGGATAAATGACGGGTTGATAAATGGATGAATGAATGAGTGGTAGATAGATAAATAGATTAGATAGATAGATAGATAGATAGACAGACAGACAGACAGATAGTTAGTTAGATAGATAGATTTATAAATTTATAAAAATAGAGGGGCAGTATGGAGGAGATAGAGAAATACATGCTCCAACTTTATAAATACAAAATGAGGGAGGTACAGCAAAACACTATTAAACTGTTTTCTTTAACATGTCTATACTTTTAACTATTAAATAATCTGATTTAAATTTTGAAACATTCATTTGTCCAGATATTCCTAAAATAAAATCTATTGGTGGTTTCCATTTTCACTCAAAATTTTAAGATAGAAAAATAGAAGAAAATGTACAGACTTCAGTGGACTTTGGAGTTAATCAAGAATACATTCAGATAGTTTATCATCCTTGCTGTTGTTACTATATATCAAATCCAAATGATGAATTGCCCCACTGTACCAGATTCTGGCCTGTCACTTAGCAGCTCTGGTTTTTCTCTTGTTAAGTCCAGTCACCTAGACAGAGACTAGAATTCCTCAACTAAGATAGGAATCCACTCAAACAGGGAGAGCTACACAGTAAAGGGACAAGATAGAAGGGCACAGTGGAATGTCCCCTTCAGTGTTTCCAGGGCACTGTTTTCTGACCCATAGGTGAATCTGGAGTGCAAATTCCCCTGATGGTAGTCCCCATGACATGTAGGGTAGACTCTATTTTGCCACTCAGCCACTTACCAGACAAGTAAATTCCAGAGTATTTCTTCTCTCTGACTCAACAGGCCAAACAGCTCCAAGATTCCAAGAGAATCCCATATGGAGATCAGGGGCTACAAAACAAAAGCCTACGGAAGGTATGACTCAGTTTTTATAAGAGATTTCCTTTTTAAAATATGTTTATTATTATGCAATTGAATTGATTCTAGTGAATCTGAATGTGTTCTAATTTTTTAAACATTATATAGCCATTTGGGGTGCTAAGTCTAAGATAGATATTTCATGATAAAGTTTTGCTCATACCTAATTACCAATTAATGCAAACTTTAATCATATATGGATTCAGAATTACAAGTAATTTAACAGAAGTAGACATACTAGATGTGAAAATACAATAGTTGAATTAGAATCTAAACAGATCATAACAGTCCCCTGTATCAGGGTCCAATAAAATAGTATCAGTTATATACAATGATCATAAAATAGTCTCAGAAGCAGCTGTATATGATTAAAAACACATCCCTTGTATTTTCATGTCTGCATCATGATTTTGTACAAATTATGAAGCACTGAGCAAATTAGTTAACTTCCCCATGTGTGGGGAGCCGCCCTCACATTCGCCATTACAAGATGACGCTGACATCCTGTGTTTTAAGTAGTAAACAAATAATCTGCGCATGTGCCAGTGTAGTTCTCCACTCCATGTGCTCTGCCTTCTCCGTGACGACAACTCGGCCAATGGGCTGCAGCCAATCAGGGAGCGACATGTCCTAGGCAGAGGATAATTCTCCTTAAAAGGGACGGGGTTTTGCCATTTTCTCTCTTGCTCCTGAAGAAGTAAGCAATAAAGCTTTTGCCGCAGAAGATTCCGGTTGTCCTGAGCATGTTCTTTCCAGTGGGAACAAAAGCTCGGGTAATACCCATGTATCAATGTTCTCATCCAAAGAGTAAAGATAATTGTACCTGTCTCAAAAGACTGATGTTTCTTCACATTTAAGATATGATACATAAAGCATTAAGAATCATTACCAATTAAAGCCTGCAAAATAAAATGGAACTGAGAATGAAATGTATTGTCTATGGAATTAGATAGGGGTTGAATTTGAAGAGATATTCTTTACCAAAAAAAGTGTGTGTGTGTACACACACACACACTCATACTGTATCTTCATGTCTGTGAGTACACATGTCCATATGCCACAGAACACATATGTCAGGCATTAGTTCTTGCCTTTGACTATGTTTGAGGCAGTCTGTTGTACAAATTTATGGCCTGAAAGCTTCCAGGGAAATTCCAGTTTCTATTCGCATCTTCCAGGAAGAAAACGGGTTACCGATGTAGCATGCAGTTATATTCATTTTAGAGACATCTGAGATCAAGTCTTCTTGCTTGTAAAGTGGCAAATCCTGTGTCCGGAGAGCCATCTCCCCAGCTCATAGAAAATCTAATCAGTACAGTAACTTTCTAATGAAGTCATGGTTGTGACTAATGTGTTATGATGTCAGAGACTATGATAGAATTCCTTGTTTCTTTACTGAGATTATGAGCAGGACCCAGCAAATTTGGCCTGCAGTAGGCATTTTATGTAAAGTTTAATTTTAATCCTCAGAATTGTCTGAATATATACTATCAATGTATTTAGACTTTTAAATGTAGGTCATAATAAATGGATCCAGTAAAATTTGAATTCAAATTTGACAGTCTAGATAGAAATTGAAAAAAAATGCATGCTTATTAGAGGAGAGAAAATAGAACAGCCAGAAACCATGGAATTGGGACATATTCAAGAAACCTGGGATCAGGGGCTGGTAAGTGGCTCAGCATGTACAAGCACTTGCAGCAAAAACCTGAGGGCCTGAGTTTGATCTCTGAAGCTTGTGACAAAAAGTCCAATGTGGTAGCATGTATCTGTCACCCCAGCATTCCTATTCAGAGTAGAGGCAGAGATAGGAAAATTGTCCAAAGGTCCATGGAGATAACAGAAGCCTGGACTATCCAGCACAATAAAAACAGCAAGAGAGACCCTGCCTAAAAAGGAAGAAAAGAACTAACTCCCAAATGGTGTCTTATGATGTCTACACACATGCTTGGAGCACATGCATGCACACACAAAAAACACATACATACACACAGAAAGAGAGTATTAATAATGAAAATTACAAAATTTATAACATAATTATAACTCAACTTACTTCAAACCTTGATAGAATAACTCACTTCAGCAATACTAGAAATAAAGAAACTGAGACAGGGAGTTGGGGATGTATAGTGAATTCTAGGATAGCTCAGGCTACCCAAAGAAACCTTGACTTAAACAAAAGCAAAACCAAACCCATCCAACCAAACAAATGAAAACAAAAACTCTCCAGACAGCTGTTCTAATATGAAGCCACTTTTGCCCCAAGATGAGAAATACAAGCCTCGTGTGGACTGCTGGTCAGAAGACAACTAAGCGTTCAATAATAACGCAATGTCATTTTAAGCATTAGATTCTAATCTTTGTTTTGTATGCTGTTATCAGAATGTAAGTTTTGTCATTGAATTTAAAATTTGAAGGTACTGTGAAAACAATATGATAATTCCAGGTAGACATCTTAACACAGATCTGAGCTGCACAGAGAAGATGACTCAATGAAGAAATACAGAAAATATTAAATTTGGGCATCTGGTTCAAATCAATTTCAGAAGCTAGAGAATAGCATCAATTACCTTCTACACTGGACTTAACTTTATTAGTGTGGAATGCAGAAAGACCAATTATTGTTTACTTCAGTGGACTTAGATAACCTCAGCCCCAGAGCATCCCAAATCTACCCAGGCACAGTTGCCATTGTTCAGAAAATCTGGCTCAGAACTCCAAAGTATGGGAACTGTTTATGCATTTAGTATAGCATAAGAGATCAAGGCATTGAAAACCTGCACTGTTAATCAAGGGTCTCTGAGCCATTATGGGATGAGCTCTCATTCACAACTTTGCAAAGTGAATGGTCACCAGTGTGAGATCGCAGGATAGAAGATGGAAGATACACTGGCATGCCTATGGTCCCAACTCCTGGTGTTCAGCCAGTTACTTCCTATGCCTCACTTTCCCTATCTGCAGAGAGGACTGCTGTGGAGTGTGCATGAGAGAAAGCATATACTGCTCAACACACTGTGTGCATCACGATTAGACCTCCGTGACCATTAACTGAGGGTGCTAAGCCATTAGTCATTTTCTAATGACATCCTCATTTACGATTATCCCTTTTTCTTGTTTTCTCACCTTCTTTATTTTTAAGCCTGATCACTAAGAAAAGAGCAAATTCCATCAGAGATTGTGCTGTATAATTTTGTCCTCTTTTTGTATTGTTTAAACTAACATGCAGTATGCAGAAGTATTCAGTCGGTCCTTGGTGAATTAAAGAGGCATCAGTATTACCAGCATTAGCATTCGTTATGTGTTTCTTCTGTGGGACCCGTGCTAAGGGTTTTGCATGCTTGAACTCCTTTAATCTTCACACACAGTTCTGAAATGTAAGTACTCTATGAATGAAATACATTTTTGATGAATTACAAGAATACCTTTGTCATTGCCATAGCAACAGAGGTCTGGAAATATAAGTCCAATTTTAGAAACCATAATCACAGTTGTGTCTCTTTTTTTCTGGCTCAATTTTAACATACTGTTCAAGGCATTTATATATCACATAAATAAAGACATATAAATGTTAATTATATTTATTGATTCCCCAAATTGAAAGCAGGCATTGCAGAATAAAGACCCTCAAAAATACTGATCATTTTGTAAATAGAGATACATACACAGACACAGGAAGTTCTGGGTACTGTTTTAAAGACATGTAACACATAATAAGAATGCTTATGTGAATTTTGGGAGCTTGGTTTGATTTTCACTGCTTAATGCTTTAAAACATTAGTGTTCTAATGAAACAAACATGATTCCGCAGGGAGAGTACAATCTTTGCATGAATGTTCAGTATGAATTTTGTTCTTAAAAGAAACTATCTTAGGTGAATATCTTATACATCTATGGGTACAGCCCAAGCCCTCTGTGACTTATATGGGTCAAACACATCTCTAAAACATGTTTAAAAGATGTATTAAAGGAAATGCTAGGCAGTGCTGCTTAACCAAACAATGTCAAAAGAGATTTGGTTTAGTGGTTAAAGCACTAAACCTAGGCACAAAGCAATTTGATAAAATTATTATTATCAATTGGTGTTCTAATCTTTCCATGTTCCATTTTTCTCTATGCATGGATTTTATAATATCTTTGCACCTTTGAAAATCACATGAGCATGGCATTACCCAAAAAGAGTCATTACCTTCACAGCAGCAAAGAATAGCACTTGAGAAGGGACTCAGATTAAATCCATATTTACCAAAGACTATTTAGTTAAGAATTTTCTTTAAAATGCCACTGAATACGTTAATAAATGGTTTTAAAGCAGAAAATATTTCACTAGAGTAAGATGTCTCATTACTTTTTTTTGTGTCTTAAGTGCTTGACTTTTTGGGCAACCAGACTGACCTTTCCACTCACTGCATATCTATTGTTCCTTATCCTCCAGAAGATAGTTGAAGAAAGATAAAAAGAAGGCCCTTAAAGTACTAAACACTGCTGACAAAATGGTTATGCCAAGGATTGTGATAATGACAGTAATACTGACTGCATTTTCTTTTTTTTTCTTTTTTTAATTTTTTTATTACATATTTTCCTCAATTACATTTCCAATGCTATCCCAAAAGTCCCCCATACCCTCCCACCCACTTCCCTACACACCCATTCCCTTTTTTTTTTTTTTTTTTTTTTTTGGCCCTGGCGTTCCCCTATCCTGGGGCATGTACAGTTTGCGTGTCCAATGGGCCTCTCTTTCCAGTGATGGCTGACTAGGCCATCTTTTGATACATATGCAGCTAGAGTCAAGAGCTCCGGGGTACTGGTTAGTTCATAATGTTGTTCCACGTATAGGGTTGCAGATCCCTTTAGCTCCTTGGCTACTTTCTCTAGCTCCTCCATTGGGAGCCCTGTGATCCATCCAATAGCTGACTATGAGCATCTACTTCTGTGTTTGCTAGGCCCCGGCATAGTCTCACAAGAGACAGCCACATCTGGGTCCTTTCGATAAAATCTTGCTAGTGTATGCAATGGTGTCAGCGTTTGGAAGCTGATTATGGGGTGGATCCCTGGATATGGCAGTCTCTACATGGTCCATCCTTTCGTCTCAGCTCCAAACTTTGTCTCTGTAACTCCTTCCATGGGTGTTTTGTTCCCAATTCTAAGGAGGGGCATAGTGTCCACACTTCAGTCTTCATTCTTCTTGAGTTTCATGTGTTTAGCAAATTGTATCTTATATCTTGGGTATCCTAGGTTTTGGGCTAATATCCACTTATCAGTGAGTACATATTGTGTGAGTTCCTTTGTGAATGTGTTACCTCACTCAGGATGATGCCCTCCAGGTCCATCCATTTGGCTAGGAATTTCATAAATTCATTCTTTTTAATAGCTGAGTAGTACTCCATTGTGTAAATGTACCACATTTTCTGTATCCATTCCCCTGTTGAGGGGCATCTAGGTTCTTTCCAGCTTCTGGCTATTATAAATAAGGCTGCTATGAACATAGTGGAGCATGTGTCCTTCTTACCGGTTGGGGCATCTTCTGGATATATGCCCAGGAGAGGTATTGCTGGATCCTCCGGTAGTACTATGTCCAATTCTCTGAGGAACCGCCAGACTGATTTCCATAGTGGTTGTACAAGCCTGCAATCCCACCAACAATGGAGGAGTGTTCCTCTTTCTCCACATCCTCGCCAGCATCTGCTGTCACCTGAATTTTTGATCTTAGCCATTCTGACTGGTGTGAGGTGGAATCTCAGGGTTGTTTTGATTTGCATTTCCCTGATGATTAAGGATGTTGAACATTTTTTCAGGTGCTTCTCTGCCATTCAGTATTCCTCAGGTGAGAATTCTTTGTTCAGTTCTGAGCCCCATTTTTAATGGGGTTTTTTGATTTTCTGAAGTCTACCTTCTTGAGTTCTTTATATATGTTGGATATTAGTCCCCTATCTGATTTAGGATAGGTAAAGATCCTTTCCCAATCTGTTGGTGGTCTTTTTGTCTTATTGATGGTGTCTTTTGCCTTGCAGAAGCTTTGGAGTTTCATGAGGTCCCATTTGTCAATTCTCCATCTTACAGCACAAGCCATTGCTGTTCTATTCAGGAATTTTTCCCCTGTGCCCATATCTTCAAGGCTTTTCCCCCACTTTCTCCTCTATAAGTTTCAGTGTCTCTGGTTTTATGTGAAGTTCCTTGATCCACTTAGATTTGACCTTAGTATAAGGAGATAGGTATGGATTGATTCGCATTCTTCTACATGATAACAACCAGTTGTGCCAGCACCAATTGTTAAAAATGCTGTCTTTTTTCCACTGGATGGTTTTAGCTCCCTTGTCGAAGATCAAGTGACCATAGGTGTGTGGGTTCATTTCTGGGTCTTCAATTCTATTCCATTGGTCTACTTGTCTGTCTCTATACCAGTACCACGCAGTTTTTATCACAATTGCTCTGTAGTAAAGCTTTAGGTCATGCATGGTGATTCCACCAGAGGTTCTTTTATCCTTGAGAAGACTTTTTGCTATCCTAGGTTTTTTGTTATTCCAGATGAATTTGCAGATTGCTCTTTCTAATTCGTTGAAGAATTGAGTTGGAATTTTGATGGGGATTGCATTGAATCTGTAGATTGCTTTTGGCAAGATAGCCATTTTTACAATGTTGATCCTGCCAATCCATGAGCATGGGAGATCTTTCCATCTTCTGAGATCTTCTTTAATTTCTTTCTTTAGAGACTTGAAGTTTTTATCATACAGATCTTTCACTTCCTTAGTTAGAGTCACTCCAAGATATTTTATATTATTTGTGACTATTGAGAAGGGTGTTGTTTCCCTAATTTCTTTCTCAGCCTGTTTATTCTTTGTGTAGAGAAAGGCCATTGACTTGTTTGAGTTAATTTTATATCCAGGTACTTCACCGAAGCTGTTTATCAGGTTTAGGAGTTCTCTGGTGGAATTTTTAGGGTCACTTATATATACTATCATATCATCTGCAAAAAGTGATATTTTGACTTCCTCTTTTCCAATTTGTATCCCCTTGATCTCCTTTTGTTGTCGAATTCTGACTGCATTTTCAATTTGCACACTTTTATTGAACTTGCCAGTTATACTGGTGACCATTTTTCAGGAACAATCCACTCTATACTCCTAACATGACCTTTATGTTCTCGCATGCATTTATGCATAAATTCGTTTTACACAGATCAGTAATATTAACCAAAGACTGGTAGACATATCTCAAATTTAATGTTCAGGTTCATATGTACAGCCCTTATTTATAAATATAATGGTATGAAAATGCTTTTATAGTTAAATGATTGCTAAATAATAATATTTCAAACACTTCCTCTTCAGTCCATGGTGGCATTAGCAATAGGACTAACAGACTACCTCTGGGAGGCAACCACAGGAAAAAAACATTCATAGAAAAAAAATTCTAAAATTGTTTTAAATTTTAACTAAATAGTAGTGTCTAAATTTGAAACATGAATTTCCAAAAAAGTAGAATTGATCAAGCATGTCAATATGTTTTCAATGAAAATATTAAACAGATAGAATAAGAGTCTCTATATATTTGCTATCACTAACTAGTTACTTGCTAATTTTTTGAGTAGTTCATTTCAGTATTTATGTACATATAAACTTCACTCATGTCAATATTAGCATGCCTTTATTAAATGCAGTAAATCACACAAACACACACATCATGATAAAGGGGAGGGGTACATGGAATGAAAGAGTTTGATGGGGTAGGGAGATCAAAGAATCACAACCTTAGTATTTTGAAAATAAATAGTACTCCAACATCAAGCCTAAGAAGCCCAAATTTGAGTTGTTGGTGTATGTTTTTCAAAAATAATGTCCCAAAATATAAGAGGTTATTTATGTTGCTTGTGGTTGCCTTCCAGAAGTAGACTGTTAGTCCTATTTTTAATGACACACGGACAGAAGATGAAGAACCTGAAGAATCTGAGCTAGAGCCCAAGAGAGCAAGTATAGCCAAGTAATCCTGAACACCAAGCAGCCTGCTAAAAACATCACATTTTCTGCTATCAATTTACACTACAGAGCAATAATAACAAAAAATACCTGATACTAACACATAGACAGAGACAGACATGTTGATCAATGGAAAAAAAGAATAGAAGGTACAGGCATGAGTCAACAGAACTACAGTTACCTGATTTTTGACAAAAATTCCAAGACATATCCTCGAGAAAAGTTAGCACTTTCAAGAGTAGTGTTGAGAAAGCTGGAAATGAGCATGTTAAAGGCTGAGATTGGAGCCTATCTCTTACCCTGAACTAAACTCAGCTGAAGGTGGTTCAAGGACCTCCACATAAGATCCAATACTCCATATTTATTAGAGAAAAAAGTACATTTAAACACAAAGGCATAAATAAACATTTTGAAAAATGGGAGTCTAGTAGCACAGGAAATAAGATCAAGAATAAAGAGATGAATATTCACAAACTAAGATGCTTCTGTATATCAAAGGAAACCCAAACTGGTGAAGTTGCATCCCACAGAGCAGGAGAAAATCTTTATGGCTATATTTCCAACAGAAAATTAGTGACAATAATACACAGGGGACCAAAAACACCAAAAATGAAGAAAAATCAGCTATTCAACAAAGACATGAACTATATGACTAAATAGGGAGTGTTCTCAAAAGAAGAAATAAAAGAGACCAATTAAAACATTTTTTTAAAAGTAAGCAACATTCTTGCCCAACAGGGATCCCACAAAAGCCAGAAGAATTGTCAAAAACACAAGTGACAACAAATGCTGGCATTGTTTTTGGCAAAGGAGGTACCCTTGCACACTGCTGAGGGAGTGGGAACTAGCTCTGTAGCCACTTTACAAGCTACTTCTAAGGTCCTCAAAACCTTAGAAGTAGGTTTATGGTCCTAAAACACCATATCCCTAATTGGGCATACCCAAAGGAATCTACATCTTAAGAGATACTTGTACATTCCTGCCCCAGTCACAATAGCTATGAAACAGATTCAACCTAGATGCTCATCAACTGATATTTTCTAATCATCAAAAGGCCATCAGCTGGGGCCATGGGTCAGAAAGGCTACTTCCAGGACAGAAGATCTCTGTGTATTGCCCACAGCAGTAGATTTCCCTGAAGATGTCTTCTTCAGACAATACTCTGGGTTTTCCCAGCACTAAGCTTTCGGGTAAGTAACCATAAAATACGGCAATAGCTTCATCTTAAGTCCAACAGGCCAGTACTCCTAGCAGTTTCAAATATATCTCAGCCAGTTGATAGTGATTTCTACCAGCCACTTTGCAGTAATTCTACAATTCAGCCAGAAGTGCTCCTGACCCCTGCTTCAGTTCTTAAAAAGTTATTGAACTCACTCTGGTTTTCTGTCCGCAGTTTCCATGAGACACTAAAAGACTCCTGCTTTTGAATAATCAGGCCTATAGTGTCCCTGGCCTCCCTTACGCTGCTTTGTCTTGTAACGACACGGAGCCAGTCTAGGCTGCACACAGTCCAGGACTTCCTTTGGTCAGTGCTGTTCCCTTCCAGAGTGCTCTATGGGCTATTTAGTAGATCAGAAGAGAACATTTTCCTGGCTCTTACTCCATCTGTAACACAAATGGAATAAGTCCATAAACAAAGACTCAAAATCCACCATCCAAAGTAGAAACTCTTGGCATCTGCTATTGCCTAATGTTCACTTACAAAAAGAAAAAAAAACCAACCAAAAAAACAAAAATCAAAAAACCAGAATTAGAAAGACTGGAAAGAAGAGGAATTCTATCCCACAAAACCCAAATGGTCAATTACTAGCCATAGTGATTGCAGACATTTATTGTTTTTTTTTCCCTGGGAACTAAAATTAAAACTGTTATTATTCCCATCACTTAATGGTTTAAGTTCAACAAATGCTTGTAGATCTTTCAACACTCAAAAAACCTTTGTCTTAATAGGAACTCATTCAAAATATAGGATAGTAATTAAAGAAAACTGCTGGTGTTTATTGCCTGATATTCTGACTATTAAAATGAGCTATGTATGAAAAATGTATATCGTAAGTGGCAATTATGGTTGGGATGGGAATAATTTGTATTAAACTAAATATAGATGATTTATGTGTTTCCTGCAATAGCACTTTTAATCTTGGATATTTGATATGATTCACAACACAGAGATAGGTGATATTAACAAGGATGTCATAAAAATATCTAGTTTCTACTTTATATTTGATTAAAAAATTGCCAATAATTAGAACATTTTTCTCCTTGCTGAAATCGTTCTAAGAAAACTACTTCTCTTAAAGGTGCTTGTTGAAGCGTAGACACCATTTGCTGCAAAAGCACATCTGTTCAAGTTTGCTGCAGAATCTATTCTGACTTTTCATTTGCTTTTAAGGTGTACAGTTTGTGGCTTAATGGTAACTAAAATGATAGAACATGACATTAGCTACAGCCTTTGTTTAGGAAAACAACTGACAAATCCAAAATGATTTCACACTGATGTGGTTGCTAGGTGCCTCAAGTATTTTATTGCTTATTTTTATCCACACCTGCTTCCAAAAATTATCTGAAGTAGCTGATATAAGACACAAAAAAAGCAGGAGGGCTCTGCCGGAGCACCTGGGGGAGCCATCTTGGGTCCCGGATCTCTCAGAGACTAGTCTGCACAGGTGAGAGTGTGAACTGCAGAAGCTACACAGCTTCTGGGACAGGCAGAAGCAACACAGCTTCTGGGAAAGGCCCTGTTTTGGGCCTTCATCTTCAACCAGTAGGCAGGTACGAACGCCAGATATCTCTGCACCTTCCCTGCAAGAGGAGAGCTTGCCTGCAGAGAGTACTCTGATCACTGAAACTCAGGATAGAGCTACACTCCCAGGTCTGCTGTCAGAGGCTAACATAATCACAGGAGGTACAAGCTCCAACCAGAGACCACTCTAACAAATAACTCCAGAGATTACCAGATGGCAAAAGGCAAAAGAAAGAATCTTACTAACAGAAACCAAGACCACTCACCATCATCAGAACCCAGCACTCCCACCTCAGCCAGTCCTGGATACCCCAACACAGCTGAAAAGCAAGACTCGGATTTAAGTTCATATCTCATGATGCTGATAGAGGACATGAAGAAGAACTTTAATAACTCACTTGAAGAAATACAGAAGAACACTGCTAAAGAGGTAGAAGTCCTTAAAGAAGCACAGGAAAATACAACCAAACATGTGAGGGAATTGAACAAAACCATACAAGGCCTAAAAAGGGAAGTAGAAACAATAAAGAAAACCCAAAGTGAGAAAACGCTGGAGATAGAAAACCTAGGAAACAAATCTGGAACCATAGATTCGAACATCAGCAACAGAATACAAGAGATGGAAGAGAGAAACTCAGGAGCAGAAGATTCCAAAGAGAAAATGGGCACAACAATCAAAGAAAATGCAAAATGCATAAAGATCCTAACTCAAAACATCCAGGAAATACAAGACACAATGAGAAGACCAAACCTATGGATAATAGGAGTAGATAAGAATGAAGATTTTCAACTTGAAGGGCCAACAAATATCTTCAACAAAATTATAGAAGAAAACTTCCCAAACCTAAAGAAAGAGATGCCCATGAACATACAAGAAACCTACAGAACTCCAAATAGACTGGACCAGAAAAGAAATTCCTCCCGACACATAATAATCAGAAAAACAAATGCACTAAATAAAGATATTAAATATTAAAAGCAGTAACAGAAAAAGGTCAATTAACATATAAAGTCAGGCCTAGTAGAATTACACTGGACTTCTCACCAGAGACTATGAAAGTCAGAATAGCCTGGACAGATGTTATGCAGACCCTAAGAGAACACAAATGCCAGCCCAGGCTACTATACCCAGCAAAATCCTCAATTACCATAGATGGAGAAACCAAAGTATTCCATGATAAAATCAAATTCACACAATATCTCTCCACGAATTCCATGAATCCAGCCCTTCAAAGGATAATAAAGGGAAAACACCAACACAAGGATGGAAACTACATCGTAGAAAAAGCAAGAAAGTAATCCTTCAACAAACCTAAAAGAAGACAGCCGCAAGAACAGAACCCCAACTTTAACAACAAAAATAACAGGAAGCAACAATTATTTTTCTTTAATTTCTCTTAACAACAATGGACTCAATTCCCCCAATAAAAAGACATAGGCTAATAGATTGGCTACACAAACAGGACCCAACATTTTGCTGCTTACAGGAAACCCACCTCAAGGAAAAGGACAGACACTACCTCAGAGTGAAAGGCTGGAAAACAATTTTCCAAGCAAATGGACTGAAGAAACAAGCTGGAGTAGCCATTCTAATATCGAATAAAATTGACTTCCAATCCAAAGTTATCAAAAAAAAAAAAAAAAAGACAAGGCGGGGCACTTCATATTCATGACAGGTAAAATCTACCAAGATGAACTCTCAATTCTGAATATCTATGCTCCAAATGCAAGGGCAGCCACATTCATTGAAGAAACTTTAGTAAAGCTCAAACCACACATTGCAGCTCACACAATAATAGTGGGAGACTTAAACACCCCACTCTCACCAATGGACAGATCTTGGAAACAGAAACTAAACAGTGACACATGGACACTAACAGAAGTTATGAAACAAATGGATTTAATTGATATCTACAGAACATTTTATCCTAAAACAAAAGGATATACCTTCTTCTCAGCACCACAGGGTAACTCCTCCAAAATTGACCATATGATTGCTCACAAAACAGGCCTCAACAGATACAAAAATATTGAAATTATCCCATGCATCCTATCTGATCACCATGGACTAAGACTGAACTTCAATAACAACATAAACAATAGAAAGCCAACATTCATCTGGAAACTGAACAGCACTCTACTCAATGATTCATTGATCAAGGATGAAATAAAGAAAGAAATTAAAGACTTTTTAGAGTTTAATGAAAATGAAGCCACAACATACCCAAACTTACCGAACACAGTGAAGGCAGTCCTAAGAGAAAAACTCATAGCCTTGAGTGCCTCCAAAAAGAAACTAGAGAGAGCATACAATAGCAGCCTGACAGCACACCTAGAAGCTCTAGAACTAAAGAAAGCAAATTCACCCAAGAGGAGTAGACAGCAGGAAATAATCAAACTCAGGGCTGAAATCAACCAAGTGGAAACAAAAATGACTATTCAAAGAATCAACCAAACCAGGACCTGGTTCTTTGATAAAATCAACAAAATCGATAAATCCTTAGCCAGACTCACTAGAGGGCACAGGGATAGTATCCTAATTACCAAAATCAAAAATGAAAAAGGAGACATAACAACAGAACCTGAGGAAATCCAGAACATCATCAGATCCTACTACAAAACACTATACCTCAAAAAAAACTAGAAAACCTGTACGAAACGGACAAGTTTCTAGACAGATACCAGGTACCAAAGTTAAATCAGGATCAGATTAACGATATAAACAGTCCCATTTCCCCTAAAGAAATAGAAGCAGTCATCAATAGACTCGCAACCAAAAAAACAAACAAACAAACAAACAAAAAAAACCCAAGACCACATGGGTTTAGTGCAGAGTTCTATCAGACCTTCAAAGAAGGCCTAATTCTAACTCTTCTCAAACTATTCCACAAAATAGAAACAGAAGGTACTCTACCCAATTCATTCTATGAAGCTACAAATACTCTGATACCTAAACCACACAAAGATCCAACAAAGAGAATCTCAGACCAATTTCCCTTATGAATATCAATACAAAATTGCTCAATAAAATCTTCTCAAACAGAATCCAAGAACACATCAAAACAATCATCCATCATGACCATGTAGGCTTCATCCCAGGGAAGCAGGGATAGTTTAATATACGGAAATCCATCAACAAAATCCACTATATAAACAAACTCAAAAACAAAAACCATATGGTCATCTCGTTAGATGCTGAGAAAGCATTTCACAAAATCCAACACCCCTTTATGATAAAAGTTTTGGAAAGATCAGGCATTCAAGGCCCATACCTAAACATAATAAAAGCAATCTACAGCAAACCAGTAGCCAACATCAAACTAAATGGAGAGAAACTCGAAGCAATCCCACTAATATCAGGAACTAGACAAGGCTGCTCACTTTCTCCCTACCTATTCAATATACTACTTGAAGTTCTAGCCAGCGCAGTTCGACAACAAAAGGATATCAAGGGGATCAAATTGGAAAGGAAGAAGTCAAAATATCAATATTTGCAGATGATATGATAGTATATATGTGACCCTAAAAATTCCACCAGAGAACTCCTAAACCTGATAAACAGCTTCAGTGCAATAGCTGGATATAAAATTAACTAAAACAAATCAATGGCCTTTGTCTACACAAAGGATAACCAGGCTGAGAAAGAAATTAAGGAAACAACACCCTTCACAATAGTCACAAATAATATAAAATATTTTGGTGTGACTCTAACTAAGGAAGTGAAAGATCTGTATGATAAGAACTTCAAGTCTCTGAAGAAAGAAATGAAAGATCTCAGAAGATGGAAAGATCTCCCATGCTCATGGATTGGCAGGATTAATATAGCAAAAATGACTATCCTGCCGAAAGCAATCTACAGATTCAATGCAATCCCCATCAAAATTCCAACTCAATTCTTCACTGAGATAGAAATGTTAATTTGGAAATTCATCTGGAAAAATAAAAAACCTAGAATAGCAAAAACTATGCTCAACAATAAAAGAACCTCTGATGGAATCACCATGCCTGACCTAAAGCTGTACTACAGAGCAATTTTGATAAAAACTGCACAGTACTGGTACAATGACAGACAGGTAGATTAATGGAATAGAATTGAAGACCCAGAAATGAACCCACACACGTATGGTCACTTGATTTTTGACAAGGAGCTAAAACCATCCAGTGAAAAGAATACAGCATTTTCAACTAATGTTGCCGGCACAAGTGGTGGTTATCATATAGAAGAATGGGAATCGATCCATTCTTATCTCCTTGTACAAAGCTCAAGTCTAAGTGGATCAAAGACCTCCACATAGGACCAGAGACACTGAAATTTATAGAGGAGAAAGTGGGAAAAGCCTAGAAGATATGGGCATAGGGGGAAAAATTCCTAAATAGAACAGCAATGGCTTGTGCTGTAAGATCAAAAATTGACAAATGAGACCTCATAAAATTGCAAAGCTTCTGTAAGGCAAAAGACATTGTCAATAAGACAAAAAGGCCACCAACAGAGTGGGAAAGTATGTTTACCAATCCTAAATCAGATAGGGGACTAATATCCAATATATACAAAGAGCTCAAGAAGCTGGATTCCCGAAATTCAAATAACCCCATTAAAAAATGTGGTACAGAGCTAATCAAAGAATTCTCAACTGAGGAATACTGAAGGGCTGAGAAGCACCTGAAAAAAATGTTCAACATCCTTCATCATCAGGGAAATGCAAATCAAAACAACCTTAAGATTAAACCTCACACCAGTCAGAATGGCTAAGATCAAAAATTCAGATGACAGCAGATGCTGGCAAAGATGTGGTGAAAGAACAACACTCCTTCACTGCTGGTGGGATTGCAAGCTTGTAAAACCACTCTTTAAGTCAGTCTGGAGGTTCCTCAGAAAATTGGATATAATACTACCGGAAGATCCACCAATGCCTCTCCTGGGCATATACCCAGAAGAAGTTCCAACTGGTAATAAGAGCACATGCTCCACTATGTTCATAGAAGCCTTATTTATAATAGTCAGAAGCTGGAGAGAACCCAGATGTTCCTCAACAGAAGAATGGATACAGAAAATGTGGTACATTTACACAATGGAGTACTACTCAGCTATTAAAAACAATCAATTTATGAAATTCTTGGACAAATGGATGTATCTGGAGGATTTCATCCTTAGTGAGGTAACACAACCACAAAAGAAGTCATTAGATATGCACTCACTGATAAGTGGATATTAGTCCAGAACCATAGAACACCCAAGATACAATTTGCAAAACACAAGAAAATCAAAAAGAGGGAAGACCAATGTGTGGATACTTCATTCCCCCTTAGAATAGGAAACAAAATACCCATGAAAGGAGTTACAGAGACAAAGTTTGGAGCTAAGACGAAAGGATGGACTATCCAGAGACTACCCCACTCAGGGATCCATCCCATAATCAGCCACCAAACCCAGACACTATTGCATATGCCAGAAAGATTTTGCCGAATTGACCCTGTTATAGCTATATCGTATGAGGCTATGCCAGTGCTTGGCAAATACAGAAGTGGATGCTCACAGTCATCTATAAGATGGAACACAGGGTCCCCAGTGGAGAAGCTAGAGAGAGCAACCAAGGAACTGAAGGGGTCTGCAACCCTATAGGTGGAACAACAATATGAACTAACCAATATGTCCAGAGCTCATATCTGTAGCTGCATATGTAACAGAAGATGGCCTAGTTGGCAATCACAGGGAAGAGAGGCCCCTTGGTATTGCAAACTTTACATGCCCCATTACAGGGGAATGCCAGGGCTAAGAAGCGGGGGTGGGTGGGTAGGGGAGCAGGACAGAGGGAGGTTATAGGGAACTTTTGGGATAGCATTTGAAATGTAATAAAGAAAATATCTAATAAAAATTTTTTTAAAAAGATTTTTAAAAGAAAGAAAGAAAGAAAGAAAGGAAGAAAGAAAGAAAGAAAGAAAGAAAGAAAGAAAGAAAGAAAGAAAGAAAGAAAGAAAGAAAGAAAGAAAGAAAGAAAAGAAAATGAAAAAAGACTCAAATAAAATAAGACCAAAGCCTATTAGAAAAAGACTAAAAGATTGGGGTGAAGCAGTTGATCTTTGCAGACTCCTCCAGTAAGACTGCCATTCTAAATCATGTGAACTTCCTGACCCACACTTGCCTGAACAAGGCAGCTTTATGTAGGAGATAGATGCTAGGGTAGAAATTGCAAGTCTTCAGGTCCCTCCATAGCCTTGTTATCAATTTTCTCGATCATCAGCATGAAGCAATAGAACAATGGGAAGAGAAGGAAGAAAAGTGAAAATGGAGGAAGAACAGGCTGGCTCTACTCACTACAGCATGCATTGTTCATGTGTGGTGTGTGATTTTGAGGCTCTGCAGCTACCAGTGGGCATCTATGTTCTAGCCTCAGAAAATACTCATCTATGCTGAGAGAGGGGGTGATGCTGTGTCCTGAACAAAAATATCATTTCAGAGAAATACACTTTTGTGTGACAAGTCCCACTCAGGGCCACAGGAAAGTGAGAGATGCAAGGAAATGGTATCCAAAGAGCAAAGCTTCTAGAACACTGACTGTCCTTGAGATCCCAGGCATTGATGGATCTATAATGCTCCAGTATGGCCCCACTTCTGCCCTTTTCTCCACGTGGCCTTTCCTGTCTTCTCTGCTCTGTTTCCCTTATGTGCTCTCCAAGGGAAACGCATAGGAGTGCCAATATGAACCACTTTGAAAATCACCACATATGGGAATCCTCACATGTTGCCTGTAAGAGTCCAGACTGATCATCTTCCAATGTAATAGGTAGAAAAATAAACAATAATAATAGAAAAAGAGGAATGCTTGCATCCTAAGAGGAAGGTCAATAGGACTGATCAGAAACAAAGACAAAAGAAAAAACACAGCATGCTGGAATCATGCCTGAAGGACTGACGAAGGCATTTTATAACCGGGACAATGAGAATAGGAAGAAGATGGAAAGATAGAAAGAGAGAGATACAGTTTAACAATAGACAGATGAGCCCATGTAAAGCTTGGCAACTTATGCCTGTTTTAGTACAGGGAGCAAGAATGTCTTTGGACCAAACTATGCACAGTTGGAAACAATGGAGAGAATGACATGTCCTTTACCTACTGACAAAGTGACCTTTCCCAAGATAGGCTCAAATATTGCATGCAATGCTTGGTGGGAAAAAGTTAAATCTATAGAGTGACAGCATACATTATGGTCCTTGCTCAAAAGTTTCATTCTCTATATGACCATTGGCCTCTCTCTTCAGTGTCTTCTAAACACATATATCCAAATCACAACTTTTAATCTATCACTATCTGTTGTTCATTCCCATTTTTATGTATGTCTACTGCACTATCAACTCCTTGTTGTATACTAGGTGCTTGTTTGTGACTTACTATGCTGCAGTCGGGTGCTTGGTCCTGTGGAGGCTTGCTGCTACAGTGACAGGGGGTGCTATAGGGGTAAGGCAGGAGTGGCTGGGTGTGGGGGGAGAGTACCTTCTTAGAGGCAAAGGGAAACAAAATAATGTTGAGTCAATTTTTAACTAGTATTATTATCAATATTATTCTTGTGTATGTGCTACGTGCCTTGTGTATGCAAGTGTTTGTGTGCTAAGGCATGAGTGTGGAGAAAGTAGGACAACTTGAGGAAGTCTGTTCTCTCTGTCCTCCATGGGATCTATGGACTGAACTTAGATTGTCAGGCTTGACCACTAAATGCTTTTACCTACTGAAGCAGCTTGTTGGCAATTGGTTCTAAGTAGAGATCATTGTAGTGTCTTAGAAGACAGTACCCAGGTAGGAAGATGGAAAAAGGCGAGTGCACTGGATAGAATCTGTAGTAGTGGGTTCTGTGTACAGAATAAAGGGAAATGAGGGATTTGGAATTTCGTTAAGATTTGAAATTAAAGTCATGACAGGGATGGGGTGCTGCTCACTGGAGCAGAGAAGGCAAAATACTGTCATTCTCTTTGCTCATTCACATCTTGTTACTTATTCTGTGTGTTTTCCATTATCTGCACTAAACGTGTGCCATAGATGAGGTGACTCAGTGAAGATGTCAAGCGTGCAGCTGAAAATGATCTGCAGCTCAGAAGAGAAGTCTAGACTACAAACATAAACAATTAGTCATCTTCATAAGGACTCTTCAGAGCTATGCATTTGGATGAGTTTCCTGGGAAGGCAGAGCCGTCAGAGACGAAAAGGGGGTCATGAACCTCTTTCTGACATTCAGTTTGAAAAGACAAGAAAGAACAATAAAAGCAAAATGGGGGAAAAATCCAGTGAAGCAGAAGGAAAATCCGGAAATAATGAGGAGTCTTAAGAGTAAATGTATGGTCAGCTGTCACAGAAGCCCCTCAATGTCAAATAAACTAACTGGAAATAACTAACAAGGTGAACATTGAATTCAACAATAGGAAACACATTTTTATAAGAATATTTTTCCAAGGTATTGTGAGGCAGAGGCCTGACCAAGATCATGTTAAACTGCACATGTGACTGAGAATAAAGTATGATACCTTTGTATGTCTATCATCTATCTATCTTTATCATCTATCTATATCTGTCTATCATCTATCTATCAGTCTCCTATCATCTATCTAGCTTCTATCATATTTCTATAATCTATCACCTATCATCAGTTATGTAATTTGTCTTTGTGTTTGCATTCACTAATAACAAATGCCATATCCTAGCTAAGCGATAAACCAAGCACATCACAGCACCTTACTACCTGAGCAACCTAAGTCTAGTCAGAGACTCCTTAGCTATATCTGTTTCTTGAAGTTTTCCCCTTACCTTATCCTCCTAAATTGTTTCAGAGTTTCTGACCAGAATATTAGGGTCTTCAATCCATTTGGAATTGATCTTTGTATAAATGGCGAGATGAGTATATGTTCATGCTTGTACATGTAGCTATCCATGTTTCCAAGCGTCCTTTGTTGAAGAAGCTGTCTTTCCTTCTGTGTGTTTTTGGTGCTTTGTTAAAACTCATGGGTCTATAGCTATGTGAGCTTACAGCTGTGTCCTCTTTTCTATCCTGTTGGTCTGCATGTCTGGTTTTGTGCCATTGCCATACCGTTTCAATTACTGTAGTTCTGAGGTGTGAATTATTCTTCTTTTATCTTTTTAAAAAATAATATGGAAGCTGAACAGGTGTTTTCATAGCTACCATAGCGAAGAGCTGCAGGTTGCTTTCCTTTGTGAGTTCACTCCAATACTTTATTCTTAGTTCTCAGGGTTTCCTGCTCTATCTGGGATCTTTTGTGTTCCCATGTTAAATGTTAAGTTTATGATATTTTTCTCCATTTTGAAAAGAATTATGTTGAATATACATATTGTTTTAGGTGCAATAACCATGTTCATATTGATTCTTCTAAGCCATGCCCTTCCAAGCCATGATCTTTCCATCTTGTGATGTCTTTATTTTGGAATCTTTATGGTCTATTGCTGTGGAATTACAGTTAGAAATGGTCTTTTCCCCAAAGAAGTCCTATGATCATACAGGGCTTCATTTGGCAATCTACTGGGACAGAGCAAGAGGAATAGTCAAGATGTTTTTTATAACAAGCCTATTCTTGACATGTGCTATGACCCAACTAATCCTGATCCATAATATATTCATAACATTGGTTATATTTCCACAAAGTTTCTGCAAGGACAAACCACATTCAAACTACAGAACAGTATTATCATATATTTTTCATCTCTGTATCTGTCTGCACTTGTGTCCATCCATCTGTCTAACTGTCCATCCCATTCATTAAGGATGCCTCAGGAGAGGTATTCAAGTAAAAGGCTAATAGAGTACAATGATATCTAGTTCTCTATTAGGCAAGTGTTGCTCAAAGGAGCTAATACATGCCTAAGTAGTGATGTCTGATGAGGACTATCCATGACAGAAAAAGATTAGATTTTAGAACAGTAATATAGAAGAATTCATGCCATGAGAGTGAGAAGGAACTGTCTGGGAAAGGGAAAATGGATCCCCAATGGAGCAAAGGAATGAGAGGCAGAATCATGGCCCTGAGAGGAGCCAGGAAGTGAATAATAGTTCCTCTCCAAGATCCAATTCATGGACCAGGCAGATGAACAGCAAGAATCCACTGCAGAGTTTAGTCAAGCAAATTCAAATCAAGCTGCAGGAAGCAAGGAGTAAAAGTATCCCCCATTGTGATTCCTTATTGAAAAGAAATTCCATTCCAAGCCCTCAAGATATGACTCTGCGGCAGTTCTACATACCAGTTGTACCCAGTATGGTGGGCTTCTTGCTTTAAGATGACAGGGTGAAAGTGGGGAGGAAGGGATGGGACACAGGTTCCCAGCAGTATAGCAGCCCTGCAGGAGAACTGACCTGCCTTCTTTTGATAAATTATAAGCTATTCTTCCCTTAAAACAGCACAAAGAAGATAAGATGAAAGAGTATATGAAGGGCCACATCAGGAGCTCTTTATGGTTTTCCTCTAAGAAAAGATGTGAAGCTTGAAAGAAGGGCCAAAGCCATGACAAACAGGATATGAAACTGGGGGGGGGGGGGGAGAATCAAACCTTTTTAATTAGCTTTAAGTAAAAATTATCTCTGAATAATTATTACTCTCTATTAAAGTTCCACTTTGCTGGTTTGGGAAAGAAAATGTGATCAGGTTTATGCCCAGGGGCCATGGTTAGATTATCTTGCCCTTACAAAGTTTACCCCTTGTAACTCTACAACACAGAAAGTAAGACGTCCCTTATAGAAACAAAATCTGACAGGAACTAGAGAGACAGACAACCATAGACCATGGTCTTCTGACCTATAACCTATCTGAGAGAAACACTCTGCTGTGGCAATTAGGAGTCCTGGCTCAGGACACAGGGTTTTTTTGTTTTTTGTTTTTGTTTTTTTCCCCACACAGCTCTGAACAATCCTCTCTCTGTAGAAGACTCAATGTACTTCTCAGTGGGACACCTGAACTAACCAGTTTGAACTTGACAAATGAAACCCACCTAATTCAAGGGCATTTACTTGCATCATTCCTGCTTTCTGATATTATCAGTTTTTCTCCTCAAACAACCAATACCAGGGTGGCCAATGATGCTGTGAGGATGCATAAAGGATCAAGAAAGGATATGGGGGAGGGGTGTAAAGATGAGTTCCTCGAGACATGTGAGACCACCACATGATAAATCAAAAGTTCAGCTTCTGTGTTATCTTCACACTGTAACTATTTTGGTTCCTTTGGTTTCTTATTTCTTGGAAAATGCCATGGTAGGTTTTTTTTTTTTTATGACATATCCTTATTTCCACAAACTTACCACCGACATCCCATCTCTTACATAGTTTCATTTCTACCACAGATCACCCTTGTTGATGGTGATGATGGTGGTGATAGTGATGGTGTATGTGTGTGTGTGGGTGCTTAGGCATGTATGTGTATGCATGTTTAGGCCAGAGTACAATGTTGGCGTCCTCTTCAGCCTCTTCCTACTTTACTTTCTGAGACAGTCTATCTCTGAACTTAAAGGTCACTAATCAGCCTTGTTGGTTGACTAGGAAAATCTCTGGAATCCTCCTATTTCACCGAGCTACATCCTCACCCCAGCTTCTCTGAGTCTTTATTTTACGATCTTTAATTAGTTATTTGGAGAAATATCACACTAGATAGAAAATATTTTTCTCCCCTAGAGGTCTGACTTATAAAAACCACAAACAACTACAAGCACCTTAGACAAACTAGTCAGGAAGTAAATTGCAAATGGAAAGATAATTTTTTAACAAAAAATCATTTGTATTTCTTTTTTATTTGATGTTTATTCAGTTTACATCCTGATCCCTGTCCTTCCTACCAATCCTCCCTCCAACATTCCCTCCCTCCATCTCCCTGCCCCTTCACCTCTGAGAAAGTATGACCACCCCCCCCCCACCCCAGGTATCCCCAACCCTGGCACAAATAGTCTATGTGGGGCTAGGCACTTCTTCTTCCACTGAGGCCAGACAAAGCAGCCCTGTTAGGAGAACGGGTTCCACAGATAGGCAGCAACTTTAGGGATATTCCCCACTCGCATTGTCCGAGAACCACATAAAACTGCAAATCTGCCACATGTGTGCAGAGGACCTGGCTCCATCCTCTGTATGCTCTTTGGTGGGTCAGTCTCTGAAAGCCCCCAAAGGACCAGATTAATTGACTGTTTTGATCTTCCTGTAGAGTTGCTGTTCCCTCTGGGACCCTCAATCCTCCCCCCCAACTCTTTCATAAGAGTCCCCAAGATCTCTCCAATGTTTGGCTGTGTGTCTCTGCCTGAGTCACCTGTTGAGTGGAGCCTCTCAGAGAACAACCATGCTAGGCTACTATCTACAAGCATAACAAAATATCATTAATAGTATCAGGGATTGGTGGTTGCCCATGGAATAGGTCTCAGGATACCAGCTATTGCTTGGCCATTCCCACAGTCTCTGTTCAATCCACCATCTCTGTGTTTCTTGTAACCAAGATACATTTTGAATTAAAAGTTCTATTGGTATGTTGGTGTCCCTATCGCTCCACTGGGGTTCCTGCTGGCTACAGGTGGTGGCCTCTATATCCCCACTGCTGCAAGTTTCAGCTAAGGTCACCCCCATTGATTCTTGGAAGCCTCCCCTATCCCAAGTCCTTGGCATATGCTCAAGACCCTCCCTACCTCCAACCCCCACAAGCATCAGATTCTTCTACTCATTCTCATGATCATCTGATTATCTGGCCATCTCCTCTATCTCCTTCCACACCTGATCCTGAACACTCCCCCAAGCCCTCACCCCTTCTCTCACCCAGTTCACTCCCTCTATCTGCTTCCTACAGCTACTTTATTCATCCCTCTAAGTGAGATTCAAGCCTCCTTACTTGGGCCTTCCTTCTTGTTTAGTTTCTTTGGGTCTGTGAAGTATAGCATAGGTATCCTGTATTTTATAGCTAATATTCACTTATAAGTGAGTTCATAGCATGTATGTTCTTTTGTGTCTGGGTTAGCTCACACAAGGTGGTATTCTCAAGCACCATCTGTTTGTATGCAAAAATCACAATGCCTTTGTTTTTGATAACTGAATAGTATTCCATTGTGTAGTTGTACCACATTTTCTTTATCCATTCTTCAGTTCAGGGACTGAAGGTTGTTTCCAGTTACAAGTTATTATGAATAAAGCTGCAATGAATATAGTTGAACAAATATCCCTCTGGTAAGGTAAAACATCTTTTGGTATATGTTCCATGGTATAACTGAGTGGTATAACTGGGTCTTGAGGAAGTCACAGTTTTCAGCGAAACTGTCAAATTGATTTCCAAAGTGGATGTACATGTTTGTACTCCCACCAACAATGGAGGAGTGCTCCACATCCTGGCCAGGATGTGCTGTCCTTGAATTTGTTATCTTAACCATTCTGACAGGTGTAAGATGGAACTTCAGAGTCATTTTGATTTGCATTTCCTTGATGACTAAGGACTGTGAACATTTCTTTAAGTGCTTCTTGGCCATTTGAGATTGCTCTGTTAAGAATTCTCTGTTTAACTATGTACTTCATTTTTAAAATTGGGTTACTTTGGGTTGTGGGTGTCTAACTTTTTGAGTTATTTATGCATTTTGGATATTAACCCTCTGTCAAATATAGGGTTGGTAAAGATCCTTTCCCAATCTGTAGGCTGCTGTTTGGTTCTATTGATCTTGTCCTTTGCCTTACAGAAACTTTTCAGGTCCCATTTATTAATTGTTGATGTTAGAGACTGAGCCATTGGGATTCTGTTCAGGAATTGTCTCCTGTACCAACGAGTTCAAGGCTATTCCCTGATTTTTGTTCTATTAGATTTAGTGTTTCTGTTTTTATGTTGAGGCATTTGATCCACTTGAACCTGAGTTGTCTGTAGGGTAATAGATATGGATATATTTTCATTCTTCTTATCTAGTTAGAGTAGCATCACTTGTTGAAGATGTTTTCTTTTTTCCATTCTGTGTTTTTGACTTCTTTGTCAAAGTCAAGTATCCATAAGTTTGTGGGTTTATTTCAGGGTCTTCAAATCCATTCAATTGATCAACACCTCTGTTCCTATACCAGTACCATGTAGTTTTTGTTACTATTGCTCTGTAGTACAGCTTGACATCAGGGATGGTGATACCTCCAGGCATTCTATTATAGTTCAGAATTGTTTTAGCTATCCTGTGCTTTTGTTTGCTTTTCCATGTGAAGGTGAAAACTCTGGCAAGGTCATTAAAGAATTGTGTTGAAATTTTGATAGAAATTGTATTAAATCTATAAATTACTTTGGGTAAGTTGACCATTTTCACTATGTTAGTCCTACCAATCCATGAGCATAGCAGATCTTTCCACCTTTTGATATATTCCTAAATTTCTTTCTTCAGTGACTTGAAGTTCTTGTCATATAGTTTTTTCACCCATTTGGTTACTACAACAAGATATTTTATATTATTTGTGGCTATTAGAGTATAATTTCCCCAATTTCTTTCTCGTCCCATTTATCATTTGGATAAATGATGGCTACTGATGTTTTGTTTTGATTTGGTTTGGTTTGGTTTTCTTTCTTTTAGTTAATTTTTTATCAAGCCACTCTATTGAAGGTGTTTATAAGCTGTAGGTGTTCTCTGAGAATTTTCAGGGCTGCTTATGTACATGCAAATAATGATACTTTGACTTTGTCCTTTTTAATATGTATCCCCTGATGTCCTTTATATGTCTTGTTATAGCTGGAACTTCAAGTGCTATACTGAAGTGATAGGGAGACTGGCCAGCCTAGTCTTGTCCCTTGATTTAATGGAATTGCTTTATGTTTCTCTGTATTCAATTTGATGTTGGCTATTGCCTTGCTGTATATTGCTTTTATTATGTTTAGATATGTGGCTTGGATCCCTGATTTATCCAAGATTTTAATATGAAAAGGTGTTGGATTTTGTAGAAGGCTTTTTATTATATAATGAAATGATCATGAGATTTTTTTTCTTTCAGTGTGATTATATGGTGGATTACATTGATGGATTTTCTATTTAGTTCTATAAGCTTCTTGTATGTTTATAGGTATCTCATTCTTTAGGATGGGAATTTTTTCTTCTATGATTTTGTTGAAAATACTTTATGGTCCTTAGAACTGAGATTCTTCACTTTATTCTAATACTATTATTCTTAGGTTATGTATTTTCATGGTATCCCAGATTTCTGTATACTTTGTGCCAGGAATTTTTTAGATTTAACATTTTCTTTGACTGATATATAAATTTCTTATACTGTATCTTTTATGCCTGGGATTTTCTCTTCCATCTCTTTTAGTCTCTTGGTGCTGCTTACATTTGTTGTTCCTGTTCCTGTTCCCATTCCTGTTCATCAGACCTGCAGTTTCAGAAGCATACTGGTTAGACTCTCTTTTGCACCATCTTTCCTACCTACTGAGTACTCTGGGACACTCCCAGCTTCCCTGAGCTGCCAGCTATCCCTGGCATACCTCAAGTACCCCAATACCTCTCTGCTCACATTTATCAGACCTGTGGATCCAGTACCATATAACCCAAGGGTACCCATCAGAGGCCTGGCTCAGACGATCATTGAGGTTAGCCCCTCCCAATACTTACTTCAATGGAAACATCCAGACAATAAAGCTATCCAGATGGCTAAGGGCACTCGAAAGAAAGAACACAATCAACAAAAACCAGGGAAAATGAGACCTTCAGAACATAGCGAACCTACTACAGCAAGCCTTGGATATCCCAACACAACCAAAACAGAAGAAAATGACCCTAAATTCAATCTTATAGAGATGATAGACACTTTTAAAGGTGAAATGAATAAATCCCTTAAAGAAATACAGAAAAATACAACCAAATAGTTAAAGGCCTTTAAAGAGAAAACAAATAAACTCCTTAAAGAAATACAGGAAACCACAATTGAGCAGATGAAGGAAATAAATAAATAAAACTGTTCAAGAACTCGAAATGGAAATAGAATCAATAAACACAAACTGAGGGTATCCTAGGAACAGAAAACCTGGAGTACAGAAGATAAGGATAATCTTAAGTCCTTTCATATTCAGAAGTAGGTGGTACTCAGAGAATCAGTAAGAGACGTTTTTCAAAGTTGGCTCACTTTTTAGAAGGGCTTGTTACATGAGAAATAAACTTAGCTTATTAGCAAAACATTAATCAAGGTCTAATAATAATCTCCATCCCAATTGTGTTGAATACCTAGTTATTAGTTTGTTGTGCCTCCTAGTATCAATGTGAAATGAAAATATAGAAGAGACACAGTGAACTATTTTCAGATTTTAAAAAGCCTGTTTATGACATTTATTACTAAATAAAAAGATAAAATTTAATTAATTTTACGATGAAACGGAAGAGCCACCCTCTGACTCCTTTAATTGCTGCTACTGTCACTGTCAAAAGAAAAAGAGCTAACTAGGATCATGTAGAATAACTCGGTCTTGAGATGCTTTTATGTCTTATTTAACATAAAATTATTTCCTCACCTTTTTAGTTGCCCCACTGGCATCAGGAGTAATTTAACTGTATATTATTAACTGGTATGATTATGAAGAAATATGTGCAAACAAATAGTTCTAAACAGACCCTTAAAATATTGACCATAGCTCTAGAACTTAAGAATGTGATGATAAACACTATTAATGTGGTTGAAAATACCTAACTAGGTCTTCAGTAAGGTGGTGCAGAGTTATTTCGGCAATGCTGTTTAACTTCTGAGAATTGCAGCTACTGGTAATTTCTTACTAGAACAGGATTTCCTTGGTTTTCAGAAAACTACACACATCAAATACACATCAGCAACCCCAGGCTGCAATCAGTTTGATGAGCAGAGGACAATTATAAGGCTGCTTTATTAGTTTTTTTTTTTCCCCTCGCAGAATTTTTCTAATTTCTTTTTCCTTTTTCTCTAAAAAGCAAGGGGATCTTGAAGGTCAGCCTGAGGAAAACAAACATTAATTCTCTTCACAGGTTGGACTTTTCTTTGATTCTATTTCTCTTTTCTCATGTGTTGTTGTTCTTCTTGAAAATGGTCTTAGTGAACCTTTGGGATACCTCACTTATTATCAGTGAAAAAAATTCTTCTAGTGTTTCTTTGGAATTTCCCCTTCTGATCTACAATGAGTCACTGAAATGGAACTCAGGCTCTCAGTCCTGTGGACTCAGAGGACCTCAGACAGGTTGGAGTAGCAAGTTGCTGCCTAATTCATGATTTACATTAGCTCTCCAGAGGAAGTGGTTCTGTTTACCACAAATTGTACATTTTCTTAGTATAATCTGAACTCCACGAAGACTAAGCTTTGGTACTATGTTAAATTAAAAGCAAGTCTGTGGCAAAAAGTCCTATTTGAAAGAGCAATTTTATCATTTTAGAAGAGTAGTCAACCTTAACTTTTCCACTTTAAAGGCAAACCTCTCTCCCTAAATGTCAAAGTGTGCTCTTGTCAACAAACCTATGCAACAAACCTAGATGGGAAAAGGCTAGTCACAAAGCAAGAAAAAATTTTGAATTAATATTTAAAAAATAAAAAAGCAGTAATGGACTCGCTGTATTACAACTATAAAAAAGTTATGATACAGGTGTTAGCATAGAGATCATTTCCATTTTCTTTGAAGAATTGCCTTGACCTGGCTGAAATTATCTTGCTTAAATAATTTTTTTAGAATCCAGAGGCATGGACATAGAGTCTAGAGTTTTATCATGTTACTTGTCCAGGCTTATTTTCTCCATGAAATTCTAAGTTCTTAATTTATGTTAATTTTATTATATTTCCAGACAGCAAATTATATTTGAGAGGTTAGGGTACTTTTATATAGCCATGACCTGCAGTGTATATGTATGATGGTCAATCAAATCCAAAACAAAACAAGCACTTATTAAAATGACCCCTGATCTAAAATCCCAAATCAAAGAAAACACAGTTTTACTTCACATTTGTGCCTAGTCTGTGGAAAGTTCCCGGGGCGAATACTAAGATGTTCTCAAGGGCTGATGACTAAGCTTGATGGTCAAGTATTTATCTGCCATGTTTAAAGCTCTGAGATGGATTTCCTGCAGTAGACAAAAGAGAAAAAGGCTTTACTCACAGCTACTTCCCCAAGAGAAGGGAGGAGAGCAATGCCCGGGAAAGGAATATAGAAAATTGAATGGTAGAGGAAGGCACAGCTCCTAGGGTAGCTGGAGGACAAAGGACAATCAAGAATAGTTGTCACAAGTATTAGGCCCTTCCCAAGAGTATGGCAGACAGTGCAGAATTCACAACTCAATACACCTACTTATGTTTCAATTGGTCACCTCCAAAAATTTTCATGATTAAAATACTGACTATCAGCCAGGCAGTGGTGGTACATGCCTTTAATCCCAGCACTTGGGGGGTGGGGGTTAGAGGCAGGCAGATTTCTGAGTTCAAGGCCAGCCTGGTCTGTAGAGTGAGTTCCAGGACAGCCAGGGCTACACAGAGAAACCCTGTCTTGAAAAATCAAACAAACAAACAAAAATTGACTACCTAATTTTGCTGTTACATGAGTGGAAAGTGCTAAAACCAAGAGCCATGTTTTTGGGGGTTTTGTTGTTGTTGTTTTGTTTTGTGTTTTTGTTTTTTAAAAAAGACTTAAAATATTTTATGTCACAGCCATGGTCTAATACTGTTTATTTACAAAATCTCTTTATGTAATCTCCAACTTATCATTTATATTCTTCTTCAAGCCTCAGACAGTCTTTGTGGGATGAGGAATCCAGAAAGACAGTAACAAAATCCTTAAGCTTAAAAGTTATTTCAAACCAAGTCAGTGGTAAGAAACTCTATGCATAAAAATGTCACATTTATTTGATCATTAGAGAAAGTGCTAAAAATATTATCCTTGCCCTAACAAAATAATGAGAAGACATAAAATTCACTTGAACCTTTTAACCCTACCTAAGATCTGACACACATTGTCAAGCCAAGGGCAACCTAATGGTGTTTTTTTGGGAGCTTATAAAACTGTCAGTGATCATGCAAAGTTTGTAGCTAATTTCTTAGTTCCATATTAAAGACCAAGCTGCCATCCCTTAGTGGAAAAGCAAGGACATACGAAACAAGGAAAGAGATTGCTGGGTCAGGCAACAAAAGATACATGAGCTACAGAGTGACTAAAGTAGTAATAAAGCCAACTAAGAGTTAGACAATTTAACTTCCTTTTGTGCTGGCAATGTTACCCACTTAAAGAACTAAAAATACCTCCTCCTGAGAGAGACACTTGTTTTCCTAAAAGCAACCTACCTTCTAACCATTGACAAGACTTAATGCCTGGGCACACAAAAACCATCGTTAGAAATGGGAAATCCAAAGTTTGGCCTCTCTTTTCAGTTTCTCTCATATTATCCCACTGAGTCTCATCAGTTACCTTCATAAGGGAAAAAAAAGTTCTCTATTCAAGTGAACAAATAAAACCTAATACTGGGTCACTGACTGTTATTCTTCCACTGTAGTACAAGCTTGAGAAATAGACTGTCTACAGAGGTGAAACCTAAATCTAAGCTCGTATCAAAATAATTCAAAGCAAAAAGCATATTAAGTAATTAAAGGTGGTAAGTACTTAAGAGACGAGCTCTTAATGGACTGTTCAAAATGTTACCACATGTTTAAAAGTTTATTACTAAAAATAACTTCTGGTGGACTTCAATCACCAAAATGAAGAGAAAAAGATTAATTCCACGGCAACTTTGTTGAATTCAACTACTTAACATAGATAGTTAACACCGGAGTGTTATTTTGTAGTTAGATTTTCATTGTTATTTGTGAGAAGCCACACAGCCTTGCAGTGTGAAAAACAAAATCTACCATGTTGCAGACATGCTATTGTGGACCAAATGAGAAAATAGGTAAAGAAGATCAAATCAAAAAGGCCACTTCAGATTAGACTCTACGGAGAACATGAATGGAATGTGTCATTTGTGTGGTGGCTTCTTATAGCCCTGCTGATCAAACTCTTAGGAGCACAGTCAGAGATCTAGGTATAAAGCTTCATGGCCTTTAATCTCTTCTTAGATATTAAAAAAAAGAAACGGGAAAACAAATATAGGAAAGACACAACAGTTCAAATTATTTGAATAATTACTTCTTTTCAAAGAATATTAAGGAACAAGGGTCCAATTAGACATCTCATGAAATCAAGTAAAACCTTCAGGGCCAGGAATTTGTTATGTCTTGTTGAGTGGTTGTCTAAAGTGATACCATACACCCTCCATCACCATATGTCCCAACCTGCAGGGATAATCAGCGGGGACCTAGGGCAAGGAGTAGAGAGTGGGAAGAGCAAGAGACACAAAGAATGAGAGCAAGACAGTTGCCTGATCAAGCTCTGAAAAACGTTTTTCAGGAGTGGCAATATAATCATAAGCAAGAGGAGATTTCAAGGGAGGGGCTTAGAGCCCGGGGGCTCTCTGAAAGTCAGATGGCAATCTTCAGCACCTGGAGCCAATGGTCACAGTGCCCTCTCTACCCACAAATATTCTTTCTGGTATGACCACGATTGTTCTCTCAGGGCTGTTTATGTAAGCTAGAAATTTTCCACAAGGCCATGGCTCCCAGAACCCATAGGTAATTGCTAAGGATATTAGTTACCCTCCACAACCTAATGGTAAATTCTTGTGTTTGAAGACACAATTGACTTATGTCATCAAATATGGAGAATTTGAGCTGGTGTTGTACTAGAAGTTTCACCTTTACTGACGAGTATTCAGAGCTTGGAATATAAGTTGCATACACTCATAGGAGAAAAATAATCATCAATATCACCCAGATATTTCTTGTCATAGTATAGTTACCTTCTACAATATACTTTAATGCAATAGTGACAAAAATATTACAGAAATGCCTAACAACTTTTTGATTAGATTTAAAGCTCAGTCTATGGGATGGAATTCATACAGGACGAGAACACTTCAAAAGTGGCCAAGAATCTGAGATTGGGTAGGCCATTGGCCTTAGGTTAAAACTTACTATAGTTATTCTGCTAAGGGAATACAGCAATTAAATGACTCTTGGTGATATACTGCTGTACCATAAATCAGAGTAGCATCCAGCTTTCATCAAAGAAACTTATTCTTTCAGTAGATAAAGACCCCCAGTTGGATAATGCACACAGAGTGAAAGACTTTGGAGTGCACAGTGAAAAATGGGATGTCTTCATCAAATCCCTCCACTGAGGGCTCAGGGATATGTGTAGAGAAGGAGACAGAGAGCATGTAAGATTCATAGATGGTGATGAATAAAAAAGAAATGGTGTCTTCCAGACACAATAGGACTGATACACATATGAACTCACAGAGATTGTGGCAGCACATGTAAGGCCTGCAGAGCTTCAAATCTGACAAAATCCCAGCACTGAAAAGAAGTAGAGTAAGTCCCACTCCTAACAAATAAGTTATTTGCAAATGAAACCTACTAGGAAAGGGAAAATTAATATTCTTCAATGGAGTCTCACTAGGTATATCAACCACACTCCATTACAGGTCTCATGCCCAGGAGCAGTTGGCCATACAAACTGGACTTCATGGTTTGAGGGATTCTGTTTTCATTTTAGCTTTCTGGTTTGTTCTGGAGAGAGAGAGAGAGAGAGGGAGAGAGAGAGAGAGAGAGAGAGAGAGAGAGAGAGAGACTGTGTGCATACATGTTCTTAGAATTACTTGTTTTGTTATATTTTTGTCTTATTTTGAGTTTTTATATACTTTGACATTAATTTTGTTATCATTTTTGTTGTTTTTTTGAGACACACAGAAAAAATATGAAGTCACATGGGTAAGGCAGTGGGAAGGATCGATGAGGAGTTTGGGGAGGGGAAATATAATGAAAACATACTACATGAAAACAATTAAAAGTAAAATAGTTTTATTTATTATTTGAAATTTTCATATATGTATACTATGCATCTTTGTGGTGAATATTATTGTAGGTAAGAGAGAAGAGGGAAGAGGTATCTGGAAGAGTGTAGAACAGAGAGAGAAAGAAGCAGATAGGCCATGTCCAGAGTTATCTCTTGGAAACAGAAAAAAATAGCAACGAGAAATGAGAATAGAAGAGAGAATGGAATTCTCATGGAGAGAAAAAAGAGCAAGAAAACCAAATAGTGGATAATAACGACCAGGACCACGGGCAAAGGTGGGAAACATAAGGTATTTCCTCCTTTCACAGGTTCTACATTTTTCTTTCAATACCCTATTGATTCCTATTTGTGCATTCCACATGTGTATGTATGCAGGGTCATCCACTGAAGTATGCACTGCTTATTAGTGACCACACTTGTGAAGAAACATAATTGTTTCTATGAAACAAATACTGCCATTGAAAATCCCTTTCCTCCACACATGGTATATACTCACTTATAAATGAATATTAGCCATAAAATACAGATGCCCTGCTACACTCCACAGACCCAAGGAAGCTAATCAATGATGAAGGTCCAAGCAAAGAGACTTGAATCTCACTTAGGGTGAGGAAAATAGTCATAAGGCAGTTGGAGGGAGGAAACTGGATGAGAGAGGGGTTGAGGAGGGGAATTGAGAGCATGTTAAGGATCAGGTATAAGGAAGGACAGGAGAGATGGCTAGATGGCCATGACAATGAAGAGAAATCTGCAACTGACAGGGGTGAGGAGGTGGGGGGCATCTCCAGGACAAGACAAAGACCTGGGATAAGAATCAATGGTGGGGGGGGTAACCTTAAATGTGACTCACTACACTTTGGATATGGATCCTGAAAAGGCTACCTCCTGTAGCTAGGCAGGAACCCCAATGGAACAATAGAGATACCAACCCACCCACAAAACATTCAACTCAAATTTGATCCTTTCTACAGGAAATGCAGGGACAGGGATGGAGTAGAGACTAAGGGAATGGCCAACAAATTACAGGCCCAACTTGAGATACATTCTATGGGCAAGCACCTGTCTCTAACACTATTAATGACACTCTGGTGTACTTACAGATAGGAGTATAGCATGGTTGTCCTCTGAGAGGCTTCATCCAGCATCTGACTCAGACAGACACAAACACCCATAGCCATACAATGGATGGAGCTTGGGGACTCTTCTGGAAGAAAGGGAGGAAGGACTGCTGGCCCCAAAGGGGATAGGAACTCCACAGAAAGACAAACAGAGCCAACTAACCTGGACCATTGGGGGATCTCAGAGTCTGAAACACCAATCAAAGAACAAACACAAGCTGCACCCAGGCCTCCCCACACATGTGTAGCAGATGTGCTGCTTAGTCTTCCTGTGGGTCCTGAACAGTTGGAACAGGGCCTATCCCAAAAGCTATTGCCTGTATGAGAGATGTGTTCTTGCAGCTGGGCTGCCTTCTCTGGTCTCATTGGAAAAGTAAGCACTTATCCTCACAGAGACTTGAAGTGCCAGGGTGGTAGGATGACCAGGGTCCCTACTTGCTCAGAGGAGAAGGAGAGAGGGGAGTAGGGGAAGGATTGTGGGAAGAGATGACCTGGATGGGAGAAGTACACAAGATGTAAAGTGAATAATTTAAAATTTTCAAATTAAATTTAAAAAATAGAAAATTTCTTTGCTCTATACCTTAGCATCATTCTTGTCTTTAAGAGAAATATGACGTATCAAAATGCAAAAGAAGATGTAAGGTATTGATGAGATGTACCTTAATACTTATTGCTATAGCAACCATATACAAACACAGACACACACACACACACACCAACCACCACCACCACCACCACCCCCACCACGACCACCGCCAGCGGCAGCAGCATCACCATCACCACCAACAACAACAAAAAAAAACAAGAATCAGCAAATCTTGGTCATCGATATCTCTCAATAACAATGTACTCAATTCCCCAGTAAAAGAATACAGATGAACAGGATGGATGGGAAAATACAGTCCATCTTTCAGCTGTATCCAAGGTCTGCCAAGTCAGAGAGGGCTTGCTGATCTGGACCAGCTCAGGTTTTATTCAATTGTCACCTTGGCTTAAAAGTTTCTGCTAAAACACACACACACACACACACACACACACACACACACACACACACATACACAAACCTGAACAACAAAATAAAATTAGTAGCCTCACCCTAACTATAAGCCAATCGTTTTATCACTGACACAAAATTTGCCAACATAAAGTGACTCTGTCAAATTGCTCTGAAGTTTTCTCAAAGGTCAGTAACATTTTCTATCTTAGCATGTTCAGAGAACAATAATAATAATAATAATTAATGTGCAAGCAACTGTAGTCTCATGGATCATACTTTTCTGACAGCTCTACTCTGCACTGTATCCTGGGATTTGAATAAAGACAAAGACATATAGTCAGAATTGTACTTTATGGAGGTGGATTCAAAAGTAGTTTGGATCTGTATCAAAGGAAGATTGATTTGTGGATCAATGAAAGCCTAAAAACAAGATAGTAAGAAAGCTTAGTTTTAATTGCCTGCAATAAAGCAGAAGAGTCTCTGGGACATAGAAGGCACTTACAAAGATGTACTGTAAGGGTGAAGAAGTGCACACGCTGGCAGAAGCAGCTTACGCTGGGAAAACATGAAGATATAATACAGTCCTTGAGAGAAGACAGTTGGGAGGGATTCCAATGCCTGACACAAATCAGCTGTCGGTGAGCAGAGGCATTAATGTCATATAAAATAATAATGTAAAAATTAGAATTGTTCAGGAATTAAGAAGATCAAGTGTAACTGGGGAAATGTAGGCTTTTTACTCCAAGAACAGTGGATTATCAATTCAACTAACAGAATATCTATGAACTTTTGTTGATGGCAAGGTCAAAATTGAGATGAAACTGCTGAGCCTCAAGTTTAATCCATTTTCTCAATAGACTAGTAATGTCTTGATCAAAAACAGCAGTAAGTGATATCTCAAGCTACTCAACTCAGGCTGTGCCATATAACAAGAAGCTTGAAGACATTTGAAAAAAATGAAGGCAACCATCAGAGTATCAAAATCAGTAAGCCTGGGTTAGGTCATTTCTTGTTCCATTGTGAGATGATTCTATGCCCTAGTGAGTCAAGAGTGACTCGGATTATGAAATGCCTGCTTATTATTAAATAACCCATGAGTGAATAATGGCCAATAATAACGACACTGCTTACCACCTATAGAATAGTTTCTGGAAGAGACAGTGTCAGGTGCTGTCAGGCTATGTCTCATTATGGAAACACTTTGATCTTCCAGGAATACAGTCTGCTCAAGGCTGATAGCAGAAGTCCCTCTCTGATGTAACTGCTTTCATCTGAATGAGGCACCTCACCCAAGGTTCATGGGCTTCCCCAATGAAATTAGATAATTGATCCTAGCAAGCAAGCAATGGTCCAGATAGGCTGGGAGGCTAGTTCTAGCTTCCTCTGCACCTTTATTTTGTATCAGCCCAACCTCTAACCATGACTGACACCTAACACATTACCTGTTTTATTCTTTTTTTTTTTTTCACCATTGAGTAAATTTATTATGAAATTCAAAATCCTTTCCATAAGACTATTTTATGAAAAATATATAAGGGAATACAAAAACAAATCAATTCAAGTTCATTAAAAATAAAATATCTTTTTGAATTTATATTCAAATTTAAATGGTAAGTACCTAAATCTGCAGAAAATGTACATTTCAGAATCTTCCCAAGAACTTCCCCTATGAGACCTATTCTGTGCCAGAAGCTTGCTGGCCAATCTTCTCTATATAAATACATCAATGAGCAGATGCTTTTTTTCTCCATATCAATGTTATTATACCATCAGACAAAGGGGTGAGTGGGCTCAACTTTCACTGGAAACTGATGTCTTTGTGAGGATTTGAAACTCAGACAATTTTACAGAGGTGGCTATCTTTCCACCCTGTCACAGCAGATGATAATCAATCTCCAGGACTTGTGTGTTTTTAGAGAGTTTCTGAATTTTATTCAACACAAAAATCAATTGTGGTTCCCAGAGAAATTTTGGATTAAAAAATTAGCTTTGTCACCAACTCGGGAAAAAAAAAAGGAGAAAAATTCATTAGTAGCCACCATGCTGTAGGTTTTGGTGAAACATTAGTTCTACCCCTTCCTTTGTGACTTAATTGATCTCTTATAAAATGCAGCTAACAGGAATCAGGTTGCTCTACAGGAGCTGAGCAACCAGAAAGTGTGAATTATGAAGCTCTATGATGTGGTGCATTATCCAATTCAGAGCCCATTACGTAGAGAGCAGAATGTTGCCATGGAAATAGGATAGGTCTCAGCTCCTTCTGAATGGGATTCCTCTCAGGGGCAAGGCCTCATTGTCAAGCTGATTGAATTCTCTGTCTCAATTTTCTATCAAGCATAGTAGTACTGCCTGCTCTTTATTATCACTATAGATATTGAGTGATTTATTTGATAACCTTTCATTAAAGGAGTTTAATATATGTCATTTTTAATCATTGATTCAAGTTTATATAAAAAAAAATAAAAAGAGCCATGGTTATTCATACCAATGTCTGCTGAAAATAAAAATTTCAAAGTTAAAAATGTACCGTGGTGATTCTCAGTGGTAACCTTGAAAGTCTAATCCAGTCAGAAAGCCATAGAAAGCATATATACCACAAACTTCTCACAGCAAGGTTGTCTTTGAGCAATTAGCAGGAGAAAAAAATCAGGATACCCTCCCAGAAGTGAGAACATGGGTTAGAAGATGAGAAGCCTACGCTGGAGGGAGAGGAAGAGGCATGTCTAGAAAATAACATTTGCTCCAGTTAAAGCAAGGTGATAGCCCTTTATAGAAAACCTTAGATGTTTGGTCTTTGGCTTTGAGAGATTCGTAATAAAATATTACTAGTACAGATGATATGCATGGGATAAAGAGAGCAGCACATTCATTTGTTTGGGAACAACAGGAAGTACGGGAAAGCTGAAAGAAACAAGATCAGCTGTGAATATGCTGCTTCTGTTTCAGGATTCTGTGAACAAAAAGTACTGTTGCATCCCTTACTTGAGATAAAAAGAAAGAACCAAAATAAGTCTTCTCTTACAAATAACTATAGATAGTTCCAAGTATTTTATCAGATTGCTCAGGAGCTAATGTTTGATTTAATGGCAAATGAGATAATAATAATAAAAAGTTAATCTTCATCCCCAATGAAGGAGGCAGAAAAAGCACCCAGGGAACTAAAGGGGTCTGAAGCCCCGTAGCAGGAACATCAATATGAACTAACCAGTACCCCCAGAGCTCCTTGGAACTATACCACCAGTCAAAGAAAACACATGGTGGAACTTGTGGCTCTAGCTGTATATGTAGCAGAGGATGGCCTAGTGGGTCATCAATGGGAGGAGAGGCCCTTGGTCCTATGAAGGCTGTATGTCCCAGTATAGGGGAATGCCAGTACCAGGAATGGGAGTGTGTGGGTTGGGGAGCAGGGGGAGGGGATAGGGGATTTTTGAAGGGGAAACTAGGAAAGGGAATAGCATTTGAAATGTAAATAAAGAAAATATCTTTAAAAAAAGATTAAAAATAAAAAAGTTAATTTTCATCATATGAAATGAAATGCCTTTCTAAATTCTTTCTCCACATGCAAAGTTTGCTTAGTCACAAATGTCAAAGGCATGATTTCCAAAAGAGTTTACGTATATATACAAATTAAGCCATTGGTAAATGCAATGTAAATCTGATGTCTCAGGGAAGTAAAACCTGCAAGGGTAAAGTCAAGGTTAGTTTTTCAAAACTGGAAACCAGATTCAATGGAGGTAAGGGCTGTCTGTTAGACCTCTATGGTACACCAGGATGCACTCAGACATGCAGTCATTATCATAGAAACATTTTGTTGAATACCAACAGTGGGTATTCTTTTGGAGTGTGTCTAGGAGAAGATTCGTCCTAGAAATGAAATGAGGAGGTCTTCAGCAACATAGTGGAACAGGCCGGGGTCTGAATGCCTGGGAGTATTAAAGAGAAAAATACTTCAGACTTCTGCACCATGTCTGATCAGCATCAGGAAAATTACAATGGGCCAGAGCAATGGCTCAGCAATTATGAGTACTAGGTAGTCTTGCAGAAGACTTGGGTTTGATTCTTAGCACCTACTAGGTGGCTCACAACATTCTTTAATTCCAGCTCCTGAGGATTCAATGACCTTGTCTGGCTTCTATAGGCACAAGGCATGTATGCAGAGCATAAATTTGTATATAGTTAAAACATACAAGCACATAAAATTAGAAGAAGAAAAAAAGAAAAGAATGAGAGAAAGAAAAACAGAAATGGGAAAATAAAAAGAAGAAATGTAGTTGACTCTTTAGAGAGAGAGAAATAACATTCCTTTATAGGGTTATAGGAATTCAAGTTACTTCTTTAAGTACTACAGATTGTTTTTTTTTTTTTAATCTAAATATTATAGTGATGTGTGACAACACTTTTCCTGGAGAAATCCAAAACACATTTACTCATCCCAGATAAGGATCCCAGAAAGATCAATATGTGGATACCACTGAAGTCCACATGATGAACTAATGAGTTTTATTGGGGTTACTTACAGGAACAGATGTGAGGCGTTATTTACAGGAGCAGGAATGATTCAAGGCCAGCTGAATCACCCAAGCCCGCTCCAGCATGGGTGACAGCTCACGTAATCTGGGAACTTCTAGGACACTGCACAGCCTGTAGGTAGTTCATCAGTTCAGAGAAGCTCCTTTGCCAGAGACTCAGTTGATCTAAACCAGTTTGGGTCAACATTTTTGCTTCTTGCAGAATCTTCTTTGCACCTTGGATTGTCTAAGAGTGATTCTCTGCAGTCTTTACTGTTTACTCTTTCCAAGGAGGGTCTTTGAGAATCCGGTTAGTTTCATGGGCTTCCTGAAGCTATTTTGAGTTGTTCAACTTCTGGACTAAAAAGCATCCCTGTTGTATGGAATGTTGAGGAAACTGCTTCACAACTCAGGGGAAGTCAAAGAGGTAAAGACCTTTGTGATGTTGTAGCTAGGAATGGCATGCAATCTTGTCAAAAGCAGTTTGTGTTTTCTTCACACAAGAGTCAGTATATGCTGATGCCTTTGTCTGTTTGGAACTACAACAGAACATTATAGGCTGGGTAAATTACAAATAAAGAAGAAATGTATAAATACGTTTATACATTTATAAACTACAGTTCTTGAGACCAGGAAGTTCAAGAGCAAATGAACTTCTGTGTTTTCATGCTGAGTTATTTTATCCCAAGAAGAGGATGGTTAAGAGAGTAGAAGTCAGGAAGCCTGGAATTCCTAGCTCCAAGCTCCTTATACTGACATGATTCCAATCATGAGGATGGAGCTCTCATGAGCTCAACATCTCCCATTCTGAGCTGGCATCTCCAACCTCCCAGCACTACCCCATCAGGGATGAAGCCTACAACACATGCCTTTAGAGAAACATACTCAGAACACCGCACTAAAGTAGGAAAAAATATAAAAAACTCAAAATTTTTGAGGTATCCCTTCCAAATTTTCTTACAACGCATTGTAAGAAAATGCTAACTATATTTCTAAGACATCTCTTGTCCTAATGTTAGAATGGATAAAATGCCTAATGAAAATGTCTCTGCAAACTCTTAATACTCTTGTCTTGGGCTGTGTTTATTAAAATTACAATTGGAGAAAATGGAAAAATCCATAGCACAGATTATCCAATTCAGATCAAGGAAAGATTTCATCCCAGTATCCCTGGTTTAGGGAGCCTCCAAAATTAAATTCCAGTTTTGAGTCCAGAAAAAATATCTCAGTGGATGTTGGCTATCAAGCCTAATAAAACCTAGGATATACTGGGTATAAGATGAGAAATATCTTCTGCAAGTTGTCCTTTGACTTTCCCGTGCATGTTACATGTAACACACACACAAGACACACACAAACACAAAGACACATACACACACATACACACACACACACATACACACAGACACACACACACACCAATAAATAAGTAAATGTAATTTTAAAAAATTGAAAATTCCCCTTTCAACTCATTTGAGTTTTGTTATATACTTTTCTAGTTTTTTTTTCCCTTGTGAGTAAATACTGACAATTCCTGAAAATAACCTTAAGATTAAGGGTTATGATCACTAACTATTAGATTAGATTTCGAAACAAAATTGTTTCAGTGGTTTGAGTCATTTCCTGTACCTGAATTATAGGCTATGAACCGTTTGCATACATGGTTGTCAACTGCTTATACAAAGGGCAATTCCATGCCAAAATATGCTTCCATTTATGTTTCTTCTTTAATCCTGTCTCCTTGGAGAGTGTAAGCTCTAGTAAAATGAATGGTCCTTGAACTTGAATAGAGCAGCACCATCAGTAGAACAGCATATATATGTATATATACCTTATAAAAGGTATGTTTCCATCACATATCCTCAGCCCTCTTCCAATAGTAGCCAGGATGATGTTTTATGCCTCAGTTTCCAGGCTTCTGACTTTATTTTTCCCTAAAATCGTCCACTTGGAACTTGCATCTAGTGCCAGGACAGATCTTTCATAAGATGTGGTGAGCACAGAAGAACTGGCTACCGAAGATGGCAAGAGGATGCCTATTGCTGGAATGAGACACAGCTCCTTTTGTGATTCATTAAGCAGAAAGATGATATATTTGGATGTTTTATTGTAGAGCAAATCTACTGCACTGCATCAAAAATTTTCTTGAAAACTACACATGAGACAAATTGTATCTGAGAAGTCAAGAAACTTGATAAGCTTCTAGAAATCCTGTAGTGACCTAACACTTTTCATTTCCTATGGGTGTGGTTTTGATCATCAGCTCCAGCTCTGTGAAAAGGCATGAAGGCTCGTGTTTAGTGACTTACAGGGTATTTTTTGTATGCAGAATTCACAAAACAATAATGTCTTGAGAAGTTTAACTGTAAATTTGTTCATTTCTACAGTTGGATATGAAGGTTTTTAAGCACAGATAAATCAAACTCCATATTCTTTTACATCTTTGAGTAGGATGGCTACATATAGAGTGTCTAAAGAAATTTAAAACTAAAATCCTTTGCACATACTCTAATTTATAAAAGGATAAAGTCCAATTTGCAAAGTCACCAGTCTCCTGTAGTGGCAGAAACATACCTGAGAGCAAGCATGACTCATGCTGAATTCATAAATCCATTGCAAGTGTAATTCAAATTTACTATCTAGCTACTGAAAAAAACACACCAAATCTTGCTGAGATGTTGACAGGAGCTCCAGAGCAGGGCTGCCTGGCTATTGGTAACAATTCAAAACATTTCCACAGATTACCAATCCCTGTATCAGATCTTGGGGACCGGGCTGAAATGTTTTGAGCATAACTTACTTCAAAGCAGAGTGAAATGAATATAGCTGTGAATGTGTTCATGAATGCCCTGTCATCATTGAGCTAGTATTTTTAAAATAAATGACAAATTGTCACAACTATTATTTTCCTCTGGAAAATAATGTGTAGTGTGAGAGACAAATAGGAAAATTGCTTCAATATGCTGGATTCTGCAGGCATCACCCAACCAGGTCCTCCCTTGGACAGGTGAGATCTGAGTCAAGGCCTTCCACCAAGGTAGTATGTGATAGTCTGTATCCACAATATCATACCTGCATAGGGAGGTGATCACAAATGCACTTGCTATAGTTTGGATGCTAACTGTCCTTCACAGGCTCCTGTGATTGGTCACTAGATCTCCAGATGGTGCTGATATTTTGAGAAGTGGTGGAACCACTGACCACTGAACAATGACACCTGTCTTGTTAAAACACAACGATGGGAGGATCTTGAATTCTATTCTTCTTCCAATCCCAGGCTAGCTGGCTGCTTCCTGATCTGCCAAGATGTAACATATCATGCAGCATGCTTTGACCTCCACTCCTGTACCCCACAGAGTCATCACAGACAAGTAGTTTCTGAAACAAGGAGTTAAAATAACTTCATTTCTCTTAAGAAGCTTCTTTGTCATGTTTTGTCATAGTGACTGGAGAAAAAGTGCTAACTAATAGAGTTGTACTTTGTTTTCCACTATTTTGATGCTATTCTCTTCTAAAATTAACCCCAAAGAGATAGGGACACAAAGTTTTCTCCTAGGATTCCTCCAGAAACAGCTGATTTCTGTAGCAGCCCATATTAATTTTGATGTTTGATATTGGGTGACTTTTTCTTGGGTATTATGAACACATTTATTCATCCCTGATAGTAAACCAATCACATACCAAAAAAAAAAAAAAAAAAAAAAAAAAAACAATTCTATTTATGTCTCTATAAATGGAGAGATTCCTAGAGTATGGGCGACTCAAAGGCAGCTGTAGCACTTTGAAGACCATCTCACTGTGAGGTGACTCTTCAATCTCCTTAGTGATAAAGTGTTGGTGGTTTTTATCTCCCTGAGAGGATTCTGCTACACCTTGTCTGAATCTCAGCTTCTTGAGTCTCATGAGTTCCAAGAGATTCCAAGCCATTTGTGTTACAGTTAGCTTCCTGAGTCTTGTGGGCATCCCGTGTCCCCCAAAGAGAGAATGTTATAGAGTCTGCCATGCAGCTAAGGCAAGCTGTCAGGATCTGGGTGAATGAAGCAGAACTCATTTCTGAGGCAAAGTCTTCCAATTTTGCATATAGTGTAGCCAGATAAGAAGATGCTATTTACCATGGCCACCAGCCACTTGCTTCATGAGGCTTGTCAGTTTGCCACTCAGCTCTGACGCTGAGAGTCAAAGTCAAGGAAGGAAGGAAGGACATAATGGATAAGAATTTTATAACATATAGTAAGACATAACTTACACAAAAACAGATACTGCTAACAAATCAACATCCATACTTGCCACCATGTTTGTAATTTCAATAAACAAACCCAAAGATTCAACTCATATCCTACAAGTTGCCTGTGTTGTATCCCTAACTGTAGAGTTTAAAGATTATTTGCTTCAGCCCCAGAAGTCACAAAGGCATTTTTCCAGCAATGATTGGTTGAAGTACAACATAGACTCAGGCGCACACACACACATACACAAACACACACACACAATATATATATATATATATATATATATATATATATATATATGTTATATACATTATATATAAGAGACTTTAATATATATGTGAATAAATGAATGCTTGTTCATTTTCTGTTTCAAATAGTGACATAAACCACAGAGGCACAGAATAAATATTATCTAACTCATTGATGGGTTTCCAGGGGGAATAAGAAATATGCCAATCAAGGGTTTATAAGATACAGCTGTATATTTAAATAAATTGAATTATAGTTTCTAATTTTAAGAATAATTATAGAGATCTCTATAATTCCTGAGAGCACATAGTGCTGTGGAATAGCTTCCATAAGTGGAAAACCATTAAGCCTTCACTATAGACATACTAACAATTGCCAAGGTCAGATTAAAACACCTCAGTTTGGGCAACAAGAATGAGGAAAGGAATGTTAATTGTCTCTATTATACTTAACTTGGGAAGAATCTGAGGCTGAATGGCTGAAAAGGAAATTTTTGAATATTATAGGATTATCATTCAGTGTATTTCAATTCAAGTAACAATAACAATTACTTTTTAAAGGCAAACGTGTAAAATGAGGTGGCTTGGCTGAGCAATTAGAAGAGGGTACTCCTCAGGGAGACAGGCTTTCAGGCACACTAGGAACCACTGCTGATGTGCTGTGTCCCTGAGCAACTGACAGAAGGCATCTTTGTCTATAGCTCTACATTCATAACCTCAGAAATAAAATATGCTTCTGAAATTACTTAAAGACCTCTAGTAGGAAGGTGAAGAACTCCACTGACATCTTTATGGAGTCGTATATCCAAGGAGTAAAGTCTATAGAAGGGAAAAGGAGACATTGCTTAGGAATAAATGGCTTTGAATACAACAGCAAATTAAATGTAAATTAACACTAAATGTAATGGCCTTATGTCAGAGCCTCCTTAAAAAGCACTTCCCTGTGTGCTTGAACTTGGAGTGCACACATTTATTGAGAGTACACAATAAAAGTCTAGAGCTAGTTGTGCATTCTTGTATTTATAAGTTATTAGTTCAATGTATGCACAGTAAATTAAGTTATGAAATGTGAAACTGTGGAAGTCATGGGTGAGTTATGTTCAAAGCACCTGAGGCCATGTTGTAGAATTAATTCTTCTTTTCATTTTAAAGACCATAAACAGAATCCTGGACTTGATCCCTAATGTGAATGAAATCAATGAAACTTCTCAGTCCAATAACTTGGTTTTCAAGTCTCTGATATGTACTCTTTTCATTGAAAGAAATAATATGATTTAAGTTGACTTTTATTAAAGAGTATACTGTAACTTCTCTATTCTTGGCCATATTGTGCACTCAAAGTCAATGTATAGTCTAAGTATTTGAATTTGTGGTAATTTTGAAATAGACTTCCCAGTGCCTTAACATAAAGAGGTGTGGTCTCTGATTTCTTCCTGTCTCTGAGTGCTTAGAGAGCTTCATCAACAGTTGATGACATAAGGGGCACACCAGATTCTGACAGTAAAAAGTTATTGTCTGTTCTACTCCTCTCTTGGAAGGAAGTACATTCAGGTCACATACATAGATATCCTCAATAGAAAAAGACAAAGCTCTCATCCAAGGCTGTGTGCCCAGCAAACATGTCATTACATGGTGACCATGTTAGTGTGCAGTTTGAGAAAGGTCCACATGAATCATTCTAGCTAATACCTTCCGTGGTGGCCTTTCCCACCAGGTTTTACCTAGATTTCAAGCCTAGTACAGGGTAAATTGTCCTTCTTGCTTGAAGTCATTAAGATTAAGGTGATTTGACAATCAATTATGTGTCACTAGAGAGATATAGAGCCTAGCTCTTGCTGTAGTAGATAACTAAACTGTGAGACCATGACTTTGGAATGATACAGAGCCTTGAGAAAACTTTTAGTGGGATCATGCAGTTTTTCAATAGGGGTATTGATGAAAACATGAAGGGCTTACAGGATAGTGTTAGCAGGCACTTCAGGTCTTATGACAGCTGTCTTTGACAGATTATAGTTGCTAATGAAGTTGGAAGAAGATGAATTCTGGTTCTAAAGGACTAGATGGCTTAATGTACAACTGGAAAGATGACTCAGCAGTTAGGAGCTCCTCTTTCAGAGGCTCTGAGTTCAATTTCCATTATCCAGATTGGACAGATTTAAGTGCCTATGACTTCAGATCCTGGTGATCTGAAACTCTCTTTGTCCTCCACAAACATCAACACTACACACACACTCACACATACATATACAAACACAGACATACTTAATTTGAAAAATAAAATTATTCTAAAGAAAGTTATGTATGTGTTCTTCTAAGATGGTATAAAACCTCTAATTTTGCTGTTATAACAATATATACTAAACTTAATTAACCATACAGTAAACATATTTTCTCACAATTTAGGCTACAGAAACACAAGGACCAGGTATCTGTGTGTTCCACTTTTGATAAGGTGATCACATGGCTGTGGATGTATAAGGGAAGAAGAAACTTCTGGTGTCCTTATTTGTTATAATGATAGCGATCCTGTGAATACTTAACAAACAAAGGGAATTACATACCAATTTCCCTTATGAACATAGATGCAAAAATACTCAATAAAATATTGCAAACTGAATCCAAGAATACGTCGAAAGGATCATCCAGCATGACCAAGTAGGAGTCATCCTTAAGATGCAGAAGTGGTTCAATATATGAAAATCAGTAAGTGTAATCCACCTTACAAACAAACTGAAAGAAAAAGAAGCACATGATCATCTCACTGGGTGCAGAAAATGGCTTAAAGAAAATCCAACACCCTTTTGTGATAAAAGTCCTAGAGAGGTTAAGAATACAAAGACCATACTTAAACATAATAAAGACAATTTGCATTAATTCGACAGCCAACATCAAATCAAGCTCAAAGGAATTCCACAGAATCAGGAACAAGACTAAGTTGTCCACTCCTTCTTAGGTATTCAACACATTTAGTGAAGTTTGGGCTAAAGAAATACAAAAACTGAAGGAGATAAAGGAGGTAGAAATTGTAAAGGAAGAAGTCAAAGTATCATTATTTTGCAGATGATATGATGGTATACATAAATGACCCTAAAAAATTCCACCAGGGAAATTCTACAGCCAATAAACACTTTCAGCAAAGTGGCTAGATAAAAGAGCAGCTTTAAAAAAAAATCAATAGCCCTCCTATATACAAATGGCAAATGGACTGAGAAAGAAATCAAGGAAAGAATACTCTTCAAAATTGCCTCAAATAATATATGATATCTTGAGGTAATTTTAACCAAGCAAGTAAAAGACTTCATATCGTTGAAGAAAGAAATTGAAGAGCATACAAAAAGATGGAAAGACTTCCCATATTTATCAGCAGAATTAATATAGCAAAAGTGGTCATCCTACCAAAAGCAATCTACAGACTCAATGCAATCCCCGTAAAACTCCTAATAGTTCTTTACAGCCCTTGAAAAGACAATGTTCTCTCCCTGTGGGGGAAAACAAAAAACAGGATAGCTAAAAACAAGCCTAAACAATATAAGAACTGCTAGAGGTATCACCATCCCTAATTTCAAGTTGTAGTACAGATGTAGTAACAAAAACTTCATTGTATTGGCATAAAAACAGACATAGTGATCAATGAAATCGAATTTGAAGATCAAAATATAAATCTAAACAAGGGTGGATACTTGATTTTTTTTTAATAAAAAAATCTTTAAAAGACAGTATCTTCAACAAATGGTGCTGATCTAACTGGATGGCTGGAGGTACAAGAATTCACATAGATTCATATCTATCAGCCTGCACAAAACACAAGTCCAAGAGGATCAAAGACCTCAATATAAAACCAGATACATTGAACCCAATAGAAAACAAAGTGGAGAATTACCTTGAACACAGAAGAAAATTTTCTAAAAAGAAGACCAATAGTGCAGACACTAAGATCAAAACTTAATAAATGAGACCTCATGAAATTAAAATTTTCTGTATGCAAGGGACACCATCAATTGAGCAAATTATCAGCCTACAGAATGGAAAAATATTTTTACAAACTCCACACACAAAGAGGACTAATATCCAAAATATATAAAGAATGTGAGAAACAGGATATCAAGAAATAATAATATCAATCCAGTTTTTAAAAAATGTGTAACAGATCTAAACAGAGAATTTTCAGTAAAGGAATTCTAATGGTTGAGAAACAAAGAAGTGTTCAAAATCCTTGGCCCTGCCAACAATGTAACAATCCTTCATTGCTAGTGTGAGTGCAAGCTTGTACAACCTCTATGGAAATCAATATGGCAGTTCCTCAGACATTTGGGATCCCAAAGGATCTCCAGCCTATCACAAGGACACTTGCTCAACTATGTTCATTGCAGCTTTATTTATAATGTCTAGAAACTGCAAACAACCTAGATGTCCCTCAACAGAAAAATGAACAAAGAAAGTGTGATACATTTGCACAATGGAGTACTATTCAGCTGTTACAAAAAAAAAAAAAAAATGACGTCTTGCATTTTGAAGTAAATAAGTGGACCTAATAAAAAGTGAGGTAACCTAGATCCAGAAAGATAAATATGATATGTATTCGCTTATAAGGAGATATTAGCCGTAAAGTAAATGATAACTAAGCTAAAATCCATAGACTCAAAATAAGTTAGATAAAGAGGAAGAAAAAGAATAGATTTTACAGGTGGACCAGAAGGGGAGAATCAGGTTGGTGTGAGATAGGGCAGTGAGGGAAAGTGCAGCAAAGGACAGCAGGGATGGGGGGCATTTGACATGGTGGTATGGAAACTTAGTGCAGTGGAAATGTCCGGGTATCTGTGAAGGTAACCCTAATGGAGACTCCTAATAATAAAGGATATAGAGTCTCAACTGGCCATCTCTTGTACCCAGGTGAGGCTTTCAGTTGAGTTGTTGGCCAACAGGGTCCATGGAAATCCCCAAATAACCCAGGCTGTGCACCATTGTTGCTCTCCACAAACTGACAGTCAGCCCCATCTATTGCCCAGGACAATACGCACGTGACTCATTAAACATGGAGAAGTTGGGATGGTTCCTGCATGGGCCCTCTAATCCTCTGTTCTTTACTTTCCTGCAGGAGTGTACTTTGCAGTACTAAAAGACAAATGTGGATACCAACCTAGCCACAAAACCTTTGACTGACAATATCTCCTGCTTATAATATATGCTAGGGCAATGGAGGCACGGACCTTGTGAGAGTAGCCAAACAAAGCCTGATTTGACCTAAAGTCCATTCCCCAAGAAGGAACTCACCTGACACTGTTTGGGTAAACAAGAACCAGAGATTAGACAACTCAGCAACCTAGGGTAAAACCTAACCCTAACAATCTTTGAAAAAAATCAATGAAATAATTCCAAATTATATTCTGCTATATTCAATAGATCAGTGCCTCATCCAGTTATCATAAGAGAAGCTTCCCCCAGCAGCAGATGGGAACAGATGAAGAGAGATGATGCAGTCAAACTATGCAGAGAGAGTCTAAATTGGAGATCTCCATTTAATAACGCCCTCAGAACTCAGGGAATCCCAACGAAGAGGAGGCAGAAAGATTGTAAGAACCACTGGGAATGGAGGACACCCGGAAAACAAGGCTCACTGAATCAACTAAGCAAGACACATATGAACACACAGAACCTGAAGCAGCCAGCACAGGGCCTACAGGGATCTGCACCAGGTTGTCTGAGTATATGTTATAGCTGTCACTTAGTATTTTTATGGGATAACTGAGTGTGAGAACAAGTGAGTCTATGACTCTTTTGCCTGCTACTGGCATTCTTTCCCTCTTGTTGGATTCCTATGTCCCACTGTGATAGGATAGTTTTCCTTCATCTTACTATACTTTATTTTGTCATGTCTGGATGTTATCTCTTAGAATTCCGTTCCTTTTTAAATAGAGACAGAAGGGGTGTGGTTCTGGAGGATAAAGGAAGTATGGAGAAACTGGGAAAAGAGAGAAGGAAAACTATAATTAGGATATTTTATGAGACAAAGAAGCTGTTTACAGTAAAAGAAAAATGTGTGTGTGAGATGTGTTGTATATGGTATATGAGGTTGTTACTGTGGAAGTGTATACATATGAGTACACATGTGATCATGGAGGTACACATATATGCTCCTGCAGGTGGAGTCAAGAAGCTAACTTATAGTATTATCTTCAATCAATCTCAACCTTATTTTCTAAGGCAGAGTCTCTCTCTGAGGCTAAACTTTATCAACCTAGCTAGAATACCTTCACGGAGCTCCCTCTTTCTCCCACCACAGTGTAGGGGTTACAGGAGTGTGCAACCATGCCTGGCTGTATACATGGGGTGCTACCGATCAAAACTCAGATCCTTTGTCCACCAAGGAGCTTTTACTTCAACTGAGTTATGTTCCCAAACACTCTTTAGAATCTTTTCTTATTTTTCAGAGTTTCATAGATGTATGCAATAAAATATGATCATATGACTTCCTATCTCATTCTCCAAATCCATATCTCCCACAACACACACATTTCTATCCCAAATTCATGTCTTCTGGGTTTTTGTTGTTGTTGTTTCTGTTGTTTCAATTTTTTATTAGATATTTTCTTTATTTACATTTCAAATGCTATCCCAAAAGTCCCCTATACCCTCCCCCCCTGTCTTGCTCCCCTAACCACCCACTCCCACTTCTTGACCCTAGAGTTCCCCTAAAGGGGCCTCTCTTTCCAGTGATGGCCAACTAGGCCATCCTCTGCTACATATGCAGCTAGAGACACGAGCTCTGGGAGATACTGATTAGTTCATATTGTTGTTCCACCTATCAGGTTGCAGACCCCTTCAGCTCCTTGGGTACTTTCTCTAGCTCCTCCATTGGGGGCCCTGTGTTCCATCTTATAGATGACTGTGAGCATCCACTTTTTGCCTCACATGAGAAAGCTATATCAGGATCCTTTCAGCAAAATCTTGCTGGCATATGCAATAGTGTCTACGTTTAGTGGCTAATTATGGGATGGACCCCTGAGTAGGGCAGTCTCTGGATGGTCCATCCTTTCGTCTTAGTTCCAAACTTTGTCTCTATAACTCCTTCCATGGGTATTTTGTTCCCTATTCTAGGGAGGAATGAAGCATCCACGTGTTGGTCTTCCTTCTTCTTGATTTTCTTGTATTTAGCAAATTGTATCCTGGGTATTCTAGGTTTCTTGGCTAATATCCACTTATCAGTGAGTGCACATCAAGTGACTTCTTTTGTGATTGGCTTACCTCACTCAGGATGATATCTTCCAGACACATCCATTTGCCTAAGAATTTCATAAAGTCATTGTTTTTAATAGCTGAGTAGTACTCCATTGTGTAAATGTACCACATTTTCTGTATCCATTCCTGTTGGAAACGGGCCCGTGGCTCACATGGACCAGGTTTCACCTGGAAGGCAAGCTGGGGCTGAAAAGAGAGGGGAACTAGGCAGTAGAGAGAAAAATGGAGCTAAGTCAAGAGTCCTGATCAAAGCTCAAATGTTTAATGGCAAATGTGCTTGTAAAGGGCGGGGGGGGGGGGGGGATGAGGGGGGAGACCCATTCCCACCAATTCATTCTTGGAGCCTGGAACCAGCTGCAGGTAACTACATGCAGGATCGGGTGTAGTCTCCATAATAGCTCAGCAGCCTCTCAGCAGGAGGAATAGCAGCAGTAGCTGAACAATAGAGTAATCTAGGGAGGAAGGCTCAGCCCTAGGTAATCTCCTTAGTGGCAGCAAGGTCAAGGTCTGGCTCAGCCTGCTTCAGGCTGGGGGGTTACAATTTCCTCCCTGTTATTAATGTTTTTTTAAAAAGCTGGACTGAGGCATAAAATTTATTTATGCTCTATAGTCCTGCCTTGAGAGCTATGGTGGCTGGCGGCCGTGCCTGACTTAGGAAATCTTAGATCTTCTCGAACCATCCAATTCCGTCTTGGAGGCTCCGTGCAGCTTGTTTGTGTTATATTTCATACAAAACATGGCTCTGTGTTGTGTTATCAACAGCCACGGCCTTTTCACACGTACCTCTGTCTTAGATTGGTATGGTTCCGAGATCTGCGTGCCTGTCTTTGACTGAGAGGTCCTCATTGGCACATCTTATTCCCAATTCAGACCAAAGCCACAATATGTACTTAGAGTGCTTCTTCATGAAGATTAATAACTGCCACCTGCGCTGTTGGAGGCGAGGCTGCACACCTGCTGCAGTCAGGCTGAAGGGTGTTGACTGGCCTGCTTGAAAAACAAAGTGGAGACAGTGAAAAGCAACTGTACAAAAGCTTCTTTGGGGAAGTCCAGGTACTACATTCAATTGCAAATTAGCAACAATCATGTTTAGACTTAGAGCTCCAGGTGTGGGGGAGGTGGCTTTGAGAATTGCAGAAAGGCTGCAGCTTCTCTGGGAGTGGAGGCTGTGCTCCAAATTAACTTTGCTAGGTAATTAAGATTTTAGCTATCTTCCCTAAGATTCTCTAATACTGGAATTAATACTAGACCAGTCCAAGATTGAGTAGAATAACTGATCACAATGAGGGAAGGAGAAGAATCACTATAACTCTTTCTTGTGACTAGTCTTTCTAAGTCACATTACACGGTCTCTAATATTCTATGTCCCATAAGGTTTAAAAGCTTGAAGCAAGGCAGTTAGCTTGGCCAAACTGGGAAAATGGCATGCAAAGGTGGGTCAAAAACATATACCCAATTCAGCTTTCTTGTCACTACAGTCAGGGCACTCAGAGAACTCACCTGTCTGCTTGTCCCAGGAATTAGCCGTCATGCTTCTGCAGCATTCTGTGAAGAGAACCTAAGCTTTTCCCTTTCCCAATAAGGTAGCTGTTCAGGACACAAGCCATATGCCAATAAGTAGATCCTTTTCATCTCACCTAGTCATGATTATGTCTGGTTTTAAGATACTATGAGGCATTTATTAAGTTCTTTGACATCCAAATTTCAAAATTCTTAAAATAAAAGTATGATTTAAATAATGTGCATGGGGATATAATTTCCCCCTTTCTTTGTTTTTTAAGAAGAAGAGTTTTTAAAGTTCCACAATACCCTGTCTTTGAGAATTATTACATTGTTGACAAAACATCTCAAATACTTGACTGTTATAGTCAGTTTTAATATAACAAGGGCAGTGACTAATTACACTTTCAATTGTTTCTCTTGAAGAGTGGTTGTAACTAGAAAGCTTGAAAAGTTATTAAAAGTTACATGTGCATAATTCATTATTAATCAGAATAAGAGCATTCATTTGCAGCAATTGATTAAGTATAGGTCCTCAAGAATTAACACCATTATGTGGAAACAGGTAGGAACTGAGGACACCAAGAGCAAATTTTTTACAATTTGACATGCACATTCTCCAAAAATACCTAAATATTATCTTAAACCATTACTGTTTTGAATATATAAAAAACGAGATTATATAGCTAATTTTTTAAAGTGCGATGAGTACATTCAACTATTCCTTGTCCCATGAGGTTATAAGGAATTCCAGTTTTATGGAATTTGATGCCAAATTCCTTACAAAATGAAGTAAAATTTTTGCTAGAATAGGATGTCCTGTTATCTGTCTTAATAAGTTTAGGCAATTTTATAGCATTAAAGGCTTGTAGGCAATGATCAATTACATTAGAGGCAGAGAAGCAAAAAGAAATACTGAACAAGTGTCAATGCAAACATGTATATATTTTAACTTTCCAAAATCTGCATAATGTGTTACATCCATTTGCCAAATTGGATTAGGCATAAGACCTCGTGGATTAACTCCTAAATGTGGCACTGGAGATAATGTAATACATTTCGGACATTGTTTTACAATCATTCTTTCCTGCTTCTTAGTGATCTTATGTCAGAGCCTTAAGGTATGGCTAGAGAGATGAAATTTTTCATGATCACGTTTGTCCAAAGCAACAGGATCTGAATTTAAGGCCTCTCCTATTAGAGCTCAGTCGATGCAATCATTGCCTGCTGCTAAAGGTCCAGGAAGACCAGAATGAGATCATATGTGGCCAATATAGAACAGATGTTTTCAGGCAAGAATGATGTTTTGCAATTGTGAAAACCAGGATCCTGCTGGCATATTAGGGCTAAACATACCACAAGTCTCCAATAAGGGTACCAATTGTGCAACATATAAAATATCAGTAAAAATATTAAAAGCATCATTCACAGACTGAAAGACATTCAGTATTGCTGTTAATTCTGCTAATTGAGCTGAGAGACCAGGAGTCTTATTGATTACCTGTTGATTATTTATTTATAAGAGATCCAGGGGGCTGGTGAGATGGCTCAGTGGATAAGAGCACCCGACTGCTCTTCCAAAGGTCGGAAGTTCAAATCCCAGCAACCACATGGTGGCTCACAACCATCCGTAACAAGATCTGACTCCCTCTTCTGGAGTGTCTGAGGACAGCTACAGTGTACTTACATATAATAAATAAATAAATAAATAAATAAATAAATAAATAAATAAATAAATAAATAAAAAAGAGATCCAGCTCGCTGTTTAGAGGAGCAATCAGTAAACACCAGAACAGCATTGTGTAAGGGTTGTAAAGAGGTCATACTAGGAAATATCACCTCATGTATGTTTAAATATTTTGTCATCCTATCTTGAGGGTAGTGGCTGTCTATAGTTCCTTAAAACCCTATTTGAGCAAGCAACCAATCTGTACTGTACTGCTTTAGCCAAGTGTCTTGACCTACACTGTAAGGCTAAACAGTAATATCTGGCTCTTTGTCAAAATAAGTTAGTGCCTGCTTCCTTCCAAGGATAATCATCTCAGCTACTGCTTCATAATATGGCAAGATATTACATTTAGGAGAAATCCTCGAATGTATCCACATTAGAGGAGATTTTTGCCATAACAATCCTGTAGGCATATGAATCATATTAAAAATTGACAGATGTAAAGGCGAAGAGTAATCTATATACGTGACAAATTGTTCTTCAATAGCTTTTTCCACTTGTTGTAAGGACAGCAATCCTTCTGAGGTTAAAGATCTAGGGGAGGTAGGATCAAAACTCCCTTTAAAAATATCAAATAAAGGTTTCAACCCCTCTGTAGTAAGCTTTAAATAGGGGCGAAGCCAATTAATATCACCTAACAATTTTTGAAAATCATTCAAAGTCCTGAAGTTGTCTCTGCAAATAACTATCTTCTGGGGAAAAAAAAAAAAAAACAGCTTGATTAGTAAGTCTAAAACCCAAATAATTATAAGGATCCTGAGTTTGTATATTTTTCAGGAACTATCTATAATCCTTTATCAGCTAAAGCTTTATGTAAATCTCTATAGCACAAAAGGAAATCCTGGGGGTCTTTTCCAGGCAACCCAGGACAAATTCTTAACTGTCCAAAAACAGTCTTCTTAAAAGAACAGTATTTTTTCTTATGAGTTGCATAACCAATTGCAAACTTGAGAATTAATAGCATCTGAGGGATGAACAATTTTAAGCAATTGTAAGCTCTGAGATATATATTGATAAATATACAAATTAAAGCTTGATTATTCACCATTTTAAAGCATTATCTATAGTATACAATTTAATTATGTGTGCTGAAGCAGGACGAAACTCAGAAGAATAAGCGTGTGATCCAATTCACATATACTTTTCTCCCATAGAAGGGCTGTTTTTAAACACAGTAATTGGGATGCATGCATGCATGAATTTATATAGAAGATACAGACGCATGCATAAAAACATTTTTTAACTTATCTTTGGAATAATGATTGTCAATTTTATTTAAAATGATGGTATTCAATAGGTCAAATATTAATATTCTATAATAACCAATTTAAATGCTGTTTTGAACAAGGAACAGACACTTTGTCAGGTTCTTAAGACACAATTTTTGTTATAGGTTTTCTAAAATATATGAATTTATCTTACAATTCTTTATTAGCACCACAGCAGCCTTAGTAGGATGTTAAAACTGTGTTTTGAGATGAACACCACCTTGGCCTTGCCCACCTCCAGCCCTCCTCCCAGGCCATAGAGGATAAAGCAGCCCAATCTGTTGTAGGCCAGGAAGCCCGAGCAGGGGCAGCAGAGCACCTAGCAGGAAAAGATACGGCCACCCAGGCAGATGCTCATGGGAGCAATGGAGCACACGACTGGTGCTTCAGGTCCTCCGCTAAGTTTGCTACAAAAGCGCCCACTTTCTGGCGGCATCCCATGCCACCACCACTCAGGGAAAGAAGCATACCCCATGGTCCCTCCCCGCAGCAGCCAGCAGGTGGCCAGCTCCATGTGAGCCAATGGTCGGCCAGGAGGAGAAGAAAGATGACTTTCCAATAATGCTTTCTCTTGCCAAGGAATTGCTGTGGGCACATTTAATAACCAATAACTAAAATAGGCAGCTAATATTTAATTACCATTGATTATAATTGATAACAATTATAAAAGCTTTCTTTAATTTCTGCAAAGCTTTTGTTCTTTACCAGTTAATTTGTGTCTCACTTAATAGCACCTAACAAAGGCTTAAATTCTCCTGTGGTGAGTTTAAGGTGAGGTCTTAGCCAATTAACATCTCCTGGAAGCTTTTGAAAATAAAATTTTGAAGCAAATCAATTTTTCGTTCTTAGATTTTCTGTACCACAATTTTATAGTATAACTAAAACCCTAAGTATTAAAAAGATATTGCCTCTGCATCTTTTCTGGAGCAACAGCTACTCCCCAGAACTTAAAAGCTCTTTGTGTGAGAGCAAGGATTTAAAGTTAACTTCCCTTGAGAGGCATTAGCTACTAAAATACTTTCCACTTAGGAAACAATATACACTGAAAGATTCAAACTCTTAGCTTCTTGTATTGAAGCAGAAACACTAAGAATTTTTCTTACATGAGGTAAAGCTATATTAGCCATACCCAGTGGCAAAATTTTCCAGTGATTACAAGCTCACTAGAAGCAAACTCTTTACAATTTTCCAGATGCAAAGGAAAAAACAAACTCCTAAATCTATAATAACTTTACATAAAGTAGGTAAGTCAAATTGCAATGTCCTGATAAATTCTACAGCCTGACTGACCTTTTTATAAACTTTGAATTTAAACTTTATTTAGAAGAACATCTGGATAGATCTGCAACAATGTTCTTATAGCTAAAAGGAATTTTCCCTAAAGGCAAGGAGAGGCAAGTTTCGAGAGCTTCCTTAAGCACCGTTTGCAAGACAAAAGAAAGTCACACAAGCCCCCAAGAGGCTGCTCTGATCTTAGTTCCTCTTGCTGGGAGGACAGACTTTAGAATTTTTGAGTTTCTTTTGCAATATTAGACTATAACTACAACTTTGGGAAAGCAAAATCCAATTTCAAAGCAATTTATCACCTTAGAATCAACATCAAAACTTCACTATCACATTGCGAAATTTGGCTGCCAATTTATATCTATGAATGTATGACAGTGCAAGTTTTAATGCTTCATTAAAGAGACATTGCTTTAAATATTACCTTTAATTCTACTTTCTAGGATAAGAATCACATTAAATATTATCTCAACTAGAAGTATCCTTAGAGACCCAGCCTCTTGACCTGCCTTATGCCATGTGTTGGAAAGATTCCAAACCTGAGTTACCAATTAAAAACTAACTTTCTAGTAACCAGTGTTACACCTATTTGATCATACCCAATAACTTATAAGCTAATACTCTAACAAAGAAGACATGAAGAGCATATTATACCTCTAAGACCAATAAAAAAACAAATGAAGCAGCTACACGAGTCTAATAAATTTAGACCAATCAAAGAATTTCAATTTTTCTGGCTATAATTATAAGATAAAAAAGCACTTTGTCATTTGCCAAGCACATTCATCATGATTGCAGAGAACCCTCCAGGAAAAAAAAAACATCTATCTGCTTTTTTGCCCCAAAACTAAGAGCCTGCAGACTCCCTTTCTTTGAGAGCAGCTTTTCCAGCAGTGGCTTCCCTGCTGTGCCTGATCCATGGCTAAAGGGTGTGGCCACTCTGCTGAACCAGCAGATAAAGTTTTAGCCACCTTTTATTTTCCAACATGAAACACAGAACATTCAGCCATTCAGACAACTATACACAAACACACATGGATTGACACGTGGTGCACCAGACGGTAGACTAGACATTAGATAACACAAAGAGGACAGAGAACTTCTGCTGTAGGGACCAGAGAGAAAAGGGCAGGACATTCCCCGATTTTTTCTCTGCCTCTGGGAAAGTTTCAAATCCATTTTCCTCTATATTATTTTATTATTACAAACCCTGTTCCTGCTGCCCGATGCAGCTCCTGACTGCGGACATCTGCCTGATTATTTAATTTAAACCCTTTTTCCTCTCGCCTAAAGCAGTTTTTGAAAACTGCGGACAATTGCCTGATCAGTTCCTAGTTCCGAATAATTCACTGCCGAACCTAAGTGGAAACCACCATTGGGTTAGCACTGATTCCAAACTTAGCTCGTATCCTCCCGCACCTCTAGCAACAATTTAAAAAATGAAGTTTTAAGCTAGCACTAGCATGTGAACCTATTGCTCCAGTGCTCGATAAGATCCTTTTCTTTTTCTTCCTGTGGAGCTCAATACTAAGCAGAGTTCCTCCAGCATTTTTTCTGCCATTCCTCAGGTCCCTGTTCGGATACTAGACTATTGGAAGCCGGCCCAGAGCTCACATGGACCAGGTTTCACCTAGGAGGCAAGCCGGGGCTGAAAAGAGAGGGGAACTAGGCAGTTGAGAGAAAAATGGAGCTAAGTCAAGATTTCTGATCAAAGCTCAAATATTTAATGGCAAATGTGCTTGTAAGTGGGGATGGGGGGGGGCACTCCCACCAATTCATTCTTGGAGTCTGGAACCAGCTGCAGGTAACTACATGCAGGATAGGGTGTAGTCTCCATAATAGCTCAGCGGCCTCTCAGCAGGAGGAACAACTGCAGTGGCTGAACAATAGAGTGATCTTGGGAGGAAGGTTCCACCCTAGGTAATCTCCTTAGTGGCAGCAAGGTCAAGGTCTGGCTCTGCCTGCTTCAGGCTGGAGGGTTTACACATTCCTCTGTTGAGGGGCATCTGGGTTCTTTCCAGCTTCTGGCTATTGTAAATAAGGCTGCTATGAACATAGTGGAGCATGTGTTCTTATTACCAGTTGGAACATCTTCTGGGTATACGCCCAGGAGAGGTATTGATGGATCTTCCAGTAGTACTATGTCCAATTTTCTGAGGAACCACCAGACTGATTTCCAGAGTGGTTTTACAAGCTTGCAATCCCACCAGCAATGGAGGAGTGTTCCTCTTTCTCCACATCCTCGCCAGCATCTGCTGTCACCTGAATTTTTGATCTTAGTCATTCTGACTGGTATGAGATAGAATCTCAGGGTTGTTTTGATTTGCATTTCCCTGATGATTAAGGATGTTGAATATTTTTTAAGTGCTTCTCAGCCCTTCTGTATTCCTCAGTTGAGATTTTTGTTTAGCTCTGTACCTCATTTTTAATGGGGTTATTTGAATTTCTAGACTTCAGCTTCTTGAGCTCTTAAAGAAGACCTAATTCCAACTCTTCTCAAACTATTCCACAAAATAGAAACAGAAGGTACTCTACCCAATTCATTCTATGAAGCCACAATTTCTCTGATACCTAAACCACACTAAGATCCAACAAAGAAAGAGAACTTCAGACCAATTTCCCTTATGAATATCAATGCAAAAATACTCAATAAAATCCTCGCAAACTGATCCCAAGAACACATCAAAACAATCATCCATCATGACCACGTAGGCTTCATCCCAGGGATGCAGAGATGCTTTAATATACGGAAATCCATCAACGTAATCCACTATGTAAACAAACTCAAAGACAAAAATCACATGATTATCTCGTTAGATGCTGAGAAAGCATTTGACAAAATCCAACACCCCTTCATGATAAAAGTCATGGAAAGATCAGGAATTCAAAGCCCATACCTAAACATAATAAAAGCAATCTATAGTAAACTAGTAGCCAACATTAAAGTAAATGGAGAGAAGATTGAAGCAACCACACTAAGATCAGGGACTAGACGAGGCTGCCCACTTTCTCCCTACCTACTCAGTATAGTACTTGAAGTCCTAGCCAGAGCAATTTGACAACAAAAGGAGATCAAGGGGATACAAATTGGAAAGGAAGAAGTCAAAATATCATTTGTAGATGATATGATAGTATATATAAGTGACCCTAAAAATTCTACCAGAGAACTCCTAAACCTGATAAACAGCTTCAGTGCAGTAGCTAGATATAAAATTAACTTAAATATATCAGTGGCCTTTCTCTACACAAAGATTAACCAGGCTCAGAAAGAAATTAGGGAAACAACACCCTTCACAATAGTCACAAATAATATAAAATACCTTAGTGTGACTCTAACTAAGGAAGTGAAAGATTTGTATGATAAGAACTTCAAGTCTCTGAAGAAAGAAATTGAAGATCTCAGAAGATGGAAAGATCTCCCATACTCATGGATTGGCAGGATTAATATAGCAAAAATGGCTATCCTGCCAAAAGCAATCTACAGATTCGATGCAATCCCCATCAAAATTCCAACTTAATTCTTCACTGAGTTAGAAAGGGTAATTTCCAAATTCATCTGGAACAACAAAAAACCTAGGACAGCAAAAACTATTTTCAACAATAAAAGAACCTCTGGGGAAATCACCATGCCTGACCTCAAGCTATACTACAGAGCAATTGTGATAAAAAAAACTTCATGGTATTGGTACAGGGACAGACAGGCTGATCAATGGAATAGAATTGAAGACCCAGAAATGAACCCACACACCTATGGTCACTTGATCTTTGACAAGGGAGCTAAAACCATCCAGTGGAAAAAAGACAGCATTTTCAACAAATGGTCCTGGCACAACTGGCGGTTATCATGTAGAAGAATTCAAATTGATCCATTCTTGTACAAAGCTCAAGTCCAAGTGGATCAAAGAACTCCACCTAAAACCAGAGACACTGAAATTTATAGAAGAGAAAGTGGGGAAAAGCCTCGAAGATATGGGCACAGGGGAAAAATTCCTAAACAGAACAGCAATGGCTTGTGCTGTAAGATCAAGAATTGACAAATGGGACCTCATAAAATTACAAATTTCTGTAAGGCAAAAGATACTGTCAATGAGACAAAAAGGCCACCAACGTATTTGGAAAGGATCTTTACCAATCCTAAATCTGATAGGGGACTAATGTCTTCTGTTTTTAATAACCCACTTAATCCAGCTAATGTCATTTATAATAATAAATAATATTATATATATATAATATATATGATATATAATATAAATAAATGAATATATAGCAGTCACTAAAGCACATGAAAAACTTACCAGCCTCCATGTCCCAATAAAGAATAACTCTCCCTTTGGAACAACTGCCAATAGTTCCTCAATGTGGGATGGGGCCCCTTCTATGTAGGTATTTGGGTGGCTTGGTCTTGGATAGTTCTCATGTTGGTAAGCTGAGCTGCTGTGAGCAGTATAGTCATTTCCTTCAGAAATGGCATTCTTGGCCCTGAGTCTTGGTGGTGATGAGGTTAATTTATATGCCCCATTTAGACCTGACCGCTCACTCTCTTATGACTCTCACTTTGACCAATCATGTTTCTCTTTATTGATTGATGCCTATTGCAGAAAAAGGAGCTACACTGACCAGACCATAAATATTTAGAAGTCAATTTAATAGCATGATCATTTAATAAAATAACAATAGCACTTCTATGATTATATACAAACTTAATGTTAGAATATGAGGAATGAATTTTAATGGCTGGAAAGGTTCATAGAAGAAGCTGCTGTTGTATCTGATTACCTGAGTTCAACCCCCTAAGACCCACATGGTAGAAAGAGAAAAAATGATGTTTCATAATTTGCCCTCTGGCCTCCATATATGTGCTGTGGTGAGCCACATCATTCCCTAAATACATAACAAAGAAGTGTGGCTTTTTTTTTTTTTTTTTTTTAAGAATAGATTCACAAATAAAGGCTATGGCTTATCATCTTCAGATGATAGAATGATTCTCAGCAATACAAATATCACAGGTAATCAATTCTACTGTGAGATGAAAACAACACTTGTTAAGACCTAAGTTATACTTAAGACAAAACTTCATGTACTGCTTTAAGTAGCCATGCATCCTCAGAGGATATTCAGTGTACAGCCTTCAATAAACCACAGGGCAAGGGCAAGAAGGACTCAATGCGCATATGTGTGCTTTGGCTTATGTCTGTTGCTGTGAATTCCCTGGGACAATCACTGCCCACCTGACCCTGACACCTGATGGGAAGATTCTCACTCCTTCTCCTGGCTTGAGACTGGTTATCAGCCAAGGACTTGGCTCACAGATGCTTCTTGGAGGAGTAAGATTGCTCCTGAAGCTTACTGGAGACACACCCCTGGAGACCAATCACGGGCAGGGGAACTTTCTTCCTTCTCTCAGATAAGCTGTATCTGTTTCCCAGGGAGGAGATTTGTTCATGCATTTAGAGACTACTGTTCCTGCATGGAAAGCCACTAATTTTTTTTTTTTTCTTAGGCACTCAGAAGCGGCTGTTGCAGCTGCAAACATCAAGATCTTCTCCAGCCTTAAGGGAGACTTGACAGACAGCAGAACCTACCACTTTCCCTCTGAAAATTCTCAGACTCACTCTGCAAGAGTCAACCCTTCTCTACAGATGTAACCATTGCAGCCTTTCCTCAGCTGAGCACCCTGAAGATAACTAAGAACTTAAGAGTTGTAACACCTCCTGACTATTTCAGTTCGTTACCATCTTGTTTCTACTTTTCCATTCAAGTTTCCACTCTCCTATTTAAATTGTTCTTAACTGGCAAATAAAAGGTTCACTTGTTTTCTTTCTTGCGTCATCTTCTCTCCTCTCCTCTCCTCTCCTCTCCTCTCCTCTCCTCTCCTCTCCTCTCCTCTCCTCTTCTTTTCTTTTCTTTTCTTTTCTTTCCTTTTCCTCCTGTCTTCACTCTATTCTTGAAAAGAGGGCAAGCCAAGAACCCAACTGGAGAGTCAACTGTCTCACATGTGTTCTTCACATATAATGGCCAGAGATTGAGGTCTGATGTCTTCCTCAATCTCTTCCCCTGCTTAGTTTTTAAGAAAGAGTCTCTGACTGAACTTAAGTACTAATTCATCTAGAGTAGCTAAACAGCAAATCCATAGATCCCAATGTCTCTTCACTTTCCCCACAGTAAGATTATAGGTACTCAGGGTTTTTTTGTTTTGTTTTGTTTTGTTTTGTTTTTGTTTATATGGATATTAGAGGTTGAATTCATATTCACATGCTAACATATCCTATGTACAGGCAATTTTTGTAATAGTCCCTGCTCCAGTTGTTCAGGACTTACATGAAGACCAAGCTGCACATCTGCTTCATATGTGCAGGGAGGCCTAGGTACAGCCCCTGTATGCTCTTTGGTTGATTGTTCAGACTCTGAAAGCCTATGGGGTCCAGCCTCCTGTGGAGTCCATAACCCCTTTGCATTCTGCAATCCTTCCTCCTATTCTTCCTTAAGAGTCCCCAAGTTCTACCCACTGTTTGATGGCCTCCATTTTTAAATTGAGGCTTTCTCATGTATCTCAGACTAGCTAATTCTCTGAGTTACACAGTATGACCTTGAACTTCTGAGGAACTAGCTCTTCCTCACCAGTGCCAGAACAGCAGGCATGCAACACACACACCCAGTTTATGGAGTCCTGGGGATCTACTCTAGGCTTCCTGCATGCTAAGTAAGCACTCTGCTGACTGAGCTACATCCTGAAGCTGAAAGTCTTTAAGAAAAGGGGGGGCGGGGGAGGTAGAACATCCGGAGCATTCTCACTTGTAATAAGATGCATGACTGTTGGACGGAGCATAGTGGCACACACCTTTAATCCCATCAGGAATCAGATGCTGGTGGGTCTCTGAGTGTTCAAGATCAGGCTGGTCTATAAAGTGTGAGTTCCAGGACAACCACGGCTGTTAAACAGAGAAACCCTGTCTACAAAAACAAACAAAAAACAAAAACAAAAAAAAACATCAAAATGATGCAAACAAAAGCTTATAGGGAATACAGATATCATACCCTACAGATAGTGCATAGTAAGCAAGATCTTTTCTTCCTGTCAATTCTATAAGCTCTGTCTCAAATGCACCAAAAAAGAGCCCCAAGTGATCAGAAGGGCAGAGGGGCAGAGGGAAGAGAACACAGAGCTGAAGAGAAGGGGATCTGTGAAGAGGTTGGTGGGGACAGAAGCAGTAGTGGGAAGGGAGCTAGCTCCTGCAGCTACCAGGGTGATAGTAAGAGGCAGGTTGTCCTACAGCCCCACTTCATCTATGCTGAGTAGACAGCATGACCCATTCCAGCTCTGAAGGAAGAGATGCAGCCCAGGTGCTCTCAATTCCCCAGCATGCTTCACTCTGCATTTTCTAATAAACAGCTTCACTGATTTGCACTTACAAAGCCCATCATACTGGGGTCAGGGATGGAAGGGAGCTTATTAGAAAGACTTAATGCTACAGCAATGATTCCATCCCTTCCATTGACAAAAGGCTTATATTTTGCCTTTTGTTCTAGAAAGACAAATGCATAGGATCACCTTCACAATCCATAAAAGGAGAGGCATGACCCATTTGCTTTTTGCTGCTTGTCTTACTTTTTCTCCCTACACTTCTTGATTTCATGCCTTATCCCATCACCAGCTTTTTTGAGGTTTGTTAGATGTGGCATGTATCCTGTACAGGATAAAACATCCAGGTAGGAAGACTTGTGAGGGCCCACGCTGAAGGGCAAGTTCAGAAGACAATGTAGGTAATGAGATCTCACCCATAATGCTAGGCTCCGAGGACCACTTCCGAGACCACAAGAACAGAACCGCAGCTCTTGGAGGTCACACCAAATGCTTCACACTGTGATCTGCTGAAGGAATCAAAGAGTCCTTTTCTGTCTAGCCTTGATTTCAGAATCCTCTCTAAAACAAGAATGCTGTGTTCTGACAGACAGCTACACTCTCCACGTTTTTCTTCCTTCCTTCCTTTTGCTTTTCTACCTTCCTTCCTTCCTTCCTTCCTTGCTTTCTTCTTTGATTCTCTTTCTCTCTCTTTTTTTAAGATATAGAAATAGATGCAGGGAAAGGGGAGATCCTAAAATACTCTTTTATCACTTAATCAGAAAGAAATCCCAGCCACAGCCTGCCAGAGTTCACATATGTACAATTCCTTCACAATGTTAAAAAACAAAATAAAAGAAACAACCACAAAAATCCATACAACCATAGTTTGTGTTTGAAAAATTCTTTCTGAGTATGCCCTCTTAAAGCATTTAACAAGGGATAGTCTTTCAAAAATCCCTACAGCCTGAGGCTCTCTCGTGTGTGTGTGTGTGTGTGTGTGTGTGTGTGTGTGTGTGTGTGTGTAATTTTGTATTCCAGGAAATAGCAATAACAATTATAAAAATTACTATCATTATATATATATATAGGAAGAAAACATCACAAAGCAAGTTACTTTATAACAGTTACAGTGTAGGCTACATTTGTTCAACTATTGCTTTGCTGGAAACCTGCCTTGCATCATTTAAGATAATTTTTTAATGTGCTTTTCTTTAAGATTGCTAGTTTCCTGACATCTCTATGGTATATTTTCCCATACACACATTTTTCAAACGGTGTTCAGACATTGCTAAAGGTGGAACTGCATGTCAGTATGTAAACTTAGGAAACACGTGGTGTCAGACATGCAGTTGGTCACTCTCCAAAATGGTAGTAAGAAATTGCTTGGGTGGCATGTGGCTTATGACTCTTTCCAGGTATTTTACTTGCATCACCTAATTTATCCTCTACAGCAAACCACACAGGGAGCAGTTTACAGGTGGAGGAGCTAAGACAGAGAAAGCGTGAGTCACATCTTGCAGAATGAAGAATTACAATCAGATTCCAAGCTCTAGAGAGTGTACACCCATCTACATGTGCCCTGTTCACAATTCCTACATTTATTTCTCTGTAAGAAGATTTTTCTCCATCTCATGGTGAAGTCCTCAGCCCCCCTCTCTCTGTCTCTGTCTCTCTCTCTCTCTCTGCCTCTTTCTTTCTGCTCCCCCACCCCCCACTTCTTTCTCCCCCATATTCCATAACGGGGCCAAAAGAACGTTTTCACAAAGGAATCCTTCCTTCAAAGTAAAGGAGTGTGATAGTCACATTTCATGGTAGTGATAATACATCTGAGAAAATGACTTGCGGGGGGTGGGGGGGGGATGTAGAAGTTTGAATAAGAATGGCCCCCATGGCCTGAAAGATTTGAATGCTTAGTCTCCAGGGAATAGAGCTATTCTGCAAGGATTAGTAGTTGTGTCTTGGTTGGAGGAAGTATGTCACTAGGGTGGGCTTTGAGGATTCTTTTTCTGCCTGGAGATCAGAATGTAGAGCTCAGCTAGGGCTCTAGCACCATGCTTCCTGCTAGGATGAAATCAGGCTAAGACTCTGAAACTGTAAGCAGGCCTCCAACTACTTGTTTTTTTAATAAGAGTTTCCTTGGTCATAGTGACTCTACTCAGCAATAGACCTGGAGGAAAGAGAAAGTGAAAGAGAATTATTTTGGCTTACTACCTCATAGATTTTAGTTCATAGTCATCTGCATAATCATCTGGCCTCATTGTACATGAACCTCTACTCAGTGAGACAGGACATCAGGGTGACACAAAGGGCAGACAGGATACAAAGAGACAGAAAGAAGTCAGATACAATATTGACCCTTCAAAGGTATCCTTCCAGTGACCCATTTCCCATAACTGTGCTCTACCACCTCAGAGTGCTTGGATAAGTGAAATCATCAACAGATTAGTCCAAGCAAACATTCAACAATGAATTCATTAATGGAACTTTCCCTTGATGAAATGAGAGGTCTTGTGGTTTTGCAAACACCTTTAAAATCACACCAACTACCATAGAATTCTTCAAGGACAGTTTTAGATTCAAACCATCAGTCGTTAGATAGCATCCACAGTTGAGTACCACAGTACAGTTTTTGCAGACTTGTTATGTCAGCGGTTTGTTCTCCAAGTCCTCATTTATGGAGCAAATATATTCGTAGCGGTCAGCTAAGGAGAGATGAAGAGGGGCTGTTGACTACTGAGTTAGCAGCGGATCCCTGTAGTGCCTGGGACTGTGATCTGGATGCTGAAGGTAACTAGTTGTTGCCATTTACATTCACTGATTTTTTGTTTGTTTGTTTCACTGCAAACTATTACACAATAAACAGAATGCAGGAAAGGGAATAGAAAGACACCACGGTTACAACATTTATTTATCCAAAATGACTCCACCTTTCTCTTCAGCCTCATTTCCCAGTCTTCCCGGCTTTGTACATATTTCTACTCACCTAAAGGATTTGCTTACCCTCTAGTGTACCAGGTTTTACTTTTTCCTACCTGTAGACTCTTACTTTCTCTGCCTTTCAGACCACTGATCCACTTGCCTCATGAAAACTAACTTGTGTAGATTTTACAGAAAAGAGTAGGAGTTTAGATCTCAAAGTGACAATCGGCCCTGTTACTTCATGTGACCTTCCTCTGGGCCAGAGCTTATTTTGTTGTCTTGATGCATGTTTTATTCTTTTACTAGACTGTTTTGCTAAGCAGTTGTAGGTTCACAAAAAAATATAAATTCTCTCTCTCTCTCTCTCTCTCTCTCTCTCTCTCTCTCTCTCTCACACACACACACACACACAAACACACACCGTTTTCCCCTGTGTCAGCATCCAGTACCTGTACAAACTGTTTAGATTCTTCAGTGCTCCTTTCTAATTTCTGACTCAACAGGGGCAAGAACTTGGCCAGCATTTGTTCTAAGGCACCTCTGGCCCGTTCTGCAGTGTAGCTGTTGGTTCAGTGGGTATTTGACACTCGGCCCTTTGGGTTCTCAATTCAACCCTTTATCAAATTCACTTTATGGGTCAGTAAATTTTATTCAGACACCTAGTATTCAATATGTGAATGGGTGATTTTATTTGCCAGGAAGAACTATAGCTGCAAACACGAAAGATTGACAAAGACACTAGAAACAGAGGTTGGAAAAATAGAAGTTTTGAAACCTAATGTGTTTTTTTTTTCTATATAGAAGTTTGTTTGAAGCTATATTATATTATATATATGGAGGAGGGAGGGAGAGGAAAAGGAGGAATTCCAAATTCTCTTATAAAACCGAAAATTACAGTAATTGCTACCTCCATTCAGGTCATTTAATATTTACATTATTCACAGATCCTGTCTTAAATATATTATTAGTAAAAGAAATATTCCCTCATAATTTATATTTCATTTCAACCTCTCCAAATATGGTATATAATGTATTTTACCTCAATACTTACAGTTCCTGTCTATCATCTTTTAAAAGTCTTCCTAATCCACTAAATTAATTCACCAATATTGTATGCCTTTAATGAGAGAACCCACACAATGCTAAAATCGGTATGTTGAAATAAAACCAACAATAAAAGTTGGTTTGTTGACACTTAGGTAATCAAACAGCCTAGCTTTAATTATGTATATTTCTATTCTTCAGGGACTTCTTTTGCAGGTATATCTTATTTCACACACACACACACACACACACACACACACACACACACACACACACACAGAGCTTTCCCCTGTGTCAGCATCCAGTACCTGTACAAACAGTTTACATTCTTCAGTGCTCCTTTCCTTTCTAATTTCTAAAGTCAGTAAGAGTAGTAGACTCTCAGAGTAAATCTCACGAGTAAATACGGTGAAACGTGCCTCCGAAAGTTTCCCTGAACTTTGGTGGTAATCAAAGCAGCACATGCTCTCTGACTTCTGCTTAGGGACAAGGGTCCCTTTGCAGGCAAGAGGATTCAATAACTTTAACCTGAATCATGCATCAGCTTAAAAGCTCTGCAATAAGGAAAATGCAAATCAGTCGTCAGATGGACTACATATTTATTTATCTGTTCCACCCTCCACAAGTTCCTGGGAGAATCTCCTGCCTGAAACTATCCCAGAATCCTTTCTGCCTCCCGGATGTCCCACCTCCTATTTCCTGCCTAAGCTATAGGCCATCCGAGTTATTCCTGACAGGTGCCACATTCATACAGACACAAGACATTCTCTCTCTAAACCTTCTTCTGGGATTCACTGTGTTGATGTTGGAGGGTCATTTCTTCAAGAATTATGCTTAGGGAGATAGAAACTCTGATCATGGGCTTTCAGGTGGGCCGAGTCCACTGTCATTGTCATTCCTCTGGCAATTTTTGTTGTTGTTGCTGTTCTCTTGTTGCTGGCTAAATAAATATATGTATGCTCCTCTCTAGATTAGAGGCTTTCTCAAGGACCACTTCCAAAGTGAATGTGCATACACAGCTGATAAACCAGTCTTGAAATGAATGAGGAAAGGGAAGTGTTTGCTTAGGAAGATCTTCCATTGTATCAGTGTTTACTTTTCACTACGCTGGATTAATTGGTTCTATCTTCTCAAAAATAAAACCCTCCAGTTATGTTATGGGATGAAATGGTTTGAATATCAGGCCTTTTCCACAACTCACTGACAATTTATCCCCCAAAAGAGATAGTAAGTGGTGAGTTCAGGTAGGACCTATAAGGTGATTATAGGTCTACTGTTGGAATATGTTACATCTTAAATGGGTTTGGGAGTTAATAAGTTACCTCAAGAGAAGAACGGCTATAGGGTCCCAGCACTTAGAGAAGAAATGGACTTGGTATCCCACCACTAACCAAGAAGCTTTCTACAATTATTACCCACTGGCAAAGGAGAAAATGCTCTTATTAACTAGAAACCATATTTCTACCACCAGGACCCTGTACATCTTTGTTCTGAGTTTAGTCTGCTTGGCCACAAAAGTTTGTTTTATTCACCTGTCTCCCTCTTTTTAAATTAATGTACTTACCTGTTTATAATGTTTTAAAGGATTGATCCTAGGGTCATGTATGCACCTTACCACTGGGTCACATATGCAGTGCTCTGCTATCGTTTTTACTGAGACACGGTGTCTTCATGCTATCCTTGAACATATTCAGTAGCCCAGGCTAGCCCAGGCAAGCCTCAACGGATGATACACCTACGTCGTCATCTGTTCCCTATTCTGACTGAGGGGCCCCATGCTTAGGCACACGGTGTGAACACAATGCTAACTCACAGTTCCGATCTCCAGGCATGCTCCTCTTCAAGCCTGCAGGTCTCATATTGGCTGCACACCTCTATCATCTCCATTCCTTTACATCTCTGATTTCCTTCCTTTCTGAGTTTTCAATCCTAGAAAGCTTATTTCCCTGACTCCCCCTCCCTTCTTAGTCCCCGTGACCAAATTTCAAGTAGTCTTATGAATTCCAAAACCGTACAGTAAACAAGCCACACATCTTATCTCTAGTTTTGTGCTTCACTCTGAATCACAGACATTACTCTTTGCTGGACAACAGGACATGGTTTATATCTGTGCAGTATTCTGCCTGCCCTATCCTGTTTGTCCTTTCTGCTCTCTCTTCCCTGGAAGGTAAACATCTTAGGAGGTGGGCAGCTCTTTCATACATCTACTCTGACCTTTCCACCATCTCCAGCTGAAGGAAGGATCTTAGTAAGTGCTTAGCATTTTCCTGCAGACTGACAACAATGTGAAATCCTCCCCACTTCCAACCATCCAGCATCATCACTGAGGCTACAAAAGAAAAGGATGTCTAGGTGTGAGGATCTCTGAGTCTTAGAGAAGACATGGAGAAAGAGCCAGCCAGTAAGAGCCAGGAATCACAGGTAGAGAGGAGTGATGCAAACTGCCCTTGTCACAGCCCGTCCTGTGTGTGCTGTTAAAAAGTAAATGCTATAAGGAAGAGATATCCAGTGCTGGGATTGGGCCCTTAAATTTATTGTCTGTTTTAGTGTGCCTTTGCACTATTTGGCATTTGAAATTCATGGGCATTCATTTGTTTTATTTTTATAAACATGTTTATTACACGTACTGCCCTTGTAAATGCATTAGCGGTTCTATCGTTAGAGTCTAGAGCTTTCAAGTCTGTGCCGGGCCTTTTCAAAGTCAATATTAGAAAAGAAGTCGGCATGAGTTAATCACATTGTCTCTTTTATTTAACTTGTATTTGATGTATGAAATCTCTCCAGATGAATGGTAACATTTTGTTTTATTAGAGATTAGCTTCCACCACTGTTTTCAGAGAACTTTCAGGCTGGATTCTTTCCACAGGAACTAGCTTTTAAATCAGCCCCAGAGACTTCAGACTCTGAGGAGCTCAGCAAAGGGCATGTGAAGCATTTGTTTGTTGCTGCCTGAATCAGACATCCCCTTTTGAAGTCTTTCTGTTATTGGACAGAAGCAGCAGCCACCCCAGCACCTCCACAGCTGGTTCCAACGGGGCAGAATCATACACTAGAAACAGCAGAGGAATGGAAAGATTGTTCCTTGTTATAAAACCAATCAAGCCCCTTCCCGGTGACAGCAGCATCTTTGGACTTTGAGGACATTCTATCAAACACTCATCCATCTTGATAAATTTTCTAGCAGTCTTCATACTCCACTGAGGTTAAAGTAGACCAGGATGGCTTCAAAGTTACAATTCTGCTGGATCAGTCCCTCTGGTGCTAGGGTTATAGAATTATAATAGTAACACACCCTACTCTAAAAGATATATGCAAGTTTTTGAGATATACTTAATAAAAATTATGCAGTCAAGATAAACAATATGATACATATATATATATATATGTATATATATATATATATATATGTATATATATATATATATGAAAAGATTACCACAATCCAGCCAATTAGTACATCTATTCTTTTATAGTATTAACTTTGTGCATGTGTGTGTAGAACAAGAACACATAAAATCCAGCCTTTTAGCAAACTTCAAGGACATCATATACTATCTCTTAAATTTTTGTTAATAGTAGTGCATAGCACATTTGTGAGTGTGGACATGCACGTGGAAGTGGGAGGACAACTTTTGAGACTATGTTCTCTGCTCCCACTGGGGGATGTGGAATCCAGATTGAACTAACATCATCAGGCTTGTACAACAAGTACTTTACCCACTGAGCCTTCTTGCTGGCTCCCATGCCACTATTATTAACCAGAGTCAGTATCTCAAACATTATTTCTCTGCAACATACTCATCCTATAATTGAAGTGTCTACCTCTGACCAACATCTCTCCACCATCCACCCCCAGATCCTACCAGTCACTGAGTCCTGGGCACTGCACACTTTGTTTCCATAATGACAGCTGTTCTAGGTGTCTGGGCACTCATTCAGTGTTTGTCTGCTAGGTTGCCACTTTGCCAATGCTCAGTTCTAATTGTTCTTCATTCCAGAACTTCTGGGAACATGTCCTATAATATATCCCTATATTATATAAACCGTAAGCATTCAAGTAGAAAGATTGTCTATCAGTCTGTGCAGAATGAACAGTGTCATGCCTCTCACAGCTCTCTCTGTTCCTCAGCTGTTTGAACTCACGGGCAGGGCAGTTAAGGTTACTTCCATGACTCTCTGCAAGAAAGGGCAGTTGAGCCTCCAAAAGTTAGCCCCTTTCTGTTTCGTTTTTCTTATACTGTGCCATATTTAACAACAAAGTAGACTGCCCCCACATTCTCACACAGGACGCCTGGAGTCTGTTCTGCAGATTATGAGTAAGGCTTCAATTTGAACAAGAAGGGTCACCGCATTGGACAGCAGGCATCTTTCAATGAATGTGATGACTGATTGGTTGAAATTGAAAGGCAAAAGCTGATCCTGTTTTTCTCCATGTAAAAATCCCCAGGTGGTAAAGAATAAAATGGCCAGGATTTTTTTTTCCTAGGCAGATTAACTGAAGCCTACAGACTTATGGTAATAACTGTAAGTGCAGATGAAGCTGTGGGGAAGAGGAGTCTGAATTTTGGTGGTTGGTGGAGCCTAAGGTAGAGGCAATTGCTTGCTCAGGGTATAGAGGCTAGGCAGCCTAAGAAACCCTCTCCCGCTGCTGGAAAGCTCAGAAGAGTGAGCCAGTGCCTCTTTACAAATGAGGCTGGAGACAACATCGAAGTACACACTTCCCAGTATCTGGGATCTAGGACCAGAAATTAAAACCCAATCACAGCACCCAGGAACAGGAAAAGAAACAGAACACTGGGTTAAAAGCATGACCAAAACACATGGCCAACATCTGGACTAAAACACAGACCAGAAACAAGACCAGGACACAGGACAATGAGCTGAACTAAGATTTAGTGCCAAGGGTAGGACCAAAACACAGAGCCAGGATCTTGACTAAGACACAGGGCCAGCAGAAACTAGACCAGGACAAGAAGCCAGTAACAGGACCTGGACTCATGGCTAGTCAAAGAACCAGGATTGAGAATCAGCCAGGTCATTGGACTGGGACATAGGACCAGGCCCCCCAAACCAGTTTTGGTTACAGAACCAGGTCATGGTAACCAGAACCAGAACCACCAGCAACTCAGGAGCTATGAATCAGGTCACGGGACTTAGAATCCAGGAAAGACTCAGAGATGAAGACTTTAAAGAGAAGTAGATGTCCCTGCTCAATTTTGGAGGCCAATTAGACGCCTGGGTCTCACTCCAAGGAAATAAACTACTTATACAGAATCATAAATAAGGCTCTGAGGCAGTGAAGCAATCAGTGTGTAGAGTACTTCCCTCAAGCGTGAAGACCTGAATTAGATATCCAGAACTTACATAAAAATCTCTCATGGAGGCTGCTGTTCTAGGTAGGTAGAGACAGGAGGCTCCCTGGGGCTTTCTTGCCAGACAGTCTGCTTCCAGGTCCAATGAGAGACCTGTCTCTATAAAATAAGGGGAAAGTGACGAGGGAACACAACCTCATAGATTTCTAATCTCTACATGCTCACATAGGCACATGTACAGGCACAAATTTGTGCATACCTCCAAACATGCACACAAACACATACACACATACCACACACACACACACACACACACACACACACACATACACATACACACACACACACACACACACACACACACACACACACACACACTAAATAGAATCCTAACAAAGTAGGAGGTGCCTCATAGTATTGCAACTGAATATGGCACCTTTGGTTGATATCCCTGGGAGGCCTGCCCTCTTCGGAAGGGAAATGGAGAAGTAGATCTGGAGAAGGGAAAGGAGGGAAGACTGGGTGGAAGGGGGAAATAAATGAGATATATGAGAGAATAGTACTACTAGTAGCAGTAATAGTAATAATAAAAATAATAAAGAACATATTTTTCTTTGCGTTTTATAAACAACATACAGAATACATCATACTCAAAAAATGTAGGCATGGATGGGTATCTCTGAATTTATTTTAAAAGGGCCTATTGATTCTTTCTTAAGCACTCTGGCCAGTCCTTATCAACATAACACAGCATCTCAAGGCTAAGGCTCTTATCTCTACTCCTGGTTAGAGTTTACATTCAAAACCAAACCCAACCAACCAACCAACCAAACAAACAAACAACAACAAACCACTGGGCAACATAAAAGCTGGTACTTTGAATTTATCACTGGGCTTCTCTGAATCAGTGGCAAAGGAAACCAATAAAATGCCTAAGTGGGGTTAATGGGATCTTAGCAGACAAACCCATCATTTGTGTATTCTCCATGCTACAGTGGGTTGGAGAGAGCACTTCATAGTTGGCTGACTCCCCACTTCTGTTCCTGTTAGAATTTTGGTCTTAGAGTAAACTTACACCCATTCCTTAGTGCCCTGGTTCAGGTTGTCTTGGCCTTTTTATTACGGGTCGTGTTTACCAAAGGTTTACAACTTGGCTGTAAACACCAGTTGGCACCAAAACCGGAAAGTTGGCATGAGGAGGTTTGGCATAAACATTGCCCGGAAGCACTTTTTTCTCTCTCTCTAAATCTGAGAAAAACAGGCTAGGGTCATTTTCAAGTTATTTATGTTATTCATGCATAAATAAAAGCGAAGCCTGACAGCATCAAACAGTTGTTGGCTTTTGCAGGCCTCAAAAATAGATTTTATCCAAGAAAAGTAACATTTGGTAAACAAATACTCAGTGACAGGCTGTTAAAAAAAATAAAGGGAGGGGGAAAAGGTGTCATGGGATGGATTAAATAGTAAGAGAAGAGAGAAGGTTTCAAGAACCATTTTTTATGTCAGAGAACAGAGTCAAGAAAGTTATTGTTAAACGGAGAAATTTCTACAGACTCAAAATTATAAATAAGCACAATGTAAGCTTTCAAGTAGATTTTATTAAGATCCAGAGGGCACATCATCCAAGCATACAAAGTAAACAATATAGAATGATCTCAGGGGATAGAAATAAATGATTTTTAAGTATGCATTCTAAAAGCAATGGAATGTTTAAAGCATTTTAAAACTCAAGGAGAGAGGGAGAGGAGTGAGTAATGAATTAACACATGCTGATGTTAAAAGTCTTTTAAAAGAGTTAGTTGTCAGTGTTCAAAGTCTCCTCTTGTCTTCCTTTTATTAAATTGTTTAGAAATGCAATTTGTAAACTATAAACTTCGGCAGCTTGTAGCTGTATGCTAAAGAGAGAAAGTGATGGTGTCAACTGTTCCCTAAAGATCGTCTTTCTGGCAAACTTAAAAGTCAGCCTTGACGTCAAGTGACCCTGGACAAGAGTCTGCATTGAGTTCTGCGAAGTGTGGGCAGAAAGGACTTTCACTCTGGAAACCCTACCAGGGAGGAAGGACTGAAGAAACCGTTTAGGGAAAAAGAAAAGCAAGCCAAGTCAAACAGAAAGTAAAAATAAGTCAGTGGGGAAAGAATGTCAACTGCAGAAGAACGTAGCCTGTCTGCTGCAGCTCGCGTTCTGGAACACGTGTTCTTTCGGCAAGGAAGCGTTTTCCTCAGCTTGTTTTGGTTGCTCTTCGCAAGTGAGGTTGGAGCTATTGTTACGGCTCAAGTCAGGGACAGTTACATCTGGTGGCCAAAGCTGTATACTACCCATTACAGAAGGTAACTTTAGACACACTGGGCAGAGAAACAGAATAGTGCCATTCCATAATAGAATTAACCCTATGAACAGCCCGTAGACATAAGCCAAGACATCCGATCCGTATATTTCAATGCCAATTCAAGATGAAAAACGTTTCCGGGACTCATTTCAAATGTTTGCCTCCCTGGAACTACCTAGGTCAACTTCATCTACAACTACATCTAGAATATGATAAATGTTCCTGATGTGTGCTGCTTCAGATAGAGTCTATAAATCAGTTTACTTACCCTACTATCAAAGCTGTTGCCAGGACAATGTTGTGGCTCTGAGGAGACCAAATCACATGACCTGAAGATAAGTGTTTACATCACAGAGCCACAGAGTGCCATGGCAGACACTGAAAAGCACAAATATACACACAGGATAATCCCTTGGAGACTGTTATTGTCTGTGAAGGAAAAGCCCTAGAGAATGTGGTCTGGACACCAGAGACCAGAGAATAAACATGCTCATCAGATAACATGCTTCTTGGAAAGGGACCTAGGCAGCCTTCAGTATTCTCAGAATTGGCAATTAGTTCTTATTATATTTGAAAGACACATATTTCACCTCAACTGATTAGTCATGTGGCTTCTTCGAGGACCTGAAATGGATTTTTTTGAATTCTCAATTCCTGATATTGAGAATTCCTATGCCTGATATTTACCAGAGCTTCAGCAAGCATCTGTCGAATTAACAGTCAGCATGAGATGCTATGATAAGACATCCGTTGTCACACACTGATGCTTTGTTATTTTAACTGTCTATGCACTAAGACAGGGGTCCTAGATTTGGCTTTGTTTAAAGCTTTTGTTGGTTTATTTGGTGATTTGTTTTTTATTATTTTAAAGGAGTCTTACATGGCCCTTTGAACTTGGTAGTCTAGGATCACTTGAACTTCTTATTCATCCAACTTCTAGAATCAGCACTGTGAAATGCTTGGCTTTCTAGTCCTAGGGTTTGAACTCAGGACTTTATGCGTGCTAGGCAAGTACTCTGCCAACTGAGATATGTTCACTGCCTCTTGGCCTTCATTTTTGGTGGACTTTGAAGAAGTGGTTAGAGGCTAAAAGAAAACTTACACCAATCATAAATAAATAAGTTGTTTTTAAATGCTCTTTTGTTGTATCATTTCCACACAGATCAATATGAACAGGTAAATATGAATGTACACCAATAGATAATAAGTAGAAAACTGACAAATGATAGACCAATTGATCAACATATGTTGATAGATGTGATTATAGATCTATTGATTAATCAATAGATAAGAGTTGACATTAATACATAATAAAATGATTAGTAAATAGATGAGAAACAATAGATGATCAAATAGATAAATAGATGTGTAATAGAAAGAGAGAGAGATGGTAAATAGGTGACACATAGAGAGTAAAGAGACGGCAGATAATGGATGTTTGATAGACAGGTAGATGATAGATAATAGGCAGATAGATAATAGACAGACAGACAGACAATCAGACAGACAAATGCATAAATAGTCCTCAATATGCTCAATGAAGAAATGTTTAGAAAGCATGATCAGACAACACTAATAATTTGACAACTGCTAGGGCAATGTGTTTCCCAGCTAAGCATTTTAAACCCACAAATAATTTTGTCTGTCTCTATGCTGATATGGTAGGGGTATGCATTTGAAAATGAACTCTAGGAATGTAAAATTGAGCAAACGTGATTTAGGGTCTGCAGAACAACAAAGGCTAGAGCATGGCATCTGGAAGTAGCCTACGAGATACAGGCTGTGACTTGTTCGCCAAAGCTATGGGTCTGCAAGCACATGGCTGACTCTGGTACCTATATTTATATTCTCTGTATGTAACTCCAGAGCACAGGAACTACAGAGAATTTGACTGGCCCCAGATCAAAGATACAAAGAGATGATTTAACACTTTTCTTAGTGGTTCTTCAGTGTTACACAGCAAGTCTTGGGAAATGAAAGAGAAAGTTCTCTACATTGTAAATATTGGGACAAACTTGAAAATGAAGTGAAGTTGCATAGAGAAAGAGCTTAGATTTGGGAATCTGAGAAGCCTGGGTTCAGTGTTCTACATGTGCAAGACATCACTTTGAACAAATTATACAATCCATGTAAACCTTCAAAATCTCAGATGTCAAATGGGGTTCTTTGTACCAAGTCCTAGACAATTCACAGAATGCCGTAGCCTAAAAACTTGCCATGAGTCCCCCTATGTTTTACACCTCCTATCCATTCCATCATTAAATGTGGCAGATTCGACTTTCCAATATATGTGGACTCTGCATTACACAACACTCCTTGATCTTCCAACAGTTGTCTCTTCCTGGACTGTGTTCCTAGCCCCTCCCCCTACTTCCTCATTTGCTTCTCCACAATACCAATGTGAGTACTGAGATCATATTGTGTGTGTGTGTGTGTGTGTGTGTGTTCACATTTGTGTGAGGGTGTTGTACCTCATGTGTGCACATGAAAAGGCCACGGTCAATGCTCAGTATCTTCTTTTATCACACTCAACCTTAGTGGGTGAGACAGCCTTCTCACTATGCATGGAGCTTGACATTTTACCTAGAATGACTGGCTCAATTGAACGCCCCCAAGGTCTTCTGTTACCTCTCTCTCCTCACCAAGCTTCAGGGCTACAGATCTATGCTTCAATACTCTGCTTTTACAAGGGTCCTGGTGACCAAACACAAGTTCTCACACTTATACAGCACACGTTCTCTTCACAGAACCGCCTTAGTATGTTCTTAAACTCACAGGAAATGCTGGTGACTTTTTTGTTCTGTAAGAGAGCAGAGGCCCACAGAAGTTTCTGGAACATTACCTTTGCAGGCAGGTGAGACTCTCTTAGCTTTTGTCTATAGGCCAGTGCTGAGGTCTATGAAACTGCTGGAAACCATTTGACCTGGGATCTTGCAATTTCAAAATAATCTTATCCTTCTGCTGTAAATGACAATAGCATGCTAGCTGAGGCAGAAGAGAGATGGGGAGTAAAGGATGAGCTGTTGAATTCAACAGTAGCTCCAATGTAAGGCTTAGAACATTGTAAGGCAGAGACCAGAACAAACCAATGGCAGTGATTTGTGAATAGTTTCAGCAAGGCTCCAGCGAGGCCATATTTTCACAGCTTTATAAATTACTTTCTTCCTTTTGGAAAAAAGCATTAATGATGTAAAGAGGTCACTTAAATTTTATTGCATTTTAGGTGGAAATTATATATTACAATTGAATTTGCAAAGTTGGGTATTTTCAAAGGTCATAGAATGCATGCCTCACAGATGTGAGGGAGCATTATGAAGCAGGTGTTTTATTGGCTGTCTGAAGGATGAATTTTCGTCTATTCTCTACTTTTGATTTAATTCTCAGACTTCATATGTAATCTGCCTCCATTCCTCTTATTGCCTTTATGACCTTTGATAGAGATGGAGACAATGAGCATTTCAAGAGAACACTCTCAGTTACAACATGCCACCTCAACCTGAGCCAGTGCAGGAGGGCAGAGAACATTACGGACCCTTAAGGAGTGACTCACTTTCATATGATAAAATACAAGAGGGGAAGGAAGTATGCTCTGAGCTGAAACCCATGTCACAGGGATTCGGTCTGTTGAATATAGAGCACCTTGAATCTTGTTTGCTGGCAACATGGTCAAGTCTAAGTTTTCAGTGGCTACCTATTGTGTAATGGTTACCTTTCCAAAGATGTCCTCTTGATACACACCCATTTTCTTAATAGTCTATGAGGGCATAATTTCCTTTTAATAGATAAAGGAAATTTCAGCTCGTAGACTAAGAGAAGAGTAGTTATGATGAGTCTCAAGGCAGGCCTACAATTATCTATGTCAATGATATGTTGGTAAAAAAGATAATGGATGTTCACTGGGCACTGTCTGTGTACCCTTGACACATGCATCCCTATAGGTTAGGCACAATTGTTATATCAATTTTACAGTGAAATGGAACGATTTGCAAAGTCTGAATGAGGTGTACCTACTTCAAGTCTTAATCCTGTGCAGTTCCTGGTAGCAGACACCTCCAAAAGTCACAACATTGCCACCATGGACCAAGTCCAATTACTTAGGATGCTAGTAAAAAAATAAATTATGGAAATGATTCTGATAAGGTTTTTATATGGAGTCTAAGGAGGGCTAGATCTCTATCTCAGAGAAGACTCTCTAGACTCTTCTAGAACTTGTTTGTCTCTTGCTGAGAGTCAAGCCAATGAAAAACAGGTATGTTCAGCAATGTAAGTAAATTTTCTAGTGAAAAGAACTGAATGGGTTATGAGGTGTCTCTACAGTTAAGCACAAGATCTTCCCTGCCTCATTTCAATCACACCTCAATAATATGCTTTATCATCCTTGCCTCCATTTACTTCAGCTAGCTTTGATCATTCTTCAGCAAAGCATAAATTTTGAACCCTTAATCTTTTCCTTTATTTCTCTCTCCAGTTATTGGGATTTCATCTGTATGTTATCAGCATGACCTGCCCGTTCCCTCTGAGTACTGATCCCCTTTCTTTGATATAAATCCTAAAATGCCACTCAAACTTTGGGAGTCCAGGGAACCACTTCAGGTTCACCCAAGTCCTTCCCAGGCTCTTCTGTAGTGAAGGTCTTCCTTTGGCAGGCAAGACCTTTTGACAATACTTGTTCAGTGATCATTGTAGTCTAACATCATGTAGCTAGCTACCTTTAGTTCCCACATTTTTCTAGTCCATATTCTCAGGATGTCCCAACCGGTAAGAAGAACACATGCTCCATTATGTTCATAGCAGCCTTGTTTATAATAGCCAGAAGCTGGAAAGAACCCAGATGCCCCTCAACAGAGGAATGGATACAGAAAATGTGGTACATTTACACAATGGAATACTACTCAGCTATTAAAAAAATGAATTTATGAAATTCCTAGGCAAATGGATGGACCTGGAGGGTGTCATCCTGAGTGAAGTAACCCAATCACAAAGGAACTCGCACAATATGTACTCACTGATAAGTGGATAATAGCCCAGAAACTTAGGATACACAAGATATAAGATACAACTTGCCAAACGCATGAAATTCAAGAAGAATGAAGACCAAAGTGTGGCCACTTTACCCTTTCTTAGAAATGGAAACAAAACACCCATAGAAGGAGTTACAGAGACAAAATTTGGAGCTGTGACGAAAGGATGGACCATCTAGTGACTGCCATATGCAGGGATCCATCCCATAATCAGCTTCCAAATGCTGACACCATTGCATACACTAGCAAGATTTCACTGAAAGGACCCAGTTATAGCTCTCTCTTGTGAGACTATGCCGGGGCCTAGCAAACACAGAAGTGGATGATCACAGTCAGCTATTGGATGGGTCACACGGCCCCTAATGGAGGAGCTAGAGAAATTACTCAAGGAGCTATAGGGAACTGCAACCCTATAGGTGGAACAACAATATGAACTAACTAGTACCCGGGAGCTCTTGTCTTTAGCTGCATATGTATCAAAAGATGGCCTAGTCGGCCATCACTGCAAAGAGAGGCCCATTGGACTTGCAAACTTTACATGCCCCAGTACAGGGGAACGCCAGGGCCAAAAAGTGGGAGTAGGTGGGTAGGGGATTGGGAGGGATATGGGGGACCTTTGAGATAGCATTGAAAATGTAAATGAGGAAAATACCTAAAAAAAAAAAATAAAAAAGAAGTCTTAAGAATAAACTGAACACTTCCAGAGTTGTCCCCAGTGCTAAATACTCAGCCCATCCCTAGTGTCCTACGACCTCCTTTATTTCCTTGATCTCCTCTGAAATCACTGCCCTTTACCTTGAGTTTGGTTTACTTGTCCCATATCTACTCGGTTGTAACTCCTCTGAGCATAAAAAGTATCCTTCCTTTTTCACACTGGGTCCAACATTGACATTTGGTGCAGGAGAATAATCAATGAAAGTTAGCCAAGAAAATATGAAATCAAGTTTGGAAAAACCTCATCCTTTTTCAGATAAAATTATTATGTCTTTCCTGTTCCAAAATGGAAGGATTATGATAAAGTCAACACAACTGATCAATTGATCAGATATTAAAGCATGAATGACGTATTTGTCCCAGATTAAGCAGATTAAGTATCATCTTTTTTTTTTTTTCATTTTTCAGACACAGTTCCAGCTGTTAAACCTAAAAGGACAATTACCTCTTCAAGGAAAGTACATCTACACATCATTTTAAAAATATACTTCCTCCTTGGCTCTGCTGTTTTTTAATTCCAGCACCTTCCCACCTAGCAACTTGGCATGCTAGCAAGGAATCTGTGTACGTTGAAGTCACTTGAAGGAAAGCAGGTCTTTCATATTTATTTGTGAACCCACAGATTGTAAAAACTTATTTTGATGGCTGGCAAGGCACTCGCTGTATTTATTATTCATGACTGCTATTTTTCTACAGGTATATTTTTTATCAACTTAGAATAACATCCTTGAGAATCACAATGTTTTTTATTCATTTTCTTATGTATCATCCACAGGATACCTTGCACAGAAAGCATGAAGAGATGACAATTGAATTCCTTTATTTAGAATACACTGTGAAAGTATCTTTAAAGCATGTGTAATTCTGTGTGACATACATAAGGGGTCTAATTACATTCAAGTCTCTAGTCTGTTATAGAGATAAATTATTAAAAATTGGAAATATGCATCTAGTAATCTTGTTTTTTTTTTCTGTCAGGTCCTTTGTTAGCTTCTTTTTGATTTTTTAAAGTGAAACTACTATTTTAGTACTTAAAAATGGTATAAATTATTACTACATTATTACTCCTTTCATTTTAGCATATTCAAACGTATAAAAGAATTGGTGCCAAAATAAAACAAACTTCCTGCATTGAATGAAAACAAATAGGTAATGAGAACTAAGAAGAAAAGGTGCCTTGTATGTCATTGTTGACATTGTTAATAGTGTTTGGTTGGACTTATAAAGAACATTATCAGGCTATATTGCCTATACATAGCCTGGCAAGATTACCAAACTGAAGAGGTCATGCTTATACATTGCATACATGTGTAAGCAGACACAAATACAGTATTATGCAGATCTATTTTTCTTGAAAGAATCCAATAAGTAATAAATGCTTGCTATTTTTCAGGGCTATCTTAAGAGAGATTATTTTATAGCTCTATCCTATTTTTTGCTACTTAAAAAACTACATCTAAAGAGGCTACAGGCAGGTTCAGATCCCCTCAAAGTGGAGTTATAGACAGTGGTTTGCTGCTATATGGGTGCTAGAAATTGAACTCGGATCCTATGCAAGAGCACCCAGTACTTTTAAACATAGAGCCATCTTTTGCTCCATGCTCTGTGCTATGTAAATGTAACATAGTTTTAATTGTTAAAAGTGTCAACTGAAGTTATATTGGTACAATCAAAAACCATTTTTATCTTTATCTCTATATTAAAAACACAAAACCAAGAAGATGTAAAAATAACTATGTTATGATCTATTCTGGACTTTGTTCAATAGATAATCATATAGAGTTTATTTCACTTTGCATATTTTGTATAGTTCTCAAAGTTTTATGCTATTATTCTAACACCGTTTCTTTACCCCTCTATTTCTAGACAAGTATCACTATTATTTCCAGTTCTCTTGCAAAGTGATGTGTGATGTGAAAAAAAACAAAAAACAAAAACAAAAAACAAAAAACAAGAAACAAGAAACAAGAAACAAAAAAACAAAAAAACAAAAAACAAAAAAAACAAAAAACAAAAAACAAAAACAAAAAACAAACTTAGATGTTTTGTGTTGATGGAGATATTTTTGGCATCATCAGCCTAGAGATGTGATGAGTAAGACATACAGACTCCCAGTTTGCAGTGTAACTGTGCAAGTCCTGTTGATAACAAGAATCACAGCAAGCTTAAATCATGCCAGTGGGCTTCTTATCATTGAGAAGTCATATAGTTTGAGGTCAAGTACACCCAAGCATATACCCATCATTGTGGTCATCTACCTACCACTTGGCAACCTGAAGCACACTGAGCCAGGCCTCGACTTTGTTGCCACTAAGGAGATTATCTAGGGTGGAGCCTGCCTCCCTAGATCACTCTATTGTTCAGCCTCTGTTGCTGCTGCTACCTGCTGGGAATCGGCCTAGCTGTTCTGGAGTCTACATCTGATCCTACACGTGGTCACCTGCAGCTGGGCTCCAAGGATGATTTGGCGGGAATGGGCTTCCCCCCTCTATTATAAAGCGTGTCCACCATTAAAAATTTGAGCCTTGATCAGAATTCTGTCTTGGTTCCATCTCTCTCTCGTCGCCTAGTTTCCCTCTTCTTTTTCAGCTCCAGGCTGCCTCCCAGGCTCGAACCCGGACATGAGAGCTGCAGGCCAGCCCCAACACTTCAGGAAAAGAAAGAAGCTAAACCCCTCCCCAGGTCATGTCTACCTTCCTGCCAACTACCATTCTCACTCCACTGCAACTTTCCTGGTTGAATTTCTCTTCATCAATAAGACTTTCGAAAAGCAAAATAGAGAGATGCTCAAATGGAGGTAAATGATTATTGATGTCCTTTCAATTTTTTAAATGAGGAATTAATTTTGAGAAATGTTTGCTTTCTGAGCACCCCATTGTATTCCCAGAACTAAACAATTTGAGAATTTTCTACTGGTTCCAGTCACAAGAACATAGTATGTCTCATGATATCTTATCTTCAAATGAACCCCCACATGTGAGAATACTTAAGAAATGTAACACACAAGGAGGAAGAGATACTTGAAATTTTAAAGATTTATGCATATTTTTAATTATGAGTATTTGTGTGTATGTATGTAGTATGTATGTATGTATGTATGTATGTATGTATGTATGTATGTATGTATGTATGTGTAGATAGGTGTACAAGAAATGCAGATGACCAAAGAGGCCAGAAGAGGGTATCAGATCCCCAGATCTGCAGTAACACATTTTTTTTTTCTGAGTGTGCAGTGTGTTGGAACTGAACTCCGATCCTCAGAAAGAGAGTGAGCACTCACATCTGCTGAGCCATATCTCAAGCCCTGAGGGTTCAATATTTCTGTAATGTGTTATGCCTTTTAAAAAACACAACATGATATCTGACATAATTATATCAGTGTGTTAATATTTTCGGTTTTTCTCAACTTAAATTTGCTGATGATCCTTTGGCTACCTGACGTCATGAGACCTTCTTTGTTTAAAAGGAAGAACAGTGATTCATCCCATTAACTCAGAATATAAAATTTTCAGATTAAAAATTATGATTTTATACAGCAGCAGAGCCACCTTCTCTTCATAGTTAAACCCATACTTACCTCCTTGAGATACCACAATTAAAGGAGTTCACACATAGCAGTCTAATAATAAAACACTGGTATTTCCTACAAAGAGCAATAGGCACAATACTAGTCTCTTTGCTTCATAATCTGAGATTTAACAGGACTTGAGGGCAAAAAGAGACAGTTGTAGGGACAAGTCCAGACAGTTCAAAACGCATTCTACTACCATGTGCTGCTTTGTGTGTTCATATTGACAATCATTTCAAACACTATCTGGATTTCTTTTTCATTCATGAAGTTTGCCAGATAATCACCGTTAGAGATAGGGGTCAGAATGCCAGAACAAGAACTCAGACCCATTCATAGATATAAAAAACAAATAAAATATAATGAGGAGTAATTAAAATATATAAAATACTCATTTCATACAAAAACTACTCGTACAAATTACGATGCAGTTGTGACTAGTATCATAATTCTGCGCACTAAAAAAAGGCCTGGAGCATGCAAATGGCCTCAGAATCACATTTTGCTTACCTCCTGTACAGAACTCTCTCCCTTCTTTCTCTGTACCACAGCTGTCTGGCTCTGTGTCCCTAGCTCCTGAGTGGCAAGAACCCAGGGCATTCCAGGCACCCTGCTGAGTCATAACCACCTCCACCCCCACTCTCTTCTTAGGTTTGAAGACCTTTGTGACTTCTCAAGTATGTGGCTCATCTGGACGCCACATTCTGAAAACTGAAAGCCCCTCCTAGCCCTGTGGCTGAGTTCTACTAGGCTCCATGCCCAGATACTGACAATTCCTTTGCTGTTCTGTTCTCAGAGACCCCTATTTATGGAATGTTGTCTCCACTTTTTTTTTTTTTTTTTTTTTTTTTTTTTTTTTTTTTTTTTTTGGTTTTTCGACACAGGGTTTCTCTGTATAGCCCTGGCTGTCCTGGAACTCACTCTGTAGACCAGGCTGGCCTCGAACTCAGAAATCCGCCTGCCTCTGCCTCCCAAGTGCTGGGATTAAAGGCGTGCGCCACCACGCCCGGCGGAATGTTGTCTCAAAATCTGAAATTGTAGGCCATTTGCACATTCAACACTGGGAAATAGACTACTGAAAACCAATGCTACAATACATGGAAGGGAGGATAATTCAACAGAAAGAGGAAACCATAAAGATCAATTTACCCCAGCCAATTTCACATTAAAATGAAATACATAGCCTGTTTTTATTTGGCTTTTAGGCCATGCCACTGAGAAAATCTTATGCATTCACAATATTATAGTTTAATATATGACAATAAGAGTGTATTTCTGAATAATGTCATGTATTTTATATACACAGTGTTTTGCAGATGAAGATGTTACAAGTTTATTTGTAAGATTCATTTCAAAAGATACATATTAATACATATTTTTCTCTTTCTAACACCTCAGCATAGAGCTATGGCCAGATATAACAGCATGAATATGTAATCCTAGCAGTAACGAGTCTGTAATTATTTGACCATAAACAAGAGCCAAGAACCTAAATACCAATAATAACTTTGGGACTTCAAAGTCTTTGCCCCACAGAAAGAAAGTTTATTAATAAATTAGCCTTGGTAGATGCACACAATCATCGCACCTGGCAATGGGCAAAGAGATATCTTGTTGGCAGTGATGTTCTTCTATCAGTCAGGGCAGAGCAGACATCCGATCTTTGTTCATCCTAGATTGATGCCTGGCTTGGTGGCCAGAGCTCTTTTATGACTAGGACACATAAAATCAAATCAGATCAAATCCAGGCAGCAGCACAGCATGGGAGGAGGAAGACAGAGACCTGTGTTCTACCATGCCACACTGTGCAGGTGAGAAAAATGCCCATGGACCTGCCCTCCTACCCACAGGGCACTGATTTTTTTTCATGAGTAATTTTGTCTTTTTCTCATGCATGAGCTGGGTCCTGTTAGAGGCGCAATCCTATCTTGATGGAATCTAGTTTGTCTGCTTTGTTTCTCTGCTTGAGGAGAAAAAGGAACACAGTGAGGAGGGTAAAGTCAATGGAGTTAGAGGGGGCATGCTCCTAAAGGCTAACACTTTGAAGAAGCACAGGAAAGTGAATTTCTTGAAGAAAGTTGGTTGACAATTTCTCATTAATAGCTAAAGATCAAAAATAGACTATAAGAAGGAAAACATGAAGAAAAGAGAGACTAAGTATTTACTTGAGTATAGTACAACTTATCAGAGAATAACTGTAGGCCTGAGTCCAATGTGCTAAGTAGAAGGAATATACTCCCTCAGTTACTTCCTTTCTATACGTTCCTCAAGCATCCGCTAGGGATGACTTTGTTTGCTCTTCTGGGTCTTGGCCAATGCATTCAACTTCCCTTTTTCCTATTTAGATACAAGTAAAAGAGTCTGCAATGGCTGTGTTCTCACGAAATCCTGAATAAGCAAGCAAAGCATGATGATATCAGGGACAGGGTCTATACAAACTGACACCATGCCATGTCACGTCTCAGAATAATGATTTCAAACATCTCCTATAAACAAATAACAGCACTAAGATGGATACTAATTTCCCATGACCTTTAAAAATAACAACTTCTCAACTTCTGGGGCCTGATCATCTTCTACTTGTTTCAGTAAAAATGGGAAGCAGCTTTGTGTAAATATAAGGATACACTTGTGAGTCATGATGGCCAGTCACAAGTGTCCTATCCATCTCTCCATAGTTAAATATCTATAAATCCACCTATGACCCACGGTGAAGAAATATTAGCCCTGCAAGTGGTCAGAACTGGCAAGAAAGTATGAAATATCTTTGCCTGAGGCTCTGGAAGCATAAAGCAATAGTCCTTTTAAACTGATGAAGAAATCACACTTAATACATTTAGTCAGTGTTATATGGATTAACATTCTGTGATTCATACAGATTAAATTCCAGTAACATGGCTGACCCTCTACAGCTAGCTCTTTGACTCAGAGAAAGGCCCACTACTAGAGTAACCACATTACAAAGCCCAAATGCTTCTCTTTTTGATCTATTCTAGATTAAGTTGCATTTCTATCACATAGCTCCAAGACCCCCAATTAGCACCCTGTGATTTTTTTTTATGAAACAGCATGTTGTATAAATCACATAATAACAAAAACTACAGGCAATTTTCACAGAAGGTCAATATCAGTCATGCAAAAAGGACTCTTATCCATTTACCACTTCTTAAATTCACGCACACAGGAAACCAGTGCCCTGTTTTCTGAAATATCTTTGAGTTCTTGTGTGGGTGGGAGGGGTCTTCTAATTAAATCATTACACAGTTTAATTAAAATGCCAGAAACACATTGATTTGTCAAGAAGTCAATGTGCATTTTAAAGCATTAATTTTTTTAATTAGACTGAAATTCTAGAGAGTTTTCTTTTCTTAACTAAAAAAAAAATTAGCATGGGATCTCCATATTTGTTGTGTGGAACTATCATGTTCTATAAGTCATTGGTGTCATCTAGACCCATGGATACTGTGACATTCAGAATAATGTGTGAGGTTTTGTTGTCTGTTTCTTTGGGTGGTTGGTTCTGTGATGTTTTGTTTGTTTGGTGCTTGCTGCTGTTGTGTTCACGTCACATTATTGTTTTGAGACAGGATCTCATGCATCCCAACTTGGCCTCCTACTTACCCTGGAACTGACAATGACACAGAAGCTCAGAGACTGACCTCCTAGCCTTTAGCACCAGACAGATGGGCTTACAGGTATGTCCCACCATGCCCAGGTTGATGCCAACACTGAGTAGCACTTTAGCCTCACAGAAACAGGAGTTTGTTCCATATAGAAGGGAAAAACTTTCAACCTATTTCAAGTGAAGGTTTGTAAAGTACAATCCCAGAAGGTAAGGTCTATTTGGGAGCTCCTACGAACCTCTTGGTGCAAAAGGCTGTGGACAAAGCTAAAAGCTCTCACCAGAAGCTAACAAATAGGCAAGTGCAGTCAGAAAAGGAGAATGTAGGGGTTATGTTAATAGAGGAAAGCAAGGTCTTACCTAGATAAGAGATATGAAAGAGCTTGCACGCACACAGGTATATATATATATATATATATATATATATATATATATATATATATGGCAGGGTTGGTTAAAATCATTAGGATTAAATTATCTATAAATATTGTTGGGCCATTTCATACATCAACCATGGCTCAATAACCCCAACAGATGATTGAACACATGGACATGTGCATACGACCCAGATTCCAAGGAGGATAAGACAGCTTTAGACGGGGATATTTATATCTAAAATGACTCATTGTACAGAAAAATATCCAACAAGACAAAAAAAAAAAAAAGGAAGAGACCTTATAAGCAGGACATTAATTTTGTTGTATAATGGTCTCAGGTAGTAATAAGGAAGTGATTTAGTAATCATTATTAAAACAAAGTAGAGAATCGCTCCAGGCAATGTCAGGAGATGCGGCTACATTTCACTTTAAAAACACTTTCTTGCACTCAGAATTCTTTGAGATGAGAAGCCATCTGTGAAACTGCTTGCAGCTAAGTGGGAGTCTTTAAACAGCTTATCTTTTGATAATGCTTGTTAATCTAGCATAGCAAAGAATTTCTTTATAATATTATATATGTACATACATATGTGTATATATATATATACTTTTGCATATTTAGATCTTAAAAGTTGGAGAAGCATGAATTTATAAACAGCATTTCAAAAGAGAAAATTTAGTAATATATTTGATTAATACATAGGTTTCTTTTTCTAGAACTCCTGAGAAGAATTGAGTTATGACCAGGAGTGGTAGCACACACCTGTAATCCTAGCACTTCGTAGGCAAACGTAGGAGGATCTCTATGCACTTGAGGCCATTCTGAATGACATTATAAAACCCAGTCTCAAAAACAAAACATCAGAGGATTAAGTTACACGCTGTTCCCTATACCTATTTACTAATGTGTGCGTACAGATACAGATAAACATATGTATTCAGAAAGTTCCTGCTGCACATGTATGCAATGCAGATTGGTAAGCAGGGTTACTACAAATGTCATTTACATATTCTGTGTGAAACTCCATTCTGGCAGCCTGATAATAGCCAAGCTTCCAAAGCTTAAGTATATTCTCAGAGTGACCCAGTTCACTCAATCACTCCCCAGATACAATGAGAGGCTACTGAAGGGTCCCAGACTATAGCGGATTTGAAGTCTTTGTCCTTATTTCAGGATACCTTTGTTCCAATAACAATAGGTGACATCCCACATAATACAGTGCCATTTGTACAACTGCCTGCTGAAACTTCCTGTTTAGAATGAGGCAGAGGGATTTCTGAAAAGCCCAGGGAGGTTAGTGAGAAAGAAAGACAAACAATGCTGCTATTTCCAGGATTTTCTCTCATTGGAAATGTAACTAAATGTTTAGAAGTCAAGGGAAAGAACAGCGTTTCAAAGGAGAAACCAACATCATTAGGACAGAATTTATACAAGTGTGAATTAAGCATGCTACTCAGAAGCTAGGCATGCATTCTGAGACAAATTCATTCAAGGACTATGTGTAGATCACATAGTATCCTGCTAAGTTAGCTTGAGATTGAAAGTTAGGAATAAAAGTTGTAGTTTTCCAAAGATCACTATGTATAAAAATAGCAGACAATGTTACCTCAATATTTTGTTGTGATCATAAAAAGAGAAAGTGTATTAATATATGTTCTATCAGGGTGTGGGGGAAGGGGATGCCTCTGTGGGCCCATGCCAAAGGCATCCCTTCCTCCTGAGGGACCGACCAGCCACATGGACGGTATAGCATGGAACAGAGTTTATTCAGGGCATGGGGAGGGGAGTAAATAGAGTAGCAGAGGCAGAGAAAGGCAGAGACAAGGAGAGTAGAGAAGCAGAGGCCGGCCAAGACCACATGAAGAGAGGGGGTAAGGGAATAGGGAAAGAGGGGGCAAGAGGCAAAAGAGTAAGAGAACAAGGGAGTAAGAGAGCGAGGAGAGGGCAAGCAGCCTCTCTTATAGTGGGCCAGGCCTACCTGAGTGTTGCCAGGTAACTGTGGGGAGGAGCATATAACTGTGTGGGTAGAGTTCAGACAGAGTTCCAACATTCACCCATTTTGGTTTAATTAAAAAAAGAAAGAACTAGAAAGTGGTGATGACGAAGCAGGGATAGGGTTGTTGTAATATCTAGCTGCTTCACGCTGATGTTGGAGGGATGTGTCTCTGGGGAACCTAGAGGGATGGGTAAGGAGGATGTATGTCTAGTCTTAGGAGAGTTGGCTGTTTCCCTGTTGTCCGGGCCATGTGGAGCCATCTGAGAATAGGTCAGAAAGAACAGGTCCAGTAAGAAGCATCCAGGCCTTACCAAAACATCCCTAGGGCCATGTCAGGCCCATGCCAAGGCATCCCTTCCCCCTGATGGACCAGCCCCATGACAGTATGGTATTGAATAGAGTTTATTCAGAATATGGGGAGGGGAGTTAAGAGGGTAGTAGAGCCAGAGAAAAGCAGAGAGAAAAAGAGAGTAGAGAAGTAGAGGCCACCCATGACCATGGAGGGGGAGGGGGCAGGGGGGGAAGGGAATGGGGAGAGAAGCAAGAGTGAGAGACTAAAAGTAAGAGAGACTCGAGAAAGAGGAGGGGGCAAGCAGCCCCTTTTATAGTGGGCCAGGCCTACCTGGCTGGTAGCTGTGGGGGTGGAGTCCAGACAGAGTACCAACAGTTCTGTCCCTTTCCCCCTCCTTTCCCTTCAAAACAGTCTAAGCTGGCTTCTAACCTAGTGTGTAGTCAGGATTGACCTTGAAGTGCTGATCTTCCTGTCTATTGCTGAGATGACAAGTGTACCCCATGCCACCCTGTGGGAGTGGTGCTGGGGAAGCTACACCCCAAAACCATATTTTTGAAAATTCATTTCATACCTTATTTTTAGCATTTCTAAACTTGTTTTAAAAGACAGCAAAGCATATTCTTTCTTTTTTTGTTAACGTGAGTGGTTTTGTGTGTGTGTGTGTGTGTGTGTGTGTGTGTGTGTGTGTGTACAGACAACTTCACAAATCAGAATAGGAGTTTAGGTCCCCTGGAGCTAAAGTGTCAGGTAGTTATGGGATCTCCAAGGGATTGTGGGTTCAAGGAACCATGCTCAAGATTTCTGACAGAGGAACAGGTAGTATAATAAGCTTATTCACGCCTCTCACCACAATGTAGCTTCTTAACAAAGCATTGTTAAAGAATAATGCACTGGATCTAAAAAGATACAATGTACAGAATGATTCCTTAGTCTTTTAGTCTCCTGCTGGAAAGAAACTCAACAGATAATTTCAGGAGATGGATCCACACATGGACTGGAAGTACTATAAAATAACAGTTATTTCATTATTCTATACCCATGAGACATAGAACATGGAATTCTGCTTCATTTTGCTTTCTAGTTGTTAGATGGCAGATGGAGATAGTTGATAGCTAGTCTTGGAAAGTGGAAAAAGGTCAATATATAGGACATATTATGTTCTTGCCCCTTAGAAGTGAGAAACAGGGCAAAAGAGTTTTAAATGTCCACTGAAAGCTGATGTGTTGATCCTCAAAGCAACAGTGCTTAGGGGTGGGCCTTTGGGAATGTGATCTTATTGTGAGGGGTCTTCCATCATGGATAGATTAATCCATTTATGGACTCATAACTTAATGGGCATGCATTCTTGGTCTTGTGACTAATGTCAAATATAATTTAGTAAACTATTGGTGATGATAGAAACTATAGAAGATAGAACCTAGTTGGAAGAAAAGTATTACTGGTGCATAGCCTGGATGGGTATATCTTGCCTGCTTCTCTGCCTTTCCTTCTCTATATCCCTCTCCCAATCCCTTTCTTTTCTGGTTGTCATGAGATAATTTTCTAAGATGTTCTGTCCAACAAAGTCCCAGAAGCAATGAAGCCAGGTAACCTGGGGCTGAAGTGTGTGATGCTGATCCAGTTGCATTTTTCTTCCTACCCTTTAAGTTTTAAAACCGTTTGTAGTGGAGAGTTTGCTAACATTCCCATCTTTATTCTCTCTGTAATCTTGGGTTTTGGTAAAACTTGAAAATATTGGAGTACTTCCAAGATAATTTTCCAACAGAATCAACAGAATTTTAGAACAGGTAAATAATTGTGGATGATAACAAGTACCCTATAGCAAAAGCGTGACTCTGACGTGGGTCTTGGTTTTATATGGAAAGCAAACAAACCTCAACAGTGGTTAGTTGGTGCAATGTAAATAAGTGAAAATACTAATCTGCATCAATTTTATTTTAGGAGAGAATACTGTTAAAATGGTGGCCCAAGAAGACAATATAGTTTCAAAAATATGCCTTTAAGAGCTTAATTTATTGAGCAGTTAGTATATGACAATTATTGTCAATATAATCGATCATCCCCATTTTGATCCTTGAAGGGACAAACCAACACTACTTTTATATAATGAATGAGAAAGAATGGAGGCTGTCAAGAGGGTAAAATGCTTGCCCCAAACCACTCAGTGTAGAATGGAAAATCAGTAATAAAACACAGATGGGAAACTCCAGCTCATGCCTTCTCACCATGCTGGACTGCTTCCCAAGAAGGAATTTTCCTCTCAATTGGGATTTCATAAACTGTGGATTCAGAACTTGGAATCAAATCACAGAGCTTCCAGGTAAGGATTATATGGATGGACTTAGGTTACATAAAAGTCCAAAGGTCTAGACCATCTATACCTATATCAAGGCTTCCAAAGAAAACCAAGTATCATCCCTGTCAAGTGTAAGGAGATGCACATGTAGAATTCCTCTCTGAATTTTTTAGTATCTCACCTAAAAAATTAGAATAATATATTGAACACCCAGAATGCTTGAGAAGATGAATTGTATCATCTACGCAAACTGCTTAAGGCACTGCACCAAAAATATGAAATGTTTTATACAGCTAGTACTCTTGTACCCTCCACACTTCCTAAGTGCCAATAATGTGGCAATGCTAGATAGCTCAACACATTAGTAGCTCTCTACTCATGTAATAGTCTCTAACTACAAAAATAAAATCACTGTTTTACGGTATTGACCCCATTCTGTGGTGTAAACTCTCTTATCAGGATCCACTTGATGCTGCCAATGGCTATTGTGGGACAACTAGCACAACAGAAAGTGGTGAATCATACCAAGTAGACACGTCTTACGTTTTCATTCAGTGAACCCCTCCATCTATTATGGTTGACCTAGAGACTCTTCAACCAGTTCATCCATTCATTTGTTTTTAAGTCTACTGCTTATTTAGTCAGTAAAAGGCATTGTTGACCTTGAGTGTAGACTAGTATACAAGATAATTGTCTGCCTTCATGAAGCTTCAATTTCGATGGAAGTTCCATGGCTTAAATATAGCCATGCTCTCCCCCACTACCACCATGCACTTGCATCCAGGCACACATTTAATTAGTAGGTCTCCAAGTTGAGGATATATTTTTGAAGACTAGGGGACATTTAGGAGATGGAATGAGGTTAATGGAAAAAAGGCAAAACGGGCATGTCTGGTTACCTTCATGTTTCCTGATCTCTTACATCTCATGGCCACTGTTCTTTCCATCAAGAATGGAGTCTTCCTACCATGCTTTCCCCAATATAAGAAGTTTAAATCACTCTGTAACCAAAGATCAAAATAAAGCTTTCCCACTCAGTTGCTATTGACAGGTATTTGGTCACAGTTCCACAAAAGTCATAATGGATCATAAGTAAGCAGATCATAAATGTGAATGAATGAATACCAAATCATTTGCTCATGGAAATGAATCTTGTATTATAACCTACTTTTAGACTATAAAAGAGAAGTAGTCTTTCCTTTAAATTCTACATTTTTAACTAATTAATTTTTATGTATATGTTTTGCCTGCATATATACATTTGTATCATGTGCATGCCTGCTGCCTGTAAATGATAGAAGGCAGTAGAGGGTTACATTCCAAGAGATTGTAGTTGCTGATGGTTGAGAGATACTATGTGGGTGCTGGGAATTGAACCTGAGTTTTCTGGAAGAACATCAATTGCTCCCAGTCATCTTAACTGCTGCTCCATGCCTCCAGTCCCCAGCTTCTGTATTTTTTTAAAAAATAATCTTAAACTTCCTTCTACTGTAATGTGTCTTTCCACTAAGTGCAATCAGGGAATTCATATCTTTCCCCAACAAAATAATGTAACAAAACTGCAGCATAGTAACCCACACTTGAATCCTAGACACGGAAGATCTCCAGAGCATCCATAAATTCCACTGTTGGTATTGTAGTCAGTAAGAAGTAAGACAATCAACATCTTTTTCTTAGAAATTTGGCTTATAGAATGTGTCAGGTTGATGTCTTGCTAGAAAACAACGAAGTAAAGCTCAGTGGAGCCAGGCTTCCCAGGACTGAGCAGATGGCAGTGAATGGGCCTGTGTACATGTGGTAATAGCTGCCCATGCCTAGAGTGATATGTCTGTATGCATGACTAGGAGAACAGCTACCATGAAGGTGCTAGAGAGTGAATGGAATCAGAAATCAGAAGAGGTTGATCATTCTGTTCATTGAGGTAGATGCTCATCATTGACTTTAAATGGCAACCAGAGGCAAAGGAGTAAAGGAATGGCTTATCCCAATAAGGGGAAGAAATTATTTCTTTGTGTCTTAAAGAGATTTCCGCTACCAGCAAGTATTCTAATACACTATTTTGAATCTGAAATACTCATATTCAAATTGATATTATTGTTATGCTAATGTCATATCCGTAACTTGATAGTAAAAGGAAGAGCCAATAGAATATATACATTTTACAACTATAGGTGTGTAACAGGTGAATAGAAGTCTACCTACAAACAGTGAGCTGTGATGCGGTTACTGATTCCTCTGTGTTCTTACAATGTCATCATTGTGTTTCAGATTCCTGTGTAGTTTCTACAATAAACCATCAATGTATGACCTTGAAAAAGTCCTCTGATTTTGACTTTTCTCACATTTCTCATATATGAGATGGGATACATTATCATCATCTACATGCATACATACATACATGCATACATACATACATATATACTGGAACTTGCATTAAAGAAGATCATATTAATAAAGGTATTTTATACATTGCAGTCAGTATCTAACACTTGTAAGTGTTACATTCTAGTTAATATATTTATTATGGCTTATCACTCCTTATTCTTTATCGTACCCTCTTTTAAGATAAACAATCCCAGACTTCAAGATCTTAGATAAACCCTACTACTACTCAGTTCAAACTTCTGCCTCTAAGAAATTGTTTAGCTAAATGCTCCAGTGGAAATTGTTAAAGGTCCCATCTAGAAGCTGTCTAATAATGTTTTCCTGTATGTCTTACTTCCTGTTGGTCAGACCTCAATAGAGAGGCAAAGATCACAGGCAATTTAGTCTGCTCAAGGGCAGGGTATTCTGACTCTCAAGCTAACAAATCTTGTGGTCTATTGCTCAACCAATATTCATCATTTTTGCAGATCTCCCTGGGAAAACCTAAGTTCTGTCCATCTTTCTAGTATGGTGAAGAAAGAACAACATAGTATACTCTTTCCAACTAAGGCAGCCTGTTGAGAAAGTCCCACCACTGAGTCTGTGACAGTCTCTTTGGCCCCACCCACATGTGTATGTCTTCCACAAGGCACTTCATTTCCAACTCAGCTAGCTTCTCCTTTGACCCCCAGTTCTTCTTCCAAGATTTACACCAAGCAAGTTCTTTTCTTGCATTTGCAGTTTTGAATATTGACCCAGAGTCCATGTGTGCTCCTTTCAATGGCTCAATCTTTTCCCTTAAAGACAATGATCCCTCTAAATACTAAATGGCAGTTGACATGCTTGCTGCTGGGAGCACCAACCTAAGTCAAATAAAAATCCCTTAGGTTGGCATGCTTCCTCTGGTAGAGAAGATCTTCAAATTTGAACAGATCATGAAAAGGATAAAGTCCTGGAAACAGAAACTACTGTGTAGGAAGCTCTTTCTGCAATATGACTGGAGACAAACACCCTTTTCCCAGAATTCATGCCTGTCCCTGTCACTGTTCCGACAAGAAATGGCACAAATAACATCTATGTGCTCTCTCTCCCTCTTCCCTCCCTCTCTCCCTTCTTTCCAATTCTCCCCCTTTCTTCTCCTCTTCATCTTATTTTTGTTTCTATTTATCTCTCTTCTTTTCCTTCCAAGAACTATGTGCTCTTAAGATGAGTGAGATAAATGGTAAAATTTTGGGGGGAAAAGTAGATAGAATGAACATATTACTGGGGAAGCATTTGGGCACAGGGATAATGACAGCTTCTCCTTGCAGCTGAAGACCTTGAGAACAGCAGCCATCAAGCCTCGCCTAGCCTTGGTGGGAAAGGATGTGCCTAGCCTTGCAGAGACTTGATGTGCCAGAGTGCAGGGATACCCATCACCACTACCCCCATCTGCTCAGAGAAGAAGCAGATGGGAAGATGGGGGCAAGGATTGTGGGACGGGGTCACCAGGGGTGAGGCAGCAAGCTGAATATGCAGTGAATAAGTCAAATAAATAAATAAAAGCCAGCAAAAGGCTTGCACTTGTGAGTCTCTCCATTGGAGGTCAAGAAATAGAGACAGGAACGGTCTCAACCAAGAGAAGCCATCTGAGGAGCTTCCTGAATTGACCCCCCGTTAGCCTTCACTGCAGTATCTATTGCTCATGTCCATAGGCGACAGTGGCAACACCAAAACCCCTGACTCAGACCATGCCATCGTCTTTGCTGAGATAATCAGGGAGTATCTTTAGGGAAAATACTAGGACAGATGACACAGGTCTCTATCTGGGTTCCTTTTGTCCTGCACAGAGAGAAGTTCATGAATTTACAAGGAAACGCCATGGGTTGATATGGCTTATCTCTTTCAAGTTGAAGCAATTCTCAAAGTGGGCAGAGAGATTAAACGCAAACATCATATCACCTGTAAAATATGCTCCTCTTCCTTGCGGCATTTTCTCACAGGCTCTTCCATACCAAGAAAATACACAAGACAAGGCAATGATAAGGTACATAGTTCTGAAGCAATGGAGATCAAGTGAGGTATGAACACTGCCCTCAAAACAAAAGGAGCAGACTTATGAATTCAAGAGTTCATTGAACAAAGGCACACAGGCTATATGGAAAGGCTACAACACAAAATGAACAAAATAAAATGCAGTGAAATACTCTTGGTGTTAAAGCCTTTTTACATTTAGATATTTATATTGTATGAAGTGAGGATAGCCATATTAACTCCATAGGATGCATCTGGAGATCAGAGAACAACTTACAGGAATTGGTTCTCTATCTCTCTGTGTTTTCTCTTCTTGTGGCTTCTAGGGATTTAACTGAGACGGTCAGGTTTGGCAGGAAATGCCTTTACCCACTGATCTGTCTCTCTGATTTTAGAATTAATCCAAGAGCTGGTCATTCTCCATTTTTGAGCCGGACAAAATTAACCTCAATTGCAGCAACTCATTTCCATTCCTGAAATACACACATGGCTCATTATCACTTATGGGCGTCTCTCCCTGCACAGATAAACTACTCTCTGGGCATCACCCATGCAAAGATCTCATCAGCACGTGGAGGGCATGTGATATAAAGCACGTCCACAAGGGAAGAATTATCTTTTACTGCAATCTGTGAACACTATGGAAAAAGACTCTTCCGTGATAGAATTATAAATGCTGGCCCATCAAACAAATACCTCCCGTCTAAACCCTGGGCGAATATTGAATGCCATTTTTTTTCCTGCTTGGCACTTTGATGTAACTATGAAATAATATCAAATAATTTTGTGTTTACATATGCCAGGTGACAAACTGCATATGCACTATTATAGCATTTAGTAAGGAATTTTACAGGCATCTAATGCATAATGAAAATTCTGTATTGAAATATACATTTTCTCCTACAGCTTTATGCGTATTAGACACAGAGGAGACAGGGGAGAATCTTCCAATATTGGAAGCACACACCAATTCAATTCTTTCATAACTCACTACTGTGCATGAAGCCAGAGGTGGAAGAAGTCAGCAGAATATCAAAGAGGAAGCAAAACTAAAAACTAATTATAATAAATACTATTGAAGTGATCTCTGTGGGAGTGAAAATTAATATTTTTGTTAGAAGCTACATTGGTCAACAATTTTACATCAATCTGACCATTCAGAAATAAGCTGATTGCCATTTAGAACAAGATGAGAGATGGTAGCTCAGAGTGTTTAGCCTTTCCTTCCTAAAAGAACATGACTATAAACCATGGTATAAATGAATCTACTCAGCACCATGAAACATTTAGAACCAAACGAATCACTTTCTGAATATCAGGGTTGTATACTATAATTATCCAGATAATTGTCACAGATCTCTGAATATGACAGGGTTGATTAGTCCTGTTCCTTGGCGGGTGTAATTTAATTTATTTGTTGAATAGCGATGTATGCCTACTATTAAAGGAGGCTCTCTGATAATCAAAGAACGTCTCTCTTAGCTAACTTTACAGGCATCTAATCTAAGATAGCCTTTTTTTTTCATTAAAACAATGTAGTTTAGTTTTAATTCTTAATTTCAATATTATTTTTCCAGTGGAGTATTTTCTAAAATACTTGAGCATATTTTGTAATTACAGATGATCTGCTACCAGATGCTCTAAGATATTCCTAAACCTATGTTTACTTTAAACAAAGTTTAAACTAAAGATTTAATATTGTTGAGTAAATTTCCAAAGATCTTAAAGAAATCACTCAAAAGCCTGGTGTTTGTTTATGTTATAGAAGATACACTTGAATTACAAATTTTAAAACACATTAAGAGTGCTTTGGGGCTAACACCGGTATCATCAGTTGGCAAGTGTCTTGGCTGCTTATTATACACCAGGGCCCGTGCTAGTCTGGATGCCAATAGTGGTGGCAGGGAATGAGATTGCCAGTAGACTTTCTGCATAACTTTCTCAAGTTTCTTTTTTTAAGATAATAAGATTTAAAAATTATATAATAAAATTCAAAATAACTAATACATTGGAGTTAGACAAACAAACAGAGGACAAAAGCCCATGGAAGGAGCAAGAAACAGAGGCATATTTGTTAATACTCTCAAGATCCCCAAATCAACCCTAAGCAGGAAGCTATAGTTTATACACAGAGGACCTGGTACAGACCTATGCAGGCCCTGTGCATGCTGTCTCAGTCTTAGTGAGGTCATACGCACTTTGATCATGTTCATTTAGAGTGCCTTGGGTTTTGTGTGTGTGTGTGTAAGTGTCCTCCATCATGTCTGGCTCTTAAACTCCTTCTGCCTCCTCTTCTATAGGGTTCCCTGAGCCCTGGGGGAAGGATTTGATAGACAACCTATTTTTGCTAAACTATTTCAAGGTCTCTGTTTCTCTCTGTTTCTGTATCTCTTTGTCTCTCTTTCTCTGTCTGTCTGTCTGTCTCCTTCTGTCTTTCTGTCTCTCTCTCCCTCCCTACCCCCACTCTTTCTGTGTGTGTGTGTGTGTGTGTGTGTGTGACTGTATAACCCCTGTCTGCAAGTCTCTGCATTTGTTGCCATCTGTTGGAGGAAGAAACTTTTCTGATGATGGCTGAATAAAGCACTGGCCTATGAGTATCATTAGGAGTCATTTTATTCTCCTATGTTTTATTTTTTAGAATACTATTTTGATCTACCCTAGGTACATGGTCTACTCTCAGATTCTTGATACCCAAGCAGTGTCAGATATGGGTTCTGTATTGTGGAGTGCTCCAAGTAAAATCAGATATTGGTTGATTACACTGTTAAGCTTTTTGCCACTATTACACTAGCATAAATTCTAAACAGAACATCAAAGTTTGACAATATAATGGTCTAAAAAGCTATGACAATTGCTCTACAGCCAAGGTTTGTACTGATAGTTAATAATTACACCATGTACCCTGATATAACTGACTCCTGTGAGCCTTTGCCAGTGCCTGGCAAATATAGAAGTGGATGCTCACAGTCACCTGTAGGACAGAACACAGGGCCCCCAATGGAGGAGCTAGAGAAAGTACCTAAGAGATGAAGGGGGTCTGCAACCCTGTAGGTGGAACAACAATATAAACTAATCAGTACCCCCAGAACTCATGTCTCTAGCTGCATATGTAACAGAAGATGGCCTAATTGGCCATCATTGGGAAGAGAGGACCCTTGGTCTAGCAAACTTTTTATGCCCCAGTACAGGGGAAAGCCAGGGCCAAGAAGTGGGAGTAAGTGGGTAGGGGAGCAGGGCAGGGAGGAGGGTGAGAGTATACGGGACTTTTGGGATAGCATTTGAAATGTAAATGAAGAAAATATCCAAGAAAAAATTAAACCATGTGCAACTCATTTTGTCTAGCTGAAGTAAATAGTATTGTGCTTGAAGTATGCCTCAATAAAGCTAAAATTACTGCTACTATAAAACAAATTATACATAAATAGTGACTTTGAACAGAATCATTAACTATAGGATTAAATTAAAATGATTTGATAATTTAATTTGCTTAGTGGTAATCCTTTTAATAAGTGATGTCTCACAGTCCCATCACTTTCTAGAGAAATTTCACCATTCTGCTCTTTCTTGGTATGTTGTGTTTTTTTCATGTTGTTAGAAAGCATTGCTGGGTAATGAGGAACAATGTGAACAAGATTCCTGGATTTATGAACTATGATGTTGTCTTTACAGGTGCTTCAGTCCCTGTACATTGAAGTCTCTATGAGACCATAACTGCATTATGAAACTACCACAAATATAGTCTAAGGACAACTGGGAAAGAACTCTCTCATGGTATACCCCTCGGCTTTGTAAAATATCAATGATAGAAGTTTTCATAATAAAGCTACTTTCCATTGCATGTTTTACTCTTATAAATTATTTCTTTGAATTTTTTTCTTTGAAAAATATCTTTATAAGGAACAAATACAAAAAATAAATGTGTTTGACCCAGTTGACAAATGAACTGTCTTTCTCAAGTTAACCAGCTAGCTCAATGTTTTCTGTTCCTCTGGGATTGGTCCCTTTGTTGAGGTAATTCAGTAGGAATCTAGCGTGAGTTTTCTTGCCTTCAAGGACCCTGATTTATTTTTTAAAATGCACAGAACTTGAACAAATTGTGTAAGATAACCAAGCAAAATGTTATGTAATTTAAGTGGGGGGAGGGAGCAGGGGAAGGCATACCAGGACTTGCAGCAAGACTTGTGTTGCAAACCAGGATCACAACAAAATGGTTGTTTGAGAAAAATGGATGGAGAAAGCCAGTGTTTCTAAACACTGACTGTACTTGTCAGAAAGTGTCCAAAGGGAATTCCTTAGGAGAATAGCAAGTATATCTCTTGTGATGTTGCTCTTCTTTTGGGCACTCATGTCCTTCTGAAAAGAATAACGAACACACATGTGTTCATCAAATGCCATGGAGAAATAGCTCGTAATATCTCCCAGCCTTCATCTCTCTCTCTCTCTCTCTCTCTGAAATTATCTTTTAATAAATAGCACCGACTTTTCTTTCTTTTTATCCAACCTGTAAAACAGGAGTGTATTCAAAATGCAAAGTCATCTTCTGCTACCTAAAGCTCCACCTCCTATATACAGGACCAGAGTCTCACTTTTCATTTTCCCCTCTGACTCTAACCCCATCATAGGTTACGATGAATGAATTCTATAGACCTTACTTGTCTGTGATCACATAGATTTTAAGACAGATAAAGCAGTCAGTCAGAACCTGGAAAAGTAAGTTTACTGTAGATTTCATTTTCATGAGATAGTATGAGGTTTCTAGTTACTAAGTTCCTATTAGATGTTTAAGAATTGAGGAGCTGAGGATATGGCTCAGTAGGTTAGAGCTCTGCTGTCCAGGCAGAAGGCCCTGCATTTGAATCTCCTGAATGTATGTCAAACAAGCATACCTGAAACCCCAGTGCTGAGCTGTAGGGACAAGATAGCCTGTCCAGACAAACCAGAGAGCTACAGGTTCAGAAAGCACACATCTGTTAAGGGAGAAACCTGTGTACTCATCCATCAGAATGTGGGTTTGGTTTGTGTCTTTTGCCTGCAATTTCAATGGTTTTCTCATCTTGACTAAACACTTGTAAGATGGCGCCGTCCTAGAGCAGCACTTGGGCTTTTAGGTATGAGGATAAACTAGTTTAAGTTAATTCCTTGTTCTTGACAGTTTCATGACAGTAGATCCTATCCTACTGGAGAGATTAGGCACCTCAGTATATGATCATTTTTACTTTCTTATTACATTGAAAACTTTCACATTGTGCTTTATAGCTTCTCATCAGCATGTCTAAATTGCCAGCATCATTAATCTTGATTTTTAAGGGCCATGATGTTAAATTAGAAAAAGTTGAACACAAGTACCCTGGCATCATGGCAGTCAATCTGATAGCTGTTCGATGACTAGTAGAGATGTTGTATACAGAGTATGGATATACTGGATAAAAACATAGTTCAATTCTAGCTGGGATTCACCAAGAGAACACAAGATTTAAGTATCCTACTCAAAAATAGCATGGAATTTAAATGCAATCTATAGATTATTTGTGGAAAGGCACAATAAATATTTTCACATACAGTTGACTTCAGAAAGCAAAGCTATAAATTACATGAGAAAGGTGCTAAGGTAAATAACACCATTTTATAAAAATATCTGAAAGACTCTAAGGTAATGTTTATGCTTTATAAAATTATCAAAGAGATGAGCTAAGTTAAAAGGGGGCAAACTGTTCTAATGAATTAGGCATTAATACTTTTATTCTAAAGGATATTTATGAGATAACTATAGATGTCCTATGTAATGATTTTGAACTTATTCAACATTTACAAATGCCTTTTGTGACTTGTACAAATTCCTCTCTCTAAGTACCACATTCAACCATCAAGTCCCTTATGGTACTTCCTTCAAATATATCTCTTTAAATGTCCTCTCTTTTTTTTCCCTCCTCTTCCCCAACTTAATGAGGTTCAATAAAGAGCAGTTTAAAAAAGAAAGAGAGCGAGAGAAATTATTCTATTGTGGCCATTTGTGCCAAAGTCAACAGACTCTAAGGCTGCAAGGCTCTAATGACAATGTCTTTTTTCAAAGTCTATGATCTTAAATCACTTCTGTTGTCGTGGGGCCATACATGACAAAGACTGGCAATTTGGAAGAAATGGTGGAAGTACCAGATTGGATCTATTTCTATCTAGTTGTAATTGTGTGCAATGCTTAGCTGACATAAAGGAAAAGGAAGGAAAGAGGGTAGCTGCAAAGGGTTAGTGTCATACCTAGGAAAGTTCTATCAGTAAGTTTGAGAATATGCGTGTTTTGTTCTCTCTTATTTTCTCTTCTCTTAAGAATGAAGCTATGCTATGGTGTCAACATGTGTTCTGTTGAGTAATTAATGGTTGGAGGCCCATTACAGAAGAGACGAATGAAAACAAGTTTGAGTTTTGTTCACTCCTTGACTCCCCTCAGATATTCTCTCTCCAACCTCAGAGAACCAGGGTCTCCCTTCTCCATGGGGTTTCTTTGTCTTCCCCTTTCCTCACCTCCACACACATTTCATCATGTCACCGTGACTTCCTTCATGATTCCTTACTCACATAAAGCTCGTGGCTTTATTGTGAACTCCCAACCAGAAACTTCTTCCTTCTTTCTTGTCTCTGGGTCAGATAAAGATAAAGAATGCCTCTTTTATGGACCACAGTATTCATTAGTAACTGTCAGTGTGAGGTCGGGTCATTGTTTCCAGTGTATTCCATATAGTCTCTTGCTTTCTTCATTAATATTCTCAAACTATAATCTAACCATGGCTTAAATTTTCTTGGTTTAATCTTTAAATCCAAATGAAGTTCAAATATTAAATCGAAAGCCTTTATCTGACACACAAGCATGCTTATTAGCTCTCAATTCTGTCCTCCTGAATTATCTATTGCTGCATATCATCCAGTACTGCTTGGCTGCCTTTCCAGTTCACCTGCCCTCTCTGAAACATGGCCCCCAGGTATTAAAGGACCTGCATCTGCAAGAGCCTGTCCTTTAACCTACCTAGCTCCCTGGTGTGTTCCAGTCATAACTTAAAAGGTCTTTCCTGATTCTGTCTTGCCATAATCATAAACTACACCTACCATCTCTGCTATCACAGTAGTTTACATGTGCACACACACACACACACAATGTGCTGTACTCATTCTACTAGTGCTCAGTAGAATGTTTTGAGAATACTGAGTAGAAAGGCAATAAACATTTGTTGGCCACACTCTAATCTCATGATTGAGTGCCCCACTGCCTGGATTGGTGTTTGGTCTGAGTTCAGATCTATCCTTATATGCATGCCTTATTTTCAACCAACACTTAAAAGAACTATTTTATTTATAAACAAATGCTCACAAGTCACCTCTGCTTGTGTACCTAATAGTGAGTTCAAATATCAGTTCCCATCAGTAATCTCTTGTTATGGCGCTACTGTGCTCCCTTTCCAGTCTCTCCACCTCCAGGCAGAGCCTACCATTTACCCAATTGCTGAGGTCAATAATGACTAGCCTTCTCTCTACCACAACAATCTCATTAGTCAGCATTCTCAATATTGAATCTCACTACTTCTCACCGCCTTCCTGTTACCATTTGATGAGTAGCCACCATTGTTTTGTTCTGTATTGTTCTGTTTTGCCTGAGCCCACCATGGTAGTGACCCAACTGAGAGTTGTGCTTCTACATAAGCCCTGCTATTCCTTCAGTATGGCAGCACCTGAGACTGAAATGCATATGGACGTGATCACAAGTCCTGGCCCTTATAATCTGAGTTCACACCTCCCAACCTGTGTCCTTATTTAGCTTGTACCTCTGGCCAGCTTTCTGGGGTAACTTACTCCTCTCAGAATGAAAGGAATTTTTATATGGTGTGCTTACTACTGCATCTCTAGGGTCTGTCACACAGTGGCCACCTAGTGATGTTTCTCAAATTCCCAGCTTGATTCTGCTTCTTTTAATCCTAGGGTGCTCTTGTGACCCCCCCCCCATTCTCTGCTGCTGCCCTTAGCCCCAAAAGCACATCTGGCATGCTGTGTACACTATGGACGATCAGGGTGGTTTGCACTGCCTTCTGCCTTCTGTCTCTGCCTCTGCACTTGTTTGTGTAATCGCTTCTCCAGAAACTTGACTTCTCTCCCACCCTTCTAGTTACAGCTCCAATGTGCTTCTCTGAGAGAACCCTTCCCGACAATGCCAGGTCGAAATCATCCCTGAACATCTTGTCTGTTTAGTTAAAAACCCCTTTGTTTCTACTTATGAATCATGTGTTTTTTTATCTCAGTGTTCACTCTAAGTTATATTCAACTGTTTGAATTGTTGGCACTGGCTGAATCAGAAGCTGCATACCACTCATCCCTTGCTAAGAAATCCCAGAGTTAAAAAAAAAAAATTACTGAGAATTGTCACTATTTTAAACTGGCAGAAATTCACGTGCTGCCTTTTAAATATTTAAAAGGTAGCTAACGACCAGGGATTTGCCATTACCGAAAGGTCTGTGAGGCAGCATGCTACCATGATCATTTTGTTTACTGAGAAACAGAAGAGAGCAAAGAGGAAAACGGGGGAAGTGAGAGGACAGGGAGTTTTCCTAGGAGGACTTTCAGAGAAGCTTCATGGAATCCGGGTTGTACTTGCCTAATGACTACAGTAGCCTGCTTGTGAAGCTTCATGGAAGGCTCTCAGGGTTTCTGTGGTAAACTTACATAGAGAATGATTTGCAATATACAGATGATTAACCCAAGGGAAAAATATTCAATAATTCTTGGGATAGCTCTTGGAGCTTTCCATAACTTTTCAAGTTTGAAACACAGAAACAAGTGGGGAGGCAAGACCGAAAAAAAATTAACAAATATTAAAGTATGCTTAAATACACAGAAACAGCCTTCAGGTCGGCGCCAGCACTGGGTCACCTTGGGCGCTGAGTCGGAGGACACCCACAACGTCCCTAGAGGACTCTCCACTCGATCTTAGGATCTCTGGTGAGGGAACACAACTTCTGTTTCAATCCAATTGCAGGGGACCTAAGACAGCATTAGGGAAGCAGAAAACCTGCCTGACCAGGGGCACAAGTCCCTTCCAGTCAGCGCCCGCACTTGGTCACCTTGGGCGCAGATTCGGCAGACACCCCCATGATCCCTAGAGGACTCTCCATCTTAGGACCACTGACCAGACAGCTCCACGCTCCTCAAAGGAGACACCACTTCCAGGCACTGTAACAAGCCCAGGATCTTTGACAACAGGATCCCAGGATAAAAGGAGCTTGGTCACACCAGTATTTCAGGGTCTCAGAGGAACTTGACTGCCAAGAACTCTGACACACCCAGAATCTCAGGTTCACAAGAGCCCACAAGCAAAGGATCACAGAGAAAGCTCGACTCTGAGGAGTCTTGAATCAACTGGGATTATAGGAAGGACAGGCTCCAATCAGATATATTGAGGGCAGAAAGCACTTGACATAATCAGATGGTAGGAGGCAAGTGTAAGAACAGAAACAACAGAAACCAAGGTTACTTGGCATCATCAAAACCAAACTCTCCCACCTGGATACACCATCACACCAGAAAAGCAAGACATGGATCTAAAGTCACTTCGTATGATGATGATGGAGGACTTTAAGAAGGAAATACAGGAAAACACAGGTAAACAGATAGAAGCCTTTAAAGAGGAAACACAAAAATTCATTAGCGAGTTATAGGAAAACACTAACAAACAGGTGATGGAATTGAACAAAACCATCCAGGATGTAAAAATGAAAGTAGAAAAAATAAAGAAATCCCAAAGAGAGACAACTCTGGAGAAAGAAACCCACGGAAATAAATCAGGAACCATAGATATGAGCATCAGCAACAGAATACAAGAGATGGAAGAGAGAATCTCAGGTGCAGAAGTTTCCATAGGGAACATAGACACAACAATCAAAGAAAATGCAAAATGCAAAAACTTCCTAACTCAAAACATCCAGGAAATCCAGGACACAATGAAAAGACCAAACTTATGGATAATAGGAGTAGATGAGAATGAAGATTTTCAACTTAAAGGGCCAGCAAATGTCTTCAACAAAATTATAGAAGAAAATATCCCATACCTAAAGAAAGAGATGCCCATAAACATACAAGAAGCCTACAGAGCTCCAAATAGACTGGACCAGAAAAGAAATTCCTCCCAAAACATAATAATCAGAACAACGAATGTACTAAATACAGACAAAATATTAAAAGCAGCAAGAACAAAAGGTCAAGGAACATATAAAGGCAGGCCTATTCGAATTACTCCAGACTTCTCACCAGAGACTACGAAAGCCAGAAGATCCTGGACAAATGTTATACAGACACTAAGAGAACACAAATGACAGCCCAGGCTACTATACCCAGCCAAACTCTCAACTACCATAGATGCAGAAACCAAGGTATTCCATGACAAAACAAAATTCACACAGTATCTTTCTACAAATACAGCCCTTCAAAGGATAATAACAGGAAAAACAAAAACAAAAACAAAAACAAAAACAAAAACAAAAATACAAGGACAGAAACTACGCACTAGAAAAAGCAAGAAAGTAATCATTCGACAAACCTCAAAGAAGACAGCCACAAGAACAGAATGCCAACACTAACAACAGAAATAATAGGAAGCAACAATTACTTTTCCTTAACATCTCTTAATATCAATGGAATCAATTCCCCCAATAAAAAGATATAGACTAACAGACTGGCTACACAAACAGGACCCAATATTTTGCTGCTTACAGGAAACCCATCTCAGGGAAAAAGACAGACACTACCTCAGAGTGAAAGACTGGAAAACAATTTTCCAACCAAATGGTCTGAAGAAATAAGCTGAAGTAGCCATTCGAATATCGAATAAAATTGACTTCCATCCCAAAGTTATCAAAAAAGACAAGGAGGGGCACTTCATACTCATCAAAGGTAAAATCTTCCAAGAGGAACTCTCCATTCTGAATATCTATGCTCCAAATGCAAGGGCAACCACATTCACTAAAGAAACTTTAGTAAAGCTCAAAGCACACATTGCAGCTCACACAATAATAGTGGGAGACTTCAACACACCACTTTCATCAATGGACAGATACTGAAAACAGAAATTAAACAGGGACAGAGTGAAACTAACAGAAGTTATGAAACAAATGGATTTAACAGATATCTACAGAACATTTTATTCTAAAACAAAAGCATATACCTTCTTCTCAGCACCTCATGGTACCTTCTCCAAAACTGACTATATGTTTGGTCACAAAACAAGCCTCAACCGATACATAAATGTGGAAATTGTCCCATGCATCCTGTCAGATCACCATGGACTAAGGCTGATCTTCAATAAAAACATATAAAATAGAAAGCCAATATTCACGTGGAAACTGAACAACACTTTCCTCAATGATACTTTGGTCAATGAAGAAATAAAAGACTTTTTAGAGTTTAATGAAAATGAAGCCACAACATATCCCAACTTATGGTACACAATGAAAGCATTCCTAAGAGGAAAACTCATAGCTCTGAGTGCCTCCAAAAAGAAACTAGAGAGAGAACACACTAGCAGCTTCACCTCACACCTAAAAGCTCTAGAACAAAAGGAAGCAAATTCACCAAAGAGGAGTAGACAGCAGGAAATAATCAAACTCAGGGGCTAAATCAACCAAGTGGAAACAAAAAGAACAATTCAAAGAGTCAACCAAACCAGGAGCTGGTTCTTTGAGAAAATCACAAGAGAGATAAACCCTTAGCTAGATTCACTAGAGGGCACAGGGACAGCATCCTAATTAACAAAATTAGAAATGAAAAGGGAGACATAACAACAGATCCTGAAGAAATTCAAAACACTATCAAATCCTTCTACAAAAGGCTATACTCAACAAAACTGGAAAACCCGGATGAAATAGACAAATTTCTAGACATATACGAGGTACCAAAGTTAAATCAGGATCGATTAATGACCTAAATAGTCCCATATCCCCTAAAGAAATAGAAGCAGTCATTAATATTCTCCCAACCAAAAAAAGCCCAGGACCAGATGGGTTTAATGCAGATATCTATCAGACCTTCAAAGAAGACTTAATTCCAACTCGTCTCAAACTATTCCACAATATAGAAACAGAAGGTACTCTACCCAATTCATTCTTCGAAGGCACAATTACTCTGATACCTAAACCACAGAAAAAGCCAATAAAGATAGAGAACTTCAGACTAATTTCCCTTATGAATATCAATGCAAAAATGCTCAATAAAGTTCTCGCTAACCAAATTCAAGAACACATTAAAGCAATCATCCATCCTGACCAAGTAGGCTGCATTCCAGGGATGCAGGGATGGTTTAATATACAGAAATCCATCAATATAATCCACTATATAAACAAACTCAAAGACAAAAACCACACGATCATCTCGTAAGATGCAGAGAAAGCATTTGACATAATCCAACACCCATTCATGATAAAAGACTTGGAAAGATCAGGAATTCAAGGCCCATATCTAAACATAATAAAAGCAATCTACAGCAAACCAGGAGCCAACATCAAAGTAAATGGTGAGAAGCTGGAAGCAATCCCACTAAAATCAGGGACTAGACAAGGCTGCCCACTTTCTTCCTACCTATTCAATATAGTACTTGAAGTCCTAGCCAGAGCAATTCGACAACAACAGGAGGTCAAGGCGATACAAATTGGAAAGGAAGAAGTCAAAATATCATTTGCAGATGATATGTTAGTATATAAAAGTGACCCTAAAAATTCTATCAGAGAACTCCTAAACCTGATAAACAGCTTCAGTGAAGTAGCTGAATATAAAATTAACTCAAACAAGTCAATGGCCTTTCTCTACACAAAGGATAACCAGGCTGAGAAAGAAATTATGGAAACAATACCCTTCACAATAGTCACAAATAATATAAAATCCCTTAGTGTGACTCTAACTAAGGAAGTGAAAGATCTGTATGATAAGAACTTCAAATCTCTGAAGAAAGAAATGAAAGAAGATCTCAGAAGATGGAAAGATCTCCCATGCTCATGGATTGGCATGATTAATATAGCAAAAATGGCTATCCTGCCGAAAGCAATCTACAGACTCAATGCAATCCCCATCAAAATTCCAACTCAATTCTTTTGAGATAGAAAGGGCAATTTGCAAATATATCTGGAAAAATAAAAATCCTAGGATAGCAAAAACTATTCTCAACAATAAAAGAACCTCTGGTGGAATTGAAAGAGTAGCAAACTCAGTGCTCCAAGGTATGCTAATCATAAAACAGATAGCGACATTCCTTCTTCCACCCACCCGCTTCCTGGGTTCAAAGAGTGTTCATTCAAAGAAAGTCACCCTGACCCACCCTGACCATTGCTGGAACCCACTATGCAAAGGTGCTATTGCTAGGGGCTCTTAGATTGTTAGGGGCTCTTAGAAACTGTCTTGAGAGATAACCTGACACTTGTGACTTTGTACTTCCTTGTGACTCTTAACTGGTATTTTTGGTATTTTCCAACAATGCCCTTCCCACCTCCTTGAGTTGTGGTTCCTTCCTTTAAATACCCCACTACTCAGCTACTCGGGGCGCCACAGTCCTCTACCCCTGCGTGGTGTATGACCATGAGCCAGAGAGCGCTCTTGAATAAAAATCCTCTTGCAATTTGCAGCAAGACCGTTTCTCATTGGTGATTTTGGGGTGTCGCCTCTAATGAGTCAGAACGTGGGGGAGTCCTCACGTTGTGGGTCTTTCAGAATCACTATGCCTGACATTAAGCTGTACTACAGAGCAATTGTAATAGAAACTGCATGGTACTGGTACAATGACAGACAGGTAGATCAATGGAATAGAATTGAAGACCCAGAAATGAACCCACACACCTATGGTCACTTGATCTGTGACAAGGGAGCTAAACCCATCCAGACAGCATTTTCAACAAATGGTGCTGGCACAACTGGATGTATGTAGAAGAGTGCAAATTGATCCATTCTTATCTCCTTGTACTAAGGTCAAGTCTAAGTGGATCAAGGAACTCCACATAAAACCAGAGACACTGAAACTTATAGAGGAGAAAGTGGGGAAACGCCTCGAAGATATGGGCACAGGGGAAAAATTCCTGAATAGAAAAGCAATGGCTTGTTCTGTAAGGTCAATAATCAACAAATGAGACCTCGTAAAATTGCAAAGCTTCTGTATAGGCAAAAGACACTTTCAATAAGACAAAAAGGCCACTAACAGATTGGGAAAGGATCTTTACCTACCCTAAATCAGATAGGGGACTAATATCCAATATACATAAAGAACTCAAGAAGGTGGACTCCAGAAAATCAAATAACCCCATTAAAAATGGGGCTCAGAGCTAAACAAAGAATTCTCACCTGAGGAATATTGAATGGCTGAGAAGCACCTGAAAAAATGTTCAACATCCTTAATCATCAGGGAAATGCAAATCAAAACAAACCTGAGATTCCACCTCACACCAGTCAGAATGGCTAAGATCAAAAATTCAGGTGACACCATTGCATACACTAGCAAGATTATGCTGAAAGGACCCTGATATAGCTGTCTCTTGTCAGAGTATGCCTGGGCCTAGCAAACATAGAAGTGGATGCTCACAGTCGGCTATTGGATGGATCACATGGCCCCCAATGAAGGAGCTAGAGAAAGTACCAAAGAAGCTAAAGGGAACTGCAACCCTATAGGTGGAACAACATTATGAACTAACCAGTACCCCGGAGCTCTTGACTCTAGCTGCATATGCATCAAAAGATGGCCTAGTCGGCCATCACTGGAAAGAGAGGCCCATTGGACACGCAAACTTTATATGCCCCAGTACAGGGGAACGCCAGAGCCATAAAAGGGGAGTGGGTGGGTAGGGGAGAGGGGGTGGGTGGCTATGGGGGACTTTTGGTATAGCATTGCAAATGTAAATGAGCGAAATACCTAATAAAAAATGGGAAAAAAAAAAGTTGAACTGTGGGCTAAAAATAAATCTTTGCTTCCACAAAAAAAAAAAAAAAAAAAAAAAAAAAAAAAATTCAGGTGACAGAAGATGCTGGCGAGGATGTGGAGAAAGAGGAACACTCCTCCATTTTTGGTGGGATTGCAAGCATGTACAACCACTCTGGAAGTCAGTCTGGTGGTTCCTCAGAAAATTGGACATAGGACTACAGGAGGATCCCTCAATACCTCTCCTGGACATATATCCAGAGGATGTTCCAACATGCTCCACTATGTTCATAGTAGTCTTATTTATAATATCCAGAAGCTGGAAAGTATCCAGATGTCCCTCAACAGAGGAATGGATACAGAAAATATGGTACATTTACACAATGAAGTACTACTCAGCTATTAAAAAGAATGAATTTGTGAAATTCCTAGGCAAATGATGGATCTGGACGGTATCATCCTGAATGAGGTAACTCAATCACAAAAATCTTACATGATATGTACTTACTGATAAGCAAATATTAACCCAGAAATTTAGAATACCCAAGATACAATTTGCAAAACACATGAAATTCAAGATGAATGAAGACCAAAGTGTGGACACTTTGCCCCTTCTTAGAATTGGGAACAAAACATCCATGGAAGGAGTTACAGAGACAAAGTTTGGAGCTGAGATGAAAGGATAGACCATCTAGAGACTGCTGCACCTGGGAATCCATCCCATAATCAGCCTCCATACATAGACATCATTGCATCAACAGCAAGATTTTGCTGAAAAGGCTCTGATATAGCTGTCTCTTGTGAGGCTATGCTGGTACCTGGCAAACACAGAAGTGGATGCTCACAGTCAGCTATTGGATGGAACACAGGGCCCCCAATGGAGGAGCTAGAGAAAGTACCCAAGGAGCTAAAGGGGTCTGCAACCTTATAGGTAGAACAACAATATGAACTAACCAGTACCCCAGAGCTCTTGTCTCTAGCTGCATATGTAGCAGAAGATGGCCTAATTGGCCATTATTGGGAAGAAATGCCCCTTGGTCTTGCAAACTTTATATGCCCGAGTACAGGGGAAACTCCAGGGTCAAGAAGTGAGAGTGGTTGGATAGGAGATCGGGGGTGTGGGAAGGATATGGGGGATTTTGGGGATAGCACTTGAAATGTAAATGAAGAAAATACCTCATAAAAATTGAGAAAAAAAAAAACAAAAACAAAAAAAGCAAAAAAAAAAAAAAAAGAAACAATAACCTAATCAACCAACAATAAAACAAGTCATCAATATGTTGCAAAGAGGTCATTCTAAATTGGTATAGATTCTGGATAGCAATTCTATTCAAAATTGAGATACTTAGAATATGGCAAACATTATGAACAGTGCTAATAAAACTGCTGTCATTCTTTACTGGGTCTTGGTAGAGATAATGCTTCACTATTTCGAACCTTTTTTAAGGCTAGCGAGTAATGTCCAGTGGATAAGGTGCTTGCTGAGCCAAGTGAGGGACAATTCTGATCTCCACATACAAATGCTTTCGATTCATTTCTGTTTCTGTGATAAATAGTCTTGATCAAATTAAAACAAATAAGCAAAAGGGAAGGAAAGGAGAGGAGAGGAAAGAAGAGGAGGGGAAAGGAGATGAGGGGAAAGGAGAGGAGGGGAGGCGAGGGCAGGGGAGGGGAGGGGAGAGGAGAAGAGAGGAGAGGAGGAGAGAGGAGAGGGGAGAGGAGGGGAGTGGAGAGAAGAGGAGAAAGAAAGAAAGAGAGAGAAAGAGGAAAAAGAAGAAGAGGAAGAGGAAGAGAAAGAGAAAGAGAAAGAAAGAGAAAAGAGGAGAAAGAGAAATAGAGGAGAGGAGAGGAGGGGAGGGGAGGGGAGGGGAGGAGAAGAGGAGGGGAGGGGAAGGGAGATAAGACAAGAAGGGAAGAAGAGAAACAAAATGAAAAGTAAGAAAAATCTTAGGGAAGAAAAAGTTAATTTTAGCCTCAATTCCAAGTTTCAGTCCATCAGAGCACAGAGTCAAGGTTGCAGGAACTTGAGTAGCTGATCACATTCCACCCAGTCAGAAAGGGAAAGAAACAGATACACACATGTTCACTTACTTGTTTCATTTGTACTCACTCATTTCTGTCACTCAAATACTTCAAGATGCTCTTCCTAGGGAATTATGACCCCCCACAGTGGGCTTGTCCTTTCCACATCAATTAATGTAATCCAGATGGAAACCCACACACACACACGCAACACATATACGCACAGATATGCTCACAGTCCAACCCACTGAAGACGATCTCTCACTGAAACTCTCTTTTTTTTAATTTATTTTTTTTATTACTCTTTTTTTTAATTAGGTATTTTCCTCGTTTACATTTTCAATGCTATCCCAAAGGTCCCCCATACCCACCCACCCCCCATCCCCTACCCACCCACTCCCCCTTTTTGGGCCTGGCGTTCCCCTGTACTGGGGCATATAAAGTTTGCAAGTCCAATGGGCCTCTCTTTGCAGTGATGGCCGACTAGGCCATCTTTTGATACATATGCAGCTAGAGACAAGAGCTCCGGGGTACTGGTTAGTTCATATTGTTGTTCCACCTATAGGGTTGCAGTTCCCTTTAGCTCCTTGGGTAATTTCTCTAGCTCCTCCATTGGGAGCCCTGTGATCCATCCATTAGCTGACTGTGAGCATCCACTTCTGTGTTTGCTAGGCCCCGGCATAGTCTCACAAGAGAGAGCTATATCTGGGTCCTTTCAGCAAAATCTTGCTAGTGTATGCAATGGTGTCAGCATTTGGAAGCTGATTATGGGATAGATCCCTGCATATGGCAATCACTAGATGGTCCATCCTTTCGTCACAGCTCCAAATTTTGTCTCTGTAACTCCTTGAAACTCTTTTTAGGTGTTCTAGGTTGTATGAAGCTGACAATTCATCACAACACATAAAGAGTCCAGTTACAGAAGCAGGCACTTATAACCAGCACTGGAGGCAAAGACTGAAAGATCATGGGGATTTGCTGGCCATCAAGTCTATAGACATTGCACATAGCTACCTGAGCAAGCACACCTTCACACAATGTATATTTATGTCAATAGAATAAAGTTATCCAAATTCATGAGCAGAAGATAATGGTTAGTGCTTATCATCATCATCAAAGCACCTGAGACAGGAATGTAGCATGTCATTAGTTTGACACATCCAGAGCTACATGGTGAATTCAAGACCAGCCTTAGCTACACAGTGAGAACTTGTCTAAAAAAATCCAAAACATTAGATGTGTGGAAGCTTTTTGCTAATCATATCTACTCATTATTTTAAAATCAGTTATGAAGAAGAAATAAACTTAAGGACTATCTATAGGACATACTATCTGATACCATAGTATCATATCATACTATCTATAGGACAAAGCTTGCTGTTGAACTATGAGATCAAAACCAAAGTACATTTTGATAGTCATCAAACTGGAATCCTGTGTTCCCTGTAGGACATTAACCAAAACCGCTGACAGACTCAGACATCTACGATCACATTTGCAAGTGAATGGATTCATTTTGGAAATCTAGAGTCACTATAAAATGCATGTACTAAATGTTAGCTAGATTAATCAATCAAATGAAAGAATTTATACTTTCTATAAAACTTTCATACTTCAATTACTCTTTAGGTCTAAGAATTTTTTATATATTGTTCTCCAATGTATTCATGGTGGAAGGGTCCATAAAGTATATTTCTTTAATCCTCAATGTAGAAACTAGTACATCTTTTTATAATAATTCAACTTTCTTTTAATTTATAATAATTTCTATACAACTTAGTCATTTAATACATCTTATATTACAAAATGTATATACTTCACATCGGTGGATTTTTAATTATAGTCATTTAAAAATGTAGATTTTCAGTTCAGAATTTCAAGTCAAATAATAATAATATTCCATAGTTACAAAAGTCATGCTTTATGTTCCTATAGGAATCAATTTTATAAGAAATCTTCTACATTCTTTTCTCATATAATCACTTTAGTCAAGTACGTCTTTTGACATATAAGGAACATGAGTTCATTAAAGAAAACAACAAACTGCAAAATTGTACAGCTTTCATGGAGACATAGATGACCCTTAAACTATGCATCCCGAATCTTCCTTCGATAACCTTTCCACTCTGTCTTAATTATACTTTTGATTATGCATGAGCTAACTCCAATTCTATTTCACAATTGACTCTTTAATTTTGTCAATTATTATTCCTAGTCCCCAAGTGAAATGTCTTCAGCAATGGAGCTTGTCTGAATGCCGGTGTCTTCTCCTTGTTATGTTCCAAGAGCAGCATGGAAAGACACAGGAGAACCACTGAGACAATAACACATATTTCCCTGGTGGCATCACTACATCCCAACTGGGTCAACCTCACTTACTCTCTGAACCTCATATTTCTCATGTGTAAAAAAGAAAAGAAAAGACAAGAAAAAGAAAAATGATAACACAGTACTAGCGTCACAGGTTCAAAGAGTTGATGGAATGAAATATTTATGCACAAAAGCAAGCTAAAAGGTGTAGTTTCCCGTATTTAGAAATGGACCATCATTCAAGAGCTCTTAACGAAGCCCAGACAGTATGTCTGTATCAACAACAAACATATGTACTACATACGTCTTCTGTGCAAGATTTGAACAGGCAGGAAGTGAACCACGTATCCCCATTTCACTATTGATAATAAGAAAAACTTGTGGGATGTCATACTGTGTTCCATGACATCTACTATGTGCCCTGGATGCAAATAATGTGTACAGAGGCATGCAGATAAGGGAGCAAACATGTGCAGGTGTTTTCAAGGGATCAATACTCAAAGATGGACAAGTCCTCAAGCAGAATATAGTAAGGGGGCATCTCACCAGTAGATAAAATTAAAGAAATAAAGAGACAGAATCAGGTGTAAATACCTGCATACATAGAGGGCTCTTGGACTGTTCAAGTTATGAGTGAGATGGGAAACTTCTGAGGATTTTCCACTATGTAAAATATTATTTGATTGCATTTTATTGTGATGCAATACTGATATCTTGAAACCTAACTATAAATGAACATGGGAGGCAACATACAATATGGGGCCCAATGGCTCTATCTCTTGGTGTTCAGGCCTGTTTTCTGTGATATCATCTATTTGGATACTTGCTGGAGTCACTGACTTGTTTTTAACCAACTGAACTCTGAGGCATGATGGGAGCTCACTCACAGCTGAGGAAAGGGTGCACAAGACTGCTTCTATCTAGGGTGATTTTGACATCTCTTGTTATCATGGTTACTTGGCTCTGAGAAGACACAGCCACATATAACTGACTCTGGCCTCTAACCAAGAGCTTGGAGGAAACACAGGGCCCTCAGTCCCTCAGTCTGCAAGAGTAATAGCCAACATGCCAACTTCAGAGACAAAATTTGAAAGACAATTTGCCTGTTGAAAACTCAACTTGCGCATACCGTCAGTGTGACTTCATATGGGACCTTTTGCTCAGATGAACTTAGATTTAGACCCACATAGCCTAGGAGATAATAAATGTATGTTTCCTTATAGAACTCAGAGAAAAGAGCATTTCCTGGATGTCACATGAGTAAATCAAGCCAACATCAAGAAAGGAAGTCAGTGAAAGCATCCACAGAAACCACAGAAACTTGATCATGATACATGAAATGCGAGCAAGAATCTTGCTTAAGCTATCCTTTCAAAGAGAAACAGTATCTATGTTCCCTCACTATGATTAAGCTGTTTCTTACCTGCAAAGTACTTGCAAAATAAATGCACAAAAACAATTCTACTCTTTGAAGACAAAGACTTCCATTTGAAACAGCCTTATGGTACATAGTCCTGTGAATCAGGATACTGTTAAGACCCAAGCTTCAACAACAGGCACCACATTCTTGATAGACCTACACTTTAACTCTACCATGACAGATAGTCAATCACCTTATAATTAACTTGAAGTTGGTGAGTGCCACCAAAGTTAAAATTCCCTATTGATGCAAACTACTCATTATAAAAACATTTTCTAGGTCTTTCCCTTCCAGGACTCATTTCTGTGAAGCAGGCAGATGATCAAGGGACAGAGTCTATGAGGTCATAGCTTTGTTTTTTCTACTGGCTATCCTGTTGGATCAATTTCATAGCCCTATAGTCTATTTGTTTTTTTTAAATACACGCCAACCTACTTGTCCTATGTCACCCTCACTACTCTCTTCCTTCCTTGAATGTTACTATCCTTGAAATGTTTAGTCAACAGGGATAAAAGTGGAAGGATTTACAAGAGAACTGTAAGGTTTTTTTTGTTTCCAAAAGCATAAATAAAAAAATGAACAATTCATTAACTGCTGGCTGTAATGTAATCTCTCAAGTTTATGGGTATTAGACAGCACATTAAGGCACAGATGTTAGAAGTCTGAAGTAGAGTACACAAGTAAAATAATTGCATAAACGAGTGCTAGGTCTAAGATTTGTAGGTCACACTTTTTAAGCAGTAATACAACAGACAAATAGGAAAGTCAAGGTTCACTGAGAAAGAGAGATAAAAATAAATTATAAATATTATAAAGCTGACAAATGCCATATGCATTATAAACCTTGGGAGTATTATACGGCATTTGATTACCTGTTTGATGTACCTTTTGTTCTAGTATCATTTCTGTTACTTTGGTAAAAATTCTCTGATCAAAAAAAAAAAAAAAAGCAAAGCCAAAAAACAAAACCAAAACCAAAACAGCATAAGGGAGGAGAATGTTCTAATTTTAATCCCAAGATATAGTCCATCATTGCGGGGGGGGGGGGGGACAGAAATTAGTCACATCACACCCATAGTCTAGAGGAAAGAGAGGCAAAAGGTACATACATCCTGGTTTGCTTAGTTTTCTCTCCACCAGCTTTCTCCCCTCTTATACTGTTAAGGATTCACTTCCTAATGAGTGGTGCCACCCACAATAAGTTGTGTCTTCCTACATCGATTAGCAATCAAGACAATCCCTGGCATCCATGCCCACATTCCATTTGAAGCTACATAATTCCTCATTAAGCTTTTTAAGAGGTGACTCTAGGTTCTGTCAAATCAACAGTAGCCTTACACTTGATCTTAACAAGGTCTGGCGTAGTAGTACATGGCTGGAATCCCAGCACGCTGGAAGCAGATGTAGCTCAATCTCTGTGAGTTCAAAACCAGCCTGGTAAGTGTCAAGACTGCCAGGGACCCTGTCTCAAAACCAAACCAAATGAAACAAAATCCTAGCTGCATACCCTTGTTATATGATTCCGAGCTTTTGCTTTTGTCTTTGTTTTTTGGTTGGTTCCTCATGGAAATAAATTTGTAACATAATTGTCTAGAGATAAAAGAGAGAGTTTACTCTTCCCTCTATGCGACTCAATTTATTTGTGTGTTATGTCCACAGATGAATATCTTTCTGCCTCAATTATTGTTGACAACCAAACATTTTCCAAGTTTCTAATCCAATTTGGTGAAACATTTCTCAATTGTTTATACACATAAACTTTAAATTTCTCACAGAATCTTGTGTTTTCTTATTGTATACTGAACAATAAATTTCTGTTTAATATTTTTCTTAAGAAACATCTGTTACAATAAACTACTATTTTAGTGGAGTATGAACCTTTGTTATGCAATCTATTTGCCATGCTAGAATAATTTATTTTGAGATGATTTGTGGTACTTATTGTTTTTCCTTCAGATTATATTCATCCTAATTTGATTTTTTATCTTACAGTGTTATAAATAATGTGAAGATAAAAAAGAATAAGTAGCATATACATTCACAAAGTCAGAAGTTTGGAATTTTTGACTTTGTTAAAACATTCCAAAATGACCTTTAAAATTGCCTTTACAGTACATGGCATTGGTGTTACTTCTCCTCAGACAGACTTCAAAAAGCCCCATAATTTCCACCACCAGGTAACATAGGGCACTGGTACCCTAGGATGACAAAGTAAGTTATGTCTCAATATGCAAGGTTGTGCCCTTTGGCAGAAGATATAACAACACACTACTATATGAATTCTCACAAAGGGAGCCCAAGAAGTTCCTGTTTCATGGAAAATACAACTCTTTTTAAATGAGTACAAAACACAGGAAAATTTAAATTATAAATTTCAGGCTCCACAGTCTTGAGATGAAGAAAGAAAAAAGACAAATCTTTCCATTAGAATTCCAGACCTTTGCAACATCTCTTTTAAATTCATGGCAAATCAAGTAAGCTGACACATTAGCCACTGGTAAAGGATTTTTTATGTGGTTATAGAAACATCTCAGAAACATTTGGCCTCAAATCCTCTCCAATTTTGGATTATTTGTGGTTTAAGGCAAATATATAATTCATTCCTCTGCTGATTCATCTCTTCTGTTTTTCTCTTTCTCTATCAAACTCAGTGTGAGCACTTCATACTGGCAGACAGAGACAGGTGATACATGCTACTCCTCCAGGGGTCACACTCTAATCACAGTGACAAGCAAGTTAGCAAAGGACAAACAAACACATTGAAATAAGTGTTGTGAAAGAACTAAGCATAGTTCTATAAACCCAGGGGAGACTAGTTAGAGGCCCCTCACTAGAAAGACATAATCAGAGAGCAATGTGCCTGAGCCACAAGATGCAAGACAAGAAGAGTAAATGTAATCAAAGCAAAGCAGAGGAGACCAGGAGTAGAAGAGAATTTATAGAAAGAATAAAGGTGTACATACCTAGCATCTGCTCAGAAGCTAACTTTGTAAGTTTCCTATGCTACTTCTTGATGGAATCAGGATTAAAAATAAGACAGGATGACTGGAAAGCCATTTTCCATTTCTTAAAAATAATAATGAGAATAATCATAACAGAATAATAATATTATAATTACATACCTTTATAATATAGAGAGTAGGAAATAGCATGTCCCTTCCTACATAAGACAGTCTACACTTTATTTTAATTTCTGTTTTCTTTTTTTTCCTAGAATCCTCTACCAAAACAACTTCATTTCACTTGACCCTCTCTTGTATAGAAATTTAAAATGCTGTTTCTGTGCCTAACAATATTTATTTTTCTTAAGAATATGTTATCACATTGGAAGTAAATCATGATAATCCTGAAAAAAAAAACTATAGTAACAAATTCTGTGGTTTTCTTATGAATAAGAAATAAATGCATAGGAATAAAAGCATTTGTGCCAGATCATAACAGAAGCAGCATGTCTAGGTTCCCAAGTGTCTTTGTTAGGACTTCAAATTTATTGTTACAAACATCTCTTGCCTTCAAAATGCCCCAACCCTCAGCAGCTGAAATAACCATGTGACTTTGGGGCATTTAGTTTTGAAGCCTGTGGGTGGCCCTAGCTGTTCCCTCATTTACTGCCATTGGGTGACAGAAGAAACAAAACCCTTTGAAGAGCAACTGAGGACTGAGAAGACTTCCCCTAGCTTTTCTGTGCAGTTGGTGGCACGAGTTTGAAAAGTTGGGACGACTGTGGGAAAGGAGAAAGTTGGTATAGAGGACCAGCTTTTGATTGGTCTAATGTCCCAGAATTAATATCTCTCTCTCTCTCTCTCTCTCTCTCTCTCTCTCTCTCTCTCTCTCTCTCTCTCTCTCTGTGTGTGTGTGTGTGTGTGTGTGTCTGTCTGTCTGTCTGTCTGTCTGTCTGTCTGTCTGTCTGTCTTCTGATCCATTATGGTGTAAACTCAGATACTCTACCTAACCTTCCCTACCATGGTTGACTGAACCCTCTGAAACCATGAGCAAAAATAGGTTCTTACTCTTTAAGTTTTTCCTAATTAGGATCTTGACAAAGCAAGGCAAAAGGAACTGAGAGAGACCTCTCACATAGTTTCTCAGTATATGCTAATTTGGGCTGCCTTCTGATACAATAGTATCAAGTCAGTGAGAGCATAAGCTGTTTAGGATTCTAGTTCAAGCATTCTAGAATTTCAAGTCTCTCCTACCTTGTCTTTATTTTCCTAGCCTGGTGTGACAGGCTTACAAAAGACCACTTCTACCGTCTACTGTTAGGATGAAAAGGACATGTAGTATCCTACACTTAGAGAAGGGAATGGGCTCCACCTGCTAATGGGACAGTATTCAGGCAACACTGAGGTAGAGCATAGTGAATGGATGATGACACTGTGGTCATCTTTGAAAAAAATGCCTGCCTTGCTCACTTTTCTATTGAATTTCAAGAACTAACAAATGAGAATTGCTTGTTTTTTCATTACTTAATAATGTGGCTATTAAGTAAGAAGCAAATCCATTCACTTCAAAACTAGCTAAATGTTTAGTACACACATATGCACTGGATAGAGAAAAGAAGCCCTAGGGCTCCAACTGTCTTCACCTCTGCTGTGCTGAGATTAGAAACACACACCACTTCTTTGAGTTTCTATTACATGGATTCTGAGGATTATACTCACATTCTCATGCTCTGTAGAAAAAAACTTTTTGCACTATGTCACTACTCCATGCCTGATTTTTTTAAGGAGATATTCTTTACTGAATGAATGAGTCTTTCCTGAGAACCTTGTCCTAGATTCACCATGGGGAGGCCAAATACTCTTTTGCTGAAGGTTTGTAAGCACAAAAGATACAGGCAGATACAATGTTCCCAGTCAGAAGCCATATCAAGTCCCTCTATGGGTTCCTGTCTTTAAGGTTCTTTAATCTAATGTCCCGAACATCCAACATCCAGAGCCTTAAAAAGGAACACTAAGAGATAGAAGTCAGACTGGGAGAGCACTAATTAGGCAAGCAGTGAGTTAAGATTGTTCAGGAGAGGAAGGAAATGGATAAGCATTCATAATCTGAATAGAGTTATGGACACGTAGAAGGTATAATAATCTGAATAGAGTTATGGACACGTAGAAGGTATAATAATCTGAATAGAGTTATGGACACATAGAAGGCATAATAATCTGAATAGCGTTATGGACACGTAGAAGGCATAATAATCTGAATAGAGTTATGGACACGTAGAAGGTATAATAATCTGAATAGAGCTATGGACACGTAGAAGGTATAATAATCTGAATAGAGCTATGGACACGTAGAAGGTATAATAATCTGAATAGAGTTATGGACACGTAGAAGGCATAATAATCTGAATAGAGTTATGGACACGTAGAAGGTATAATAATCTGAATAGAGCTATGGACACATAGAAGGTATAATAATCAACCTCCACTCTCCTCTAAAAATATTTGACCTTTTCTTCATGTCTAGAATGTCAGGTTTAACCACTTTCCATTCTCCTTTTAAAGTTCTCTTTTCTTGTTAATACTCAGAAATATAGTTTCAAAAATAAACAGAAACCCATAGTCCAATGATATTTTAATCTAATTCTCTGAAATCATAAGGTTGTAGCCAGCCAGTTTCTTAAACACTTGATATAGACACTGGAGGGAGGTAGACCTTTATGGGTTTGAGGCTAACTGTTTACATTGTGAATTCTAAGTCAAGGCTACATAGGGAAAACCTGTCAGTAGGTAGGTAGGTAGATAGATAGATAGATAGATAGATAGATAGATAGATAGATAGACAGACAGACAGACAGATAGATAATCAAATGAAACCCAGACTTGTTCTCTTCTGCAAGAGCTTCGATTGATAAAAATTTGATTTTCAGGAAGAAATATGCAATCACTGATTATATGATTTCTTATGATATGATACAAATTTATAAAGTATGTCACAACTTGTTTGGTGAAGACACATCCGATGAATCTCTTTTTTTCTTTCTATCATAGAAAGATTTTATAAAGTATGTATTATCTGCATTTAAGATTCATTAATGTTCTTACTTATTCTATTTTAGAAAAGTCCTTTACTGTGGTTTAAATGTGTTCACCAAAATGTTCATGTGATAGAAACTGGGATCCTTTAATTCACAACTGAATGACATTTGGAGGCAGGGACTTTCAGATGTAACCAAGGTTAGAAAAGGTAGGATTCCCATGATGTCATTACTGACTTTATAAGATGAGGAAGAGTGTTCTAAGCTAGTATGTTGGCTCACTAACACTGTGTGATGCCCTTTGCCTTCTTAAAACACTTTAAGAAGTCCCTTAGCAGATACCAAGCAGATGTTGGCTTAATGCCTTGACCTTCCTATCTCCAAACCAGGAGCTAAATAAACCTTTACACTTTCAAATTACTCGGGCCATTGCATTCACTTATGGGAAGAGAAAACGGCTCCCATATACTTTTATAAGCCTTGAGGCATTGCTGCTTTTTATGGTGTGTTACAGAGATTAAGGTTTCACAAACAACAAGAAAGCTTTCTGCTGTGTAAATGAAAATCTAGGAGAGAGAAGGAATTGAGAGGAAGCATACCACTCCTAACCAGCAAAAGCAAGCATTGTCTGTTAACACATTTCTCTTAACTTGTTTTCCTGAAATGGTGTAGAGGGATTTTATTCCAGTAACATGGCTACTTTGTCTGGAAGACAGACACACCCTTAGTACATACTTTTAACCCTCTGTCTGGAATATACACACCCTTAAACATACACCTCTAATCTTAAACAGTGAACATCAAGCTAGTTTGTAGAGGGAAGCACCCATGTTTGAAAGTGATGTCTAGTTGAGAAGCAGATAAAGTGATGAACCAGAGAAAGATTTGACAGAATAAGATATGCACGACTCTCAGGAAAACAGAGAGAAAAGGAAGGCTACTTAAGAGAGAGCAGCAGAGAGAAAGAAGAAGAGAGAGGGCAGTTTTACCACAAAAGTTGTACAAAGACAGGTTGCAGAGAGAACAAGCTACACACAGGTGAAGACAGAGCAACACAGAGACTGAAAAGGAGCCAGAACATTACGTCATATTGCCAAAGGTGGCATCTTTAAAGGCAGTATGAGGTCAAGCAGAGCAATTCAGTCAGAAACTGAAAGAAGCCACTTTAAATCAGTCAGCGTAGAGAGAAGCTTTGAGCCAGAGCAGCTGAATTCACCATCTAGCCAGAATTCAGAAAGAGAGAAAGTGTGAACTTATTCAACACTAGGTCTCAGAGGCTGAAAACATTTCAAGCCAAGATAAGATTGTGCAGAGGCTAGAAGCATCTAGAACTTGGCCTAGGTTAACAAATGGAAGCAGTTAACCTTCAAAATGAAAATTATACCATGTAGATAAAAGGTACTTTTACAAATGATATTAAAAGGAGGGTGCTACTTATGGCCAAGAAGTAACACAGACTAGCAGCAGGTCATGATAGGAAATAGTCTGTTGAAGGAAAGTTGTCTTGGTCTGAGAAGCCAGAGATGTTGAGGATGGATTGAATGCATCTGATCTGCTCAAGTGGGGTAAAGGGTGGAAGCTGCTGTTGGAATGCTACTCATAAAAGCCATTCCAGTAGAAAAGTCAGACGGATGCTTCTCATTGGGACCCTTGATGGAGCATGTGAGATCTGCCTATACCAGACTAAGGACGAAATATTGATTACTTCCTTCCTCTGGAAATTGTAAGCTTCACACTTAAAAGGAGATGGACAGGGGGTAAAGAGTTGGCTTGATCTTTCATAAGCGTAAAGTCTGGAGTGTGATTTTCAAAACTTATGAGAAAATTCCAGGCACGGCTGACTGTACTAGTAATCCTAACAATGGAAAAGCCAGCCAGCTTAGGTGGGAAAAGAAAAACAAAGAAAAGAAACAAGTTAGACAGATCCTATACATGTAAAGATATACACATAGGTACACATACACATGACATGCACACAAATAAAAATAATATAGGTAACAATAATTAATTTTTTAAATGGGGCGTGAGTTTTCTAGAGAATAGGAGGAAGGCTTGAAAGAAGGAAAAGGAAGGAAGAAATGAAATGATGAATTAAAATCTCAATAAACAGAAGATGTAACTTTAACAAGTAAAAGGAAGTAGGGAAAGATGACCACACAAGGCTCGGATGAACACGCAGTAGTCTAAGCACTCCAACCAGCTGAGCATGACTGTTTTAAACTAGCTTTTAAAAAAAGTAGGGACAAGAGAATCGATTTATTTTTATTTTTACTACTTGTTAGCAGCCACATATAAAGCAACTCAGCAAATGCTGTGCAGAATAAATTTTCCATTCTTTACACCAGGCCTGAAAAGCAAGCATACTATTATCTTGTACTATAAATAATAATTTTTAAGTCTAACGCTATATAGTGACATACTACACACAGTGGTAATAAGAATGTAGGGCCTGGAGAGATGGTTCAGTGCTTCAGAGAAAGTATGACTCTTGCAGAGGATCTGAGTTTGGTTTCCAGAACCCATGGCAGGCTCTCACAACCATCTCTAACTTTGGTTGCAGATGCATTTGTCACTCCTGGCCTCCTTGGGGACTGAATACATGTGCTCATTCACACTCACACACACACACACACACACACACACACACTCACACACACACACACACTCACACTCACACACACACACTCACACTCACACACACTCACACACACACACACACACACACTCACACACACTCACACACTCACACACACACTCACACTCACACACACTCACACTCACACACACTCACACACACACACACACACACACACACTCACACACACACACTCACACTCACACACACTCACACACACACACACACACACACACACACACACACTCACACACACATACTTATGCAATCCTTTGAAAACCTTTCAAAGTCAGCAAACCCTCTCTGTGATAATTTCGTTCTCTTTGTTAGTAAATGTTCATAGTACTTATTTTTCAAGATCAGTCTAGAACGCAGGCTATCTATCTCTTTGTTTACTTAGCCTCACAATAAAGCAATGGGACTTTAAATTATCGCACGTAGACAGAGTGAGGACATGAGCTCTTATTTTGGAATGATCCAGACCATCTGACACTGATTCAAGCTCTGTTACTAACAGTGTGACACGGGGAAACTTAGTTCTCTTGATCTTGAGTATTCCATTCGTAAGCTAGAGATGATCAAAGCTCCCTTTCTGAACTGTCTTAAGATTTAAAGAAAGCCATACATTCCCAAAATACCTTGTAAAAGACAAGGCACCAGGCAAGTGTCCTCTGTCAAATGTAACTCCAATGACCCTTATGTTCAAGGTCATCGGTTAGGTATCAAAGGCAAGTCCAGTGACACCAGATCACTATGAGTAACAGACACTGAAAAGAATCATATTTAACTGTGACACGGGTTAAAGGGAAGTCATATAATTTAATTAGATTGTCTTTACCAAATTCTTCACTTGAGCTATTTTGAGGAGAGGTTAAAAACTTAAATGTTGAAACAGACCAAGAAGGTTATGCCTTGATACTTGAAGGTTGAGATCAAGAAGAGCAAAAGAGCATGTGCGCCACCTAAGATTAGACAAAAAGATCATGGCCCTCGTGAGGGAGACTGCAGGGAACCCTGGAGGCAGACGGAGAATGAGAAGCACCATGAAAGCATGAAAGCTTAATATGTGCAGTTTTTACATAGGGGAGATTTGGAATCAAACTGGCTTAATTCCTGATTTTTTTTAATGAGGAGATGAAATCTAGATGTGAATATAACTTCTTTGATTTGGGGATTATAGGGGTTGGTAGACTATTTGCCTAGCACATAGAAAACCTTAGATCTGCTCTCAGCAAGCACCAGCAAGCAAATACCTGGAGTGGTCATGTAGTGTTCTTGAAATACCATCATGTGGTGGGTGGAGACCAACCAGAAGTTTATAGTTATCCTCAGCTACAATGGCAATTCAAGGTCAGTCTAGACTATATGAGATAGTGTTTCAAAGGAGAGAGAGAGACAAAGCGAGGCAGAGACAGATAGAGACAGATAGAGAGACAAGAGGCAGACACACACAGAGAGAAACAGAGATACAGAGGCAGAGAGAGAAAGAAACAGAGAGACACAGAGACAGAGTAACAGCGAAAGACAGAGACAAAGAGAAAGAAAAGAGGGGAGAAGGAAAAGATGTAGGGAAGGGGGAAGAAAATAGGATAGGTGGACTACTAATGACAGCAAAACTAAGATCGGTTTTAAACATGAACTCATATTTATGGTGAAATAATTCCTGGTCTAATATTGAAGCCTGTTTTTCAAGTGTAGACTCAAGTCTGCTCATGGTCTGAAGCCTCCTAAAGTGAGAGAGAAGACATGAGCTGAATATGCAAAGGTTGGATCTGAATTGCTGCCATATTCACTAAAATAAAGTTGTCTATGTGGAATGTGGGTGTTCTGATGTTATCAGAGACAGAAGTCATAAGAAAACAGAAAGTCCAAGCTGAGGCATGACTATGATGGGAAATGACCTCTGATACCATCTTTCCTTCTATGAAAATGACATTTTCTTCCCCCACCCCCAACAACTTGCTAAAAACACTTCTCAAGTCATCAATGCATCAAACTGAAACTAATACCTGTCACTGTGCCCAGAATCCACCATAACAAAGAGTATTTGGACAAAAGGTTGGTATAAAGATACATATGCTGACAGTCATGGCATCTAAGATCGGCTGAGCCACTCTGACTCCAGACTCTACCCAAAACATTAATGTGCAGCTGAGTTCCGCTATTCTTACAGAAATGTATTAATGATGCTTCTGATAACAAAAGGGACCCAAATAACACTATAAAATGAAATAAAATTCCACTGACAAAAAGGTTATGTTTGATTATGAAAAGACAATACTAGTTTACTCACAGGCTGACAATTTTAATTTTTCCTTCCTTTTTTTTAAATCTTTTATTGATTTATTATTATTTTTTAGAGGTGATGCTAGGGACCAAAGCCCAATTCGAGAATCTTTCACACAAGAGGCAAACACTCTGATGCTGAAATACATCCCAAGGGAGCACCCTGTTTATACTGAGATCTTAGAAATAACACCCAATAAAATGATGAAAGCTGAGCTTGTCAGTCTGTGTAGTACTTGTACATGGGGCTGGCTTATGTAGAGGACAAAAAAGAGCAATGTTATCAGCATTAATATGATATAGATTTTGGGGGGAGAATTTTCCTTCTATTGTAATTATATTCATGCAGGTTTGAAACCATTCAAACAGACTCAGTCTGAACCACTGAAAATACAATGATTTTCTTTCTTTACACATCTTTCAGCCATATGGGCTATGGCTACAGAAGTGAGAAGAAAATGTAGAGGCTTGCAGCAGACAGCAAAACAGTATCTGAGCTGGCAAATAGATATTTATAACTATAAGCACAATGCAAAGACACAAGCATGAGTGCAGAGATGATGTCTTCACCACACTTTCCTACACACCCTCCAGAAATTCTCCAACTACTGTTTTACTGAGCTTATGGATATGATAGGCCGCCCCAAATAATATCTTCGTGCTATTGGACTTAAGTCAGGCTGACTATGCGGCACGTTATATCCCCAGGATATCTGGATCTTTGCCTTATTGTGAAAATGAACCAACTAACTGTCATCTCAGAGGCCACTATATACACGAGGCACAATGATAAACACAGGGTCTTCCTGCCCACCCAGGGTCAGTCACAACCTTGCCCACAGGAAGCTTTCCCCTCTGCCTGCATTACAAGCCTTCTTCCCTAATTCCTTGATATTCAACTTTGGTTTGAAGAACAAGACCTTTACTGCCTGAGTCCACAGCCATTTGCAGAGTACCATGTGCAGATTGCATAGTTGATGGATATAGGAATTGTGCCACCCAAAGTCAGAATGGAAGTATTATGCAGGCGCTTTGGAGGATGTGGGAGGTTAGTTCCTGCCTGGGAAGCCTTAATCTTGGACGGGTCATCAGCCCTAACCGGACACTGGGATCTGGGACTCAACTTTACCAGGAAATTCTGCCGAGAGAGAAGAATATCTGGGGCTTCCTTGTAACTCCCCCTCCAGCTTCAGAGTAACTTGAAAAGTGGAAAACAAAAGACAGAAATGAGAGGCAGGCAGCATGTACTATACAGCAAAGGCCTTTGGAGGTGTGATAAGGATCAGGTAATAATGGCCTCTCACTGAGTAATCCAAAGTATTTCACAGTTTTTCTGGTTCAGCCAGTTAGTTGTGAGGAAGAAAACACCCCCTCAGTAAATGAGGCCCTTTGGAATGAGGGCTGGGGTTTATGATAAGCATAGTGGGGAAGTGCCCTCCACACCCAGGAGGGTCATTGTGTCAGCCAGTATGCATGAGTCATTTTCCACCCAAATGATGTGTCTCAAAAAGAGAAACTCTCAGCATTTACTCTGATTTTTAACCTATTGCTAGCATCTGTCATTCAAAGTGAGCTGAGGTCTTTTACAGTCTTAATCACAGAACTCCATACCTTACTGTTCAAATCTGTCCTGGTTCATCTGAGGCACGCATGGAGTTCCCTGTGACGTCAGTAATAAGTGACCTATTTATCACTACCCCTGAGGTTGCTAATCTGAAAATAGAGATTTTAAGACATAGAGCATCAGAAAAGTCATTCCTTTCTTGTATTCATAATTAGTAATATGGAGGGAACAAAAACAGAACAAGATGGAAAGCTAGACGGAAGCATCCTCTGAGATGCCTGGGTTGCTGTAACTAACTCACTGGGAAAGTTAAAACTGCCTCCCTGAACATCAGATCAATGTTTCTATAATCAGAAATGTTCTCCGTGCTCCCACACACCTTCAGTTAAAGACTTCTTCAGTGAGTTACTACAGGATAACAGGTCCAGACTCTGAGTTAACAAAACATTACCTCATCCACAAACAACTCCATTAACTGTTCAGACCCTAAGGTCAAAAACCCTTTTTCTAAGTTTCTGGAAGTTTCTCTACTTTCAAAGCAATTACAAACGTGACCTTTCTGTCTCCCTAAGAGCAGACAGCTCGAGGCAACTCCATCCAAATCAATACAGGGAGAGAATCTCAGGACTTCTTTAGAATGTGTGCACAAAAGAGGTACCATGTAATTTTAGAAAAACACCAGTTCTGTCTTACATGGAGATAAATATGAAGAGAAAGCACTCAGCAAGTGTGCTGGGATGTGGGGTAAGGTGGGGAGAAAAATCCTAGCAGTTAAGAGAAAATGGAAGCATGGAAATAAGACAGTTTGGAGCATTGGGAATTGTTGGATGGATTCAGCATGACTCCAGTCAGTTTAGAGGCAAAGAGACAAATGTCACTACCATTTAGTTTGGGTATCATCTTTTCCTTCTCTTCATAACTAAAGCCTCGCCCAGATAATAATGACAGATAAGGATGCCCTGTCCAACATGGAGATCATAAAATCAGGAGCTGATGTCATTGGGATGAAAACAACAAAGAGAAAAAGAGGAAGAGGAATCCAGCTGTTGAATGCATGCTTACCTCAAGGCGCCTGGACACCAGCTGTCTGAATGTCCTTATATAGAAAAGGTGGCCTGCTTCAGCTTCTCCTGTCCCTCCAAGGGAAACTGTATTGCTGGGTAGCATCAAACAAAAGAAGAGAGCAGGATGACTAGAGTCTAGACTGTTTCAAACACCTTGTCATGTTTCTCTTCTGAGTAGATCCCAGACACGTAAGGATGTAGAGTAATTTGGAGTAAAAGTTTCTTTGAACTATGTCTAATTACAGAAAGGCATCCAATCTGACGACAGTGATCAGTCTGTCTGGTCTAGCTCAACGTTCTTCTAAAGATGAGCTCCTCAGTACCTCCTGCAAAGCTCTGTCCTTTCTTTTAAAAGTTCCACAACCCCAAACAAACAAAAAAAGACAAGAAGCAGCACAGGAGCCTAAGTCACTTCAATGTGAGAAGGAAAATACATCTTAAAGAGCTAAATTACCTAAAGAATTCAGAAAATTTGCATTTAAACATTATTTCAACGGAGATAATCCAAGGAGGCTGTATTAACTACAAAGGGAAGGAGCTACGTGTAAGAAATCTTCCTTATAAAAGACACACTATTTACATTTGATCTCTGTATAAAATTATCAGCATCATTTTGTATGTGGTTGAGTGTACACATCTTGTCTTCTTTTGTTTTTTTGAACTAGGATCTCACTATGTAGCCTTAGCTGATGTGGAACTCAGAGAGAATCTCCTGTCTCTGCCTCACTAGAGCTGGGATTAAAGGCATGCACCACCAGGCCTGCCTCTCTCTGTTTGTTTGTCATGTGCCATGGACCTCTTTAAAGGAAGGACTAAGATTTACAGCAGGTCTTAATGGACTTATCTTTAGAAGATCTTTGAGCTAGACCAAGCAAACTGATTCTTGTAGTCAGATTAGATTTCTCTGTGTAATTAAACATAGTTCAAAGTACTGCTTACTCCATGTCACCTGTCTTCCTCATTCACTCTTTTGTTTGAGCCCTGGTCTATTCCTAAGCCTGAAAATTACTTGTCCTTTAAGGCTGGTTGACCAAAGAACCCCAGAGATCCACCTATTTCCCACCTCAACCTATGTGGAAATACAGATACATTGGGGACCTGAATTCAGGTCCTTATGTTTGCAGGGCAGGCGTTTTACAAATGAGAGATGGTCTAGACCCTCGGGTACCATTCTTCAGTAGTAAGAGTCTCATTTCAAGAACATTGTCATGGCAACCTAATAAACCTGAGAGAAAAATAAATGCTGCTAGTTTTCTTTTTCTTACTTTCTTTACTTACTAGAAAAGTACTGAAACTTTGCGAGTTATGCTATCACTTCCTTAAGTATAATTCCCTAAACATATTCTACAAACTTTATGCCCTGCTTTCTATTGAAAAGCTATAGCATGATTTTAATTCCCTCTTTTCTTATGACTTTGGTTTTCTCACTCCACTTCCCTGTCTTTCTCCTTTTCTTCAAAGGAGAAACGATTTCATCTTGAGAACAGGAAAGTTCATTGACTTTTCCATATTCTCAATACTGTGTTAACCCTTTCCCTACCTAAAGTTTTTTTTTTCCTTATGAACATTGACTCATTTGTCTACTCTGTTCCTAAGTTACATATCCCCTGTAAGCCATAGTATAAGCCAGTGACTTCTGCTCCCAGCAGCTACCTCAACCACTCTGGTGAGTGCTGTCAATCAGTGCCACCCCCTTCCCTGGGCACCAACTCCCTGCTGTTTTCAGTCTATCAGTTTCACAGTATCAGTGAGATACTGTGCTCACCTTCATTGCACTACCCTGGTGGTTTCCACTTTGCTCTTTCCTGGACTCCAAGTATTTGGAATTCACTGACATTATGATAATCCCTGGTTTTCCCTAGTAAATCTGCCTGCATATTAGAACCACGTCTCCAATTTTTAGGAAATTTTATTAAGAATAGTATGGATATTTTTATAAGACTGTCAGTCTGTGAACAAAAGAAAAATTCTCTGAAGCCATGTTTATATCATCAATGCTGCCCTCCCTTTCAATTTTTCTAAACCATGAGCCAAAGTTACATCCATTAGTCAAAACACAATTAATGAACTTGAAGTGACATTCTAGGTTTTATTTAATATCAGGTTGACGTAATTTATCATCCATTATTTTGCAATGTCTTGAAATGTGAACAATACTGAGCCGTATAATCTTATTAAAGGAAAGTATCTCAGTATGTTTGGGGAGTTTGCCGCCCACAAAAAGATTTCTTACTACACTGGCTATCAACTTCCTGTCTCAGCATCAGCTATCTTCAGCTCCACAAAGCTGGAGACAGGACTCTGTAGACTGCGTCCAATAAAAACCTCCCCAGCAAGGGATACTAGAAAGATGCTGTAAATTGGAAGGGGACAGTAGTTTCTGTTTGCTGCCTGGAACTTCCTATCTCTATGAACACAGAGTAGTAAGACTGACCCATTGTGGAACAATAATTCTATTGATGGAGATTTTGTATCACAACCCTTATGTCCAGCCCATGCATTCAATAGCAGGTCCATTTAAAAATACAAATCTGTGATGCCTCTGTCATGTCTGGGAATGCTGTTGATACACCTGTCTATTTCTGAGTTCTTCAAGATGTCTGGAAAGTCTTTAGTCTTTCACTGCAGCTGCATCATTGTTCGTGGGTTTTTCAGCTTTGTTTTTGTTTTTGTTTTTGTTTGTTTGTTTGTTGTTTTACTTTTTGATACATACCCTAGTACATGTCCACAAACCTCTGTCTCATTGGTATTCTGATTTTAATTACCTGTAGTAGCTAAACTTACGTGATGGGTGTTTCCAAGATTCATGTTCTACAGCTTCCAGAGTATACATAGAAAACACGGCCATATATGCTAGATAAATATAATTCTAAACTTGTACGTTGTGACTCAGACAGTAGTTCCCTTTGCAGGAGAAAGAGGATGAGTGGAATTGTCAAAAATCTAGAAAGAAAACAGAAGGAAGAAGTGAGATCATAGAACCTCACCCCATGAGTCATAGCAAAGTTTTACAGAGCAAAGTGTAGTTCCATGTCAGGAAACATGAAGACTATGACAAAAAAAAAAAAAGCCAAAAGAAAATCTAAATGTTTGATATTTAAATTATCAGGGGGAAAAGCCAAGCAGAAGTAATTATTTAGATACTTCCCTGTGGAAGTGAGATGACCTGACATGGAGAAAAGCTCTCTAGGACAATGCAGAATGATGTGGTGTGAGCCTTGAGAAGCAGTTATGGGAGAGATAGAATCAGGATCATTCTAGATCTGTCGATGTCTGTAAAAAAAAAATGCTATGGATTTACAGTATAGAATAAATATATTTTTCTGCCGTCAATTAATTTATCAGAGCCATAATTATTAATGTAGCTGTATTTGGAGACAGATCTTTGTAATGAAGTCTAAATGAGGTCCTATGGGTGGAGCCCAGAGCTAGTAATTTTTGTCTTTGCACGAAGAGCCAAGAGAGGTCTTTTTATTTTTTCCTCCATGTTGAAGACACTCTTAAGAGTGCAGTCATTAATAAGCAAGGAAGAACATTCTCACCAGAAGCCAATGGGAAACTTTAAACTTGGCTTTACAGCCTCTAAAACTGCAAAGAATGAATTACTCTTGTTTAAGACACCCAGACTGAGATATATTGCTATGGTAATCAAACCAAGTAGATAACTGGTTTATAGGTTATGTCACAGTTCTGTTTATATGGTTAAACCATGTGTTTAAAGATTATTTCCTGTCCAGTTCTTATAGGCATTATCTTCAAATTCTTGATCTTCATGAGTCTTATCAAACTGATGCTACCTGACTTTGCTTACTAAGCATTCTCTAGAGTCTGGAATCTTAGCATGACTTTGAAGCTTTAGGCTAGCTCATTGTTTGCAAATATTAGAAGATCAAATTAACTAAGTGTACAATTTTAATTTTTAAAAAAGAAACAACTCATAGAGACAGAACATATAGAAATTATCTTGTTTACCCAAGGAATATTGTGTGTCTTTAATAGTCACCAATCCATACGAATAACAATGCATAAGACACTGCTCTTGCACATACTTATTCTTATACTAGCCTGTGTGTATAGGTTGTGTTGGAGAACAAGAGTTGATGTCTTCCTTGATTGTTCTTCACCATATTTTTTGAACATAGTCTCTCACTGAGCACGGAGTCACCAACTTGGCTATAATGGCCAGCCAGAGACCTCTAGACATCATCCTGTCTCTATCCAGCACCAAGATTACAGGCTTTTTCTGCTGTACCTGAATTTTCTCATGGCTTCTAGAGGATTGAACTGAGCTTCTTATGACTGTGCCACAGGAACGTTACCAGCTGAGCCATCTCGACAGCTGCCACTTGCCTTTTGACATAGGTATTATATTATCTTTGGTGCAAAGATACACTTGAAGCCTCTGCCATGCTTGGAAACTCTTTGTAATTTTTCCTTAGTAGATCTAAGTCTGTTATCAGAGGAGAAAAGAAGAAAAGAGAGGGGAGGGGAGAAGAAGGGAGGGGCTGGGAGCAGTGAAGAAAGGTAAATTGATTGATAGCATGGGGTGTGGAGAAGTTAGGCAAACTTCTGAAGCTGAAACAATCTTGAAAGGACTGAGTGAGAGCTTACAGCTGAGGAGGATGACATTCTACAAGCACCCTAATTATTGTCTCAGACTCTGGGAGGTCGGCTAGCTTGTTCTGTTGTTGCTGTGTAACTTCTACCACACATTGATAAGTATTACGACTTATCTTTCTACAAGAAAGATACTATGAACTTCAGATTGCACAAATAAACTGTAGAAAGCACCCACAAAAGACTGGAAAATGTCCTGTTTTGTCTTCCTTCATGCCCTCACTGAGCAATCATTGCTAACAGCTGCCCCAGGAAGAAATGTCTAATCTAGATGATGTTTGACTTAGGCAAATGGAAATGATAGCTTGATTTCTTTAAACAACTATTTGCTAAATTTCCCCTTTTCTTTGTTCTTTGAAACACAGCATTGATGCCAATGCTTCAGCACTTCCAATGGTGCTATGAGACAATATTAGCATTGTATGTGTGCCTATTCATGTACTTGTGTGTGCACATGTATGCCGGTAAGGGGGGAGATAAACTTTAAGCATCATTCCTCAGTTGCTATCCCCCTTCTAATTTTGAGACAGTCTTCCATTGGCCCACATCACTATACTAATAGGCCAGTGAGCCCCAGGAACCTGCCTACCTCGCCACCTCAGTTGCATGAGATTATAAATATGTGCTACCACAGTAAGTTCTTTCACATGGCTCTATAGCTTGTACTCAGGTTCACATTCTTGAATGATAGGCATCTTAGCAACTGAGCCTCTAATCTCCCTGAGCCCCTAATTTTCAGTCAATATACGTCGGAAATAAACATACATATTCATTTGTAAATGTCATATGCACAGCTATTTTTATTCTTCACTGAGGTGCCCCAGGCCTTCACAATTTTTTATATACTAGTAAATGAACAGAACACATGGAGGATTATAATTTTGTACTGGAAATTCAGCATAGAATAATTCAAACACTATTTGCGACACATATTTCAATGCATTATTGTTCTCTGAGTACCTTAAACAATTATCTCTGAATGTCCCATCTGTCTGCCTGTGTCAAAGACACAGAGCTTGATAGAGATTAATACCACCGAAATTTGCCTTGTCATAAGCTTCTACACCCAATGCCAGGGAGAATATATCCATTACTTATCAAGCATGTAGAATGCACAAGGTAGTGGCCTATGGACTTCATGCTTAGCCATTCTTTTGCTTTTTAGCATGTGAGAGTTGCATTATTTTCACCCACTTTGTGGTATATGTTCATATGAGTTCTTAATGTTAGTTGAAAGTCTCTTCCATGGCAACCAAGCCATGAACTGTCTGGCTCTCTTTCCAAGCAGAATAGATTTCGTTACAACTTCCTTGTAATTCTAGAGAAGAATAAAAACACTCATGATTTATTATGAGGTCAATGGTAGTTGAGAGGAGATACTCAACATTAGAATAAAAATGAAAATGATAGTTTCCATAAAGCTATTAGAAACCACAACTCATTTCATTCCTGGAATATTGTATAATTCTCTAGACAATGAGATCATAAACAAGAAAATCCCACAGGCAAAATCCCCCAAGAAAGTCCTGAATATTTTAAAACTTTCAGTTATATTTCTCTTTATAATTATGATCTCAGACAAGAGTCAGTTGCCAATAAAAGATTTCCATGTAAGAAATATTGCTATAACAACAAGTATTAAAGTGCTAACAGTGTTCTAAGGAAGAAAAAAACTTCAGTGTCTTTTTATACATCAACATAACAAAAGAAAATGACAGCCTATTTTCTTGGAGAACTCTGAAGTATTAATTACATTGTCAAAAGTGAAGATTACATCATACAGACAGCCAGCCTCTCGACTCATTCATCCATCAAACCTGACTTGCTAATTTGAATATTAACCTGTTTGGATAATCAATTTTAATTTAGTTACACATTTTTCTTACAAACGAATAATACTGATCCAAAGACACAGGGAACTCAAAACAACTGAGTAAGCTTTAGTGGCTGACCATTTGGTCATGCACGTTTATTCCTGCAGTTTTATCTCTGCCCTGGTTTGTCTTTTAGGCTACCTTCAATCATGAAAAGGATATCAGTGATTCAGGACAGCATGGTTTCTACATCTTACAAGAAACTCAAGTTCAGTAAGAGACTATCATTTGCATCTTATAGTAACACAAGATCGCTGAATATGCCAAAGACAAGAGTGGTCTGGGGACTGCCCTTACAGGCACTGTTCTCTCATTAGTTTTAACAGGATTGAATTTTTTCAGAGTTTTCAACAGGGTTGTCTATGATTTGTGGTAGTATTGACCATTCAAAGTGAGGTTGGTGAACCAACAACTTTGGGGTGTTCTAAGAGACTGCCACCAGCCATGCAGAAATGTGGTCTGCACCCAGACATGCTGAGCCAAAAGCCAACTTGCAGCAAGGTCGCTGGATAATGACTCTACAGAATAAAGGTTGATCATTGCCAGGTTAGATTATATGGTGAGGATGGAAGCCTGGCACCTTCTCTCTCTCTCTCTCTCTCTCTCTCTCTCTCTCTCTCTCTCTCTCCCTCCCTCCCTCCCTCTCTCCCTCCCATCCTTCCATCATTCCCTCCCTCCCTCCGCTCTCTAAGAATAATGTAACAGAAAGCTTCAATTTAGCTATTGTTATGCTGTTTATTAGTCAAATGACATCAGTAATTTCCCAAGCAATGTGGAGAAGGGCTGGCATTTGTCTTATTTCATAGAACAGGAAAGTGAAACTTGGAGACTTTTCAACAAAGTCAGGAGTTATCTACTAAATGGCAGAGTTGAGGTCCCCTCCTTTCCTACCTACTCCAAACTCAGACTTCTGCACAAAGTGGTCATGAATTTGACCATTTACTCTGTCACTGGATCCTCACCCTAAAGCAGATATTTTTCTCATGCAAATGTATATGTTAAGTGTGTATGCCAGTCCCTTTCAATACTAAACTTAGGAGGGAAGCCAGTTTAACTACGTTCTTAAAGGAAGACATATTCAAAAGGGAAGTGAAGGCTGGTGCTACTTCTGAAACCACAAGTTAAATGGGTCACAAAGCTGAGAGCTCTGCTCTTAACATTTTCAGAAGAAAGAAAATAAAAAAGCTATATGCCCCTTCCTCCTCTAAGAAAAAGCACTACTAAACTATTAACATTTCCTCTCATTCATACATTGCCAATCTTCGTTCTCTGGATGAGCTAACCCTCACCTGTAAAAGCCAAATATTATCAGTTCAATTAAACAAAGCTCTTATACCAGACAGGCATTGAGAGAGACTGGAGGGCAAAGCTCTGTCTGTTTTATAAAAGCATCTGAGATGATTTCTCTCCAGAAGTCAGAGGTAATGATAAGCAACTTCATAGAGATAAATCCTCCTCAAACGGTCTAGAATAACTTCCCTCTTTTGTTGTAAACTGACAAACAAGGAATTCAGAAAGATTTCTTGAGGTCTATTCCACAGCTGTGCCTCTGAGGTGGCAAACTACAAGGCAAAAACTGGCAGAAATGACTTAAAATGCAAAAGTCGCAAAGGGAGCTATTGCGGGGGTTGTTACAAATGACTTTGGAGACTTGGGGAGGCGAAATCCTCCAAACTGCACTGAGAAGCAGTCATTTCATCTGGAGACGGTGGGTGATCCTCTCCCCGATACTGCTCGCAGATTGGAGCACCCTCTTATTAAATTACAGTGTTTTATAACCAGGGAATAAAATTGGTATCATGTTTACTATGCAAAATCCCTGCTATTTTTCAAATGGATGTATATATATGTATATATATTTTAATATAAGATTGAAATTTAATATTGAAAGCACCAAGTGATAAAAACCAACCCACCTAGTTTCAAACCCTGCTTAAATTAGTTTTTTTTTTTTTGAATTTCGTATCTAATAACATAGTACAATAATACTGAAACGAGATTAACGCTATGATAGTATTTGTTTAGGAAACCCAGACGGTTGCTATGGAAACAGTCATTCTGCATATCTATGGAAACAGAGACAGTGTTGTAAATAGTGCTACAGAAAGGGGAACCTTGTAAACTTAGCCTTCCATTCTAAGAAAAAGATAGAGTGTGGGATTGTCAAGCAAGGAAAAGTATATTTTCTTGTAAAAGAATGATTTTTCACTATATTCTTATCCTCATGATAGGACTTTTAATCTAACATTTCAAGGCTTGATTCTTTAGTCATCTGTCAGTTACTGTGTTCTTATTGATGATCCAAACAAAGACTAGATATATTAATATGAATATTCACTGGAAATGTTTTCACTCAACTTTAGTCTGATAACATTTTATCAGCCAAATATCTTTCCCACTACTAGTAAAGTAGGAAATATTGTAGAAAGTATACACTTAATTTGATTAAAAATTGAGAGACTAAAGTAATGGCTTTTGAGAATCTAGGTGTAATGTATACTACATAGTTGTGAACTGGGTTATTAAAATAAATTTTGGGTGGGACAAGTGGCCAAGTGGTTGAGGCAATGACCTCCAAAACTTAAGTGAGGTTTCCTATGTTGTGAATGTATGAAATCATTTTTGGAATGCAGGTGGCCTTGTAATGATTCGAGCCTTTGATTCCCTGAGTATGTCATGTCTGACTGAAAGGTAATTAGTATTTCTTAGTTTCCTTTCAACTTCTGATGTGGCCAAGCTATTGCTAGGAAAATGGTGTTGTGCATTGTAGAGTGAATGAAGAAAGTTACTGAAGACCATAATACGTAAAACAGAAACACACAAACCCCCCTCGAACATAATTCTTACCCTAACCCTTGGCAATAATAACGATAGGGTCTGCGCACTTATGAATGTGCAAAGGGTCATCTCGTTTCATCTGAAAAGGTAAGGGACGGTGGCATAATGTCAACAATGTGGTTTGACGGAAGCAACAGAAAGGAAGGAGAGGGCGTTAGATTGTAGCCTTGCCAACCGGTTGAAGATACAAGTTCCAGGCCACCTGATCGAGTCTTGGCATCTTATGCTCTCTTCTTCCTCTTGTGTGTGTGTGTGTGTGTGTGTGTGTGTGTGTGTGTGTGTGTGTGTGTTTAGCTCCGTTGTTAAGGGTGCACAGAGATGGAGCTGATAGTCATCTGGGAGCTGACAGCCGGGCTGATGCCTCTTTGTCAGCTCCTGAATGCTTCTAACATCGAGGCAAGCAATTGTCTCAAATTAATCACTGTTGTGTATTTTAGATTTTTATTTTAATCTAAGGGTTTTTTGTCTTGTTTGTCATTTTTAAAGCTTTCCTAACACAACCTTATGCTATTCATTTTTATAACTCAATTTCAAAGTTGAAGTAACTTTCAAATGATGGTTTAGAAAGGTAGGAAGCTGGGAACCAGCTCTGGAGCAGCTGTCCACCCTGGATCAATCAGAGCTACTCCATTCAGTGTTAGCCCCACTGACTAAATGATAGGAATGACAAATATGTTACTAGACTGTGCTTCCTTCCAGTTTACAGTGCTGTGGTGCTTTGGTTAGTTGTCAATAACTATTGAATTTTAAAATAACTATTAATCAACTAGAAACATAGCTCAGTTGGCAGAGTGTGTGTTTAGCATGTATAAAGCCCCAAGTTCAAATCCCACCAATACATAAATTCCTTAACACCAAGGATTCCATCCCTCTCCAGGGGAAGCAAAAATGTCAGAAGTTCAAGGTCATTCCTTCTGGAAAGGGGAGTTCAAAGCCAGCCTGAACTACATGAGACCTTATTTTACACCAAAATTACATTTAAAATAGGAGGCTACGGAGTGGCTCAATAAATAGCACATTTCCACACCGTCAAGTGCGAGGGCCTGACTGCGGCTTACCTCAACTCGTGTAAAGCCAGGTGTGGGTAGCTCATGTCTTCTGTAACCACAGTTCTCCTATGGCCAAGTTGGAGGTAGAGAAGGGAGATTCCTTGAAAGCCTGATACATAGAGCAACAAAGAAAAAGGAGTCTCAGTAGAGGAGAAGATGAGAACTGACATTCAAGGCTGTCTTCCTACCTCTACATTAAGTATACCTGCACGCACATGCACACACACATACACACGCATACTCACACACAAGCATACAGGTGCACACACACAGAGAAATAAAAATATATATAATAACCATTAAGACCATGCTTCTCAGAGAACTTTAGCTTTCTACAATGCAAATCCCATTAAGAGTCACAATATATGTAAAAATATGTGAGATTTACTGGATATCTCTCATGTGCCAAGAGCTCTCTCATCACTGGGGCAAAGCAGCCTGAGATCCCCACGCTCATAGCAAGAACACATGGATTACCTGAATTCAGGTGGGCTCCCTGTGCAACTGGCCTGTGAGATCACAGGAACCCCATGTTCGCGTGGCTAGCTATTCTCTGTAGACAGTACCTTCAAATTCTTAATTATATTATCATTGAACTTGTATCTTTAAGGAAAGTCTTTTGGGGCCATGAAACATGATCATGGAGAGAGACGAGAGAGAAGGATAGGAGATGCTGAAGGGGAACCTCAAGCCCCAGAATTTCATCCTATTTATTTCCAACTGATGTATCTAAATACCCCAGGATAGATGACTTCAGCCCCAGGAACATGTTAATAAGGTTCAGGAGTCTAGAAGGCCAACATCAAGGTAACAACTGACTCTAATCTCCTGAGAGTCCTCTCTGCTCCTGTGTTGCCACCACCTTCCTATTCTGTCCTCAGATGACAGGGTAGGAGATGAGAGAGAGACACAGAGACAGGGAGAGAGGATGATGACTCTCTCTTTGCGGTTACTAATGACATGAATCTCTGTTTGTCTTCTTTTAACGTTAATTACTTCCTTGCTTCCTGACTTCCTTACCAAGACTACACTGGAGAGCTTGGGACTTAATACATGAGTTTGGAAGGAAGACAGTTAAATCTACCAAAACATTGACCTATTTTTGTTTATATACTTTGCAAAAGCTAGAAACAAGAAGAAACTGTCAAGTTACAAGTATCTAATGGGAGCTGATCTATCTACTCAGTATTATATGTTTCACAACTCTCAGAGTCAGGACAAAGGCTTTCTGTATGGGATAACTGAACGCTCACACTTCCTTAGTCTGCATGAATACAGTTGACTGAACCCCATGTAAAGAAAAAGACCATGCTTAAGGAAAATATGACTAAACACAATTCATGAAAACAGTGGTAGTCTTTAGGTGCCAGAGTGTTGGATAGTTTCTCTTTCTGGTCTTCAGCATCTTCCAGTAGTCTCTCAAGAATACTTTTTCACTGAAAAACAGCTTTAATTATCTTACTAAATTTATTATCACTTCTTTTCAAGAGAGCATAAATACAAAATCAAATGCCTTTCAAATTATTGTGTAGGTTTTTTGTGGGTTTTTAAAATTTATTTATACTTATGTAAATTTATAAATTTATTTTTTATTGGTTATTTTACTTATTTACATTTCAAATATTGTCCCCCTTCCCAGTTTCCTCTACATAAACGCCCCATCCCATCCCACATCTCCCCTGCCTCTATGAGGGTGCTCCCCACCTACCTACCCACTCCTGCCTCAGCACCCTAGCATTCCCCTACACTGAGGCATTGAGCCTCCACAAGACCAAGAGGATTCCCCTCCCATAGATGCCAGAGAAGATCCTCCTCTGCTACATATACAGAAAGAGCCATGGTTCCCTCCATGTGAACTCTTGGGTTGGTGGTTTAGTCCCTGGGAGATCTGAAGGGTCCAATTAGTTGATATTGTTCTTCCTATTGGTTGCAATCCCCTTCTGCTCCTTTAGTCCTTCTCATAACTCCTCCATTGAGGTCCCCATGCTCAGTCCAATGGTTGGCTACAAGCATCTGCATTTGTATTGGTCAGGTACTGCAGAGCTTCTCAGGGGACAGTTATACCAGGTTCCTGTCAGCAAGCACTTCTTGGCATCAGCCATAGTGTCTTGGTTTGGTGTCTGCAGATGGGATGGATTGCTAGGTGAAAGAGTCTCTAGATGGCCTTTCATTTAGTCTCTGCTCCAGTCTTTGTCCCTACATTTCCTTTAGACAGTAACAATTCTAAGTTAAAATTTTGAAATGGGTGGGTGGCCTCCATCCCTCAACCAGGGGCTGTATCATTAGAATTTGTAGATGAAAGGTCAGTACTAAAGGGTTGTTTTCTGAATATCAGTGTGTGTGTGTGTGTGTGTGTGTGTGTGTGTGTGTGTGTGTGTGTGTGTGAGACAGACAGACAGAGACACACACACAGAGAATATGTGCGTGTTTTTGTCTATATAAATGCATGTGCACATATGCATGTGTGTACATATGAGAAAAGGACATCAGACACCAAGGAGATAAAATGTTAGGTTTTTGTGAACTACTAAGTTTGCACATTGAGATCTGAACCCTGAGCCTCATGATGTCATGTAGTCACTGAGCATCCCTGTAGCCCTTGACTATAAGTTCTTGTGTGTACTTTGGGCATGCTCATATACACTTATGGTAATAAAAACCTTTTGTACAAGTGAATGTGAAAGTCTTTTTCATATGTTGGTAAAACATTCCTTTTGCAAATCAAAGTTTGCTTAATATTACCATGTACAGTGGCACTGGTGAGAAAGGTGTCTGTAAGAAGCTGAACTATTGTGGTCCTTCCTACCCCTTCCCTGAAAGCAACTTGAGAAGTCTGTGCTTAACCCAAAGGTTCATGAGTAAAAGGTCAAAGTCCTGGGAAGGGCACAGGCAAGGAATCTCAGCCAGCAGTCCCACTGATCACTTTTAGAAAGCTGTTGCACGGTATCAATGGATCTCCTATTCTCAAGTGGCCTCTCCCACCCCAAGAATATTTAATGCTGTTTGCTAGGGTTAACCTCCCTAGCAACATTTTTAAACTATCAAACATGAACCTCCAATACAGCACTGAGAACTAACCAAAATCATCATCTTTAATTTAGAAATATCTTTGTAAGGGAAACCTTCATGATTGAGTGCATTCATTCATAATAAATAGAAGCTGTGTGCACTGAGCCACAAATGAGCCAAGGTTCGAGCTCAGGACAATTGAGTAGAGTTGGTTCTTTCCTTTCAGCTTTACTTGGGTTCTGAGGGTCAAACTCAGAAGGCCAGGCATAAGCAATTATTTTTACCCACTGAGCCATCTTGCTGACCCTGCAGTGCCTTTTTATTGTTTAATTTTTGTTCTTGTAGTTGAAGAAAGCAATTGTGCCACCACAGAGATGATGAATTTTATGTGTCAAGTTGGCTGGCTGTGGAGTTCAGATGTATCATCAAATGTTAGTCTGACTGTTTCTATAAGACGCCTTCGAATAAGATTTAGATATAAGTTGGTTGACACTGGATACAATATACCATCCTTTTTTAGATAATTCAGGTGGACGTATTCCAGCCAATGGAAGACCACAAAATGAAAGGATAAACCTCTCTAAGCAAGAAGAGATGCCCAGAGGCAGCCTCTGATCTTCTATAGCATTGCCTCTTCCTATCTTTGTATTTAAAGTACTACTTATTCCTCTGTCTTTAGTGTCCTTGTGATTTTTAGCAAATATTTGATGCACCAAGACTTTATCACCATCTGAGTGAAGTCTTTAAATGTATCTATGTATTTGTGTGTGTGTATATATGTATGTATGTATGCATGTGATCTACTCAACTATATCTCATCAATCTTTTTAACTATCATCCATCTACAGATTTATCATTCCATTTACATACCTATTTCTATCATTTGGCTATAATCTAGCCATCTGTATATTTAGATATCTATCTACCTATAATATATCTATTTATTTATCATTCCAATCAATGAATTCCCATTTATTATAATCTGAAGAAAAAAAAACAGTATTTTTCTATCTTCAGAAAATTCTCCATGAGTTTCTCATTTCACCATTAGAAACAAGAAATTTTCTTTTCATCTTGGACTATTTTTTTTTAATTTTTATATGGTGAACACTCTAAGAGGACATTGATAGTATGTTTCTCAAAGCAAAGGACAGATGCAGTGCAATACATCGCATGTGTAAATCAATGTCACTTGACCCTCTATGAGTCACAGCTTGGGACAGAGGAGTAGGAGAACTGAAATTGCTGATACTCTGCCTGTTGCTGCTTCTTTAGTCGTAGAGTCCTTGGGTCGGCATCTACGTAACTATGTAAATTAACAAACACAGTGCAATATTGGATCTTTTCCAGTGGATCAGCATCTATATAACTATGTAAATCGACAAATATAGTGCAATATTGGATCTTTCCTAGTTAATTTAAGTTTTCAAGAACTATTTGAGAGGTTATATACTCAGAATGTAGTCACAGTTAATGGTTATGTGAAACCCAAATTTTCCAAAGGTAAAGTCTTCTTTGTCTCCATTTTTGTAGATTAAACTAAATGAATCATCTCTCACAAGTAGAATGTGGCAGAAGGAATAGGGTGTGATGTCTAAGACCTTTAAAAGAGGGCCTAAAGTCTTCCTCCCTCATTCTTGCTCTTGATCATCTTTTATTAATGAATCTGTTTGCCATGCGCAAACCATCTAAAAGACTTGCCAACTCCATCAATTCCATGCTAGCCTCTAAAGGGCTGCAGAATTGACAGACACGTTGGCCTGGATGAATGAAACTGAACAGGAAAAGAAGTTTCTGTATTCTGAAATTCCTCATGATTATATATATATATATGTGTGTGTGTGTGTGTGTGTGTGTGTGTGTGTGTGTGTATTGGCCTGGATGAATGAAACTGAACAGGAAAAGAAGTTCTTGTACTCTGAAATTCCTCATGATTATATGTGTGTGTGTGTGTGTGTGTGTGTGTGTGTGTGTGTGTGTGTGTGTGTGTGTGTTTCACCAACAAAATCTGAAAAGTCTATACTATCCATTGTTGGTGTAATGGTGGCCAAGACACTAAAGATGTCTGATATTAAGCTATCATCAGTAATCAACAAAAATCATGATAGTTCTCTGCTTATTAAAGAAATGTGTGAATGTCCTAGCTTGTTTTCTGTGACTGTAGCAAGCATCATGGCCCAATCAACTTGAGTAGAAAAGACATCATTTTAGCTTAATCTATTTTCAAGGGAGGTCAAGGCAAGAACTCAAGCAGCAACCACAGAGGAATGCTGCCTACTGACTTTCTTCCTCTGGTTCGCTCAGTTGCCTTTGTCACACAGTCCAGGCCCATCTACTTAAGTCTGGCACCACCACAGTGCAGCAGACTCGCATTAGTCAATTATCAATTAATAACTTGCCCTACAGGCCAATCTGAAGGAGGTGATTTCTCAATCAAGGTTTTCTTCTTATAGATGGCTTTAGTTTTCTGTCACATTGACAAACATGTGACATAAATATTCAGACACAATAGCATTTGCTACATATAAAGCATTGTGTAAAGAGATTGAACCATGACTGTGAAGTTTGAACACCTTTAAAATGCATATACCACTTGACACCATTCCTGGCACAAGGCATGTAATCACTAAACCTTATTCCTGCTTGTTTGTTTGTGTTCCGAGCACAGGATATTTATGACTGCTTATGTGCTCTTAGCTATCAATTCCCTTCTCTGTGTCTATGACAAATGTCTTCTTGTAACTGTGCTGCATCAAGAAGAAAATCATCTATCCTTTAGGATTACTAAGCAATCATCATTAAAATGAATCATGCAAATGAATATTTAAAAGTTACTGTTACTTAGTCTGATTTTGTTTTGAAATAGAGGAAATGTCATCACTTAGCCAGGGTCACAAGGAGGAGAAGCAGTGTGTCATTTTCACCTGGGCAATCCCCTAATACACCTCAGGTTTCATACCAGAGACTCTAAAGAGTCAGTCATACAGTCCAAAATCTGACCAAAAGGCTCTTTTGGAAATAAGGGAAAATATTAAAATTGTATATGCATTAATACTTATTTGATTCATTAAATTGATGTTTCCATGTGCCTTTCATATTGTTCAGGACACAATATAAGACAAATTATTATGTAAGTCTTCTGTTTATACATATTAATTTGTATATTTATATATGTTTTCTATATTTTTACAGGGATAAAAATGTCTTTGGAGGTTGATCAAGAACTCTTTATGCATCGTGTTAGGTTCTTGCAAGCATTTGGAAGACCTCTGCCGTAGATCAGGATTGAAATTAAAATTGTTACTGACACTTAGCATTTACAGGAATCAAAACAAACTGTGCTTCCCAGCTTACAAGTGTGTTTCACAGAGAAGTGCATGATAAAGTGGCTGACTTTAAGGACTATTTTGGAATTGCAGATAAGAGGTACTCTTTTCTTTGAGACAAAGTGTATTTGTATAATGACCACTGAGAATGTAGTAGTGTAGAGCAATAACCAAGTGAAAATTATTCTTGAGCCAGACACTCATACAATTTTGTACTGTGGCCTAGTTTAGCACCCCTCTTTGCTGTCCACTGGCAAGAAGTCTTAGGGTTTTCTCCCAACCCTAGATCATTTATGGTGGCACTTACAACACAGCTGATCTTCAAAAAATATCACATATGAAACATGTATGCAAGGTAAGAGGGCACATGTCCTTGGAAGGCTGATGTCCTAGAATTGCAAATACAGGGCCAGTCTGGCTATAGAGGAAGATCTACATAAATAAAGTATGTTTCTGGGACAAATTAGGGCCTTTAGCATTATACTTACCATGCAAAGTGCTATTACTCATTAATTTATATAAATCAATGTGTTTGCAGAAAATCTTCATGCAAATTGCTAAGATGGAGAAAATACCTTGGAATAGATGACAATATGCTGTTGGTCTTCAAGACAGTATTGCATATTTTGTGGGCACAGTGGATTTTTTTTATTTGAAGGTCAAATTTGACATCAACCTTTCTATGTATATAACATATTAGAACCACTCTAGCAACTGTGTGTGTGTGGATATGCTGCATGTATGGGCTTCATATGGATGTGTGCACTTGCATTTGTAGCTGTATGTTTGTGTAAATTCAGATAGAAGCCAGAAGTTGATACCAGATATCTTCCTCAGTCACACCATACCTTTATTTCTACTTTTAAGTATGTGTATGCACACATGTACACGTGTGTGCCTCGGGGTGTGCATATGAGTACAAGTGACTGCAGGTACCCTTGGAGGAAAGAAGAGGTCATCAGATACCATGCAGCTAGCATTAAAGGCGGGTGTAAGAGTCCAACATGAGCATTGGGATAAGAGCTCTGGTCCTCTATAAGATCACACAGTGTGTGCGTTAAACCTTTAAGCCCAGTTCCCCACCTTGATTTTCCATGCATCGTCTCCCATTGGATGTAGAACTCACTGATTCCACTAGCCTGGTTCTAGGGATACACCTGTCTCCACCCACCCCACTGAGGTTACTTATGCATGATGACATGTTCGTTTTTTACATGGTTGCTAGGGATTCTAACTTAATTCCTCATGCTTGTGCTACTATTTTACCTATTGAGCCACCTCACAAGCCCCTACTCTGTCAATTCTTGATACACTAAGAGGTATGGAACTGCTGCCTTTGACAGTATGCACAGCATAGAAGTACTCCTTAATCTCTGGTGATTTTGAGAAGGATATGTAAGATGCAGATGAACCATAATGATCTTATGTATAACCCATAGAATAGTATCAAGGATTCTACACTTTGCCTGTAGGATAGCATTTTAAGGATCTTATACATCATCCATAGGATAACATGTTAAGGATCCTATATATTAACTGTAGAATAGCATTCTAGGGATCCTACACACCACTTTAAGAGAATTCTAGGAACCATCTGTTCAAACTAAACTGGGGGACTTAAGGAACAATGCAGTACTCTGGTGTCTCTCACTATTATTAATGACCAAGAAATTATGCAAAGCGTAATTATTTTTAGTGCCACACTGTAACATTTGAAGTTTCTAAATGAGCCATATTTCCGTTGTGGTTTGGCTCTGTTGCCTCCTCCCACTATCTCTGTAATTTTAACTTACATGTTGGGAATTTCCTCTATGGAAAATAAAACTACAGTGCTGGACCATTCACCCTCAGATTAGAGCTGCATGAGCTGCTAAGAAGATGTCAGTGACAGCTAGACTGTGTCACCGCAAATATGAACAATAAGTTGTGCCCATTGACAGAAAGTCAATTCATAGGAAAAAAATACTTGAATGAGTAAAAAAAAAATCTTTGAAATAAGCTAATCCCACTATTAAATCTAATAGTTTACAGTATTTGTGATTGGATATTGAAAATACATTTGACATAAAACTCCACAAATGTAAGAACATAATTTCTCCTCCTGATAAAGTCCAGTTCTCTCAGCAGTTCTAAGGGCTAAAGTCATTACGAGACAGAATAAAAGTTTCCCAGGATATTTTCATGCAAGGGACATTTACACAGCTATGCTAATTATAGAGGTATAAGAGGATCACCAAGTAAAGTTTTGCATTATGCATTCTGTTGTATAAATTTGGATACAGGGTAAATACACATTGTGCTGAAAATTTTGAGCATAATTACTCTATCCTCCCCTATCATAGTTATACATTTTACCTACTCAGACAAGTCTCCTCTGTCCAGGAGCGTACACTTTCTTGCAGCTCACATCTCATTCCACTGCCAAAGAGACATTGCCAACATTAACATAACATGTCCTTGTCCTTCCCAGGGTTCATATTTTAGCACCTGCATCTTCCCAGGGAGGCCTTATTTTATATTCCTTTCCTTATGTCTCTATTCTAGTTGTTTTTAATCTTTCAATAATTCTTCAAAATTGAATACTGGAACCTTTAGTCCATGATCTGCCTTGTCTTGCTGTGGTAGGCCTTACAAAAATCATTCACTGAATACATGCAAGTACTTGTGGGAATTGGAGAGTGGAGGACATGGTTTTGATTTGTTAAATGTCTGATCTATTCACTTGTGATAATCACTGTAACGAAGTTCTACAAATGGGATTGCATGAATCATACATATTTATTGTGCCACATTCCTGAATGTTAGGAGTCAGAGCAAAGCGCCCACTGTAGTTAGTTCTTCTGAGGCTATGGGGATGACTTCTAGGAACTTCCATTGCTTCTGCTGGAGTTCGGCTTGGGAGCCTCAGCATTCCCTGACTTGCAGATGTATCACCTTCATTTCTGCCTACATGTTCACATGGTCTTTTCCTCACATACATGCATGTCTTTTAGTCTTCTGATTTATAGAACCATCAGAGATTTGGACAGGAGTTTGCCTAAGGACCTCAGTTTGAAATAATCTTCTCGAGGAGCACCCTGCTTCTGATTTGGCCACATTCTGAAATTCTAAAAATGAGAATTTAGCATACAGACTAGGCACAACTCAACCCCAATGTCCAGTAAACTCTGTATTCCAGAGCATTCCCTTGAAGCCTGCAAATGGATGACTTGAATCCATAGAGCCCTCCCTGTGTGAGATGCTAACATTCTAGGTAACAAACATGACACAGCATGGCAACAAGGCTCAAGTTGTTTGAAAATCCCAATTTGTATCTATGGTTTGCCTTGATTGTGCCCTTAATGAATTTTTTCTTGTTATTACTCATTCTATGTCCCCAAGATGACAAAGGCAGAAATCACGGTCATTTACTTTCATGTTCCTATATTAGAAAAAAGAAAGTACTAAGAAAGTTTTGGTTTTTGTTTTCTTCTCCTTTAAAAATCTAGCAGCATGTATAAACTGGTCACCCTAACACAAAATAGACTAGGTCTTTTTAAAAGGATAATTCCCTCCTCAAAGTTATAATATTTGCTAGAATAAAATCATGTCCCCCTTTTTTTTTTTACTTTCAGTTTCTTTTATCTAAGAGTTAATGAGTTCACCTGGGTTTAAGGAGATTTGTAATGGATTTTTAAATCCTTACTATTATTATTTTTATTATAACACTAGGTTATTAATACCAAGCTAAAAATGTCACTCAACATGCAAAATGAAGTGCTAATATCTCTTAGCTTTTAAGAAGTACATTATATGAAGAGTCCATTATGGAAATAATCTCAGGTACAGCCAGTTCTCAAAAGGACCTGGGAAATAAGGTTTTTAAATCATGATGTTACAGGCCATTAGAACAAATAAATTTGTTAAACATACCAAAATTTCAGCCTAAGAAATGCTCCTTAGAGAACAGTGACAATTTGTACTAAAGTCATAATCATATATCAAATACTGTCGCTTAAAGTTAAAATTACTAATAGTCAATGATGGTAATACGAAATCCTTCAGGATTCGTGCTTAATATGACCTGCCATCTTGGAATGGATATGAAGGGTATAGTTGTTTAGTGTCTGTTGGCTGACATCTATAAGAAATGGCAAATTTATAGAATGGTCCCCTTAGGCTGTCCTCATAGAGACGAAGACAGCTGTTCCCTGGGAAGGCTGTGGGGCTCCAGTGCTGTACCAATAGCTCTAGATAGTCTATTGGAGTGAATATGGATGATGAGGGTGAGGCAATTGTGAGAACTTAAATTCTTGTAAGACCCAGAACACCTGTGCCTAGGACATTTGTGAATGGAATTCTGACTCATACTTTGACTCATATTTTTATGAAAGTGAGGAGAATTCATGTCACTTCCATTACATCAGAATTCACTGCCCCACCTAGGGATCCATCCCATATACAGTCACCAAACCCAGATGGTATTGTGGATGCCGGGAAGTGCTTGCATATCTAGAAGCCTGATATGGCTGTCTGCTGAGAGGCTTTGCCAGAGCCTGACAAATACAGAGGAGAAAGCTCACAGCCAATCATGGGACTGAACTCAAGGGTCCCTGATGGAAGAGATGGAAAAGTGACTGAAGAAGCTGAGGGAGTTTGGCAGCCCCATGGAGGGAGCAACAGTGTCAACAGGCCAGACCCCCAGAGTTCCCAGGGACTCGACCACCAACCAAAGAATACACATGGAGCGACCCATAGCGCTGGTCACATATGTGGCAGAGGATGGCCTTGTTGGACATCAGTGGGAGCAGAGGCCCTCAAGCCTAAGGGTGTTCAATGCCCCAGTGTGAGGTAATGCCAGGGCAGGAGGATGGGCATGGGTGGGTTTGGGAGAACCCTCACAGAGGCAGGGGGAGGGTGGATCGTATGGGGGTTTCCAAAATGGAGACCGGGAAAGGGGCAAACATTGGAAATGTAAATAAGGAAAATATTCAAGGAAAAAAAAGACAATTAAAATAAATATGTGAGTTGATTTTATTTAAAAAAAAATGTTCCAAGAAGAGTGGGCATGGGTGTGTGTGCGAATGAATGTTCAACAAAATTACAGAGTATTGCAAATGGGCGGGGGGGCGATGTCAGTCATCTCACATCCAAAACTGTATCCCAGGAAATAGCATGAAGGCAGATCGCAGCGCCTGTGTACATCCAAAATTTCTTTTTCTTGTTTTTAATTGGATGATAAATGCAATCACATACTTGAAAGCTCATCAAAAGCCTACAGCTAGGACAGTCGTGGGTCCAAGAACATATTGCCTTTGTTTTCCTAGATGGGCATGTTGTCAAACTGCCATGTAACTATTGATGTTCATACCCATAGACTGTCCACTCTCATTCTAGAACAAAGAAGTTCCTTTTTGCAGAGAGCAGTAATTAATACTGAGGCTTTTATATGGTCAAAGAGTTGAGAATAAATGGCATCTAGCTCATATGTACACCCTCAAGATACATAGAACTTTGCAGAATAGAGAGTTTGAGAGCTGGAGGTTGGGGGAGAGTATCAGAAAGTGTTGGCACTGAGGTGACTATGTGACATTGTTTTTGCAGTTGTTGACACCCAGCAACTGTGGATATCTAGATGAGATTGGGTCCTTCAGTGTTCCATCCATTCCTGAGGGGCTATTGTCTACTAAAGGTTATAGAGTCAGACAGGTTCATTTTCTTTAATGGCGCAGCCACTTTGAGAATGGGGTCTGAGAAGAGAAAAGAAAGCATAGTATATTGAATTTTTGCATACATTTATCAAATGTCAAGAAAAAATGTAAAGGAATGAAGTATAATCGTATAGTTTAGAATTCCAAAGATATAATGAAGCTGGGCATCTCCTCCTTAGGAAATGTGTTCACACTAATTAATCACACAAGACAGTTGGGTTTCTGACTGCAGGCTCACACTTCATTTCTCTTTTTCTTAACCAGTATTAACATTCCGCAGATTAATCACCAGCTACCACAAACAATACTCTGCAGACCAGAACTCAAACAAACACAATTAATTCACAGACCCTCAAGGTTAGAAGACACAGAAGAGCATCCAGATGATTGTACACAAGGAACATATAGTTGGCCTGGGATTCAAATGTTCTGGAATTTTCTCAACATGTGTCAAGTTTCAAATCAAAGTTGCCATGGGATATGTGCATAAATTCAGCCTTTGAAAAAATGAACCATACTACTGATACATTCAGTCATAATTACTGCCATATTAGCCACTGAATTATTAGTTTTAGATGGCTCTTTTGACTCCCCGAATAAAGCTAAGAATACTGTAATCCTTATGCAAGTATAAGAAACAAAGCACAAGATAAGTTTCAGACAGTGTCTATTAAAAAGGGATTTATATTTCAATTGTTTGTTTTATACTGTGCTGTATCGTAGTGGAAAATAGTGGGATAGAACAACTTATATTGACTTCCAGGGCTTTTTTTCTGTATGTATAACATAAATGTAGTGTTTCACATGCTATCCAGTGAGTCTTTTTTCTGTATGTATAACATAAATGTAGTGTTTCACATGCTATCCAGTGAGTCTTTCTTACCTCTTCTTTGTGCATAATGAAACCATAGTAAGAAATAAAGACAGTTTATTGTTCAAAAAGATAATTTTGAAAAGTCTTTTCATCTAAAAGCGAGACCGCAGAAATGTGTGTGTGTGTGTGTGTGTGTGTGTGTGTGTGTGTGTGTGTGTGTGTGTGTGGTATATTCTCTGGGAAGACAAAATACTAATGAATATATTTTAGTATATTAAAAATACTCAATTCTGTGCACTTAGTTATCTTTTATTAAATTCAATTTTATTTATACTATAAATTTTTAGCAAAACTGGTGAGGAATTTTGCAGAGGAAAGTGTGTCTTTTTTATTTGAACCAAAATTATTTTTAAAACCTCTTAAGGAAAAGGGGTAAGAACAGGCTTAGGTGGTGTGGTAACATGCCTGGCCCTCAGCTTTCAAGAGGGTGAGATATGAAGGTAGAGAGTTCAAAGGCAGCCTGGGCTAGGTATCCATCAGCCTATTCCTAGAAAGACTGTCTTCATTTTTATAGATTTATGTCCCAGATACTTTGACACTAGTCAGAACTGTGCAGAAACTTGGGTGTTGTTACATTCAGGATAACATTAAATGATTTTCTTTACCTCCAAGCTAAAGGAATATGACTAATTCTACATTACACTCCCAAATCCACAGTTTCTCTTTCTTCATTTTTAATAGTATTAAATGAAAGTTTTCCAAATTAAATGATTCATAATTTTTGATTGCTTATGCTCTGTAGCTCATGTTCATTCAATCCTGTTCAACATATCCATTTTGTATGTGCTACCCTCCCAAAAGTCATCTACTGGCCATCTCAGTCACTGCGTTGAATGTCACATAGAAGTGTTTATTGTCAAGTAAACCTTACATACTAGCCTGTTATTACATCATGGTACCTATATCATCTGCTTCATCTCACTATATCATCCAGGATGAATCATCTTATATCTTGGGAAGAAAGGAAGGGTCATAAAGAGCAGTAGAAGAGAACTTTCAGATCTGCAACAGCCTGCAACTGGATCTCTGCACATCAAACCCCATTAACACTATGTTAATAGGGAGGCTGCTCTCAGCCAAAGCTGAGGGGGACTAGCTCTCTCCCTGCTCCCTCCTTCGAGCAGCCCTTCCTCCTTTCCTCATTCACGCAGAACCACACCTATGTCTCCACCTCATATACACCCAGAATCTCCTGTATGTTTTCTCACAGGTATTTCTTTAGATAAATGTCTTGGATCCTGCCTCATTGAGAGTCCAGACTGGCATAGGTAGTCTCCACCAAGATGCAGAGATAAAACAAAAATAAAGACAGCTTGAATGCAGGAATAAATAGCACATAAAGGGTGAAGGATTTTCTCCTGGTGGTAATGATAAAAGGAACATTCCAGCAAACGCTCTTGTAGAAAAACAATAGCACAATATAGAAGCAACAAGAGCCTTGTCCAGGGGAGATGTCCTTGGGAAGGTGAGCAATAGTAGAGTATGTAATATGATTGAACATATCAAAAGAAGACAAACCAACCAAAGGGGAGCTTAGAGGTCCACTGTTGACAGTTCACTGGAAAGCTAAGTGATAGAGAAACAAATTAACTGCCTGGGGAATAATGAGCAGAATTTTTAAAAACATTTGGAAGACATCATTACAGAAACATGAGGCCAAATAGACGATACTGCCTCATTTCCCATATGGGTAATCAATGGATGATTCTGAGAATTGGAAGCTTGAAAACGGAATAGCAATAGCAGCGTGGCTTGTAAGTAGAAAGAAGATGCTTAAACGGTTTGGAACAATAGAGGACGTTTAGAAACAGGCTGGGCATGGCTGCTTTTCTTAAAGTCAGCATGAGTTTAGTTTATTGTACATAGTGCTGGGATTGGGTGCATTTATAAAATAAGCTGGGTAGAGGAATTTCTTTTCTAAAACTTTGTAAGAATCTTATTAAATATAATCAGAGCTGAAAACATTATCCCAATATAGAGAGTTGTGCCATATTAGAATCTCTGCCTTCAAATCCCAGTGGCTTCCTCCCTCAGGAGAATCATGGGCACTGACAACCTGGATTTCAGAAACTTCATCTGTGAAGGGGACAATGTTATGACTACTTCATGGAAACACCATCATGAGTGCAGAAACACACTACAGGCACATGAGAATGAGTGCCAGAAAGACCAGCTATCAGTCTGTACATGGACCCTTCTCTTCTTACAGGCTCCTGTGTAAAAATTACAGAGGTGGGCAGAGGGTGACACAGTGGATGAGAACACAGCCTCTAGAGCTTGCTGCACGCGTGTCAAATCCCTGTGCTTCATTTTTCTCACCTATGACCTTGGACATGAACTTAAATTTCTCCAAATCTATTTGCAGTTAATATAAATTAGTAATTTATATTACCAATTCCCTCTGTGGCTGCTCTGAGGGAAAAGAACCAGAAACACACAGCAGCATATAGGACAGTGTAGCCTGTGCCTATCAGGTAGTTAATATCATGCATATGCCCCTTTCTTTGTTTTCTCAGATCTTCAGTCATTGAAAGAACTTTCTGTTAATATATTCCCTTGGGTCTTCTGCAAATCTAGGTTAAGTTAGACTTGTAACAATGGCAAAAATGTTAACTCTTTTCAATCTGAGAATGACTTTTTTTTCCCATAAAGCATGAAAACACTGAATTCACCTCCCATCCTCCTTGTTAAGTGCTGGCTAGGGAGCCAGAGGTCAAATCCAACCCCTGTCATTCCCAGCGCTGTGAAGTCAGACAAATCAAGAGGTGTGTTCACTGCTGCCGTGCTCTACCCATATCTGTAAGACCACTGTGAAATAAAGCTTAGCTCACAAAGCATTGTATATTCAGTACTCATTGCTATGCCTGGAACACAGTGAATGCTCACTGAGTGTTAGAGGTCAATTGCACAACCAACATTATCATTACAATAATGTCCCCTCTCATTTACAACCTTGAATAAAAGATATATCCGTCTGATAAATCATCCAAAATCCGGTGTTAATTCCTGGTTCTCTCTATTTTCATGTGTGTGTTCGTGTCCATGTTCCTATGCATGTGTGTGCATACACCTGCACTCACAGGTCTATTCTGTCAGGAATCTTCCTCAGTCATTCTCCACCTTGAAGCAGACTTTAAACATTAAATAGTGGGGGAAGAATGATGGGAGGATGCGGATGACTGAAGATGCTAGAGACCAGGGCTTCAGATCCCCCTAGAGCTGGGGGCCAGCTTTGGTCCTGTGGAGGAGTAGTATGTTCTCTTTAACACTGAGCCATCTCTCTAGCCCTTCCATTTTATTTTTTGAGACATGGTCTTTCCCTGAACATGGAGCTTATCCATTGGCTAGAATGGCTACCCAGGGAGTTCCAGGGCTCTTTCTGTTTACACTTCACCAGACGAACTGACAAATGTGGACTGCTGCACCCAGGCTTATAACATGGGTTCACGTTCTCGTGCTCACTTGGGATACACTTTACCCATTGGCCGATCTCAGGCCTCCTGATTCCTTAAATTCTCATACATTTGACATGTTGGAAAGAATCCAGCCTTTTGCAATTTATTTATAGTTTTGGTAATAAATGTTTTGATATTTTAGCATTTTAATAAATATTTTCATTTGTGATTCCTGAAATCTACATTTAAAACATAACTCTAAGGTGTAATGTGTGTGTGTGTGTGTGTGTGTGTGTGTGTGTGTGTGTGTGTGTGTGTATTTGTGTATATGTTCATATATGAGTTGTGCTCTTGGCATCTTTCAGCCAATTATATTAAATGCAGAGTAATTTCAAAAGAATTAAGTTTAATGGCTAAGGTTTCCTAGGCAACTGCTAAAATAAACAACCCAAACAAAACTTTTGTAATGTTTTTTTTTTTTTAATTTTTTTAGATAATGATTTCAGTTTTTCTTTGCTGAGGAAGAAAGAAGTGGTCAAAATTATCCATAGATCATTTATTTTTCTCCTCTCTATGTGTCTTTCTCTCTGTGTCTGTCTGTCTGTCTGTCTGTCTGTCTGTCTGTCTCTCTCTCTCTCTCTCTCTCTCTCTCTGTGTGTATGTGGTATGTGGGTATGTATGTGGTGTGTATGTATGTGTGTCTGTCTCTGTGTGTGTGTGTGTGTGTTGTGTGTATATGTGTCTATCTCACTTCTTTTTCTTCTTTTTTCTTTCATTTCTTCTCTCTTGTAACCCCAGCTGGCCTCAGACTCACTATGTAACACAAACCAGCATTGAACTCTTGCTACCTCTGCCTTCATTTCCCAAGTGCTGGGACAATAGGAATAAGCCACTGGGTCCAGGTTTTGATACTTGAGATGGAACCCAGGGCTTCATGGCTGCTGATAAAGTTTTCTGCATACTGAGCTGCATACTATATGTCTTTTGCCATTGCTCTTAGAGACCAGATCAATGTTCTCAGTTTAGTGATACAAGGTCACCTCAAGCTTTTTCTATCCCATGTCATGACCTAGAAAAATGATAACATAAACAAAATTTAATATCTTTACAAAATTCAGATCACAGCGGATAACAATATGTATAATATTTCTGAACATTAATGTTGAATCAGCATAAAATGTCCATATGTACAGTGTGAACTGACACATGCTTTTATAGTTTAGTTGTAACAGTAGATCATGATTCAGATGCCCTCAGGAAGAACCTTAATTTAGACAGACCTGACCATTTTTGGTTAGATATACAAATTAGAAGTTCTTTGAATTGTTCTGCAATAGATGTAGCTTTTCAAAGAGCACAACTATCAATGTTAATCTCTTACATTATCAGCTCACATGACCTATCTTGCTGATCATAGTTAAATTATTACATTTATCACATAAATGTAATAATTATTACACATTATTATATATTTTGAGACAAAATCTCAAGCATCCCAGCCTGGCCTCAAACTCTGCAGCCAACACAACCCTGAACTCAGATTCCCCTGCCTCCATCTCCCAAGTGCCAGAATGACAGACAAGGGGAGGTTAACTCCATATTGGGAAATGAATCCAGAAGTTTGTGTTTGTTAGGCCAGCACTCTGCTAACTGAGCTATATCCCAAGTCTCTATGAGTACTGCCTTGAGTTGAAAACCCCATCACAAACTAAATCTCAGGCCAGAGAAAAAGAATGCTCTTTCTTTCCTTACATTTCTTCTATTTTGAGAAAAAGAGATCTGCCAAAGTACGATGGAGTGCTCTGACTCAATAACTTTGTTTTTCCGTTTTTACTAAGAAGAGATTAAACTATTAGAAATACAGAGGGCAGAACGAAGAAGGCTGGTCAAGTCTCAGAGAAGTTGATGGGATTTGCATTCTAGGTTAACAAACATCTTGTATTTGAGGGAAATTAAAGATTCCTCTGTGGAATCCGAAGGTGGGCACTCCATTTTATCTTGATATGAAAGTTGAAGGTCAGATCTGAGATAATTAGTTGGAGCATTCCAGAGAAAAGTCAACACTGCTCACCTATCTCAAAAGAGCCAGGCTTTTATGCATAATTCTTATTTTCCCTGCTGATTCTGAAGTCAAATCAGAAACAAAAGTCTTTCAGCATTCTGGTACAGACTGGCTAACTGTCTCTCATCCATGTAATTTGGCTAAGATGTGAGTCAGGCGAAGCAATAAATCCTTAGTTCTAACTGCAAACTGCTTCTAGTCAAGCAGGCAAAGGAGCTGCATTGGCAAGAGTCTCAGGAAAGATTTCCTTCCCCTTCCTGTTAAGGGAGTTGAAGAAGTCACCTTAGTCTGATATGCTATAGCACAATACCACAAGTGGCATGACTGTTACTGGAGAACAGCATCTGACCCTAGTGTTTCTAGGTTCTTAGCCTCTTATCTAGAACTTCACAATAAGAGTTACATAACATAGATTATATAAAAAGCAAGGCAATTTTGTTTGGAGCAAAGCAGTAGTACAGATCAAAGATGGATAACTGTGAAGATTGATTGGGAACCATATGAGGAAAGATACTTTAGGACCCAAGCGAGCTACAGCCCGGGGTCTCTTTTTATGGGATGGAAGGAAAGAAGAGTTGATTTCCAAAAATCACAGTTGCGATGATTCTCTCCTTTGATGGCTAGATTACATAATCACTTCTCTACTGTCCCTTCCACGATGCCTACATTTAAATCACATGTATTCCCAATTATGCAGAGGCACAAGACAGTAAATAGTGAGTTCCCCACTGAGAATTACTAGAGAACACAGATTGGCTTGCTGTACGTGCACCTTAACCACTTCTTTGTACCCAGATATGTCAGGAATACACTTGCATAGAGGCCATCTAAACATGATTGCTGCCAAGAATAAAGAAAGTCTTATCATTTTTCAAAGATGGGAAGCTTAGCAGCAATTCTCAACCTGTGGGTTGAGACACTTTTGGGGGTCAAATGACCTTTTCACAGGGGTCACCTAAGTCCATTGGAAAACATAGATGATATGTACATTTCAATTCATTATGGGAGCAATATTACACTTATGAAGTAGCAATGAAAATAATTTTGTGGTGGAGAGGGTCACCCCAACATGAGGAACTGTGTTAAAGGGTCGTAGCATTAGGAAGGTTGAAAGCCACTGCCTCAGAGCCAAGTGTACAGGCTGGTTTGAGGAACTCTCAGTTTGCTACATGCGTTGTTTGGAGTGAGGTGTATATGCATAATGCTTGTGGGTAAAAGTAGGATGTTACCGAGTACATTATGGAGGAAGGGAGTATAGAGCCCAAAACTTAAGAGAGGCTCCAGAGCTCTAAAACACCTTCTGTGCTTGGGATCCTCAAGAGAACCATATTTTCTCACAGTTCCTGATAGGTGAAATCCAGGTTCAAGTTGCTGACAGGGTCTTCCTCTTCCTTACACAGCCTGTCCTCTGTTTACAAGGAGGAGAGCCCTTTGGTGCAGTCCTATTAGGTCAAGGCTTCATTTTTACAACCATGTTTCAACTTCGTTTTGCTGTCTCCCCAAAGTCTTCATTTCTAGCTACAGATACATAAGAGTGAGCGCCTCTGGGTGTGGTATTTTGAATCCTCATCAAAGCTAATCAAGAGACTACTTTTTTTGTCCTCCAACGCACTCTCACCTGAAAGCTCCCTCTGTAACACGGATCTAATTACAGGTGTCCAATTTATAAACAGCTCTGCGAGAGGTAAACAGGGCCAGCACTCTCCTGGGATCCCAGCTACTACCTTCACTGGTGATCAATGAGACTCTCAGATTCCAACTGCGGAACCACACCACTAGGTCTCAGAATCATTAATGAAAACAAGCAGCAGCACAGCCTGGGCTCTGTTATTCTTGCAATTTTTCCTCAACCACTGTACTGCAAGAGAATGTTCAGATTCAAGTTCACTGGTACAATCAATTGCTAAGTATAGAAGTACTTTCTTAATTTTTTAAAAACTATTTTATTATATGTATACATATGTACATATATACATGTATATATGTATATATCTGTATGTGCATATATGTATATATATATATATATATATATATATATTTATATATGTTTTACCTGCATGCATATCTGTATACCACTTGCATACTGCTGCCTACTGTAATCTCAGAATTTGGGAGGTGAGGCAAAGGGCTTGGAAAATCTAAGTCATCCTGGCCTGCAGTGAGCTTGCTGGCATCTGGCTCTACATAGGAACCTGTCTCAACACAGAAGTCCCTTTGCCATGCCCGAGGATGTACTGTCACAGTCCCAGCATTCAGGAGGTTGAGGCCACTCTAGAGTACTTAGTGAAACTGAGGCAAGCCTGAGCTACAAAATAAGACTGTCTCAAAAGCAACAACAATAAAGAAAACCAGTCCAGTTAATTGGAGCTTGAGTTGACATCTCGTAAAAGGATCTCTCCCTCACAGGAGTGTTGCCTCTCAGGCCTTTATAGCAGGCGTTTTGCAGAGTGGTTGGCTAACGTTCTGGAATGCAGCCTGTGGCTGTTCCATGAATTTTCCCTCAGAGCAAACAAGCTGGCTCGAGAGGGAATCACACACACTCGCTTATTCCCATTAGCAACCCCAAACAAGCAAGTGGCTTTACCTAAACAACAGGAAGGACGGTTATTTTTAAATGTGTGCCCTGTTTGACATGTTTCACAATTTGTGATTTCTCAATAACAAGAATTGTACAACTATTAGAATTCTAGGCGAATTCAGAAACAGACACACCAACTGGGGAGAGTCAGGAGGGGCAAGGAGTGCTTTAAAGATGAAGGGAAATGGGGAGTTCTTATTTAAAGGGTTCTAGTCCCAGTTTTATAAGGCGTTATTGAGACAGAGTTTAGGCTCAGTACAGTGGTGGGACATCAATCCCAGTACTGGGATATGTGTGGAGGAGGGCAGAGGCAGACAGATCTCTGTGAATTTCGGGCTGGTCAACGTAGAATGTTCTAGGCTAGGCATAACTCCTGAATAAGACGCTGTTTCAAAAGAACAAAAAACAAACAAAAACAAACGTTACGTTTAGAAGCTGTGATTTTTGGTGATTATCAGAGGAAATTATTAGACATTTTTTTCTCTCAACGTTTTTGACTTGGCGGAATGTAGCCTGATCAGTACATCCAAGGGAATATAGTAAGTCAGCGAGGCAGACGTTTCCTGGTCTCCCGTCACGTCTTCTGGGTCTGCAGTGAAGATGGATGTCCGTTTCCTGTGTGGGTAACTCCTGCTGAGTCAGTTTGTCAGCATGACATCGCTGAAAAGTCCACAGCGGCATGCGCTTATACGCTCTCCAGATACTCACCATTGGGTGAGTGTTCCCCCAGTGCACCCTTCTGAGTGACCTCCAGCGCAGTCTTTCTGGTCTACATTCACCGTCCCTGTGAGCTGGGTTTAGAAAACACACAATCTTGCTTGAAACTCTCAGATAAACGCACTGCAGATTAACAATGATGTTATTACCAATTAAGTCTTGCTTTTTAAAAACGTTAATAAGGGAAGCATACGTTAATGTCATACGTCAAGGGAAGGGGAGATTTTCAGCCACCAAGGCGCATGCTTATGAAACTGCCATTTTTTTCTGAGGTATATCTGAAGTCAGCAAGTCTTACAGATTGAAGGAGCAGCTTCTTAATGCATAGTATTATTTCATAATTAAATTTAACTTTTCAACATACCAAAGCACTGACAGGTCAGTGTGATAGTTAACCCTGCCTGAAAAAGACACAGGTAGTAAGCTGAAGGAAGTATTATTTCCCTGTGAGAGTCATTTCTTGGACAACTCTTTTCATCTGGAAACAAGGAAGTGAGTCAGCTTTACTAACTTCAATCTCCTGGCTGGTGTTTTGGTATTCATCAGGAATAGGAACTTTTTTTTTTTAACTTCCCTAAGGAACCTGGTATAACCAAGCAAGCAGGTCACTTGTTGAAATCTCCTCTTCAAAATATCCACAGGTTTCATTGTCCAAGATCTTAACAGCCTCTGATTGGAAAGGTGCCTGGCTAGTCACAAGACTGTGACTCACCGAGTTAGCTAAACACAAAGCCCAACTGACAAAACCCATGAGGTCATTCCTCTTCTGTGTGTCTTTAGCATAGTTTAGATACAGAAGTCCTTGGGTAATATGCAAAGCTTTCAAATCAAAAGAACGTGCCTGCAATGCTAGAGGAAGAAAGCAGGCAGTGTTGTGTCTGAATAACAAAGGCAATGCAGGCACCAGGATTCCTGGCTTGTGGTATTTGCTGATACAAAGTACTCCACAAAGTTTTACAATGTATAACCTAGTCACTAAGGCTGGTTAACGTTTAACCCAACTGCAATATTTTGGCCTTAAGTAACTCCTGAGGAATGCCAAGTTGGGTAGTCCTGAAAAGTCAACAAGTCCCAACAACTGTTTCCACCAAAAGAAGGAGCAGAAGAATGTTTGAAGTGTTTCAAAATCAAGAGAAAAAATTAAGGTTTCTTGCGGTGGGGTGGGGTGTCATGTGATCATCAATACTTTCCTGCCTTCTTTCTGGCCTCTCTAATTTGTTTAAGATACAAGCACTATGTTTACTGTGAAAAACGACAAAGAGGAAGTGTCAAACAATAATCCCGTTTTTCTAAGAATGATCCATAAAGGGCAATAATGAAAAAAAAAAAAACAAAACAGACCAAGTCACCTGACTTTACCTCTGTGTTGAGATGTAATGTCAGGAAGACAGCACAAAAGGGTGAGGTCATTGTTTACCTAACCCCTACTGGTCCTGAAAGAATAAGTGGCGAGGAGCCCTCCAGAGCCAGTGGCAGAGGTACCAAACCTCCTAAGAAACCCGAGCACTCACTTATTCTTTTTAGCAAAATTCCAGCCATTGATAAAGAACGGGTAATTAATTATATTGACCTTACTGTTCTTCTGGGTGCATTTATTGGGGGATGACAGGAGATCGAGGCAGGAGTGTTTCATTTGGGAAAAGTTTAGTCTCATGTGATGAAGCGATGTTGCTTTCAAATTGAGCAAATCATTGTTTAACTTCCTTTTTCCAGTACTGCTTGGTCAGTTCTGGGAAATCTTAAGAAAACACAGAAGCATTGTCGAACTCAAAAGCGGAAGTCAAGGATTTGAAATGTGATGGTACATCCTGCTCTCCCCCCCCCACCCCCCACCCACCCACCCCCCTAGTAAAAGCAGCAGGATTTGAAGAAACCTCTTCCTTACTCATTGTAACTTCATGTTTCCTTAAGTCTTATTTTAAAAATTGGTCTGCCATTCAAGATTATGTTTCCAAGATTATTTTCCAGACTTTCTTAAAGCTGCCATAAAACTGCAGTGCTTTCCTTTCCAGTAACCCCAAATAGTCTTAAGTACTCTGGTCTCCTCAGTGTGTGTGTATGTGTTTGTGTGTGTTTGCTGTGTGTAGACACACATGTGAACTTACATGTAGAGGACAGAGGACAACCTCAGGTTTTGGTTCTCAGGTATTGTACACCTTTGAAACCTTTGAGACAGTTTCTCAGTGGGTCGTGAACTCATTTAGGCTAAGGTGGCTGCCAGCAAGACCGAGGGGCCATTCTTTCTCTATCTCCCTAGCATAGGAATGACAGGAGTGGACCACCATGCTTGCCTCTTTATATGGTCTCTGGGAATCAAAACGTCCTCATGCTTGTTGGGCAAGTATACAGTGAGATACCTCCTAGGACCCAGCATCTTTTTCTGCTGGCCCTGCTCCATCAAGTAGGTGGTCTATCCTGTTCTTGTTCTTCCATATTCCCCTGTGCACTCAAAATATCTCCTGCTATGAAGACTTGTTTGTCAAAATTCTAACACAAGTACTCATGACTTATATCCTCTCAAGTACATTAACAACACAGGAGATGCAACAGCTTTTTAAACAATTAAAGAATAAGTAGCCTCATATGTGGAGGCAGAGGTGTCCTCCCAGAGTCCAAGTGGCTTAAACAGTGTTATTAATATTTTTCATAAGTAAAATGTAATTAAAAATTGGACAGGTAATTTTTAGGATATATATACATATATATCACATAGATATATATGGTTATGGTTTCTTATGAAAGCATATCTCTTAGCTCACACATGCTATATATTTAATAGCTTACTTCAACCTCAATGAAACAAAACTCTCAGTAGCGATGTCCACCAATCAAACTGGGTGGCCAAGAAAAGGGATGTGACAATTACCAGGAAGAACAGACTTTTTCTGATTTTATTGTCCTTCAGCAAAACCATCCCACAAACAACTTGCAACTGACGGATTTTCCATGTTTCAAAGAAACTGCCATCTCCTCCACACTCACTTCACAGAAGTCTTGTATTTCATGTGTGCTATTATTTTAGTTACTAAACAAAATTATACATATAGACAAGTCTTTGGTAACTTGCTCTTATGTTTTTCTGTTTGTTTGTTTGCTTGCTTGCTTGCTTGCTTGTTTGCTTGCTTGCTTGCTCATTTGCTTGTTTTCCAGAGAGGTTTTTGCTATGTAGTCATGGCCAGCTTAAAATCCACTGTATACATAGGTTAGTCTCAAGCTTGCACCCTCCTCCTGTCTCTGCACCTCTGTGGTTGGATCAAAGATGTGTGCCACCATGCTCAGCTCAGCTCTTACTTTTCCCTCCTCCTGTCTCTGCACCTCTGTGGTTGGATCAAAGATGTGTGCCACCATGCTCAGCTCAGCTCTTACTTTTAAGAGCTCTTACTTTCTTTTCCTGTCATATTCTCAATGGATGTGGCATATGGATTATACCTAAAAGAGACAGAGTTATAGGCCTTTTAAAAAACTGTAGAGTTAAAATGTCAGGATGACTGCATTAATACATGCTTAGACTTAGGACTCTTCTGATCATTAGTGCATGTTGGACAAAGGCCTTTGTTATATTCCATCACTAAAACATTTTGATGAGAAAACATTTGATATTTTGTCATTTCTATTCTAAATCTAGCTAAGATAGGCGTGCATTGTGGGATAATTTCTGAACCATCATGTGTGTCAGAACCGTGCACTGGGTCTAGAAGGAGAGCTTTGAGGACAGGAGCACTTGCAAACCTGGCAGAGAACCATCCATTCCTAGAACCACATCAAGTGGCTCATAACAGGCTGTGACTCCATGTCCCAGGGCTCTGATCTCATCCTGGCATTCCTGCACACAGACAGACAAGCAGGGACACAAATATACATATAGAAAATATCAATTAAGCAAAGACATTTAAGACCACTGTACTCTTCTACCATACACATAGTTTTAAATATAGGATACCTTCTCGGGTAAGACATTGGTCCTTGCTGTATAAAGAATTGTAGTTGATTTGTGTAGGCCACTCAACCTGAGATGCGAACTCATGGTAAATATTGAAGGTGAATGTGGGATGCTGAGAGTTAGGGTACATGCATCCTAATTCCCATGTTTGAAGCCATAATCAATTCTTTAGAAACGTATCATTAAGTAACTTACAAAATGCTTAAGGATACTCAGGTTATAACACTGCAATAAAGTCACTCCTAGAATTACCTGACTGTGATTTAGAGCACTCTCCCATATGTAAGCATGTTCCAAGATTCTTGAATATATTAAGCCACCAATAGTAGAAAACCATATACATATATGCATACATAAAAAATAATTTGTACAAATAAAATATATTATATATTATATTATATGTATATATATATGATATATAAATGAACAAATGTCATATAAATAAAATAAAAATATGTGTGGTGGCTATTTGTGGTCGTCAATTTGAGTGCTGGGAGTGAACTAAAATCCAAATGTCTGGTCACATCTGTGAGGGATTTTTTTTTTCTTAATTATTTGAAGTTGGAAAATCCAATGAGTTATTTGGCAAGTCTTCAGTAATTGTCTCTAAATGTCAGTATTTCATCACAAAGGACTATTCCAGTAGCAGGACAAATGGACAATCCAGAGAGTTGATTATCCTGATGTTTTGGGTGGGATTTTTTTGTTTGTTTGTTTTTTGGTTTTTTTTTGTTTGTTTGTTTGTTTGTTTTTTTTTTTTTTGGTTTTTGGTTTTTGGTTTTTTGGTTTGTTTGTTTTTCTTTTTTTTTTTTTTTCTCCAGATGTGTCCTAATAAATGAAAGAGAAGGAGGTATATGAAATTAAGTAGCCCTCAAGGGACTGATAACACAATAAAATGTATTCAAATTTCCAGAGAAAACAGTTATTACACTGTTGTAAACCTAATAAATCTGCCTAATTCCACTTTTAAAACTCACTACTAATGGTGCAATAAGAGAACACATCTTTAAAATACCATCAAAAGTATTTTTCTGCATCCTTGGAAGTCACAGAACTTCAAGCCAGTAACCACTTAGACAGAAAATAAGCAGAGCCACTCTAATGAGACAACATTTTCGAAACAAAAGGAAAATGTGAGTTTTGTGGCTCTTTGACACAGCCATGGAGAGAACCATAAAAAATAAAAATTAAAAAGCATATTTCTGGACTTTTTCCTAAAAGTTAGTTCAGACTCTCGAGTGTGCATCTGTCACCCCTCCAAAGGATTAAGAGCCTAAAAGCCGCTGTACACTGAGCTGTCAGATGTGAAAGCAACATGAAGCTGTAAATTCATGATCTCACCTTTCTATCCAATATTGTATGAACTCTGTGAGTTTATTTGTATATGTATCTGTGTGAACACTTGTTTGTGTGTGCACACACATGCGTGCTCTTTCTTACTCTGTAAAGGAATTTGTACTTGATTTTATCAAAGTTGTTCTAATTTTATCTAATCTTTTTTTAAAGGTATTCAAACAATGTGGTATCAGAGATGTTCTTAAATTCTGTGAAAATACACAATGTCCTAGTTTTGAGGGTAAAAATCCTTGAGGAACACTTGTGCCTTTTGCTTCTGAGAAATTGTCATACTGCACTACTAGTTCGTGTCTGTCCTTTTAGTCCTTCCATCTGATCACAAAAGATGAAAATGCTAGGTGGCATATATGTTTTTGGCTCTAGGGACCACAGGGTCTCTACAGCAACTCTAGCATGTTCTCATGTCCTTAGGCTGTAGTGAGACCGTCACTGCCCTGTTCTAATACAATCTTGTACTCATGACTGTAGAGACTGGGATGTCCTCTGCCTTCCTTGTGCTGTGAACTGCTTCTCACCATTTATTTCAGCCATTTAGAAATGCAAAAGCTGTGTTTCAGTCACAGACGTACCAAATAGCAGCAGACTTGAACTGTCCCGAGAACCACGTTTCTCCTACTATGGATTCAGTGTTGTTTGTGAAGGTGGGCTCTGGTTTTTGGTCTGTTTTGGTCTGATTTTATTTATGACATTTAGTGACTGGTGCAGATTAGGAAATGGGAAATATTTAATTGTTCACCAAAAAGGCTGACGAGTTGAGGTTACTGTGAAAAATACTGCTGACTATCAAAAAATTAACTATTTTATTAATCTGTAAGATCTAACTTAGAATCTTTAATCACAGTCAAAACAACAATGTCCCACATTACTTAATTCTCCATTTTAAAATTAGCATCTGTAGCTGTGGATATGTGCTGGTCTGTGTAAAGAGGATCTCCAGGTATTAATAGAGTAGACAAAATGTCCAGTTTAATTTTAGAGCATCGATGAATGTGGCCCATGGTACTATCCAGCACCTGTGTGACCTGGGGTAAGTTCCTTAACCATTATCAGCCTTCAGTTTTCTCTTAGTAGAAAAGTGTAAAATTTAATTGTACTACTATGTATGATTTATTATTTTATGTATTATTATAGAGAACATGCATTTTCTCTATAAGGATAACAAATAACTTCTTTAAAACATTTAGAACAGCTGGGCATGGTGACCTTCAACCCCAAGATTCGGGAACTTGAAAATGGAGGATCATGAATTTTGTGATCCAGGAATACCTATTACCTAGGAAGTTCTAAGCTATAACAGCACACTCTGTCTGTCTGTCTGTCTGTCTGTCTGTCTATCTGTCTATAACACACAGACACACACACTCACATGTACACACAGCAAAAATAAATAAAAAAGTTAAAATCTTAGACATCTTTAGTACATCATCGAGTCAAGATGATGTAGAGGAAGCATTTAGTAAGGCTAGAATAGAAAATTCTTCTTGGAAAAATCTTAGATATAAAAAGTAAATAAAGGAAAAATAATTATAATAAAACTTTTCTACAAGTGGAAATAACCATACCATGAAATATTTTTTAAGAGGGAACAATACCAACAAGTGCTTTAAAACACAAAAGAGTTGTGTGTTTAGAAAGTGGCACTGTAAATTTGCTGAAGAAACCCAGTGCCTATCCTTGGTAACATTATGCTTAAACAATAAACACAAGTCAAACAAATAAGCAAACTAAAGGGCTATAGTGCCAGCTCAGCAAATAGAAACATTTGAGAGTTTGGGTTCCCAGCACCCACATAGATTCTGGGTGGCTATGTCATCCTTTATGCGTAATCCTAGAGTATATGAAGTTCAGACAGGGATTCCCAACACAAGCTGGCGACCTAGACCAACAAAGTCTGCCAGTCTGGAGTGAATGAGAGATGCTATCTCTGGTTATGTGGTGGAGAGAAATTGATGAAGACACCCTGGGTGAACCTCTGCCTTTCACATGCATGCACACACACATGAAAACAAGCATGTATATACACATGTACAATACTATACATAATATATATGCAATACTGTACACAAACAAAAAGTAATCCCAGTTTTTGGCATAGAAAATACGATTTTAAATAGCACAATTTAGTCTGAAACTACCATTCAATTAGGTAATTGAAAAAATTATTAAGTCTTTCATTAAAATTAAGGCCAAAAAAGCCCTTACTGTTTTCTGGGAGCAAAGTTTAATAAGACCTTTGTTTGAGTTAAAGAAAAATTCCTGAAACTCTGTAATGAGCCCCTCTTTTCCTCCCCATTCTTGCCCCAATGCTTGCATTACAGCTATTGATTTCTAGCTTGCTCCCATGTCTCATGTCCCTGCACATTTGCATCTATCTTGTAAATTACTGTTATATTATTAGATTTTTCCAGGGCCTATCTCATTATACAGCCCTACCACTTGAGAATTCCCAGGGGGTTATTTTGTTTTCTACATTGTGTTAGTGTAAGACCCCCGAAGCTGGGCCTCCGCTCAAATCTCAGGATGAGCTGGCCAGCATCCCAGTGACCTGAGAGAAAACCACACCTGATGCAAACTGCAAGAGGTTTTATTATCAGCTAGCTGAAGATGAAGTCCCTCTGCTGTGCAGGGCAGGGGAGTTCGACCTGAGCGGTGACAGTAGGGGGCTTTTAACAGCTAGCTGAGGAATTGGGAGGAGTTGGGAGGAGTTGGGAGGAGTTGGGAAGATTTGGGAGGAGAGTTCTTCTCTTCCAGGTGTCCTTGGTGAAATTTACAAGGCAGGAGTGGGGAGTGAGTTCTTTCTGAATTTTTATCTCCATGTCCTCTGCACAGGAAGGCAGGCATCTCTGGTTGTATAGTATAGAAACAAAAAGGGTTTTTGCTGGCTATAGAGAACAAAGAGCTTCTTTCTGGCTGTATTTTTAGAGATCAGGGGAAACAAGCTTGGGGGAACGTCCAGCGGCTTTACCTTCCAGGGAGAAATGCTCTAAGTTGGGGTCCCACATTAGCATCTCTATGGCTTCCAGGAACCTTCTTGTGGGAACTTAATTTATGTGTCCCATCTTCTTGGCATTTTTTAGCATGCTCATTCTTACTGTGTTGTTAACTATTTCTTCTCTATTTTATGTTCTTTCCCATAGCCAAGCATCCTCTGCTCTTTTTCTCTGTGAAGTTTCTATCGAGGGTATTTTCTTCCCAGGTATCCTTTCAACCATGCTCTCCATGCTGATGTTCTTGGTTCTTGATGCCCCGATCATTCATTCTCTCTAATTCTCAGTGACACGGTCTCAACTAGGAATGAATTTAACAGTCAATGCCAGTGTTTAAAGAACAGGAAAATACTGGCTACATCATTTGCTGAACCAATATTAAGTTTGGCAAACAATCTCCAACACTTTTTCATCATAGGTGTGTATTCCACAAGTCATAGCACTTGGCTTGCAAAATAACTAATTTTGCCTCCAGCTCTTCTTGGAGAGCCTAATCATACACAGTTAAATATTGTCTGGGTATGTTACTAAAGGATCTTGTTTTAATTTTAGAAAGATAGATAACAATTTGCAATGTTGTCTTAGTCAAGGTTTCTATTCCAGCACAAACACCATGACCAAGAAGCAAAATGCGGAGGAAAGGGTTTATTCAGCTTACATTTCCACATTGCTGTTCATCACTAAAGGAAGTCAGGATTGAAACTCCAGCAGGTCAGAAAACAGAAGCTGATGCAGAGGCCATGGAGGGAGGTTCTTTACTGGCTTGCCTCCCCTGGCTTGCTCAGCCTGCTCTCTTATAAAACCCAAGACTACTAGCCCAAAGATGGTCCCATCCACAAGGGGCCCTTCCTCCTTGATCACTAATTGAGGAAATGCCCCACAGCTGGATCTCATGGATGCACTTTCCCATCTGAAGCTCCTTTCTCTGTGATAACTTCAGCCCGTGTAAAGTTGACACATAAAATCAGCCAGTACAAATGTCTATCTTGAAAATATTCCATGGGAGAAGTATTGAAGGTAGACTTCACGGCTTGAGTGTTAGATGCTCAGACAGCCTATAGTTTCTATTTGAAGCAGAACCAGTAGTTGCCTGTTGGCTGTGACCCTTCTCCATTCAAACATTAAATGACCTAATATTTAAATATGTCATCAGTTTTTCATTTTCATAAGAAAAATAAATGCCTTCCATTCTGACCAATTAGAGAGTAAATGAAATTATTAGTAAAAGAGAATTTGTGCAGATGGATCATTGTCAGAAAATATAACCACCATCTTTCTCAATAATTCCCAAAAGGAGATCTGGTCTTTTAATCCCTCCAAGTATTCCATGTTATATTGTGCAAAAAAATAAATCAATAAAATTTATGAAGCTGCACATTTGGGCAATGCCATTCTGATTTCTTTTTATTGACATTATCCTAGATTTTCTTTGTGGTTTAAACTGATGTTTAAGAATCAGCCTATTGGGCTGGGAGGACAACTTAGGAATTAAGTTCTTGTACTGCTCCTGTGGAATACTTGAGCTTGATCCATGACACCCACATGAGACAGATCACAACTACCTATAATTTTCATTTCCAGATACCCCGACTTCTTCTGGCACCTACATCCATGTATGCATACCAAGACAAAGATATACACACAAACATAAAATTAAAAATAATAAATTTTATAGAAAACTGCCTATCATTAAGCAACAGGAGAATAAAAGATAAAACAAGCTTTATTGAAACATTAAATGGTGGGAGCTGGAGAGATGGTTCAATGGTTAAGAGCAGTGGTTGCTCTTCTAGCGGACCCCAGTTCAGTTCCTAGCACCCACATGACAGCTCATAGGTATCCATAATCCAATTTCAAGTGATTTGGCACCCCTGCCCTCACAGATAGACAGGCTGAACATCAATACACATAAAATATAAAATAAAAATTACATGGCAAAGAACATTGAAACTGAAGATGATATCAACATACAGTAACTTAGGAAACTGTGAAAACAAACAAACAAAAAACCAGGATTGTTGTAAAAGAAAAGCAATAAACAGAACAATGCAGAGACCAAGTCCATTTATATGAAGCTCAACCAAAATCTTTCAAGAGTCAATAATAAATTACTTACAGATACCTTGGATTTAGACGTACAAAGAAAATCAGCAAGCAATGCGCACAGGCTCCATTTATCTCTTTTTATTGCTTTACAGGACTGGGAATTGACGCTAGAGCCCGCACCATGGAGCTGGCTCTGGGTTCGCTGGCCAGATTCTGTTATTTTATTTGTTTGCTTTTCCCTTTCTGATTTGAGGCGAGCCTTGCACTTTGGAACCTCCAGCCTCTGTCTGTCCCCATCCTCATCAACATCCTCATCTGTGAAATTGGAGGGATCTGTAAGTCTCTTCTCCATCTGACTACCATCCAAACGAAGAGTCACCAATGTGAGCAGTGAGCTCCGTGTGGCAAGGTGCATCTCGGGCTGATCTCCAAACTGCTCTGCTTGCCTTGCCCCACCCCTAGAAACAGGCCCCATTATTGCCCATTTGGATTAACCAGTTATTGGGATCTCTCTAGTGTCCACAAAATTGCTATAATATTTTGATTATTTTGTTTTTCTACAAAATATCTCTAAAGCTCCACCTTGCTTATGCTGTTTCTGTGTTTATCACGGGCAAAAGCATTCTCTACCTTCTCGGTAGGCCACCACCAGGCTCTTCTAAGATTCCCTTCACCCACTGCAGCGTTTTTTGTAGCTTTATGTTGTCTATTATGCTGTGTCTCCATTAAACAGATAGACTTCAAACACACTGAACCCTGCCGATCTGTCCCATGGAGAATGTACAGGGGCCTTCCTCCCTGAAGCGTCATGTCTTCCCTGGAACTACACTCCCTGCTCGTCCCAAAGCCTGTTGCCCGCACCAAAACTTCATGTGGTTCTTTCCACTTCTAGCATAGCCCAGCTCACGCTTTGTCGCCAGTGACTATTCACACTGCGCCCCTCCTGAAATAATCTTATTGTGTATTTCAAATCATCAGGACATTTGAGCTGAGCATCCATTCATGTTGAATGGAGGAGGACATTGAAATGCATAACATAATTATAAAAAAATGCACATATTTGCAGGACTTTAATTCTTTCAGCCCATTAGAATAAATGCTGACAAAGTTGCAATAATGCAATTTAAGCCTTTTGACTATACTGGAAGCCCAATGTATTCTTGTTAGACTGAAATCTCCATTACCCTCCATCTAATGACATCAACTGCCCTCTCATTTCCCTGAACAACCTGATAATCACTATGGCAGACTTGTGATGCATCAGAGTTTGGAAAAAGTAATTTTGAAAAATTATTTCTTTTACTTTTTAAAATTAAATAGGATTACATCATTTATGCCTTCCCTTTCCTCTCTTACATTCTCTCCCTACACCTATCCCCACTCTCCCAAACTCATGACCTCTTCTTTTCATTATTTGTTTTCACACACACACACATACACACACACACACACACACACACACACACACACACACACACACACACACGGACAGACAAGCATCAAAATAAAATACAATAATATTTCTGATCCAAGTAAATAGATAAATCAGTCTTTTTGTTTGGTTTGGTTTGGCTTGGTTTGATTTCTTTTTAATCAGATATTTTCTTCATTTACATTTCAGATGCTATCCCCTTTCCTAGTTTCCTCTCTGAAAATCTCCTATACCCTCCCCCCTTCCCCTGCTCCCAAACCACCCCACTCCCACTTCCTACTCCTGGCAATCCCCTATACTGAGGCATAGAATCTTCGCAAGACCAATGGCCTCTCCTCCCATTGATGGCCCACTAGGCCATCCTCTTCTACATATGCTGCTAGAGACAAGAGCTCTGGGGGTACTGGTTAGTTCATATTGTTGTTCCTCCTATAGGGCTGCAAGACCCCTTCTTCAGCTCCTTGGGTACCTTCTCTAGCTGGTTTGGTTTTTTATTTTAAAGGATCATCCCAAAACAGGGTACTTGATTGCATTCATTCTGTGACCAGATAACTTTAGGAGTTCTAAAACTACTCTGGTGGTTCTTAGTGTCTATGTATTAGAAACTGACAGAAAAAAATCCCAGAGAATTGTTTAGCTTTAGATAGGACAAGCCCTGTAGCATGTGATTAAACTAACAAGGAAGATTGGAGCCATTCCCAGATGCTTGACAGATATTATCAGTGATTCTTACACACACACACACACACACACACACACACACACACACACACCACACTGCCACATGGGCTGGAGAGATGGTTCAGTGGTTAAGAACACTTGCTGTTTTTCCAGAGAACCTGGGTTTGGTTTTAAGCACTCACTAGTGTCTCTCAACCATCAACCATCAGCTAATTCCAATCCCAGGGATCTGACCCCCTCATATGCCCTTCTTGGATACGGTGCACACTCAGTATACATGCATTCATACAGGCAGGGCATTCACACAAAATATGTGTTTTCAAAAGATTTTTTAAAACAATGTCATAAAAAAATTATTTTAAAAATTATGAGCAGTCAGAAAGCTCAGCAGTCTTAAAAAGATCTTGGCAATCCAGAGAGCATTTAGACTAAAAAACTTAGTATTTTATGTGCTCTACTAAGAAATTGTTTATTTAACAGACACAATTAAGAAAATGAGTTTTCAAATGTTCTGTAAATATTCATAATGGTTCAATATTATTCAACGAGAGTCAGTATATCTTGTTAACTATTAACATCAATGAAGAGTTAATACATTTATTAAGAGATTTAATACATATTTGGAATCATTTATTAGTTTAAAGAATTTCTAAAATTGACTTTAATAGTTATGATTTATTTTGAAGTAATTGAATAATCAATTATACATGTATATAATGTTACATAATAGAACTTTCAAAGCATAGAAGATGCTGAGGAGAAAACATATAAGAAAACTTATGCATCCATTACAAGCAATATTAAGTAAAATATCACAGCTATTTAAGATGAGCTTAGTTCAACATCTTAGCCCTTAATATATAATAATGCAGTTGGAGCTAAGTGATATGATTAATGTAATCAGTTTGGAACACATTGGCAAAGGACATTGACTAGAGTTACCTAATCAAGTTTCCATGCTATCTCTGTGAAGTCCTTCTGAACACTGGTCATTCTGTTCAAAAACCACTCACTGTAATTTTTAAATTTTATTTAATCTTTTAAAGTTTAAACTTAATATGTCTTTAGTATAATTTTCTTAGGATCTTCATGAAAATGCATGATGTGATGGGCACATCCAATGAAACAAAAACAAAGCAAACTAGGGCCCTCCCTGCAATGGTTGATTTTAAATATATATCTTTTTAAACTGAGAGAGTTAAGGCCTGTTGTTTTTAATATAATTTATTTTTATTTTATGTGCATTTATGTTTTGCGTACATGTCTGTGTGAGGGTGTCAGATTTCCTGGAACTGGAGCTTCATGCAGTTAGGTATGAGCTCCATGTGAGTCGTGGGAATGTAACCCAGGTCCTCTGGAAGAACAGCCAGTGCTCATAACCGCCGAGCCATCTCTCCAGCCCAAAGACTGGTTTTATAGTTGTCTTTATACACTAAAAAGGAAATTGCCATATGTCCATTGAAAGAGTGAGGTTAGTAGAAGTATTAGCATTCATACAAAGGTAATGGTGACAAAGCTTGCTCTGTTTATGTAGGGCTGGAGAATATTGGAAATAGAAGATGGAAATGGAACTAGATTGTACCAACATTTCAACATCACAAACATCCAGCTCTTACTCAACCAAGAAACAATATTTCTCTGAAACTTTAATTGCGTTTCCTAGAAAGGGTCTATATGTTGACGAGCAAGAGAGAAGCATGCAAAGCAGAACTCAGAACGGAATGATTTTATCCTTCTCATCCTTTGTCTCCCTTCACTCATTGACTTTGTACAGCATCATGGTTCCCTGACAAACCCAACTGCTCACGGTTCACTTCAGGGTCTGCTCTGCAAAGCATCTTTTGGTGTCAGAAACGTCTAGCACTCCATCCATCTCTTCTCCTGTCTCCTCTCCTCACCAACCTTGTGTAGAAGCATGCCCTTGAATTAGGCAATTTTTGCTCTGAGCTAAGGATGATGTAACCCTTACCACATTTAATTATGCTGATAACGTATGATTACACTGACAATCTCAGAAGCCATGCTCATGAACATTTATTAGTACTAGGTATAAAGTTGTGTGCTTCATATGTGTTCTCTCCCCTTGTCCTCACAATAATTCACAGGGCAGCTGGTATTCCCATCCTCATCTTCAGTTGGCAGCCAGGGTCTGGTCTACATGGTTTAAATCGAAGACATCAGACCGCACAGCTTATGGGTGACTAAATGCTGTCATTTGCATCTAGGCAGCATTCAGAAGGTAAAGCCCATGCTGTCTCTATTTCAGAATAGCCACTGACAAAAAGGTCTTCTAGTCCAGAAGTTCTCAACCTGTGGGACATGAGCCCATTGGCAGACCTCTATCTCCAAATATGTTTACATTATGATTCATAACAGTAGCAAAATTATAGTTATGAAGTAGCAACAAAAATAATTTTATGGTGGTAGCGGTGTGGTCACAACATGAGGAAACATTTAAAAGGACTGTGGCATTAGAAAAGTTGAGCCCAGGTTTTCTTCCTCTTCCCCTGCTATGGAGTCTGAGCTATGAGCCCCTGAGGAACACTGTTGACGTGCTTTTGGATGTTTTCAGAGAGCATCTAGGCTCATTCCACCCTAGCCTCCCACCCCTGACAGAATACATTCCAAAGAAAAAGAAATGTTCCCAATATGAGAAAGCCTAAGGCTAGCTTCGTGACATCTGGCTTTCTACATGGCCTCTGTCTTTGTTCATTCATTTCTGTTCTACTCATCTATAAGTGTTTATTTTCTGTTCCTCTAAAGATCCTTTCCTCTCAGCGAGATTCCCAGGGAAGTGTCCTGTGCCTCCTCAGGGACCAGCCAGACACTATCTTCAAGTCCATTGATTTCAAAATCCCTTATACTTAGATAAGCAGCTTTAGAAAGACAGGAACTACAGACTCTGCACTACTTGCCACTATGAGCAAATAAAATGACTGATGGAATTTTCTATTTCATTGAAAGCTGGGGCCACTTCCTGAAGCTTCGTTCTCACCATTTCCTGGTGGTCCGCACTTTCATTTAACAAAGTTAAAGTAACAAACAAAAAGGCATGACCCTTACACTGCTATGTCCCTTATCCTGAAGCTATGTCTAACCATAGAGTGCTTTTAAATCCGAGTTTCCACGTCTCCATTTATAAGATGGAAGTATATTAATATTACAGTACATTAACTTCCCCAGAGCAGTAGTGCAGGAAATGATTACCTCATTTAAAAGTTACTAAAATGTAAATTCTATCACCAAACAAATTAGATATTAAGGCAAGCTTCTTCCTTCCCTTACTTTTTTTCAGGAAATTGACTATGTGGGCATTTTATTGTAAATACAAATTCATCTTTTTCCACCACTATACACCTTGACTTAGTAGGTGTTTAATAAACACATGTTGGACCAAACTAAGCTATCTTGCTTCTCCGCATGTATTGGCTTTTCAAAGGCACAGAAGAAACCTGAGAGTGTTTTCAGTTGCTATTTCTTCGGAAGTCCATGCTCAATTCAGGTTAAGGTAGGGATAAGAGTAAATTTCAAGCTCAGATTTTGAATACCCATGCTATTGTAAGTCTCTTCATAAAAGCCGGACCTATCGTTAGGCCGACAATAGGAGGTTTGCTGACTGTGTATTCTGAAAGGGGAAAGATCAGCTATCACTCAGGACAAACATATGATTTCCTATGTTCCTGTAATGTCTAGAGAAATGGGTCCCCAGCAGGCAATGTCTTTTATCCATAAAAATAATCTGCTGGATGTATTTTGTTAATAGGATGCTCGACAGCACTCAGAAAATGTTGACACAGATGCAGTAACAATAGAAAATGGGGACTTTATCTTCCTGCCATTGTCCCAGTCTGCTGCCACGTTTACAGGCTGTTTTCCATGTGCTCCCCCTTAAAGCTAAATCATGTCACCATGAGTATAATGGAATTATAATTAACTTCCGGAAAGAACACTGATCTCAGACAGAAGGATTCTATTGCCAGTAGAGAGATGATCCTTGTGAGTAAATAGGGGGGAAACACAGCCCCATACTCCCCAGTGTTGTTCTTCTTCCTGCACCTCTAATTCTAAAAACCCAGCAAAGCACATTAAAATCAGTCACTGCTCCATGCACAGAAGACTATAAATAGTCAGCCATCGAGTCCATATTCAGGATGCAAATAAGATCTCTAGAGATACCATGTGACTAGGAATGTCTTTTACACTTTGGTCACATTTTGCAGATTTCTTTTGTTAAGGATAGAGATACTTGTGTTGTAGATATTCAAACACTTCTCTGCCACTATCAAGAGCAATTAAAACCCAGTCTCTAATGGAGAAAAACTGATGTCCTGGTTTTCACATTCCTCTCTTTCATTCCTCTGTCTCTGTACTTGGTTCACATACTGCACTGGGTTTTGCAGGATTTGAGAGAGAGAGAGAGAGAGAGAGAGAGAGAGAGAGAGAGAGAGAGAGACTGATATCAGTGTGTGATACCACAGTGTGGCATTTCCAATGGATGTGTTCTTTACTCTTAGAGTGAGCTGGCATCTATTGTCTGGGACCATTTGTTGATTGTCTGGTATGCTTTTGTGGCTCAATAATAAAAAACCAAAGAGGGTTTTTTGGTTTTTTGTTTGTTTGTTTGTTTGTTTGTTTTCATGTAGCTGATATTAGTTTAGCAATCTTAGAGATGAAAAGGTACTATCTAGATAGGCAATTTGTTTCCTTTTAAGATTCTATTATTTATTTTAAGTTTGTGTGTGTGTGTGTGTGTGTGTGTGTGTGTGTGCATATGCAAGTGTATCATGTACAAGCAAGTGCCCATGAAGGGCAGAAATGGAGGCAAAAGGAGAGGACAAAGGTAAAGTTTAGTGTGTTGTGAACTGCCCACTGTAGATGCTAGGAACAAAACCCCAGATCTCTACAGGCACAGTAAGCACTCTTAATCACTATGTCATGTGTCCAGTTCTGTAGCAGTACATTTGCATGCCTTATAAAATATATATTTTTTAAATGATGAATGCCCTTCAACAGTTTATATTTGTAGCCTCTCTCTCTTTCTCTCTCTCTCTCTCTCCCTCATATTTTCCAAAGATAGTTTAATATGTGCTTTGTTAACCAGGTGGAGAAGGAGGAAGAACAAGAGGAGAAGGAAGCTGCCATGAAGGGAGATGGACCATGAGCACATGGCCAAGAGAAACAGCAAGTATCTGGGTTACAGTCTTGGGGATCTAGCCAGGACAGCAGTTAAGAGTAGATTAGGGGTTACCCCTCCCCCAGTAATTGTCAAAGCCAAATAAATTAGTCTAAGTCTCCTTTATTTGTAAAGTAGTCAGGGATAAACTTAAATTGGTTGTACTACCTCTCTCTTCCCTTCCCTCTCCCTCTCTTCCCCCTCTCCCTCCCTTCCCTGTCTCCCTCCTCTTTCCCTCCCTCCCCACCTTCCCACCTCTTCTTTTCTGTCTTCTATTTTATTAAATGATCACGGTGTTCTGGAAGTTTTGCTAAGATTTCACATGTATAATTTCTGTAAATGTATATAAAGCATTGGGAAGTTACAGACTGTGTCTTTCCTAGTGTTACTCCATGAGCAAGGAGGGCCTTAGATTCAAGAATCACAAAATATGTGTATGTGTTTCGTCCTGTTAGTGGCTGTAATGTAAACCTGAGGCTGGAAACTTCATAAGAAAAACAGGCTTATCGAGCTCACAGTTCTGCAGATTCACAACGATTCTGGCCTCAGCTTCTTGTTGGGGGCCTTTGGGAGAAGGTACTGCATGGTAGGAGCACGTGATGGGAGAAGAGAGTTCAAAGATCGCGTGGTGAAAGGCACCGTGTTATCCTTTTCTAACAAGCAGCTTTCAAGGGAACAAAGCTAGTTCTTTCAGAACTGTGTTCATTCCTCATTACGATATCATAAGGTCCCAACGCCTCAGTGCCTCTCTATTGGAGACTAAACTTCAAGAGCATCAAGCCCATAACCCTGTCAGTCAATGTCCTCTTGGAGGTCTGGGGAGACAGCTTGGGTTTGCTGCGAAAGCATAGACCTGGGTTCAGATCCCTAGCACCCACAGAAAAGCCTTGAATGGCAGCGTGTACCTCTACTACTCTGACGTTCTCTAGCCAGCTCCTCTAGCTGAATTCAGGAACTCCAGATTCATTAACACATCCCATCTCAAAACATAAGGTGGAAACTGACTGAGAAACATATACAAGATTGACCTTCAGCCTCCAAATGCACATATACACACCTTTGGGCATGTGAGAAGCGTGTGTGTGTGTGTGTGTGTGTGTGTGTGTGTGTGTGTGTACACAGAGATACAAACACACAGCACATGCACACAAAGGCCAATAGCTCAAGGTCCTGTTAGGTGATATCATTTCTTATTACTTCCTTGGGAGCTAATTCCAAGAGAAGGTTTAAAGGTACATTTAAGAAAAAAAAAAATAAATGTAGGAATTCGTAGTCAATTACACCTGGCACTAACTAAAAGAATGATTACTTAGTGGACTTTCATAACAACAAAATTTCGCAGAACCTCAAAACATGTAAAATTTTGAATTTTTATCAGAAAAGTGTCTTTCCCAAAGTTACTTTTTTTTTTCCTTCCACACAGACAGAATTCACTTTGAGGATGGCCTCAGTAGGATATTCTTCCTAAAAGCTTACAGTGTCTGACAGGCCCTCTCACAGGAGCATTAACATGCAGCCCCCTGGGTCCTGCGTCTCCAGCAATAAATACCTTCCATTCGGTTAAACCACAATCACTCACCGATAGGGTATCCACTTTAAACATTTCCCAGGAAGGCCTCTTTGGTGTCAGAGCCTGTATTAAGCACTGGCCACCTCGAGACAAATAATCAGGTCCTCAGCCCCATGTGGCTTTACTTCCTAACTCCCAATGTTGCAAGTCCAGGGTTAGATAAGTCTAAGGATTGGGAAAACTGAAGCTCTGAGGTCCCTTGTCCCCAAATGCTAGCATAGAAGAGACTTGATACTATACTCAAAAGGAGGACCTCTCCTTGAACATTCAAGCATATGAAACATTGTTTAACATCATTACTGCTGGAATAACCTGTATCTTCAACCATGTCAGTTCACAAAGCTTGGGATTTTGCCCAGGAAGCTCTGGAGAATGAGGAGTGCCGCAGAACAGACCCTTCGGAAAACTGTACGTGTGTACTGCACAGTCGAGCCTCAAGACCCGATAGCGAAGTCTGGTACCTCAGGAAGCCTCCCTCTGCTTTTATTTCACTGGGGAGAGGCTTTTCTGTTTTGTTTACACATCTTTCAAATTCCTCCATAAGACGTCACTGCTTCCGAAGCCTGGTATTTACAGTGGGAGCTTTGTAAAGTCACAGCCCACTGTACACTCGGGTGGCCAGTGCTCTCTCCACAGTCGCCTTCCTCAGACCTCTCCTGAGGAGGAAGCAGCTGCCACTTCTTTTATTCAAAGCCTGCACGGGTCAATTCTTTGGACTATACAGTATACAGAAACAAAAATGGGGTTCACCACCATGTCCTATGAATGGAATCTCTGCACAATAACCCAGTTGCATTTCTTAACAAAGGTGGTCAAAAGTTGGTTCTTATATTGGTTGAATGGGCATATATGCATGTCATTTAGCTTTACTTTCAAATTCTTCTTATAATGTAAAGAAAAAAAAAAAAAAAAAACACGAATGTGTGGTTAAACCAAAAGCCCAAAAGTCCACTAGCAAATCAAACTGGAGGGAGATGGGAATTCCTCATGCTGAATTCTTAGGGTGTCTGCTGCCTTACCTGTTACCCACAGCCCAAAGCACAGTCTGTACGGCATCGTTTACGGTGTTTCCTGTGTTGTTTGTTTACTGGTGACGTCGTGAGTAAGAGACATGGTGAGTGAATGTGTGTGCATGAATTTCCTTCATTAGTCACAATGGCAGAAAGTCTCAGCAAGTCTGGCTGTGGAGGTTCTGAGCAGGCGTTATGTCATCACTCTGACCTTATGCAAAGCAGAATCATCCCAAGCTAGGAAGACAGAATGTCAACAGAAAAACTCTACATGTCCCTCCCTGAGTTCCCAAGTCCAGCTTTCTATTTCTCCCTTCTCGATCCCATGCATGCCCACAGGAAGAGCAAATGTGCACTTAATTACGTACATATTCACTAGCACACGCATGGGCAAGGATACTTGTATATCTGTCCACATGCATACAGTCATACACTAATACACTAGATACACATACACTTATAATCTCATAGAACTAAATACATACACAGATTGACTTCCCTGTATTTAGTTGACACAGGCATGTGGACACATATATGCACATATATGTAATTACAATCTTATTCGTACACATAGACAAAAATATATGCACCCAATACATACATATTAACACACATAGGTACCCATTCATACATTTGTAACATAAAAATAGGCATGCGTGAAGAAACACAAACACATAAATATAGACTCTAGTTCCCACAAAGATATATACTCAGTTATGTATGCATATACACTATCACACACACACACACACACACACACACACACACACACATCTATTTATATGTCTATTTTCAATACACATAAAGATGGGTGCACATACATGCTACATGTGATCATATGCACATAGTCATAACCAAAAAGGCACTCGTAAAATACATATATGTACTTTCAAAGAGAGTTACATGTACCTATATTCACATACAGACACTCCAGGGTTACCCGTAGACATGTGCACAAGCACAAATTCAGAGGCACACAGATACATACAGGGACAGAGGTAAATACATATGCACACATGTAAACATAGGCATGTATCCATGACTTTTCTTTTTATTTCTTGAGAGCCATGCTTAGCGTCTTTCACTTCCTGATAATCCAGCTGACGCTTCTTGATGTCTTTTCTCAGTGGAGATCCATGCCAGATGCAGGCTCTGGTTCCACAACAAGGTCGCTGTGGCTATAGTTTTGCAACTGAAGGAACAGACTTAAGATAAGCCTGCTCAGGAATGATGAGCAGGGGGTCTGGAAAGAGATAAAGGAAGCAGCTGACCCACCCAACCTCTGACCTCCCCTATCCCTCAGATTCACCACCTCTGACGCACAGAGACTTGCCTCAGGGGTTTTGGGCAGCTGTGTTGTAAGTAAATAGGAGGCAAGGTGTGCTAGGAGAGCAATCCTGTGACCTGAGACCCTGAAGCGTGACTCCAGCACAGTCTCTGAGAATGAGGCTGGAATTTTCCATCCTGCGGTGCTCACCAAATGTCTCTAACCCTCTCTGAGCTGATTTTGTTTCCTTGTCCACCGTTCAAGCTCTTGGACCCTCTTCTCCTTTACTCCACAATTGTGTTTCCAAAGCTTGCTCCTGACTGCTGGTGCTGCTGGTCGACTCCTCGGCTACCTTTCAGCTCTTGTCTCTGTTTTTCTCATTTTTACGGAAGCTTCACCCACAGAGAATATAGGTTGAATTTAGAGAGGGGTGTGTGTGTGTGTCTGTCTGTCTGTCTGTCTGTCTGTGAGTACCTATGTGGGGTGGTATGTTAGAAGAAAGGTTGCTTGATACATAACAACAGCAGACATGCTGTTTTCTTTAAAAAAAAAAGAATTCTTTAAAGAAAGTCGAAGTAATGTTCTCTAATAGTCAGCTAAAGCCAAGGTTACCTTTAAAATGTTTGTTTTGTTTTGTTTTGTTTTGTTTTCTTAATCTCCTCTTACTACACAGTAGAACAGCAGTGGCCAGTTAAAAAGCATCCTGAAATTTATATTTTCAGGGTCCTGGTGGGCAGAAGGTGTTGGCATGGAGCCTAGGGCTTTACTCTGATTTTAACAGGTTTCGAGACACCAGAGCCTCCAGAGAAGTACTTTGTGGAGGCAAAGCAGGCCAGGTCCACAGCTAATCAACCTTGGATTCTGCCCTTTGAAAAACTTTGAAAGTGAATCTATTATACATGGCTAGGACTCCCTAGCAGAGATTAGTTGGACTGTGAAATATAAATATTTCATTGGTACTCTTTTGGAACTGTGCTAATGTAGTAGAGAAATTGCCAATTCTTAAACAAATCTTCCAAAACTATAGATATGGAAATAGTCACTTCATTCCACCAGACAGATAGAATTCCAACCTAATCTTCCATGTTTTCCTCATCCACTATAAGACTAAGGAGGGACCTACAGGGGGAACGTCCTAGAGATGTAGTTCACCATCAATTTACTTATGACTTGAACCAAAGCCACTGTGCTCAGCACTGCCTGTGGGCATCAAATTATTCAAGTAATGGGAGCAGCTAAGCCCACAAAGATACCTTAGTCCTGTGCCTGTTACAGCTTCCTGTGGGTATTTCCAGCTTTGGCTAAGTCACTTAAAGTGTTCACTGTATGAATAATATATTTTTGATTTGTCCTGCTGCCAAAAATATAGATATCCATGTTAAGGTAACTTTCTACATGACATACATAATCATAACCAATCATAACCAACACCAGGCTAACATTAAGCATCCTTGAACTCCTTAATAATAGGCAAGGCTCTGGGTAAATGTGCATAGTTTGGGTATCATTGGTGTGCCACGATTTCTCTATCATTGGATTTACCCTTCTGTTCCTCATTCCTTTCTGAATTTAAAGAGTTTCCTCATTCCATTCCAGAGGCTGTTGTCTCCTGCACTTTCCATATGACATCTACTCTGCATTTTTTAACGCTTGTTTGGGGTAAATTGAATTTTTCTAATGCAGCCTCGGGTTAAAGGTCTGCTGAAGTCATACATTTCAGTCTAAATTCCAAGGTTTTTCATAATCCTGCGCACACGTTCTGAAACTTTATCTCCCCCTTAAGCAACCCATGCCCCTCCTCCCTAAGGTTTCCTCATGATCTCATGGCCCAGGCATTTGGCTCCTGAGCTCTGGCCAGACCATTCCAGATAAAGGTGATTTGGAGAGGGGTAAGTGAAGATCTCTGCGAGGAGGGAGAGGCACTTGCACGTCAGCCCTCACTAGACTATCCAAGAGGGGTTTCGGTGTTTCCTTTCCCTTTAATTTCTTCTAGTTAGAGATCAAACAGACTCAACAGAGTGATAGAATCTAGCCACAGACACGTAAGATAAAAATAAGAGTGATACAGTGTACTTTAATTATTTTACAACTTTCCAGCATCTATAGTTCATGGTCAACTCTGCTTTAACTGACATTTCCTGTTATTGCTTTTCTGTAAGGAGTACTGTATTAGATTTCGGGTTTGAAGATAAAATATTCATCTTTTACCTAAACAAACATCATGACATAAAATTACCAGCTTGTTAGCCAAAAAGCTTTCTAAAAGATTGGATAGTATAGTGAAAATAAGCAGGATTTACAGAGGAGATAGCCGTCCAACTTGTATTTCTGTCTCTCTTTAAAAATATGTTCGCTGTAGGTGAGAACAGATGTTAACTGAACAACAAATACAAAAATCTAAATACTAAAATGTAAGTATCCACATAATAGGGTATATAAGTACACAAAACAGGTGGCCATTTTAGATATTGTTCTTATGTGGAATATTTAAATAATAGTTATTACCTGGCATCCAGAATCACCAGATACATTTATAATCATATGATCATACAATGTGAGACAGAATGAAGTGTATTTAAAGATTCTTTTCTCAGTTAACTAAAATAACCATGAAGTCTCAGATTTTTTGGGTTTTTGGTTTGTTTGGGTTTTTTTTTGGGGGGGGGCTGGTTTTGGTTTTTTGGACAGTGACCAGTAAGTAGAACAGAAACTATATGTATTATGTGACTCTTAGGAAGGAGTCAATAGCAAACAACATGTCCAGTTCTAGATTCTCACCTCACCAGTAAAGTTGCCTGAAGGAAGTCATGGAATTTTTCTTGGCCTCTGACTTTTCTGGCATCTCACAGGTACGTAGTCTGAGTCTGTGTCCATGCTGTTCTTAGGAGTGTCCATGAGATAAGAAGTCTGAGCAAATCTTGAATAGAAGACAATAATAAGGCACTCTATAGTCACTCCTCAAATCTTTGTGTCCTACTTAGAAAAATAACATCTAAATTGAAACAGTGAATCAAAACTTCCCCTCCTAGAGATATACAGGAATAGAAAGGCTTTTCTACATCTGTTATTCCTCATGGGAACAGCAAAGGATTACAGATCAATGATAGTTCTTGCCATCTATTAAGACTCTCCATTGTGACACAATCTCTATTCCCATTACAACGGAGGCTTTGTGACCAGGACACCTTTCTTTTCATCTAGTCTGTTTGAAGATCACAAGGCTGGAGGTTGAGCTTAATCCGGGGCCCATTTGGCCAACTATCTAATCAGAGTAGCTGATAGCTCACTAAATCACTTTTCAAGGAAGAGAAAAGAATTGTTGAACTTCTCAGAAACTAATTCTGTTTAGAATAAGAATATGCGACAATCCTTTTTAAACAAAGACTCACACAAAGAAACAGAATTATGACCCAGAGAAACACCCCATAAGCATCCACTAAGAAAAGAAGTCCAGATCATCAGACCTTAAGGTGATCGCTGTTGCAAGAGGCTGTTCCTCTTACTTGAAACCTGTTTGTTTCATTTCTTTGTGCTGATGGATCTTTAACAGTAGAAACATTAAGAGTCTTTTAATTTATGTCAAACACTATATTTAATAGACCGAATGTAGACATCAAGAAGCAAAGTTCAACTCAGAAGAGAGAAATGAGTAAGAAATTGAAAAATAATAATAATAACAATAATAATAATGTCATAACAAAAGCATGGGCTCTCCTGGAAGGGATTCACATAACATTTGAGGAGGCAAACAGATAGGGAGGGAAGAGAAGAGAGGAAGGGAGGGAACAAGAAGGAGTAGGAAAGATAGCACGGTGGTTTCAGAGAAAATACTGTTACTATATTTTTAATATTACTTTATTTACTTGTTTATCCATTTACTTATTATTTTTGATGCAAGAAGAGATGCCTAAAGTTTATGTTATGTAAGCATTTCATATCTCTGCCCAGTCTGATTGGCATCCTGGAATCAAATAGGGCAGCCTTGAAAGCAGATGACCAGATGACAAGTACAGATTCGTCAGGAACAAATGTCCTCTTTAGGTGCTTCCAGTGGAATTTATGATATATGCAAAATTTTTTGTACAGCACAAAAGTTGCTAAAAACATCAAAAAAAAAAAAAGTCACAGCTGTCTGTCTTCCAGAAAATCATGGGGTACTATCATGCCTTAGAAGAATATACTCATAATTTATTTGCACATAACTGTAACTTATTGGTCATATTTCTAAATATAGCACTGATTTATGAGCTGCCTTAGGAAATATTTACATGTTTTACTCTATCCCTTCAGAAAGGAAGTATATTTGCAAAAATCATGATGTTGACATCCCTATATCACAGTATCTAAATGGATTGTTGGGGAATGCCCCAAAAATAGTTTATGAAAAAAAAAATCTTCATTTGTCTTGCTTTATGTTGGAAAACATTTGCTTAGCAAATCCTCCACAGTGGATATATGCTGAAGGGACTTGTTATGGTATTTCATGAGAAATGAGTCCTGGCATTGAGGTCAGCATAACCTGACATCAGCAGAAACCATGAAAAGAGAATGACCAGTGTATTAGCCAGATTTCAGTTTTCATGGTTATATAGTTAGTTGTATGTTCCTACTGCTAAAGAGAAATAAGTTCTAGGCAGTAGAATTTGAGTTATTATAATGTATGCATTCATAGTTATTTTATGTGGAAATACTAAATGCTAACATGTATGGGAAATGTAAAATGAAGAAAAGAGAACAGAGGACAACAACAACAAAAAGATAAATATGAGACGAAACCATCTACTCTAAGGAGCTCTTATTTTTCCAGAGTTAAAAGATATTAGCATCAAAATCCTTTACATTTAATAGCAGTAATGTTAGGGGTTTTGTTATTTTATTTTGTTTTATTTTGTTTCAGTTTCTAAGAAAGCTATTTGACAGGTTCATAATTCACCTAGGTAGAGTTATTAAGCCAATATACAGTCTACCAAACCCATCTGTACCTGAAGGACACAAGTATCCAGAAAATACCTGAAGAGTCAGACTTGGGTATTCTGTCCACCTCTACAGGAATAAGGATGGGTCTTACAGATTTGCATTTTCAAAAGGAAAGGTAGATGATTTAGTAGGTAAGTGCTTGCCAATAAACTGAAGAGCTGAGTGCAAACCCCAGATACCTTTGCATGATTGCAAGCTCAGCACTCCTACAGGGAAATGACAGGAAGAGACTGGAGAAGGCACAGAAGCTTGCAGACCAGTTAGCCTGGCGTAGGAGGGGCAAACATTGGGAGCCCCTTTCTTAAGCAGTGAGAAAGGTGGGGTCAGACACAAATGGTTGTCTCTGACCATCACATTGGTGCCATGGCACATGGTCACTTATACCAGACCACCTTCACACACATACTAGTTTAACAACAATGAATATTTTTGTTTGTTTGTTTGGTTGGTTGGTTGGTTGGTTTTGTTTGGGTTTTGGGGGGTGGGTTTTTTTTGTTTGTTCAATTGTTTGTTTTTGGTTTTTCGAGACAGGGTTTCTCTGTATAGCTCTGGCTGTCCTGGAACTCACTTTGTAGACCAGGCTGGCCTCGAACTCAGAAATCGGCCTGCCTCTGCCTCCAGAGCGCTGGGATACATTTTTAAAAGATGGGGTTGAACAATCTGAACCTCGACACAGAACAGAGATGGGATTAGACTCTGCGAGGTAGGGACACCCTATCCTTGCATCCCAGAACTTCTCAAGGCTATGGGGTTTTATTTGTTGTTTTTTATGACAACATCATTGCTTGAAAGCCTTTGTAGCCGCCAACAGCCTCCAGGATTAGACCTCAGACAATGGAAGACAATACCAATGCCTTTCATATCTGCCTCACTCCAACACTGAACTACCCTGACTAGTGGTGCAAGTATGGATAAAAAGCTGCAAGGATTCTGAGAATAGTTATAGGATCTTGGCATATCTTGGGTAGCACCCAAGTCATACAGAAACACACAGAGATCTACATACCTCTATATGGAAATAAGCAAAGCTTCTCTCGAAGGTGCCCTCAACTACCAAAAGAGGTGGTGTGTCCTTACTTCACAGGCAGAAAAGCCACAGGCATAGAACTGGTTTGGAGGTGGTTCAGGCCTCAGTCTGGAGCACATAAAGGAATTTACCCCATGAGGAAAGGCACTGTGCTGTGTAGCTCATCTCCCAGCACGTTTTGGGGCTGGCAATCATTGTATCTGATATCTTCTGATTCAAACCCCTATCATCTAGTTTGGTTGTTTGCCTTAACCCAAGCTGAGCAAATTATTTCCTTTACTACCAATTACCCTCGACAAAGCGGTGTGGCCACGTAACACAATTCTTTCCCCAGCCAAAAGCTATAAGCAGACATACTGGGATTATTTTTGGTCTGGTCTTTTGGCAAGAGAACTCTGTGCAGAAGGACTGGGGCTCTGGGGTTCTTAAACACTGTAACACATCTTCCATTTCCCTTTGCTCCTGTGCTTTCTTATTATTTACTTTCCAGAAAGTTGGTAATGCTCTGGACTGAGATTTAACAGTTGAAATGGTAGCTTCCTGAAGCTGGACTGTGACCATCTGACAAGCGTGATTTGGGAATGCTGGAAAAAAAAAAAAAAAAACAGCATCACAGGACCGGGGACCTTCAGCGGAAAAATAGCAAGGAGTAGAGGTTACTGGAGATCAAAAGAAGTGCTTAGGCCTGCTCAAGTTGTTAGGTTACTCACCAACTCAAGTCAGCCTTGAAGGCTTAGCATCCTCTATTTTCCTAGCTGATTGCCTCTCCCACTGTGCCTTGCTCTATTGGTATGCTGTTGCTTTTATAGATGGACTCACAATTTGAAGGGGACATTATATAGCAATAATTAAGCCTGATCTTAGGGTCACCTCAGAGCCGTGATAGGCCCTCCAGCTGACAGAGAAACCAAAGGACCGTTCTCAGATGTCCGGGAGTTACAATTAGGAACACACCTCGGTCCACTATCACCAAGGCAGGAACTACAGGTGATTTCCAACAGGTGAATCCAGTGGATCCAGGCAAGTTTGTGTTAGGGCAACACGTTGACCAAAAGAAAAGTGATTAGACTCACATCATCTGCCCTAAATTGACTGGAAGATGTAGCTAGTAACCCCGCATCAAGTATTCCGACATTAGAGCTATGGAAAGACAACCAGTCTAGGGAGTTACTTGTGCCATTCTACCAATTGAACTCCAGAGTATGAGGTAAACATTAAGAAATCCCCTAAAGACAAGCTGATTTATAAAAAAAAAAAAAAGAAAGAAAGAAAGAAAGAAAGAAAGAAAGAAAGAAACCTGCAACTCCAAAATAAGCATTGCCATGGATTATGGAGTTTGTGAATGTGTATGTAAAAGAAAGGTGCCTGATGTGTCTGTCTGTCCAGGAAAGCCCTCTTTGGAGGAAGATGTGTTGCACCTGAAATTTCAGGAAAGCATGAGCTGCCTTGAGCACGGTGCTCATTTTCCTGTCCCAGTGAAATGCCCACGAATTCCTATCTTTTATGGAACAATAGAGTCTTTCTTTGCCGGGTGTTTACTGAAGGCATCCCTTAATCACTTTGAAGAGCAGTTCCCCCTAACCCCCACAAACACTGAGATCACAGGCACGTGGGGGTGGAGATAATGAAGGTGCTTGTTCCGCATTCAAGCTGTAATTGGATTAGTGGGACTCACACTGGCAACTTTGTTACACTTTGTCCTCCTCAGGGCAGGGAAAGTCCGGAGTGGGAAGACACCCCAGTGTCTGATGACCACAGTGTTGCCGCCAGGCTATACTTAACACAAAAATAAGTAAGTAAATCAACCAACCAATCAATCAATGAATAATCTCTTTCCAAGGTTCAAAGTCTGCCCCCTGTCTTACTTTACACCCCTCCCTCCCCGTCTTCCTCCCCCACTTGTTTTTTGAAAACAAGATTCTTCTGACAGAGACAGGGATTTTCTTCTCAAACAAGGTGTGCTGATAAGACTATGCTGCCAAAGCAGGACAAAGAACAGGTGACCATCAGCCTTGTGCTTCGGTCCTTTTTCAACTGAAAGGGTGTGGTGATACAAACTTCTCTTCCCAACACACAGGACACTGAGACAGGAAGGACAGGTCGCTCAGCTCCATAGCAAAGTCGGGTAGTCTTGGCAAACCTGAAACCCTGTCTCGCAACACTAGAAGCAAAACCCCTCTCCAGTCTGTTGGGGGAAGTTAAAGAAATGGGAGTCTGTGTCTCCTGTGGGTAGAAATGTAAAAGGGTACCCAAATGGTGGGAAACAATATGGAAATTCAACATCAGAAAATTAAACAGTGTCACCAGATGACACATGCTCTCGACTGCTGCAGTAAAGGGGAAAACGGCCTAGTACCCATGGTGGATGAAAGCATGCATGGACCTTAATGTAATCACATGGTAGAATCATGTCTCAGCTTTTAAAAAGAAGCTTCCGAAGCACCGTGGGTAGACCTTACAGATAGCATGGCAGGGAAATGAACCTCTGGCAGGCAAGCAAATGACAAGCACTGCAGGGTCCTCTGCATGTAAGCTGCTGAGGGAGGTCAAAGTATAAACATAGGAAGAAGAGTGGCTGCTAAGGACTGCATAGGGGGTGCGGGGTGGGTGTGGGGGTTGCTGAGTGATAAGAAAAGAGTCAGTTCTTCATGTCTGTGCCTGTTCTCTTTGTCCTTAGTTGAGCATGTAAGTGTTTCAACCATTGGCTTATGCTAGATGTAACACTCCAGGACTTCTAAGTTAAGTCACAGAAGACTGTCCAAGCTGGGTGCCATTTTCTTGAGACTCTTTCAGGGGAAAGAGATCTGTACGTGGTCAATATAGCTACCTGGACTGTTAATGCAGAAAACCTCATATGTGCCACCAAGGGAATGTCCAGTTGAAATCTCTGCTTGGAACACCCTTGAAAAATTGCATGAGGTGCCCATTTGAGAGCTGGACAAGGAAATCTTTCCCATGTTTCTGATACACACACATTAGACACACCACAATCATAAGGAAAATGTTTTAATAATGCAAAAATTGAGAAAGGAGTGTAAGATGTTATATAGTGTACTTATTGATTCAGACTACTATTTTTTTAAAAAAATACCACAATTAGGATAGTTTATCAACAACATTTATTTCTCATGGTTTTGAAACTTGAAATTCAACATCTTCTACCAGCATATTTGATGCCTGGTGACAGTTCACTCACTGTTTCTCAAATGACCTAAATCTATTTATCATCTTTCACCCATGTCATGGCTGGATAAGTTTCTACCTATGTGGATACAATGGGCATTAATGCTTCGGTGTGCACACATACACACTAATCTCTATTCAATGTGCATAGTATGTGTATGAGGTGTATGATGCATGTGGGTGGGGTGCACGTGTGAGTATGTACATACAGGCCTCTAGACAGCCGTTCCCCATGAGCTTTCCACTGTTATGTTGATACAGTCTTTTTCACTGGTGTGGAGCTTGCCAAGTATAGTAGGTTGGCTGACTAACTATCTCCAGGGGTCTACCTGTCTTCCCCTCCTGGGTGCTGGGATTAGAAGGAACTGTAAGCAAATACCCTTTAACCTATAAAAAGCAGTGGGTGAAACCATTGCTTATTGTAGCCATATCTGGAATGGCATAACAACATCAATCCAGAGAGGAGAGGCGTACGACAAAGAGAAGACTCCAAACGCCACTGCGAGACGGGCATGAACAACATCCGACTTCCTGCGTTTTCTGAAGAAACTTGGGAGTTTGAACAGAAAAAGCAAAACCCCGAATCTGTGAAGAAGCTGTTCCTGGAAAGCATTGCAATAACTCTAGTGCTAATTCTACAACCACACGTCACGAGGCATCAGTGTCACCGTGATCTGCCGCAGGGACGCTTTTCCTCCTTGTCCCAACCTGACAGTTAGGAGCTGCATCCTAATAAAGATGGAATAACATGAAGTCATTTAAACTGTCTAAGTGTGTTAGCTGACAGATGCTCACCTAACTCACACAGATGTGCTCTGTCACCGTGTGACTAATGCTCCCCAGAAATGAGGAATCAAGTGTTAAAAATCCAGAGTAATAGAGGCTTTTGAATAAGTTCATATTTTTGGTGTAGTCATTTTCATACAACACCCCACCCCACCCCCCCAAAAAAAACAAAACCAAAAGCAAAACAAAAACAAAACAAAAAAAACCAAATCCATCTTCCATACATGTAATTCTCCCATGAGGAGAGGAAAAAGCTAGCTATCAAGGACTTCTTTCTCACAATATTCAAGTCTGTATATTATGATTTTGTATATTGTGTGTGTGTGTGTGTGTGTGTGTGTGTGTGTGTGTGTGTGTGTGTGTTAGGGGCTGGTTTTGTAGCACAGCTGGCAGAGTGCTTGCCTAACATGTATCTTAAGGCTTTGAGTTCATTTCCCAGCTCTGCAAAGACCCAGGTATGTTGGCACATGCTCTTAACCCCAGCACTCATGAGGCAGAAGGGCAAAAGTCACCCTCCATTACATAAGAGCTACAGGAGACCCTGTCTCAAAAACAAAAACAGAGCCTAACCATAAAGAAATGTAGCAGTGGTTTATTTTTTCTTATAATATTAAAAAAAACTGTATTAGAAACAGTTAATATTCTGTGCATTAAACTATCTCCAAATATCTTAGTGCTAGTGCATTTTAACTTTTATTTCAGTTTACCATTATCATATAATTTTATAATAAATTGTAGCGCTGACTTTCTGATACAGGTATACACTGTATGATAATAGGCCTATCCATCACTGAAAACATTTATCATCTTTCTAAGGTGACTGGAGAGATGATTCTCCTCCAGGGCACATTTAGAAAACTTTAGATCATATATATACACCTGTAATTGGTTAATTTTATGACTAAACTCATTTTTTTTGTGCCACTCTATTCAGAGAGGTTATAAGCCAGCAGCCAGTATCATTGTTTCTCTTATTTTTCTACAAATACAAGTTTTAGGTATAGGGGCACTAAATTTGTTGCTCCCCACAAGAGGTAAATCACAGTCATCACATATATTTACCTCAATTCCTTCTTTATTTCACAGTATGGCTTTCAGTACTCTTTGTGGTACCAGGGGAGTCTTTAGAATCTGTATATTTCATTGAGTTGGAGAGACAGCTTCAGATACCACCAAGCCCACTACAGAAATTCATCCTTACATTCTATTCCTTTTGAACCCCTCCTGGGACTAAAATCTATAGTAATCAGGATTGAATACATACATTACAAAGGGATTAATAGATTAGCTTTCAGAACAAGGTTTGGCCAGTCCAGTAATGGCTGCTCTGCCCTGAAGAGGCTAAGAACCTAGAAATATCTCAGTCTGTGAGGCCGGCTCTCACAGCCTTTGCAAGCTGACACTGGAGGCCTGAGAAATGCCTAGAAAGCTCCTGCTCTTCAGTCTATGTTGAGCTGGTTCTAATATCAACAAAAGAATACATCAGCAATGGGATATTGGCAACTAGCAAGAGTGAAGGGAAGCAGGCAAGAGAAAAAAAAAGTTTCATGTTCTAAGTCCTTGTATGGGAGTTAAAACAAAGTGCTGACCACATATGGGTTTGTCTTTGTACTTCAAATAATCTGATCAAAGAAGTACCTCTCCGGAGTGTCTAGAGATTTACATTTTAGTTGACTGGAGATCTACTCAAGTTGACAACCAAGAATAGCCCTCACAACTGGTATGCTCCATGATTACAAAGTTAATATATTTGTGTATATATTTATTATGTAGGTTCTTACTCTATGGAGTTAAGAATAGCCCTGCCAACCTCCCAAAAGCTTGAATAATAGTCATGTGTTACCACACCTAGCTCCATCCCAATCTTCCAGTCTTAGCAAAAGGGATATCAACTTGAACCTGAATGCATTTCTATGTGATGCTTGCTTATGTTTATATGAACTTAATAATTATGCATATACACTTACTCAACAATAGAAAATAATATACATAGTTATATTCTTAAAAGAAATTAGTTAAGCTAGATGCAAAATAAGCTTGAAAGCTTAAGCCAGGCCTGGTGACCTGAAAAACTTAGAGAAACGTTGTACCAAAAGAAAAAAAATATTAAAAGACAAGGGGTCATAGCTAAGTGGTGGGGCACTTGCCTAGCCTTAATACAATTTGTTCATCTATATTTTTTTAGCTTTTCTATTCACAGTAAGAATCATCATACAATTTTCAGTTAGGCCCAAAGACACTCAGCATTACCCAGAACTTTGTATGAGTTCCCTGTTCTGGATCCAGTATCCATTCTGAGTCGTTAGTTCTTGGGGTTGAGAGAGTTTGGCACAGCACCACATCATTTGGGGCTAATTTGAGAACTGTCTGGTACTTGGTTACCATCTGTTAAAATAATCTAAACATCATAGACTTAGAAGCTGGAATAGAATCACTGAAGTGTAGCTTGAAGCAATTAGAAAAACAAGTCAAGAATTTATAGACATTTTAACTTCTTATTCAATAGATATATTTGACTCATTTGTATTTTAAAATGTTGGCTCCCTTCTTCCTCTAAATTCTTTCATGCACAGATACATGCTGTCTGTGGATATCATCTAAGTAAAACTGTGCTCCTCCTATTAGAAATGTGAAAATGTAAGGCAATAGGCTGAGACTCTACCAAGACAGACTAGGTAAAAAGTCCACCAGACAAATAGCCATAGGCTTAGGCAGCATAAGAAATCATGTTATACGTTTGCAAAGTATCCAAATGTGCACTATCACATTGGAACAAGTACTCAAGTTTTCTGTCTGCAGTTTCCTAGTGTAATATAACATCAGCCAGTTCTGTCTACTGCTGTGTAACACACCACCCACAAACACAGTGACTTAAAACAATGACATTTTATTATCTCAGTTCCTTACATTCCGGAGACCCAGAGCAGCTAAACTGGGTAGAATGTTCCAGGAAGTCTCATGAAGAAAATGTCCAATGAGAAAGCAATCCACAAAAGGACTGGAGAATCCACAGGCACTATGACTCACTTCTGAACTGTGCAGAAGGGCTTCATGCCTCAGGGAGCCTGTGAGTCCTACAAACATGGCTGCTGTCTGGTGAGTCATTCTGAGTGGAGGACCAGGAAGAGACCACATGCTTCTCTGACCAAGGCTCACAGTGACACATCATCACTCCGTTACATTCCACATGGTAAAAGTGAATCCTGCATGGTCCAGTCCACACACAAACAGAAGAATTAGGATTCATTGTTATCGAGAAGACAGTCAAATAATGTACACCCCTTACATCTAATAGAGGATCCTGTCAAAAATTACTTTTCTCATTTATATTATTCGGGGGAATTGCAGACTCACTCCAGAGGTCTAAGCAACTCTGTAAGTGTGTTAAGGGGAACCTTGGGACTGGCTGTGTAGCACAGTGGTAGAGTACTTGTCTGGCATACACAAAGTCCTGGGATGGATACTCAGGAAAACATAGCATGTTTATGGTAGTGCATGCCTGTAATCCCAGAACTTGGGAGGTAAATGCAGGAGAATCAGAAATTCAAGGTCATCTTCAATGTCTCAGTTTGATTTCCTATTGCTGAGACAAACTATCTTGACAAAATCAACTTGCAGGAATTGGTTTATTTTAATTTATAGTTCTGGGTTGCAGTCCATTGATATGGGAAAGTCACAGCTGAAGAATCTTGGGACCATTGATAGGTCACACTGAGTCTGTAGTTAAGAAGCAGAAAGCTGGATGCTTGGGTTTAGCTTCTTCTCTCTCTCCTTTTCTCTCAGTCCGTAACTTAGAACTGGAGTGATACCACACATCATGGGAGGGTCTTAACTCAAAGTAATCAAAATAATCCCCTAGAGGCATGCCTAAAGACACATTTCCTGGGTAATTCTAGAGTCTGTTCAGTTGCCAATTAACACTAACCACCACAATAGGCTATGTAGCTAATCCAGGCTGAGATAAATGAGATTTCCAACTTAAAATAAAAAATAATAAAAGAAACTGAACTCCAGAGTTCAATTTTAGGAAGGTAAGTGAATTTCAAACTATTCCAGTAGACACTAAAACCAAGAGTCAAGTCATAGAGCCAAACCTTGGCTTATATTATCCTCATAGTATTTTTTCTATGAAAGCCCACATCTGCCATTCAGGGTTTCCATGCTCTACAGACAGCTCAACAAGGATTGCAGGGAGTGGAGAAAACGAGAATATGCATAGACTAATAAGAAAACAGGATGGCTAAATCCAGTGGAGAATAGAACTCATTACATCGCTGCTATTCGTCTTTTCTCTCTGGTGTTGTTTTAGACAGTTGAGCAACTACAAGTACAATACTGAGTTGACACACCATGGAAAGCAGGCTTGTGGAGTCTGTAACACAAGCTCATAGAAAAGAAGCCAGACCATAGACCAAAACTTATGCTTTAGATGTGCATAAGTAACCGATTCTTCAACATAGCATATACTCTGTAGCCACCTACACAGATACATGATTACTACCATTAGATTGTCATTCTGTACTACGGGTGACATTGGAAGAGAGTTGTCTTTAGGGACACTTGTACTGGAATGAATGCTTAAGTGAAATGAAAAGCAGTTCATCATTTTGGGCATTCAGGAGCCCCAAAGACACATAAATTTCCACAAAAAAAGACAAACCAGTATGCCTTATTCTGGCAGGCTTAACTGTCAATTTGACACAACCTACAGTCAACTGTGACAGTGGTTCTCAATCTTCCTAATGCTGTGACCCTTTAAAACAGTTCCTCAGGTTGTGGTGACCCCTAACCATACAATTCTTTTCCTGCTACTTTATAACGGCAATTCTGCTACTGTTATGAATCTAAATATAAGTATCCAACATGCAACCCCCAAAGGAGTAGAGACCCAGTGGCTGAGACCCACTGGGCTGCAAGAAATTCTTAATGAGAAATTAGCTATAAATGATTAGGTTAGCCTGTCTGTAGAGTATTGCATTGGTTGTGAATTGATGTTAAAAAAAAAAAAAAAACCTAGCCTATCGTGGGTGGCACCACTCCCTAGGCAAAGAGTCCTGAAGAGCTTAAGAGTAAAGACACCTACCTGAACAAAAATAACAGGCAGGCAACATGGCACATTCATTTCAATCTGTTTTTGACTATGAATATAACATGACTAGCTGCCGATGTTTCTGCCTTGACTTCTTACTCATGATGGTCTATAATCTAAAATTGTAAGATGAATAAACACTTCTCTCCTAAATAGCTTTTGTTCAGGATATTAGCAACTGAAATAAAACCATGACAGGCCCCACTGTCAATGAAGAGGACATATGAAATATATGTGGTGTGTGTGTTTTTGTGTGTGTGTATGTGTGTGTGTGTATAAAGTTTTAGTCTGGGGAGATGTCTCAGTTATTAATGCACTTACAGCATAAATGTAATGGGAGAAGTTAAGAGAGAAAAGACTAGGATGAATCAGTTTGGGCAGCAAAGGGAAGCTGCAGGTCCATAAGTTAGGCTCATCTTCAGACTAGGCAGAGACAGGGAAAGTGGTGGTAAGATACTCAAAGGCTAAAACCCCCCAAAACTTAGTTATCTCTTTCTCTTTAATATAGTTGTCTCTGAGAAAATTTGCAGGCATATGGAAATAGCATGTTTAAGTGCTGGCATACACATGCCACGCAGCATGTGTGAGGAGGTAAGACGATAACCTCAGGTGTCTCTCGTCACCTAGTACAAGAGAGAATCTCTTTGTTGGTCACTGTTGTGCATGTCAGGCTGCCTACCCATAATGGTAGCAATGATGTCATGTGGCTGTCCTTTGTACAGGAGAGCATGCTGAGGTTACTCAATCCAGGTTTTTGCCTCCATGGCGTCTTTCTGGGTGTCAATGTTTTCCTGTTTATTTTTTAAAGAAGACATTTGCTCTCAGCTAGTCTGTCAAGGCAGAGTCTTTTCTTGAGTTTGAAAAGAATTTAAAGGTGATCTATGAGTGTTAGAAGACCTTATGAGCATTGTTACAATCAAACTGGAGTTCTCTCTGAGCTCTCAGCAGCTTCTGAGTTGTTCATCGTGAGTGTCAGCTGACAGTTTGTATGATGAGGTCAACCTCATCCTAGGATCCGCCCTGAAAATGGCATAATTCAGAAGCTGACTTCAGTGCCATTCCCATACTTGTGAGGAAGGCTATATGTATTATGTACTAAAGAGACACTAATTAATTAGCACTGATATATTACTACTGAAGTGAAATTATCTCCTGTGCATTTATTGACATATCTATGTTTACACTGTTACAGCAAAATCACTTTACATTAGTTAGAACTTAATTTACTCCATGAGCAAAGTTATGTAACTAGCTATAAGGAATGCAAAAGCAATTTGCAAATATAAAATTGTTTGAAGGAGCAAATGTAGAGAATGATGCTATTAAGATTATCATCAAAATTCAATTAAATGTTCACCAGCTTTTAGGTATGAAAAGGGAAGACATACAAGCCTGAAATGCTAGCCAACTGTTAAATATTAATTAATGGAAGTAATGTTTCCTGATTTAGCCCTGAAAGTTGGTAAAGCATTTCAAATAAATGTTGACTGAAAGCGAATTCAAAAATTACCTAGAGTTTCATTTGGCAAATCTTAGGAGCCTGAACTCTCACACATATTTACTGCTTAAACTTTTTTTTTCTGCCATGTACAAACAGTTTCCTTTTATTTCCTCCTGTTTAAAGAGTTACTTTCAGCCATATATGGCTTTAAAAGTATAAACCAGTTTAGAGTGGCTATTGAAAATTATTCACTCGTAGCCTAGAGCTAATTTTGGATTTTTGTTCCTAACAATATCATCTGAGAAAGTCTCAAGTGAAAATAGGATTGTAACACACACGTAAAAACTTTGTGGTATTGTCAAAAGGAAATCAGGAGTATTGTTTTATTTTTGTAAAATCTTAGCCTAACAGTTTTCTATCACTATTCACCTTTTAAATCCAAGCATGTGTCCTAAGGAACTTTGAACATGCTTACTAATTTCAAAGCCGGGCCATATCTATGTAATGACATCACCTTCCACTCCCTTGTACTGGGAACTCACTGTTCTCTGAACTGAAAGTCTGGAGCAAATGCCAAGTGTTGTCTCACCTGTGAGCGCATTTCCCATAAGCCCGGTCAGACCTGCCTGGGCAGATGAGGAGTTTAGGTGCTTCTGACCCGTTCGAGACTGATTCTTCAGTCTTGTTAAGACTATGGTCAATGCCACAGCGATAGACAGTCATGGTTGCCAGCTTATCATTGTTCCCACTTGGTTGACCTGTCTAAATATCTAAAGATAGACGTTTCCTCTAACAATTCACATTATTAGGTACATGTGACCTTCTTTAATAATCTTGGTTGTTTCTCCTGGTAGAGAGAAAAGCACTGCAAGTGATCAAGAATATTCTAGAATGGCAAATAAAAGAGACTCTAACCAATGAGAGGAGGAAGTTTGATGATTAGTTATTCTGAACATAGGAGGACTCAGCCAAAGGTTCTTGTGTTGGTCTCTCATCTGATATATGATCCTAGAATGATGTCCCTAGGGACAGAGACACAATGCATTCTAGAGCTTCGGTAGAACTCTGCAGTAAAGTGACAAACTGTCTCCTTGTCTGGCTTATACTGTTGACACAGCTTGATAAACAAGGACAACAACAAAAATGTAAATAGCATGCAGTGTGGCTCCCCCTGAAAAGGGGGGGGGGTGGGCAGGGCCTGCTGTTTCTTGACAGGGAGTCTCACACTGGAGAACAATAGTTGATAAAAATAACCTCAAACATTTCAAAGATGCTGATTTTCAAATGTATATTGTGATTACATTTCTTTGACAGAATTTTTTAGCAAGTAGGAGACACCCTTTCCCAGGACTACAGGGAGGTAGGTGGGAGGGAAGGAAGGAGGAAGGAAGGAAGAAAAGAAAGAAAGAGTAAGAAAGAAAACATCACACCCAGAAAACAGATGAACACATGAAAAAAATCACCACCACATACAAGCACATTCATTATATATACGCAAACACAAATGTGTACATGGACACAGAGACGCATGAACAAATAGGTATACACACACACACACACACACACATATATATATACATATATATATCCATAACAATAAATGCATATGTATTAGAGACATCACAGGCACACACAGATAAATTCACATTGACACTCACATAGACACATATAGACTAACACACACAGAGGCACACATGCATATATACAGACTAATACACACAGACACAGGACATATTTGCAGAGAGATCTGTGAATATCTAAAGATAGATGTTTCCTCTAATAAATCGCATAATTAGATACATATGACCTTCTTTAATTTTACAACTAAAAAGAAGAAACACTTCCTAGGATATGACTTTGTATAAAAAATGTATTTTTAAGATTCTAAATGGAGAATGAGATCTTTTTCAAGTTCTTTCTGACTTTCATTTTCTCATTGGTGGTGGTATCTTTCACTGAGTAAACTTGGACAAAGACAGTGGATGAGCCACTGGCCTGACACACCATGTGGAGCCTGCCCTTTTAGAGCGACTCAACGCCAAAATAGACAGCAAAGGAAAACTAAATCCAGCTTGAACAATACTGGCCCTAAAATAGCCATGGGGTTTATGACCACAGCAGCAGGAAAGGCTGTTGATCATCTGCCAGAATCTTTTCTTTTCGTTTGTCACTATTGAATGACACAGAGGACATGAAGCCCCTGTCAAACGTACAAGTTCAGAACCCCAAATCAGAGATCCTAATAATAGCGCCTGGTGTATAGCTGTCTTCTCTTGGAGAACTAATGAGCCCAGTTCTCCTATGATCTTAACCTGGTATCTCCAGAAGAGCTGCTGGATGTAAGCGCCCTACTCTTTTTTACGTGTTCCCTCCCTTGTCCTTCACAACAATTCTTGTCAGGTAGGTTTTGTACTCTCGTGGTACACATAAGGAAACTGAGGCTTGGAGAGGAAGCTGACTTGCTTATCCATAGAAACATAGCTGGAATGTTCTTTCTGTGGTTAGAAGCATTTAAATGTGCTGGGAAGGAGAGAAACTCTCACTTTTGACCATCTACACAGAAGACACACCACTAAAACTGTAGATCACAAATCATTTTCAAGCCAATAGCAGAATCATTAGCAAAGGAGAAAGAGACCATTGAGTCCAGAATGACAGCAAAGTAGTTCAGAGAGACAGAGTTTAACTGGTGCTAAGTGAAGACCAGCAAATGGAAGTCAAAGAAGACACAGCAAGTTAGAGGCAAGGGAGAGGCTATGTTAGCTCTTTGCTGTGGTCCAGGCTGGCAGGGAGACATATTGACTGGAATTTAGGTTATTGTGGGTAAAGAGACTTAAGACTGAAAGTGGTCTCAGCACAGCTCTGAAAGCTAAGGATTTAAGAAGTCTTTTGAATTCCTTATCAGTTAACAATTGATGTATGGTAAAGGTCAATTCTCTGAATGCAAAACCCTGACCACCAAGGAGGGAGCCTGAAGGGCTAGGACGAAGTGGAGATAAGTACAGGATTGAACCGGTTCTGTTGGAGGCAAAGCAGGAAATGAGTAGCCTGGTTGAAGCTCTGCCTGTAAACTCTTGGTAAATGGAAGTAATCCATGGTAGTCTTAGCATTTCTTCCATTCTTCATGGGACTGCTTCTGTCTGCTGATGAGGGACCACACCATTTAAATGGACTGAAATCAAACTATTTCTCTATCCCCAAATAGTAGCTTTGAGACTGGGAATAATCTGTGTCTGTGGCCATGGACAGAAGATGGGCCACCTTTTTAGAAAGAGTTTTTTTTCCCCAATATGAGCATCACCCTCCCCTAGGAGAATGTGGGACTAATCCAAGGGTGTTGGAAGTTACATAGCAACTAATTCTTCAACGGTGTTTATGAAACGGAAGCCTAGCAACTCATGGAGGAGTCAGATCCACAGGATCTCAGTCCATGAGGCTTACAGTTACAGTTGTAACTGATTCAGAGGTGGTCACATGTTGCTCACCCAGAAAGTAACCCCGGGGCTGCAAGTAACAGGAAAACAGCCATGCCCATTTTATTCATATTTTATAACCTACAGTAAACATTTACTTAGCAATTCCACCCTGTCTATCACCGCCTTAGACACTTATGCAGAACTTAGAGTCATACTGAATGCCAATATGATGTTAATTATTGCAACCAAAAGAGGCCTGTATCGTTAGACTCTGATGAATTTTTAAGATACACTGGAGGGGAAATTGAGTCATAATATAATTCTCTATGAGGGTTTGAAAGTGTGATCCTTAAGATCCTTCTGCTCTGTGTGACAAGCAATACGATTTTTAAGCTCAGACAAAAGTGGGTGTCTTTTGGTTTAGGGTTCTCTTTTCACCAGGAAATCCCCTCTTCTAATAGGATTCTTTTTGTTTTGCTTTAATCCTTAATCTAGGGGGAATGTCCCATCCCTGTGAGTCATCAGAATGGCTTCTCACAGGTAAGACCTAGAAAATTCCTGAAATGCTTCCCCTGATACTGAGAAACGTACTCAAGTCAATTGAGAAAGACATTAAAGGGGTCTGATGAGAAATCTAAATCCTGTGCCTCCTACCCTTTGCGGGGATGTTGCCTGAACCATGAACAACGTTTCCTGGATTCTAGAAACAGGCACATAGTTTGGAATCTGCAGCTGCTGGACAACACCAATTGGGAAAAATAGTAGCACAAAGGCAATAGATAGCCATCTCGCCTTGAAGACGCTGACTCATGCAGATGAGTCATTTACAATCGGCATGGCGACGGGTCTCAGCGGGACCAACTCAGAGAACACTGTGCGCTGAGCGCTGACCATGTAAACAGTGCAAACTCCCTCTTGTGATTCTAGGAAAAGAATCTTAGAACCTTTAGACAAAGAAATCAGAGAGGAGTGTGGCTGCTGTGTGGGTCACACCAGCAAATCCAGGCAACATCCGGACCTTACCATTCTCAGTTCTGATATCCGCTGGCACTGGAGCCCAGAGCTCAACATTTGGGTAAACATTCCACACTGGAGTGAACTACCTTGGTGACCTGAGTAAATTATGAATTCCCAAGACAGAATTACGGTGTCATCGAGTGTGACTGTATGTAGCTGGGCATACATTCATTTCCCCACTCAGATTAGCTATAGCATAAATAATACAGAAGCACCAACCAGAGCCAAAGGTGCTCACTGGAAGGTTCTTTTCTGGTATTAAAATAATGAGTGTACGCTCCTTAAGAACCTTCTAGCAACATGTACAAATAAAGCCACACACAGTGACAAACTGTGCTGCTTGGAGTTTAGCTGATGACATCCTTGTTATTGAAACAGGAAATGACTCAGCCTGGGCTAGACCAGAAAAGATCATATATTATATTCCGTTTTGTTGGCTCGTTTGAAAAAAAAAAAAAAAACCTACCGCAAGGCAACCATGCTTGTTTTCAGGTTTTTAATTTATGCATTCTAGCAAATAAGAAAGAATTTCTTGATAAGCCATTATTAAAATGTTGCAAAACAGGTTTTTCACAAATGTTAGGATCAAATGACTGCTATAAGCTATAGAAGATATGTTTACTATTTTTAAAGGGGATGGGTTAGGGTATTGGAGTCCAGATAGAAAACCTCTCAGCCCTAAATACTAACATTTCTATACTTAGCCGGAGCCTGGTCTGTTTAGATAAACTGATTTTGAACATAATTTTATGTTTATTGCTTTTTTGACTGCATTATGTCTGTGTGAGAGTGTCAGAAGCCTGGAACTGGAGTTACAGATGGGTCTGAGCTGCTATGTGAAGGGTCAATGCTCTTAACTGCTGAGCCATCTCTCCAGACCCTCGATAAACTTTCAAAAAATATTTTAATTAAAATATATCACTTCCCTCCTTCCTTTACATCTCTCAAACTCTTCTTTTCTAACCCATTCAGTCTCAAATTGATAACCTCATTTATTTTGTTTTTGTTGTTACATATGTACGTGTATATACACAAAAACATAAATATAACCTTATATATAATTCTTAACACATTACTAAATACTAGAGTTTTACTAAAATTCTGATTTTTTTTCATTATGACCTGGCATAATCTGAAGTTTACCTTTGTCTATTAAAACTTTGCAGGTATGATAATTGGCAATCAAAAGCAATTAATCCAACAGACAAAAAAGTTGAACATAGATTAAACATTATAAATTTTTACATAAATAACTGAACTATTTTACCCACTGAACACTCATAATAATCATAATAGTCACTAAGATAACAGTTTTAGAACAATACTTTTACCTCTGAAATATTCTTAATTAGAAAATTATATCTTGCATTCAATAGTTAGCAAATAGTAACTAAGTTGTGCCCCTCCCCTCCCCCCAGAGCTCAGATGATTCAAATGGAAAGGGTTTCTGGTCTCTAACCTTAAATGTGTGACATCTTTTGCCAATCATTGGCTTTCTTGATCTGATAAATCTCCACCCAATACAATACACGTATTTTTTGCAAGGTGACTGTTACTGTTGGATGCTGTGTTAGAACATGAAACCACACACAACCACAGCATACGACCACTTTGGCCTCTGTGTACATGCAGAAGAAACAGGCTCCTCAGACAAGGTTGGTCAGACTCAAGTTCGACTTCAGGACACCCATGGCTGCCTCCTGTTCTGCTCTTTGTAAATGCATCAGCCGGAGGGCAGTCTGCTCAGAGCTTAGAAAGCTCTAGACTTTAACCAAAAAAAAAAAAAAAAAAAAAGTCTTTTCCCTCCTTAAATCTCAGGATGAATAGTTTCCATCTGTAATTGTTAGTTTTATATTTTTAAATAGTAAACTCTGAAACAGAATGTCTCATTATCAGTGAAGTGATTCAGGCGTCTGCTGTGTACAGCTCTTTCGGTAGAAACACAACGCAGCCATTTTTCTCGGGGGGGGGGGTGGGGCGGGGGAGGGCAGCACTTATAAAGACATTTCTTTTTTTTTTTTTCTTTCTTTCAGCTATGTCTATATTGCCAGTTAGCTGCTGTTCCCGTGCTCTGCATAGATCAAATTTAGAGATTAAAAACAATACTCTAGGTATTATCCTGGATTGGCAGGTATGCACACACATGTGGTTTCAACCCTTCATTTTAAATCTGAAGCCGATTATGTCTATAAATGCGTAAAAATTTGACTTTCCTAAAGTGTGGTTTGTGATGCCTATGAGTCTATTCAGGAAAACCGCACAGTGCCTGACATGTCTTCTCTGTTATTTTCCCTAAGACATGAAGACTCCTTTGCAATTTTAGATTTTTGAGATGACAGCTTTTCAGAGTCTTCCCTGTGCTTCCCTGTGCTCTATCATGAAAGGTTTTACCTTAGCGATTTAAGAAAGTATCTTATCTGACCCTCCATCTGGCAAGGGCTTCTCTCTACTCTTGAGACTGGCCTGTGCTATCTCACCAGAGACATTGACAGTATTGCAAGGCACTCAGTTCACAGACCATCAGTCATTCCTCCAAGTTTTCATGCTGCCATGACAACTTGTTTGTTTTTTAAAAAGTATCTTTTTGGGATGCAAGGCATCAGACCGTTCTAGGACTTAACTCCTAATGAGACCCTGCATTTGAATAGGATAACCTTTGTAAGCAGTTATAAATATCATGCCAACAAGAGGATTTTCTTTCAATTGCACGGTGTCTGAGCAATTTCAGCAAAAATATTTTTTAGTCTGTCAGTCTCTATAAATAATCCCTGGAAGTATTAAGGCATAGCCTGTGTTTATGAATTGGTTAATCACACAATATAACACCTTCTTTGGAACATAAGTCAGAAGACTTTCCTTCAGTCCATAATTCACCTTTACTTAGATATAGATTCCAGCATCCCATAGACTTCATGCCATGATAGCCAGGAGTCCCTCCCTTCCATGCTCCTGTATCTTCATTTGTGTGTCTACGATTATGTCTACCTTCGTGAATGTGTCTGTGTGTGCATCCTTACCCCCAAATAAGGCTTTTCCTGGCTGAGAAAGAAATCCAAGCAAGCAAAGAAACCAGTGAGAGAAATGTGTATGTGAAACCAGGTGGAATAATCAAGGTCCAGGTTCAAAAGTAGATTCAAGAAACTGGGGCAAGAATAATACTGCAACAACGGTCACAGCCATCGGGGGCCAGGAAGATACCAATGCTGAGAGGGCCACTTCAATAAATTCCTCTGGTTGTTAATTGTTTGAAAGACAAAAGATTACCTGGCATATCTGTAACAAAGAAGACAAAGAAGTGTAAAAGGAAAAAGAGAAACCCAATACTCAGCCATTAAATACTGCTCCTGCTTCCCGATTCCCATGCTCCCATACCGGCATGTGTCATCAAACTAGGGAAAAAAAAATACCTAAAGGATCTTTTCCGCCCCCCCCCCCAATCTGTCCTGTTCTCTGTCTCTCTGTCTGTTTCTCTCTCCCTGTCAATGTCTCTCTGCCCTTTGTCTTTTTGTATCTCTGTCTCTGTGGGGTGTGTATGTGCAGGTGCAGAAGCCAGTAGAAGGAATTAGATGACTTCTACATATCTTCACTCCACTTCCTTGATACAGTGTCTCTCACTGAACTTGAATGCTGCCATTTTTGTCTATGCCGGCTGGCCAGCAAGTGCCACAGATCGACTTGTCTCTGCCTACCAATGCTAAGGTCACAGGCACCAGCAACCATGCCTAGCTTTTAAGATATGTGCTAGAGATTCAAAACTAAAGTCCTCATGCTTGCAGAGAAATTTCTTTGCCACTGAGCTATCTCTGTCGCCTGCCTTGGGTCTCTGCCATACAAGAGTTTTAGATTTAGTAGGATGTCTACTATTAGCTAAGTCACATTATTATCCTGCTTAGTCACTAAGCAATCCTATCAGGTAAGTAAGCCTTTACCAGAAACTGAGAAATAGGAAAAACTGGGTCTGTATTGAGGCAGGTGGTTAAATAAGGATTAGCTCCCTAAACTATGTTTATGTCCTTTTGATGACACAAAGTGACATTAAATAATGACACGGGTTTGAAAATCTTGTGTTTAAGCTCCATATGCAAATGGATTTGACAGGAGAATGTTGAACCCAAGACCATATATACTAGCCTGTGAGTTCTTTAACAATAAGTAGGAAATGGTAAAGTAACTAAGTCTCTTCATATGAAGTTTTCTCTAGGGAATGAGCCTAAATCTACCATCTCAGTCATGCCTAAGAATCCTGGGGAAAGGAAGAAGAGCAGTAACTATTTATTGTATTATCGCCTAGAATGTTAACTTCACCTCTGATGTGGGAATGAACATATACCTTCACACTGACTGCATTTTCCTAAGATGTGGGACAGAGAGCTACAAAGGTGTCCTATTTGTGCTCTGTGACAATGAGAGAAGCGAGATCAGAACAGAGTCAAGTGCACATCCCAGCAGTGGTTGGTCCACTCATCTAACATTCAAAGAGCAAGTGAATCTTGGAGTATATTCTAGAAAGAATAAGACAGCCATCT